>NC_051184.2:43743542-44343542 GCF_013339695.2 Rhipicephalus sanguineus | reverse complement strand
GAATGCAATCATAGGAATTATGTACCTTTCCTGTTCAGATCGGTGCGCGAGTGACGCGCACACACATAGTCTCATGTACGCGTATGTAGCGTCCGGTGTCATATGTTCGACTGTCTCATTGTAAGTGCGCGATCATCAAGTCTTCGTTGAATACGGATACGCATTTCTTTCGGTATGCTTATTGTCCACACACAGCCATACGGGGTGGGGTGACTTAAAACTCATTTGTGGGCAACGTCGGGGAGAAGCTTCAAAGCGGCAATCTCGCAGTTTCTGTACAGGCAGTCTTTAGTTGATGACGTAGGCAATTTAATGGCGCAATGTCCAGGTATGGCCAGGGAGTAACAGATGAGTGGTTAGGACCGAAAGTCAGCCATACGTAGTTATAGTCTACATAGTACAGTTCACAGTACAGTAGGCAGTTGGGACTGAGAGTCATAACCACTGATAGCCATAGTCTACGCAATATAGTTCGTATTTATAGCGAGTGTTAAGGACTGAGAGTCAGAGCACTCATAGTCATAGTTTACACAATATAGTTCATAGTTATAGTGAGTAGTTAGGACTGACAGTCATAACCACTCACTCACAGTCTACACAATATAGCTCATAGTTATATATAACCATTCAACCATTCACTATAGTGAATCCCAACCATTCACTATAGTGAATGGTTGGGATTGAGAGTCATAAGCACTCACAGCTATAGTTCACAAAATATAGTTCATAGCTCATAGTCTGTAATTTCAGGACAGCTACGAATACTAGCGTGCATAGTCTCAGTGTGTAAGAAGCAACGCGCGCGCGGAACACTGGCTGCGCGCGCATCGCGTAGTACGGCCGCTCCCTGCGACGGCGTTGAGCTGCTTCGCCGCCTCGCGCGCCCAGCTGGCCGCGAAGAAAGAAATGCGCGGCCCCCGTAGGCGAAAAACCAATTTAAATATTACGTTAGGGGCTGGCGCGTGATTTATGGCGACACGGGAGTGCCACCGCGGCTCCTCCTTTGAAAAAAGAAAAGGACGATTCGCAGGCGCGCTCTCGCAGGCAGTGCGGAAAAAAAAATAATAATCTCATAGTAGGAGGCGGCAGCATCGGTCTGACGGTGCTAAACAATAAGCTATAGCCCGCTACAGCCAGCCTCACACACACACACACACACACACACACTCTCTCTCTTGCTCACTCACTGTTGGATGCGCGCGAAAAGCGGCGAAGATGGTATGCGCATGCGAGAGAAATAAAATCCCGCCCGCACGCGTTGTGTTCGCGCTGCTCATCGCATCAGCAGCAGCGTGGCGATGATCACGCGCCGCTGATTTCAGATCGCGGTTTTGCAGCAGGGCTCGCGCCTTGTGCATCTCAATGCGACACCGACGTGGTGCTGAACATTTCTTTTCTCTGTTTTAACTTTCTTTCTTTCTTTCTTTCTTTCTTTCTTTCTTTCTTTCTTTCTTTCTTTCTTTCTTTCTTTCTTTCTTTCTTTCTTTCTTTCTTTCTTTCTTTCTTTCTTTCTTTCTTTCTTTCTTTCTTTCTTTCTTTCTTTCTGAGCGGCGCGTTTTTATAACGGTATAGCGTTGGAGCGTGCACGAGTGTGAGCGCATTCGTCATCCAAGAGCGTAGTCGTGTCTTTATTTTCCAGGGTGTTTTTCGTCCCTCCCAAAACATGCCTGGTTGTATAGTAGCGTATTGTTGTGTGGATTCACAGAATTTCGGCGCAGGCTTGTTGTGCCCCCTTTTCACCAACGCACGCACGCGCGCAAACACACACACACACACACACACACACACACACACACACACACACACACACACACACACACACACACACACACACACACACACACACACACACACACACACACACACACACACACACACACACACACACACACGCCGACGCCCATACTGCGCGCGTGCGTTGGTGTATCTGCATGCGTGTGTTCACCCCTCGGCAGTGGCTCAGTGACTACAAGCAGCCAAAAAGAAGGTCACGGGTTCGATTCCAGAACCTGGCGGCCTGAATTTACTTGTGGAGAGAGAAGGGGGATGCAAAACCGTTGGTGCTTAGTTTTGGTGCGTGTGACTCCGGGTGATTGGGAATGACCCGTTGCTTCTTGACGTGTAACATTACGAACCAAGGAACTGTGCCTGCCTGTGTTTTATTGAGCGAAATGTCGTTTCATTTCTGCCGTTTTCGACTTGGCTGTCATTACGAAGGTTTATTATTACCCTTTAAAGCTAGTGTTTGGTAAAAGACCTCACTTTTGATCTCCATACATCTCTCAAGAAGGCAACGACTGATGCTCTCGGGTTCGTCTTTTACATTTACTCGGCAATGGCTGCGGGATTTGAAAGAACGCGTCTGAGCGCGATGTCTAACGCGAATCCAGGAAACACGTGCGCTGATCGTATACATGTGATCGTAAATGCGTGTTCTTATGTGCTCATGACCTCCATGCTACAACAAACGAAGCTACTGTCAACTCTATCTGCAGTATACAAGTTACAGTTCCATATGTTTAGCTCAATTACCCATGGTCTGCATATTATACGTTCAAATAAACGCGTATATACCATCACGGAGTAGGCGCGGCTCTTTCTTTGTGTGGGTACACACTCAACGCCCACCCGACACAACCAACGGAACGTCCTACTGTATGACAGGCAATACGGTATCTCTCCTGTCGCCCATGCAGCCTCAACGCGTGTCCTATACCGTCATCTGGTTGCCCATACAGTAGCGCTCGTATTTGGGGCATGCACGCAACAAAAGGTGTCTCGAAACGAACGCAGAGGAAAAGAAACACCGTATCGTTTCTCTATCACTTCGCTTCTCGCCGCCTGGTGCGACGCCTCAACGCGTCGGGGCGGTGAAAAATGATGTGTCCCGCATTAATTCGACGCGACGCGTGCGAAGTCTCCTTCGTAGAGTGGAAAAGAGCGGCTTCAAGGACGATCGAGCAGGCACGCCCGCGCTGACCGTTTCTCTACACTACCCGCGGAGTAAATGTGTTTAACGTGCTTGTATATTTTTTTCTTTTTATTTGCCGCTTTCAGCGATCACGCCTTGACGAACCCCTACGGATTTTTTTTAATCGCGTCTCGCGCAACAACACGGTCGCGAACGGCGTATAGAGGCGCGCCGTCGGTCTTGTTCATACAAGCGACGGCATATATACAGAGCTTGTGTAGGGAGTGATATCGCGGTGCGACACCTCCCCCCAAAACCTGTTTAGCAAAAATTTCATTCATGGTTTTTGTGTGTGGCTTTATACTTTCGTGCGAGGCGTGACGGTCGTTGGATCGTGTGTCTTTCGAAGTCTATACAGCCCGAGGCGATACCTGGCGGTGCACGCGGTGGCGACGTGGCGATGGCGTCATATATATCGCTGTGGCCCACTGCTGTCCGCACTTATCGCTGTTTTCTTTCCTATTCTTGTTGTTGCTGGCCAAAATTTTGCAAAGCCATCGTGTCGCGGTAATTATATATTTGGCCGTTGATACGTATATTTCAAGAGAATGCTGGGTTGCAAGAAAAACGGCACGCTTTGTTTCGTCCCAACTCGTAAATTAAGTCTACAAATGTGCACAGTACGTGTGTACATTTACTGCGTAGCCTACATCTTAAGAGAAATGAACGCAGTGAAGGTAGACAGAAAGAACCACTCAGAATGCGGCTTGTCAAGTATAGCTGCCTTTCTTCTCGGTGTTTTTGCCTTTGGTCTACAGTAAGTATTTAGGTCTATAACTGTCAAAGTTCGTTGCGTCACATTAATAATGGAATACTGGAAAGCACGACTTCAGTATGGGACAAGGAGATACACTGAACACAGGGACGACTGCGCTTGTCCTGTGTTCAGCGTCTCTTTTTGTCCCGTTTTAAAGGGCCCCTAAGCAACTCCTCAAAATTCAAACAACGAGCGCGTCATTCTCTCCTGGCGTTTCCCGTCTTTTCGGCGCAGTGCGTGACGCCAGCAGCCTGTTTCACGTGACGTCATGAGAAAATAAGCTCTCAATTGGTCCATATTCAAAGGATATCGCTCGTAAATTGCCTCCTACCCTGCTTTGCCGCGCAGTCGCGCGTCCGTTCGGCCTTTCTCTCGGACGACTGTCGTGCGCGATCAACTGATTTCACTTCGTTTTGTGCGTTTTCGACTGCGCAAGCGCATATAACTGCTTGCCACTGAAAATCGCGAAATACTAGTAGGCTCAACGCTTTATAGTGCAGACATTGTCCACGTGTAGTACGAAGAAATAAGTGGCGAGGAGGATATAGCGATCCTAGGAAGGGTGGTGAAAGTGAGAAAGGAACATCTTCCTCTTCTTTCAACTCAGGGTGGTTTAGGGGCCCTTTGAAGCTGGGCTTTCCATAACTCCATTACTCATAAGAACGAAGTGTGTCTAGAAAAGAATTTCGTTAACTCATTTTCTTCAAGTGGTGTCCGATCGGGGTGCTCTTCTACATTCACCAAGTCACCACGTGGTTTCTAGATTCGTTCCTTTCTGTTCCAGTTTCGAAAGCGCATGGCGAAATCCAACGATACGCGCATGCTTTCTCAGTCCTTAGGATCGGTATTTCCGATAAGAGCATTGCGATACGTACACAGTGGATCCTGGTTTCAAGGCGCGAGTCGTCCAGCAGTAATCGCGTAGGATTGCGATATTGAGCATATACTGCGTCTTTTTGAAGTGGTACTCATGGCGTACACTCAGAATCTCACCTTTTGCCACGTTTCTCGTCCAACGTTGAATTTTGCGATGTTCTGCGACTCGATCGCAAGCGCCATCTGCACGTTTGTACAAACGGCGCCAAACTCGTAGCTACGGTGGTTTTACACGTGCGCGCGTGAACGGTGTGTAATGAACGTCATAATTTCTTAATTACTGACACATACGAGCAGGATTTTATTCCGGTATGCGCGAATCCCCAAAAGAAGGTGCGTTAACGCGTGGCTTCACCACTCAAGAGTGATTTTTCAACCGTCAAAACAGGGGAACCGCAAATGGACGACAGTGTAACAACTACACATACAACTAGATGGTTTACGGAGTTTAACGTCCCAAATCGACTCAGGTAATGATGGGACGCCGTAGTGATAGGCTCCGGGTAACTTCGACTACCTGCGGGGTCCTTTAACGTGCACTATCATCGCACAGTACAAGGGCCTCTATATATCATTTCGCTCCCATCAAAAATGCGGCCACGGCAGTGATCGAACCCGCGTCTTTCGGGTCAGCACAGCCGAGCACATATACCCGCCGAGCCATAGCGGCGCGCCTGCTTTGCGGCAGTGCGTCACCTGTAATTACTGATACATAGAGGCAACAATGTGTCGTGTTGAGTAATTGGACAGCTGAGTTCCTTACGAACCGTTCCAGCATGTCAGACCTGAAGCAAAGCCAGAATTCTTAGGAACGCAACCTCCTATGGGTAGATTTCAGTCCCGCTCAGCGTATGCATGCTTCGTCTCGTAACAGGTTCTTAAACGCGCACGGCGCATTCCGATTGGTCCGCACAGCCGAAAGCTCCTCGAGACGAGCTGCGGGTATAGAAGGAGGTTTCTTTCTTTCTTCGAACTGCCGCAGTTTCGTGTGACAGCGGCTTTTGGAGACACCATTAGCAGTTGCGGTTCGTTTCTATCTATAGACTCCTTAAATAACACCGCGCGGCGACCGTTAGGGGGGCTACCCTTAAATGCCATTACACGATCATTTATTGCGTTTCGGGAGGCGGAGACGAGATGTTTGCCAGCGCGGTCACGACGAGGGAACCAAACCGGCGACCTCGTCCTGTGTAGTTCAAGTAGCAGAACGCTATCAACTCCGTCGCTTCGTCCTTCCGCCTAGCTGGAAGGTCGTCCGTGTATTATTACGACCTGTGGAGATTGCAGTTCTTTTTATCGTACAACGGAAAACAGGCTTCGCGTTTCCGCCTCAATCTGCGCCACTCATTCCACCGGGGAATGGAATACAAATGAAATTCTCTTGCAGTGTCATGTACCCGCGCCGAAGAATCAAGATTGCCAGCAGAGCATAACGCATCGGAGAGACGACACGGGGTGATAATACAGATTGCATTCTTGAATCAATATATACATAAGAAGGCGCCCAAATCCCTTCGTCTCTTTCCTCCACAAGGATCCATTGTATTTGTTTCTTTTTTTAATGCTTCGTACGCGATCCACCAATCCTCCGCAACGGCACATCACGACACCAGAGGAAGCAGGCTCATCCGCGAATATAAAAGCTTGCATATATACTACATAGGAAGCCGCCAAAAAAATAAGCCGGAATTCCAGATTCCATCTTTTAATACACAACCGCCTCCGTGGTAGCGCGTACACCGCCGCCGCCGCCGCCGCCGCCATCTTCCACAGCACATCACGTCTACGAAGAGCCCATCTCTCGGGTTCAATTCCGTCTTGTACACAAACACACATACATACACACAACTCAACCCCCACGCCGTCTTACAGCACGCAGATAAACAACGGATCACACACACGCGCACGCATATTCCGAATAACGAAACCAGACAAACAGGGTAGAATAAATGACGCTACATTACTTCTTCCGAACCAACGCCACCTCGTTTCATCGACTGGATCGTGCGTCTTTGTCACTTCTCTGCATTTTCCTCTTCTCTCTCTCTCTCTCTACACCGCGGGCCAGCACACGAACGCACGCACGTACTACGCAAGTACAACACCAAGGATCGAGAAAGAAGCAGCAGCAACGGCGATGGGAGGGAGAGAGAAGCACCTATTGGATGGCAAGCCTCCTCACCGCGGCGTCATCTACCCTAAGGTCGGGCAGTATGCGCAGGAACGAGCGCCCCTGCCGGAACGAAGGAGGAGGGGACTGGATTGAGATATCAAACTTCTCAATATACACTCTAGGGTCGATTAAAAGAAGCGGGGAGGTCGGCGTTCGGCGTCGCTTCATCTGCGGTGGCGTGCTCTCTGCTGCTGCAGCGGCATCAGAAACATCGCAAGCAGCGCGTATTCACACACAATTCCCGCATCTCTTCGATTGCGCTCTTCTTCTTCTTCTATTCCCCTGGCACGCATGACGCTCGGAGCGCGTTCTTATACAATTTCTTCTCTTTCCTTCTTCGTCATCCTCTTTTCCGTTCTCCAACTCGTCCCCAGCTATCTTCTTTTTTGCACGTTTCCGCACGAAGACCGCCAGGTTCACGTCTCGGGCAACCCAATCCATTTTGACTGACACCTCCTTCGCACCCCCTCGCCCCCAATTCGCTCGACGGCGGTGTGTGCGTGCGTGCGCGCGCGATGCTGCCGCCGACGCTTCTGTGCGAAGATAGCTTAAGAACAAAAATAAAATACCCGAGTGCATATCCACAGAAGTGCGGATATAATAAAGACGGTAGGCGCACGAGCCGGCTGCCGTAAGTACGCGAGAACGATACGAAAACTCGGTGGCGCATGCGGTGGCGTCGCTCTTTTGATCGCCCAACCGCGTCGGGAAGCTTAGGAGTAATACCAGCACGCGAACACAGACACCAATTCTTGCTATCATTTTTATTGTCTTTTCTTTTTCGACAGCTCTTCCATCCGAACACGCAGCTCCTCGCACCCACGCCGCGCGCGTTCCATGCGAGGACGTTTCAACGAACGTATTACTAGCACCTTCGCGTAAGTCTTCCTATATACACGACTGAGTTATGCGTCGAGTTTTTCTTCGATAACTCAATTTAGTCGAAGAGTGTACGCTTTAAAAATTTTTCCCGCGGTCCTTGCCTGTCTTGCTGTAGCTATCTACGTCTTTTTACATCTAAATATGCCTGTCTTTTCATGTCCATCGATACACTTACACATCTATATTTCGTTCTTCCTTCATCTATCTCTGTGAAATTTTCTTGCTCAATCAATTTTTCTGCCTGCGGCTGTGTTGTTTTCACAGTTTCCCGAAGATTCCGGGCATGCATTCGCAACACATTGTCGATTACATTTGTATATGCCCATTTAGCAGTTCTCACATCGTCCGCCTTCCGTTCCCTCGAACAGAAATGGTGACGTTTTAAAGAAGGTTGGTGCTGCTGCGGAATCTGAACGTGGCTTGCATTTCTGTGCAACGAACCCATCACAATCACCCGCACTGGTCTAGTATCGCTAACCTCCCTCTTGAATAAGTTACCACAGTGTTGGAGTAGCAGAGCGTATACATACTCCTCTGGCCGTGCATCTTTGTGTGCGTGATATGTAAAAGGCTGCAATACCGCCGCTGCGCGGTTCCTCAAGTGCCAAGCCTGAATGACCGCTGGTGATGAAGTGAGCAACAAACGCTTGTTGACTCTTTCTCTCTCTCTCTCTCTCACACACACACACACACACACACACACACACACACACACACACACACACACACACACACACACACACACACACACACACACACACACACACACAATGTGGACAACTCTCCTTTTCCCCCAGGGCGGCGTAGCGAACTGGAGATGTTCGCTATCCCGCCCCTCTCAAAAAGATGTTTGCCTTGCTCATGTATCTCATACATAACGCCGTGTTATTTATTATTACTTTTAAAACTTCACCAGATATCATTTCTGCACGCGTTTTTCTAACTCCTTCAATACCAGGGACAGATGTGCGAAATGCCTTAGATCCTGAAATGCATCAGTTGTAGTTCAGCGCTACGTCTTCTGTGTTCTTCCTTCGTCCCCGTCTATGTGCGCTGTAACCTTTCATGATGCAGTGCCAACTAGCCTTCATCAAGCCATCCTCGTGAGCCTTAGATCCGCGTGTAACCCCCATAAACGACTCAAATTTCGGGGCCCGTCGTTTCCTTCCCCTCTCGTTGTTCTCAGTTTTCCTTTCGTCACCTCCTCGCCCAATTCTTCCTCCTCTTCGCATTCGCCTCGCGGGCCCAAAGTTTCCGTCGTAGACGTTTACATCGACCTCAACCAGAGAAGAACGGGGGACCAGACAGTCCACGCGATTCCCAACGACCGGCAGCAGTATCTTCTTCTTCGCTTCTGGCGATGCCCGCTTCTTCTCTCTCGTTTTTATTCTCATTCGCGTCGTCATCATCTTCTTTCTCTTTCTCTTCGGTTCAACGTGGCGTCGCAATTATCATTCCAAACTCGGCATCTTTCTCAATCTCAATAACCTCTGCGCCGTCGCAGTTGAGGCGCCGTCTGCGCGCCCCGCACTCAAAACACGAACTCTGTCACTCTCTCTCGCGCGTTCGTCGCACCCATCTTTACTCTCCTCCTCGGCCTCTTCTTCCTCCTCCTTCGGTTGCCGGTGTCGGCCACGGGACCCGATCCCTACAGGTTTGTTATGTTCCACCTTGTCTGCCTGCCTGTCGATCCATCTGTATTTACAAGCGCGCCCGTGCCCCCGCCGTGTGAGCCAGACTGCCTACCTGCCGCACGCACGCACGCTCGGCGAAGAAGAGACGCGGAACAAGCGGACCGTCCCAGCAGCGCACCTTGCGATTCCGTATTGTACAAGATGATATACGAAAACGAACACGAAATTGCCGTTTGAGGAAGCTAGTTCTCTTTGTTCTCGCGTCACGACAAAACAAAAACACAAAGAAACCTCGCGGGGTCCTTTATGCATTCGCCCAAGACGACTTCAAGGCGAAAAATTTTTCAGCGCAAAATAACACAGGGACGAGAAGAGAGGACACAACACGTGTTGTGTCCTCTCTTCTCGTCCCTGTGTTATTTTGCGCTGAAAAATTTTTCCTAATGTCTTACCAACAAGGCCGAATTTCTCCCCTTGCGCCTTTCAAGGCGAAGTCCATTACTGAGGCGAAAGCCTTAGATGCCTCATAAAACGCGAAAATTGACCGTCGGCGTCGGCGGCGTCCCGCAGCGGCGGCGTCAACACGTGTGAGGCAAAAAATCACCATCACGTGATGACCCACGTGACGCCATTATGAAGTCACAGATCGTCAAAGTTTGCGGCGCCATCATGACATCGCTGTGACGTCATCATTACGTCATCTAACGTGACTTCGCACGACGAATTCGCCGCAAGACATCGTCCCTTGCTGAGCGACTATACGAAAGACTTACTATTCTGTGGTAGGAGCCTTTTTCTGAATACGGGCCTAGATTTCAAATACGAGGCGAAGGGATAGATAAGGGCCCGGAACGAAGAGGCGAAAGGAATTTCAAACTTTCGCCTTCGAGTTGTCTCAGGCGAGTGCAAAAGGGTCCATGTCAGTTTTTATTGTTATTATCATCATCAGCAGCAGCATAATGGGAGCTTGAAAGGTCACGTGATTTTTGTACCGAACGCCACGTTTTCAAGGCCAGCGTCTTTGTTGTTGCTATGGCGGATGATGATAACGATGAGTTATAGCTCGGCCCTTCGCAATAAGGTTGGCAGCTTTCACTCAGCCGTCCACTCGTTACGCAATTCGCGTGGTGTGAAGCCACGTACGATTCGACGCTTCTGTCACGCAAATATGCATCAGTTAACGTAACTCCTTGCCCCAACATGATGACTGATTGGGTCTCTTTTCAATGTGGTTTGGAGCACTGGCGTGGCTATGTGGTAGAATACTTAATTGCCACACAGAATACCTGTGGTCGATTCCGATTTTTATGTGATTTTTATTAAGGTCACGTTAGCTTTTGCACCGCATGCCGGGTTTTCCAAGGGCAGCGTCCGAAGACGCACTTAACGTTTTCGCCATAGGAGTCCGAGTTATGGCGCAAGATGATGATTTTAGTTCGTGGTACGAAATTGTTTTCCCGCAGTAAGCGCGTTGGCATTAGAGTATGTTGTAAAAGAGGTGGTGCGAACGCTGCTGCAAAGCAGTCTAAGGAAGGTGGTTGCACTGGAAATATCAGTGACCAAGGTAGTGCGTATATGGTTCCGCCGAATGAACGAGTTTAATTGTTTGATTTTACTCGATATGCAGTATCTATTGTTACCACAACAAACTGATTGGGATACTAATTTTGTGTTGTATATGAACGACCTGAGAAAGTCGATACCACTTTGCCAACAGTAGGGTAAACGGCACTGCCGACTGATAATATGCGTCGCAGTCACGATGGCCCTAGCTCGAAACCAAAAATCAAACCTTTTAATCGTCATGGTCGTTCATTATTCCCACGCACATATAAACAGGTTATGATATCATAACGTACCATATCGGATGAGATCGTATAGATACACAGAATATCATTTCACATCGCGCATGTGCAGAAAACAATTACGGAATCACGAAGGTGGGCTTCGCCCCACAAAGAGTCGTAATGCGGTGAAGCAAGCTCCGACGAACACCTCTCTTAGACCCCCCCCCCCCCCACTTCCTCCTCACCCAAACATCTACACAGACACGATGTTTAATGTCAAGTCGAAGTTCGCGAATGCATTACGTTGCAGATGAACTTATCACCAGGCAATTTCTTAATTACGAGCGCTGCGTATCTAGCACCAGCGTCACGTTCGCTTGACGCCTTATGACAACTGCCGGCGCCATTGACTGCAGACGCGTTTTTCACAAAGTGAATCTGTGTTGCGCGGCTGTTTGAGTGAGAGACTTCATATTTCCGTGATCGATAACTTACACCGTTTCAACATTCGTGCCGACCTTGAACGTTCTATTCCGCAAAGACTATACGTCATCACTATGGAGACACGTCACTACACATGCTATATAGACCCAACACTGCTCTTCCACAAAGACTACACACTCATCACTACGTATACTACATAGACTCGCCAGTGCTCTTCCGCAAAAACTATACATTCATCACTTATGGACTGACGTTAAATAGACTGCATAGACTTATCAGTGCTATACAAAAGCATGCTCCGACACTCCGATTTTCCGCAGCAGCATCTCGTCTCGCCATCGCGCGAATGACGCGGCGTCGTTAAAGAAGAACTGCCAAATTACCGCGCGCAAGACAACAACAGCAATTCCTCAGTTTGATTGGAACGCCATTCGGGGGCCCCTTCGGCAGTCGCCACCTTTGAACAGGCCGCCGCGTGCCATCTTCGCAGCCATAACGCGCTGGGCTCAATCCGCGATGCCCTCCGCGAACGAAAGTCCCTTTCTTCTATTTTCATATCTCACCGCCTTAACGTTTCCTTCGCATTCCTCTCTCCTCAGCCTCTCCTCCACCTCATCCTTCGCCTCACCATTTTCAGAGTTCTTTATGGAGGAAAGAACGCAAAGACAGGGAGGGGGGTGGCGGCAGTAAGGGGGATGCTTTGAGGGACTGCAAAGAATACGAGGCTTTTGTTTCACTCGGACCCCCCCCCCCCCCCCCCCCCCCCCCCCCTCTATCCCTCCAAACTCATCCCAGTGCCACACCACTTCTATGCAGCCCCTCTTGCCCTCAAACCGGATTTTAAACAGACGCTTTGCCGACCGGCGGTTCCCTTCTCAGTGCCGCATTTTATTTTTTGCTTTTTCGGTACGAGTCCGTCTGCCGCCGGCTTCGAACACACGGCGCACGCGCACAAGCACGCGCGTACAGACGCACACACGCAGGCATTTCGGCCGTCTGTGTAAACGCCAGACGACCGCGCCGCGTTTGCATACATCACGCACTAACACACACACAGACCGGCCGCTCAGTCGACGGGTGAAACGCTATAGAGAAAGGAAGCCGGAATGAAGTTTGTGTGAAGTCGCGTATGCGATGGACGGCGGTTTTCTGGCGGGTGCAAGTCGGCGAGTGAAAATATGCCGGAGAAAAGATTTGGAGGGGGGGGGGGAGTGATGTTTGAAATTCCTTTCGCCTCTCCGTTCCGGGCCCTTTTCCACCCCTTTGTCTCATACATGGAATCTACAGTCCTGTTCAGAAAAAGGCTCCTACGATAGAATAGTCGATAGAAGGCGAGACAGCACCGGCGTTTGTGCTGTGCCTGTGTTTGCACGCCCAGTCTTTTAACGGAATAGTCGTTCGTAAAAGGAAACGCTAGCCAGTCAGCACGCATGCACTAAGTATTTAAGGCGGCTGGACAGCTTAAATAGCGCACAACGATATACAATTGAACTTCTAGGCAGGGATTCATCGTAGTCCGCCGCGGTGGTATAGTGGTTACCGTGCTCAGCCGCTGACCCGAAAGTCGCGGGTTCGATCCCGACCACGGTGGTCGCATATGCATAGATGCGAAATCCTAGAGGCCCGTGTACTGTGCGATGTCATATATAATTGTTGGGGTTTAACGTCCCAAAACCACGATATAATTATGAGAGACGCCGTAGTGGAAGGCTCCGGAAATTTTGACCACCTGGGGTTCTTTAACGTGCATCTAAATCTAAGTAACACGGGCCTAGACCATTTTCGCCGCCATTAAAAAATGCGGCCGCCGTTGCCGGGACTCGATCCCGCGACCTGCGCGGTCAGCAGTCTAGCGCCATAACCACAGACAACCGTGGCGGGTCGATGAGCGATGTCAGTTCACGTTAAACAACACCAGATTGTCGACATTTCCGGAGCCTTCCACTACGACATGCCTCATCATAATCATGTCGTGGTTTTGTCACGTAAAACCCCAGAAATAATTATTAGGGTTTCATCGAATGAAGACAGTTCGGCGTCTGTTTTGTCGGTTTCCTTTCAATTGTGTCTCTCTCTTCAGGTCAAGTTTTTCTATATTTTTTTTTTTCGACAAGCAATACTTCCGAAAGCAAAGCATTGTGAATTCTGTACCTGGGCTTTCCGTTTGCTCTTGGGTGGTTATACTTGTTATTTTTTGTTTACTCATGCTAACTTGAGTTTGGATGCCTTGTGACAGAGCGGGACGGAGCATAAGCCTCCTCACTTTCCATGAATAAGGAAAAAAAGAAGAAAATAGTTTGCGATGTAGTCTCTTTACGATAGGTCGGGAGTAACGTAACATCAGTTCACACGCGCGTGACGCCAATAAAAAGAAAAGCTTTAAGGGGAACGTACAACCAACTTAGAGCGTTATCCTGCGACGGCGGCATTGTAGTTCGGCAGACCGCCGCAGCGTGTCGCCACCAGCGCAGCCGCGGCCAAATAAGTAAACTGACCTGCCCCACTTCGCCCCTTCTTTACGACGCCAGGAAAAATTACGCTGTCGTCGTCCTCGCAGTCTTCTTTACGCAGGCAATGTGCGCAGCATAAAGATGTTTTTCAGAGGCATCAGCCCGGTGTGACATCTCATTTTACTATACGGCCTTTGCCCAGTGCCTCATTGGGCCCGAAGACAAGGAAGCCCTCAGAGCAGGCGGCGAAGTTAAGACGACCGCCCCTTGGATTAGCCTCGGCTAAGCTGCGCTAAATGCCGGCTACGTACGGGCAGTATCCCTGGCCGTCCCCTGAGCGTTAGCTTAACGCCTGTATATATACGGTCTATCCTTAGCTGCCGCTTAACTCGGTCGCATAATGCTACCGTCTTGTTCGACTAACTTCTCTACCCTTGCCCTCTGCCGAACCCTTCTTGTACTTCCAACGCTGAACATCAAGGGGCTTGCTTTGGGCGTGGGACGCAGAAAGACCAGGCCTCTTTCACCCGGCTCTTGCTCTTCTTTCATTACCTAACGCAACCTCCCTTCTAGAGGCTACTTTCTTGGCACTACCATGGGCTATTTATTAAGGCGAAATCCCTAGTTGTCTCATCAAACGCGAAATGTGACCGTTAACGCAAAACACGAAGGATGCAACAAATAATCACGTGATGATGTCCCCCTGTGACATCATCACGACGTCGCAGGTTGCCAGTACTTGTGACCTCACATGATGACGTCATTACATGACGTCGTCACGTGGTCATCGCAAGACACCGCAGAAATTAAGCACTTGCAGTGAAGTATATCTGAGTGCCTTACTCTAAGCACAACTGTGTTGTAACCTTGAAACTCACAGGGTCCCTTATGCATTCCGCTAAGGCGATTCGAAGGCGAAATCCATCTTATTCTCCTTCTCAGTCGATGTACTGATCCTCCTTTGCCCCCCCTCCGAAAGTTTTCTGCACCTAACGTGGTTTTGTGCTGCCTCCAAGATCGGAGACATTGGAAGCTTACTGCACCTCACCTGGTTTTGCACTTCCTCCATGATCGGCGCTCCTTTGACCATGCGACGATGTCATGTGATGACGTAATCACGCGACGTCACGTTATGTGACGTCATGATGACGTCACAAGTTTCGGTGATCTGTGACGTCATGGTGATGAAATATGACGATGTCATCACACATGATAATGATTTTTCGCATCACTCGTGACGACGCCGCCGACGCGGGACGCCGACGGTCAACTTTCGCGTTTCATGAGGCATCTAAGGCTTTCGCCTTAAAAGCCTAATTCATATGTTAAGTACAATTGGTTCTTCTATGTGGTCTCGGCTTCCTTATGCTTCGGTTGCCATTTCTTTAAATGCTTTTTTTTTTCTTCTTTCCTTGCCCTTTCTTTCCTTCCTGCATTTATGACCGTCTTTCCATTCACCCCCTCTCGTCCACTTCCCCGTCGTTCCGCTGCATCTGTTTTGGAGGCTCTGTGAAAACAAAGGCGGCGGCTATGGGAGCGCTGCCCGTCCTGCAGAGCGGCACGTATGATATATGGATTACTGTTGGTTTGACGGGCACGCCATGAGAAGCGAGCGGTATACAGTCTTCCTTCTGGCCCGCCGGAAACTTGAGGCTATACGAAACAAGGCAAGGGAGGGGGGGGGGTGGGAGGGGGGGGGAAGGAACAACAAAAAAATCCAGCGTGCCACTCTCCGGCTTGTCTTGGCTGTGGCCGGCTCGTTTGTTAGGGAGGCTGGGGGTGGCTTCGTCTGCCTGGCCCTGGGGCGTTTGAGCTGAACCTCTTGACGGTTTCGCTAGCGTCGTTGCACAGAGCCGGCCTCGCGAGTGAACTACGCTGACCGTGGCGAAGTCCACTGAGAGCTGTACTAGTCGTCTTGATGCGGAACTGGAATCCATCGTGACCCCTCACTGAAAGGCATACGATATGGTCATCTTAAAGCGGAACTTTAATCGCTTGCCGTTTATTTCGCGAACCCTCTAGCGGCGATGTTGACCTAACTGGCGCAACCTAACTGGCCTAACTAGTGGCCTAACTGGCCCTTGAGGCGCAATGTTCACATATTTGGACGCAGTTGTTCTTGCCAGTTCTTTGGACTAGTCGCCAAGAAAGAGCAAGATTAATTTCACATATGATTAATTGAACCTTCGTAATCAATGTGTATTGGGTGAGCCTCAACGTGCTGTCTACGACTGTAGCCGATCACTCCGGTGAAGACGCGGCGCGATGTTCGCCGGGTCGTTCGACGTGCCGCGTTCCAGGACCAATAACGTCAAAAAATTTTTTTTTCTTTGCTAGAAAAGAATACAACCAAAAACGAATTGCGGATCTCAGTCCTTTTTCCGTAAAAATGGAACATAACTGACTGCAGAATAATGAAATATTTAATCACACCTTAACTACTATTAATTAATGGAACTCGCACAAAACAACACATTACTTCATTTTCTTTCTTGGGACGTAATATCGAGTGGATGCGCACCTGAAGGGGGCTGAAACCTAGCCCTTGATCAGGAAGGTCGCGAGTTCGTTTCCTGTCTGAAGTGTACTAGTCGTCTTAGGGTGCTGGTATCGTTTACGTTTCGCGAACCTGCGAGCGGTGAAGTTTAGCTCACGCTGCTGTAGGTGGGCCGTAGCTAAAGGAATCTCACTGTGCTAAAAAAGGTCACAAGTTTGCTCCTGTAATGACAGACTCCCTGAAAACCGAATACCTTACGTAACAGTGTACGAATACTGTTCACTTTAAGCGTACGTTTACTTTAGTATAGGTTTACATTATAGTGGTCCAAACGATTCTGGCATCATCGTAACGTTACTATGCCGAGCGCTGAATCACTGTCCCAGTAAACCTGGCTTCACAGATCTTCCTACCCGGTTACTTTGAAAACTTCTCCACCTAAGTCGCATTAATTATGTTTCCCGCGCTATACTCCCCCACACATTTTTTTTCTTCTCGAGAACTTTATTCACTGAGAAGTACGTATGTGTGGGCGGATCTCGTAAACAACAACGAACCCCGTTGAAGATTTATCCCGGAGATCCTTCGGTTGATATCTCCGAAACAGGAATAATGCTCCCATCAAAGCTCGTTGCTTATGTTTACGTTAGAATCGCGTTTGTTTTTGCAGGCGCACGCGTATACCGCGAAGTTTTCGCACGCGATCGCGGGCATATACCGTGCACGCGTGGGTGGAGCGGGGCTTTATTTTTTTTCCTTTTCCCGGTAATATAAATATCCGCCTTCTCGTCGCTATCGCCTCTAAGTTCAGGAAAAAATCGCACTTCTTTATTCCTTCCAGCGTGAAAGGAGGAATGAATGGAGGAGGTGAGGCAGCAGTTGGGGAGAAAGGCTTACGAAGACTCTTGTTTGGCACAAACGTACCGTACATCCGCGGTCCTATGAAAGCGGTGAAGGAACAAGCTGGGAGCCTATACAGTCCGGTAAACATATAAAAGGAACGCGCGCAATATGCCAAAGGGGGAAAATTTGTGTATACATAAGAACGGAGGGGTGGTGGACTTGAGGCTGGAGAGGAGGACAGAGGAAAAGAGAGAAGACGTGATTCGGCATAAGCGGGCCATGAAAAGACAAAACTGTTGGTTAAAGGTTCGGAATGGTTTGGAAAAAAAAAGTACACAACAACGCGCCAGAGGGTCCCGGCGTAAGAAAGAAATAAACATCACCCAATGACCAAGCAAAACAAAAACACACATACACAAGCACGCCGTCCAACGTCCAGCAAACTGCGCTGCCTTCCCCCTCCACATCCAGTCATACGTTCAGTTCGCCCTCTGATTTATTCGTTCGTCGGTTCTCCCAGCAGACCACGGACGGGCGCGTTTTATGTTTTTTCTGGCGCTATATTACATGTACGTTTTGTTGGCTTCCGCTTTCCCTCCTCCTTCACAGCCCCTTTCTTTCTCCCTCTTCTCACTCTCTCCATATTCGGCAGTATGTACGCACCAGCGCGCGCCGCATCGCTCGTCAAAGACCTCCCCCCCTCCCATATCCTTGCCCCGCACACACACATCACGTCGCTTATTATTGTTATTTTTTTCTGCTCTCTTCAAAATGCCGATTCGTAAAAACAGAGGCCGTATAGAGAAGGGAATCTCCAATGAGGCGAGGGAGAAACAGACACAGGAGCACGGCGAAATAGGCGAGGAGGAAAGAACAGTGTATATAAAAGGGAAATAAACAGAACGGCAGTGAGGGAGAGAAGGACGACGCGTTGGGCGAGGAGGTTGTACGTGGAAAGAAGAGCCGCCGGTTACGTGCGGCTCACTACGTAAAGAAGAGAGGAGGGCGGGAAAGAGAAAAGAGAGAGGGGAGGAGGGGTGCCATTACCGATGTCGCGTGCTCGCTCGCTTCGACGGGGGCACGTTCACTCGCTCGCGCTGGCTGCTAGCGGCGGCAGCGGCCGTACTCGTCGTAACCCTCTTTCGTTTCTCGCCGCTTGCGGCGAGCTTCGACATCGAAGCCGTCCGCGCGTGGTACCTCCTTCATTGACGGAGTGCTCGCGTTCGTCCAAGTCAGCGGTGTTTTGAGTGGCGCGAGACACCGGCAAAGCAGCACCACTTCGATCGTCACCGACACTCGACCTGACTGCCTCGCTTGGGACCTACTTTGCGTGGACGGACTCGTGCCGATGTGTGCGTGTTGATGGGACTACACTGCACCTGAGTGCTGTGCGAAGACTTGTGTTTGATGGGACGGAGTGTGATGTAGCTGTGAACGTAAGGCGCATCCCCGGCTGCCTTACCACGTGGAGGTGCTCGACGCTCCGCATCTTCCGACATCCGCGACAGGAAGAAAAAAAGAAGAGGAGGAGGAAGTGAACGGAGAGAGTCTCTCGACGTAGAGGCGACGGTGCGCGCACGCGTCTGTGTCTAGCCTCGCTGCTGCCGCTAGCTTACTCGCTTTGCTCGCGCTCGCCGTGCGCGTGGCCTTCCTCTCAGTTTTCTTTTTTTTTTTTCCCGACAACGGCAGCCAGCCATTCCAGCCGCCGCTCCACCTCCTCGGTCGTGCATCCTCCGCCCGTGTAGCGCTAGACTCCACCCCCATCTGGAAAAGCGACGCGCCGCGCGAAAGGGGACAGATCGGCAGCCCCGCTTTCACGAGCGCTGCCGCTGCGAGAGCGGCGTGTCAAGCAACGCGATACGGCTGCTGCCGCTGCTGAGAGTGTGGCGAGGCGCCCACCAACACCGTGTTGCGGCGCCGCGTGTGTGGATGTGTATGTGTGTGCGTGCCGTCTGACACGCGTGTGCTACTGCCTCGTTTTTTTTTTTTTTTCGCCTTTGCGCGCGCTCGGCACTTGGTTCTGCGTCTGCTGATGGTGACGAAGAACTGTGCTACCTCGGACACGCCACCATATTGAGTCGGACGTCACTACACCACAACGGGATATTCTGAAAAGAGAGCTCCACCCTCGGAACGGATAACCATCGCCCCGGCGTACCGGCACACCGTGTGAGACAAGATGTGTTCCGACGGTGTCGCCGAAGCGAGGCCTGTGACGCTCGTGCCAGTGTTGCGACCTTTCGATTTGGTCGGTCCATCTGCTTGTGTTAGCGAAGTGCTCGGAGTGCACGGTTGTTGTTGTTGTTGCTTGTCGTCGTCGTCGTTGTCATCGGGTGTTGTCATTGAACGAGTCCACGTCGTGTCGCGAGTTTCCACCGTCCAGCAGCGTCGTCACCTAGAGGCCATCGTGATGCGACGCGAGAGCCACTGACATCGAACGCCGCGATTCCATGCCTCCTTGTGCTGCGCGCGAGGCAAGCGCATAGTAAGTCGAAAACAACACCCCTATTCGGGGGACAGTCACGTGGTGCACGAGATTTCCCTATTATTTGAAATCCACGCTAATCAATGTCCAAATGATCGCACTTAGTTATTGTCCACTTTGTTACCAAATGCACTGATAATCCTTTAATGTGCACTGATCACTCAACATGACGATATAAACTGCTTTGGGGCGCCATGAGTACGGGCGTGGTTGATTGTTTGATCGAAAGGTTGAACGCAGGATCCAACGAAGTACTGCAAAGCGTGTTGTGTGACGCCAAAGCCGTACAAAACAGCACGCCATTCAATACGAAAGTTCTTTTCATTGATTTCCCTGCACATCTATCGGGGGCGGGGGGAGGCGTGTACAAATCATGTTATTAATTCAATAAGAAGTGTGTATACAAGCGTTTTGGTCAAATCTATAGAGTACTCATAGATAACCTGCAGACTAATGCCATTATACATATTATAATGAACGTCATTGGTGTACTGGTAAAACAAAATATATTTGTTCATGACCTCTGCGTACATACATTACACAGTTTTCTTGCATCGACGTCACTGAAACTGTCATACTGGAGTACCAACCTGATGGCACGCGATGTTCTTGATGCCACGTTAATGTCATCAGTACATGCAGCCTCTTATTCATGTACAGAGGCCAGTAATGTTCCGGCCACGTCATTGTCGTACTGAATCAGGTTAGCAGCACGTTGATTACGCCGCCATGACGTCATCAAAGCCGCCATGTTGGAGTACCAGTACGTTAAGAACTTGCGTCCATGACGTCACGTGCAAGCTATCAATAAGAGAATGGAAATTGTGCCCCTAATTGCAATATATGACGATGGATGGATGGATGCTATGAGCGTCCCCTTTATAACGGGGCGGTGACATGTCTGCCACCAGGCTCGAAGGAGAAAAAAAAAAAAAAAACTTCCTTGTTTCATGTTGTCCTAATGCCTTATCTACATTGATTAAATCTGTGTTATTATACCAAAAAATATAAATTCACGGTCCATCTCTCTGCCTCTTAAGGGAGAATGACCTTTTTTTCCCCCAATTATTTATTTTTGTACTTTATCTCTACTTTTCTGCCACCAATACTCTAACCGTCTCTTACTTATTTCTATCGCGTACGTGTTCAGCTTTCCATTGTTCTTACAAGGCTGCAGCGCCACCGCTCGACGGAAGAGGCAACTACCCATGTGGCGTTTCCTTTGATGAGGGTCTGTGGTTTCAGAGACTCCTCTTTGTACTGCCACAGTATAGTTCCGAGTATAGTGCAGCACATACCGGAGGGCGAACCTTCTCGGGAAGCATTTTACTTCCTATAGTAAAATGCTTCCCGTAGTTGAGAACGGCGAGCGTTCACAAATAAGGACATTCGAAATAACGTGATGCTGTGAACACAATGGCCTTCATATTAATCGGACACTAAATTGAAGGAAGAAAAGGCCACCGGGTCTCTAGCTACCACTGAGATTATCACAGATGAAAGCCTATGCTCTGCGAAGCACTCTTACTTGAATCAGTCCTAACTCACATTAATTTACATTGAATAACCCTTACGTCACCTCATTTACTCTTAATTCAACTTGTTTGCTTTAATGTACGTTGATTCACTCTTAATGCCCAGCTAAGTCACTTGATTGACTCGTTTATAAGCACTTAACTCACTTGACTGATTCTTGATTTGGGATTAGCTTACTTGTTTATCTCTTGGTGCACTTTCATGTAAGTTGATTCCTTCTTGGTTCACTTTAATCTGTGTTGATTCACTTTAAAATCACTTCGAAATAAGTTTAATTTGTACTCAATCATTTGGCATCGTTACATCTGAATTTAATAACACGGAAATTTTGATAGAATTCGTGTTTACGACGATGCCGGACGCAGGATTTTTCGGCAGATCAACCGTATGTCTTTCGCCTCAATAAAATTTGTATGCGTATTTTTGAATCAATAATTGTTATGCCTAAAGGTAGACTTTCGAGAAAAGAAACTAGGAGAGAGCATGGCCTTACACAGCCGTGCAGTCGCGGCATGCTGGAGTGCAGAAGAAGAAACAACGCCGTATTATCCTTACATAAACGTAAAGATGAAAATAACAGTCTACGTGACTACTACGGGCTATAGTCGTTTATTGGTCAACGCCCCATTTCGAAGAGGATGCCGATAATCATCATGATCGGTGCCCACAACCGCTGTGGATTGGTCAGCAACGCAGTTCTATACGTACACACACTCGTTCTATAACACGTTCCGATCAATGGATTCGGCAAAGTGACGAGCCAGGCTGTGTGATGCTTTAGTAAAACTTTTGCTGGGCCTAGTTGGTACATAGCATTTATAGGAACAGAACTTCAGCGCAAATGAAGATGGACCACGAAGATTGGAAAGACAAGGACTGGCGCTTATATGGCGCTGTATGTAGAAGCGCCAGTCCTTGTCTTTCTAGTCTTCGTGGTCCGTCTTCACTTGCGCTGAAGTTCTGTTCCTAAATGTGTGATACTTTCTTCGGTGCATATAGGCGTTCGCACGAATTAAAACAGCACGAAACGCGGGCGACCACCCGTACAAAAATGTATGTAGATAGTCTCTGGACTGTCTAAAAATGGGTTTAGACTGCCTATAGACTGATTAAACCCATTTTTGTAAGGGCACCGAAAGAAAGACGGAGACAACAGCGCCGACTCGCAGATTGTTCATTCGCCACGTCCGCGCAATGGATATCCCTGCGCAGTCCTTAATAAAAGAAAGAAAAACGTTCAATTCGAAGATGTCGCAGCACCTCGTTCAGGCTTTAACTTTAGCAGCGTTTTCATCTATCATTGTCTTTTCTGCTGGAACGGCAATTACTTTTCTATCTTCTAGTGTGTTGATCGTTATTTGTCGCTCTTAACTGTCGGTTCATTGCGCCCCTTCGTTAATTCCTCTCCGGTGCGTCTCGGTCGTTTGTATAGCACATTTCAGCACGAATGAACGTCGAGTAGAGCCGATTCTCGCGTGCTGCTTTCGCTCGCGCATTGCGGAGCTTTCGCACAATCAAGATTTTATCATTTATATGTTTCGAGATTTCCCTCGTCCTTTGAGGGGGGGGGGGTGTAACGACCACTCTGTAACATCACTGTCAGCCCATTTTACGGTCACTGCAGGACGAAGGCCTCACCGAGTGATCTCCAATTTGCCCTATCTCGTGCGAACTGATTCCATTTCGTCCCTGCTAACTTCTTAATTTCGCCACTCCATCTAACTCTCTCAATAAAGTTATTTCAATAAATCACAATAAAACTGTTTCAATAAATCGATCAAACTCTCTGCCACCACCCACGGCTGCGTTTCCCTCGTCCCTAGATGCCCATCTCCTTGCTCCGACTGACGACCAGTTGCCTGTCCCCACGCATTACGCGACCAGCCTAGGTCCATTTCTTCCGCTTCATGCCAACAAAAAGTGGGGAACGCTTGATCTTCGCCTTTAAGAGTTGAACGCGATAGCGATATCCTGCCCCTAGTGCGTACTGCGTGCCTTATGCGACGGGTAGCATGCTTTAAACCAGGAGCCATTATGCGCGAGAAACTTTTTCGAAGTTGCGATGCACCCATTACGTGGCCTTAAGGGAATACGCCCAGTATTGTGTGCGCCTTTTGTAATGGGTGGCTGGCTTTAAACCACCAAGTCGTTATGATATTCACATGGTTTGACGCCCGATGGCAATGTACGCTTGTACCGCGCAATATTACTGCGATATTACATCTCGCACTGTGACGCCTGTATACAGGACGCGTATGTTTGTGAAGCACGAAAGTTACTTTCAGTGCAGTTCCAAGCAGAGGAATGATGAAGAGGGACTCCATTTTGACTTGATTATGCTAATTGGCCTTCAGTGTTTATGGCGGGCTCGTATGGCGGGGTTTTATTGCGATCCAGATGCACGGCCCGCACGGATGTATTTTCGTGAGTGTATGACTAAGTTTGTGGAACTTCAGAAAGCTCAGGAGTTTGTACCTGCAGTGGTTGTCGAGGGCACAACCCTTGACAGCGCTCAAGGAATTTTAAACGTGTGTCTGTCCAGTAGGACTGACACAACTTTTGTCTTTTGTTTCATGTCCTTATTGTTTGATGTACGTGTCTAATAACAGGCAATAAAGCAAAAAAAAAAAAGGCGTGGCTGTGTGGTGGAACACCTGCTTGCCACGCAGACGGCCTGGGTTCGATTCTCACTCGGACCCAACATTTTTATTATTTATATCATGTGCAGCTTTCTCCATTTTTTGGTCAAACAACGACGCCGACAGCGGAATTTCTGCGAAACGAGCTCTTTAACGCTGTCGCGTCAAAATATCGGCTGTCCCCGTTTGCTCTGTCACCCATTCCGCTGTCTTCCGATATGTTGCGAAATTTATTTTCTATACATGCGAAATCCACAGTACGGTCACCGCAGAAAGACAGTAGCACTCGCGGCCATTGGCCCGAACGGTCGCGTGTGCTTATATTCGTCCGCGATGCCTATACATCTCCGCTTCTTCGTCGGATCGCCAAAGCTAAAGAGTCTTAGGTTTTCGGTAATCGCACGTCACGTGTTCACGCGACGTATCCTGTGCGGAGCTCTTTCTACGGCGACCATGTATACTGCTTAGCGCGCAGTTTTTTGTTAATGTAGCGAACTTTCCAGTTCTACGCATGCGATGAGATACGTGCACAGAAACAATTGGCGCCATCGCGATACCGCTACGTTATTTATGGTGTCACTGACTAATTCGTTAATGTGTAAGTTATACAAACGGCTAAGTAGCATGACTTGTGCGCAAGCGCAATAGACGGGTAGATAGCTTGAAGTAACTGGCTTGACTTTTCGCGTTATACTTTTCGAAGTTTTACGAAATAGTCTGTTAACGAGAACGTGAGTTCCAAACAGTTGTGCAGAGTTCTGTATCGACGGTGGGTACCAAGAGGCTTGCGTTCCTATTGGCACAGAAGCCGCTTCAGTTTGAGCTACGCACTTTGGTTTCTGTTCTAAAAAACGCCTCTGTTTTCAAAGATAAACATCCTTCAAGGCCATCAGCTGGTGTTTTACATATTACTGATGTGATGCGTCCTGTTCGATCGGTCGCAATTAGAATCACCTGTACGCGTGTCGCACATTAAGTGTTACACATCTGTACGCAAGTTACACAGTGTACACCGTTGCGTTTAAGTTTAATGCCCTAATGGCATTTTGATCGCTGTGCTCCATATTTCTATGTACTTGCACCTTTGATACGAATAATTACGGACACGGTTAGGTTTTCCAAGAAAAACTTTTGCAAATCTGTTTTTAAACATCATCCTGTTGGTGTCATGCTTCATTCGGTTCCTTTTTATAGTAGTTGCAGTGCTGTTGTGGCTTCAGTGTCTACTATGTTCCGATGACTTACAGTGTCCATTTCTTTCTTTTGTTCTGCGCAGGCCAGCAAGAACGGGAGAGGGAGCGAGAACACACAAGAACAAGCCAGGCTCGCAGCACCCGTAAACACTAAGGAAACTACACGAAAACTACGAAGACGAAGAACTACAACCGCACCACAACACACAGAGAGCGACAACGCGAGCACACACAAGTCAACTGGGAGACAGGGAGGGAGCCAAGATGTGCCGCACTCGATCCGCCCGGAGCCACAGAGGCCACTCGTGACCGCCATGTAGTCAGCGCCGCAGTGGCCACAGCCATCCGAGCGGAGAGCGCGCGCCGCACTCCAAACCGACACGCGACCGCTAGAGGGTCGTCGCTGGGTCGTGTCGTCCGCAAAGCAAGCACACCATAACCGCGAGAAGGCGTACCGAGATCGAAACAACGACGACAAGGGACTGCGAAGGCCCGCCAGTCGCAGCCGCCGCGCCTTGCAACCCATGAACCTTGACTGCTACCCGGCCGACGGGACGGCGGGAATGTCCCCACCGCCGAGAGACGTGTCGCCACCGGCCGCGCCCTGCCACGCCGACGTCGCCGGCGGGTCCGGCGACGAGGACCCGCTCGCCTACCAGACAGACCCGGGCCGAACAGGGGCCGACGAGCCGCGCGCCAAGAAGCGGCGCAAGCAAAGCAACCCCGTCCGCTACCACACGTCGCCCATGGTCCTTCCGGAGGGCCCCGATGACCTGGCCGTCACCGCGGCAACGGACCCAGTCGGGACGCCCACCGACGACGAGGAATGTGTCGAAGACGTCCCGCCCTCGGCAACGAGCCCCGCGGCACGGAGCGATGACACGGTCGTCGACGCGGGCGTCCTCAACCTCGAGACTAGCAAGCGTCGCCGCAGGGACGACTTCAATGGAGAGCCCCCGGAAGCGGCGTCGGGACCGCTGCGTTGCCACCACTGCAACGCCGGCTTCGCAACCGACGACCAGCTTCGGCTACACATCGAGGAAGAGCACGTGCAGAAGCTCCTCGAGAAGCAACTCCAGCAGCAGGCGAGCTACAACCGAGCGTTCGCCGCTGCCGCGGCCGCGGCCGCCGCCGCCGCTGGGGACAAGAACTCTGGCTCGACAAGCTCGCTGGAGATGCAGAACCCGCCGCCGTTCCTGGACCGGAAGCCGACGGTCAGCGAGACAGCAGAGTTCGCCAAGAATCACCCGTTCCCGTTCCCAGCGATGCCGCCCCTCATCCCGATCTCACAGAGCGGCAACGAAGTCAAGCCTGGCAGCCTGCCTGTTCCTCTCGGCATGTTCCCGAACCCAATGGCGCCGTTCCTGTTTCCCGTGCTTCAGCAGCAGGGCCAGAACGCGTCGACGCCCATTCCGAACGGGAGTTCGGCGCCCTCAGGCAATATGCGCATATTCAACCCGGAAGCCTTCTGCGAGCTGTGCAACAAAGAATTCTGCAACAAGTACTTCCTCAAGACTCACAAGGCGAACAAGCACGGCATCTACTCGGTCGAGTCCCTGGTCAGCTCCCCGTACGCACCGGGTTTCTTTCCGCCGGGATTGAGTGGGACACCGTCCATGCAATTGATGCTACAGGGGCCCATGTCCGATCCGAGCATGGCCGGCCGCCAAGGTATCATCAATATGGAGTCTTTCTGCGAGATATGCCAGAAGGAGTTTTGTAACAAATATTTCCTGAAGAAGCACAAGCAGAAAATCCACGGCATTGTGGACCCGGCTACTCAGCAGCAGCAGCAACAACAACCTCATCAACAACAACCACATCAACAGCAGCAGCAGCAGCCACAGCAGAGCAGTTCCACTGATAACATTACCGAGCGAAAGACGAGTACGTCACCGACGGGTGTGACTTCCACCGACCCGACGGGTGCGACAGCGGGCCCTGGTAACGACAAGAACGGTGGCCCGATGCCTCCTGAGCAGCAGCAGCAACAGCAGCCGCCTTCCGACCCGTTCCGCATGGACTTCTCGAGCCTCTATCCGGGCGTCAACGGTCGCTTCAGCATGCCGAGTCTCACGCCACCAACGGGAACAATGGTGACGTCGGCGTCCAGCAACTCGCCTATCGTCAGTTCCTCCGTTGGCGGAGACCCGAAGTCGCTTCCGGCGTTCTTCAACCAGAACTCTTCTTCAAGCACCGAGAGCGGTTCCACCACCGTGTTCACGCCGGAGAAGCTTCGAGAGATGGGCGTCATCAACGCGGAGGCATTCTGCGAGATTTGCTGCAAGGAGTTCTGCAACAAATACTTCCTCCGCACCCACAAGCAGAACAAGCACGGCATCCCGGCAACGGACGCGCCAAAGGGGAACCCGCCACTGGGCCCGCCGCTTCATCAGCACTCCATGTCTCATCACCTGATGCCTCCGGCAGTTTCTATGGCACCGCCCAGTGGCGCCGCCGCAAGCATGTCGACTCCTCAAGATACGCCCGAGAACTTGACGACTCCCTCAAGAACAGCGGGAGGCGGGACCAGTCCGGAATCCGCAGTTTTAAAGTCCACCTTCGCCAGCGAGTTCGAGCCGACAGCGGACCTGACCTGCGAGATCTGTAACAGGCCCTTCTCCAGCCAGTACCTGCTGAAGATGCACAAGTTCTACACCCACAATGTTCCGTACGTGAAGGAGGAGGACGATGAGTCCAAGCCGCCGTCGCCCATGAGTGGCGGCAGCAACATCCAGAGCAGGGCTATGTGTCCCATGCCGCGCGATGACGCCATGCGGTTGGGCAGGCCGCCGGAAGCTTCCGGAGGTGGCGCTCCTTCTTGCCATACGGAGGACGCGGCGAGCCAGGACTTGCAGAAGCTGCAGAGCATGATACGTGACCTGACGGCCTCGATCGCCAACGAGAACAAGGTCGTCTGCAACGTGTGCCGCACCGAGTTCGACAACAAGTACTTCCTACGGGCGCACATGATGAACGAACACGGCGTTCTCCTCAACGAGGACGGCAGCAGTCTGGCCCCGGGCTCCTCATCGCCCGCGAGCGCCTCCGCGACGCAGCAGCAAAGGGGCCCCGGAGACCTTCCGCCGCCGCCGTTCTCGGCGGTCGCCTTTCCGTCGCCCGTGTTCGACTCGGAGGCTTTCTGCGAGATATGCCAGAAGGAGTTCTGCAGCAAGTATTTCCTCAAGACCCACAAGCAAAACATCCACGGCATCAACATGGACTGCGACGTGGCTTCGGCTGCGAAGAAGGACGACGCCGGCCAAGCCAAAAACGCAGCCAGCAAGGTCACTGGGCCGTTGGTTCCCGTGCCGCCACCGCCGCTCTTGTCCATGGCGATGCCATCGGTGCCGACGCCCGACAAGGCCAGGAGCTCGGTGACGGGGCGCAACTACTGCAACATCTGCAATAAGGAGCTGTGCAACAAGTACTTCATGAAGACCCACATGTTGAAGATGCACGGCATAAACCTAGACGAACACCCTGCAGAGGCGGCCCGCAACAGCGTGATCGGCGGCGTCACCTGTGAAATTTGCCAGAAGGAGCTGTGCAGCAAGTATTTCCTCAAGGTTCACAAGCAGAACACGCACGGCATCATCGAGGACCCGGCCAAGGAGAACTCTAACCACAGCTCAGCGGGAGGCAGCAGTGCGGACAGGGGGGAGCTGCCAACCTCCTTCCAGCCTGGCGAAGTCAGCGACGGCGGCAACCGAAGCTTCAACCACTACACAGAGGTGTGCCCGCTGTGTGACAGGCGCTTCAAGAGCATCAAGTGGCTCAAGACGCATATGGTGAACGACCACAGCGACATGCTCAAGGAGAACGTATACAGCCGCATGGACAGCGTTCCTCCGGGCGCAGCGAAGCTGTGCATCATTTGCGGACAGGGCTTCCCGGACAAGGTGGCCCTTCAGATTCACCTCATCAAAGACCACCGCACCACGAGCGAGGAGCTGGGCCTGATGAACTCCTCGCCGGCATCCGCTGCCTCGGACTCCCTGGCTGCCGTGGCCCAAGACACGGTGAAGCTGAACGGCGCCGCTCCGCCGCACCCTGCCGACAGGGCCGCGCACCTCTTCAAGCGGCCCGGCCTTGCGTCCACGCTGGGCGGCAGCGGCAGCACCCGCATTTACCACTGCTCCTACTGCGTCTATTCTACGCGATGGCTTTCCAACCTCTACGCGCACGAAAAGAGGCACACGGGAGTCAATCTGGAAGGCGAGAAGCGCTTCGTATGCCGCATCTGCCACCGAGCCTACCGTTACAACCACTCGCTGCAGCGTCACCTCCTCAACCACCGCGCAGCGGGTCTCGCCTCGGCCAGCCTCGCCAGTGCCGCCGCCTCGGTCCGACTGCCCAAGACGGCCCAGGAGCAGCCCCAAGACCTGTCCTCGGCGGATCCCGCCAGAGCGTCCTCAGCGGCGCTTCCCGCCTCGCAGCAGCCGTCCAAGCTGAAGCGCTACCGCTGCAGCAAGTGCAACCGAAAGTTCCGATCGCGGGAGCTCTGCCTCAACCACATCTACACGGCGCACGACGCCAAGAGGCCGATCAAGAGCGGACGGCCGTTTCGCTGTCGCGTCTGCGGCTTCGCCACCAGGGCGTGGAACATCCTCAAGATACATATCATGAAGCAGCACCAGGAGGAGGCGGCCGAAGAGAAGAGCGTCGGCAGCCAGCCGGACGTCTCGGTTCCCGCCGCGGCGAGCACGACCGACGACGAAGGCAAGCCCACTAGGACGCCGACGCCCACCAAGACGGCGGGCCAGCTGCCCATGACGTACGCCATGCCGCAGAGCCCGCCCTCGGCCGGCACCTTCATCATGCAACCGTTCCTAATAGCGCAGCCCGAGTCGGAGGACGCCAAGAACGACACGTTCGTGCCGTCGCTCGTATACCTGCCCGTCTGCCAGAAGGTGTCCCAACCCATGACCGTGGCATTCACGCTGACGCCCGCTTGAGCCGGGCCCGCCATGCGGCAAGGCAAGCCCCCGAAGACTTGTAACCCTCCTCCCGCAACGACGAGGGGAAGCACGGCACGCGGACACCCCAAGAGACGTCATCGCAGCAGTGTCGCTCCTTCGCGGCGAGGGTGCGCGCGTGTCGGCCACAAGCTCTTCGACGCGATGCCTCGCGACGGGTCCACGAGTCACACACAACACAAAAGACACAGACAGACAAGACACACGCCGCCCGGAAGACTGCCCCGCAGCATCCGCGAAAGAAATACATCGGAGATGCAGCCACGTATTGGTGTACCCGACGCAAGACGACGACGGTAGCGCGCCGTTCGCGCGCTAGTTCCCTCCCTCCTTTGAAGATACGTGCAATTTCCGTCGCCTCCTAGACAAGGCCTCGCGTCGTCGCTCTCCACGAAGTAACGAAAAACAAAGAAAGGGAAAGCAGCAGCAAGCCTGGCAGGCACCGACCTCAGGTCCTCCCAACGTCTCGCTTGGGAGGGCCGAGCACAGCATATCAGCTACACCTGCAGCAACAGCAGCCACAAAAGCAAGTGATCCGCAGCGGCAGCACCACACTACCGCTGCCAGCGCCTTCGTCGCAGTTCCCCGTGTGTGTGCGCGCTCTACGTGAACTTTTTCGTCCCCCATCCCCCACTACGCGGGTGAGCAGTTCGCAGCCTCTACAAGACGGAAGAAGACTGGCCTTCGCGCCTTCGGCCGCACCCCGCCGACAGGGATGCAAGATTAAACTACAACAACGGGGTCGTCCGGCCGGTGACGCGTCGGACCTCCTTCTTCGCTGCAAACAGTGTGGGACACTTCCCGTGTCTGCGTGTTCCGTTATTATTATTTTTTTCGGAACTATACTACTACTGCTTCCGCGGTACTCGCTGCGCCAGTTCCGCCACTTCGGGAGGTGTGTGTGTGTGTTTTTGTGTGTGCCTCCGGAAAAGGTGTTTCACACTTCGGAGGTGCCCGGACGTTCTTACTGCAGTGCGTCTGTGCGATCCACCGCGTGTCCGTACGTAGCCGTCTCGCTCCTACAAAGAAGACGCCCCTTGGTTCTTCGTCGACATTCGAGTGAGTCTTCGCGACCAGAGTGTACAAAACGGACCGTCGACGAAATGATGGCCGGGCATCGGAGCGTTATCATCTTGTGTACAACAACACCAGAGACGGTCGCCGCCCCCCTGCACCTCAGAGCCTGCCAGCCAGCCTTTCTTCATCCGAGAGTGCGCCGTCGTTCCACAGTGCCACGTTGTCAACGCGGGCCCCCGTCTCCGACGACAAAGCCGGCCGGCCTGTACGTCAACTCCTAAAGACGACCAGGGATTAATCGGCGCACCCGTTTGATTTTAGTTTCCTTTTCTGTTCTCTGTTCTTGTCCTCGTACCTTGAACCCTTCCTCGCAATGTCTCCTTGTGCGTCGGATGTGCTTGCGGCGACATTGACAAGGTCAGTCAGTCTCTGCCCGTTCCATCACTCGTCGAGTGAAGTTCGCATGTCTTATGCTGTGGTACTACGTTCTTGTGGGTGACCGCAAAGATGGTATATCGCTGCGTTGTGCAAGTGCCCGGTCCGGGCCTTTCTTCCGTTTCGGAATGCATCGATCAGCGGCGCCACTCCGAGGTTCCAAAAAGCGGCTCGTAGTTTGACGCGTCTTGTGACTGGTACGATACAGGTGGTATCGTGTCAATCCCAATGTGTCACTACGATGCGAGGCGCAATCGTACCGAGATTTTTTTTCACCACCTTGAAGTGTGAAGGGGAACAAATTCAGCAATTCAAATTTGGTAACGCAGGTCACAGAAAAAACAAAAAACAAAAGCAGATTCACTAAGGTTATTGTTAAGAAATGATCGTCTTACGCATTGCTCTGCAAAATTTACCAGATCGCCAGCGCACCGCACTGGCTGCTTGAAAATTCAGGTGACTGTGTTAACTCTAACGCATAGCACCACACAGTCACTAGGTACAAGCATTTTTGGAACCTCGGATTCGCGTACGCTGAAAGGTGAAAGGTCATCCAGAGTGTATTGCAAAAATATAAAAGCCGAGTGAAGACACGTGCGAGTGAATGCGCTGCATGAGTCGACGTGTGCGAGTGAGTGCGCTGCCCGAGTCGAATCGATGCCCGTGTACCCTGTGTCGCCTCAGAAGGCGACGCGTCCAGAATCAAAACGTTCTTTATAGTCGCATTGTGATAACACGCCGGTGAGCAGGCCACAAATCAAAAAGGAATACACACGCTGTTGTTACGACTTGCGCTAAAAAGTCGCTTCGTTTTACTATTTCTTTGCCATTTTTCTTTAATGTTTTACACAATAGGGCATCGACCTCTAGCAAAGCTTCGCTCGTACACTCGCAGTCATCAGTTATGACTCGGCTCATTCTGGAAATAGAAAAAAAAAACGAGCACTTGCAGCAGCAGTTTATCTGGTAGTATTCGCGTCGGACTATTGTAAGCTGAGGAAAGAAGGAAGAAAGCCTCCGAGATGGGTGGTATAAAAGGCTCTAGTGTGAAGTGCAATAACGTCGAAAGCGCGAGCACGTCATCTCCGAGGACGTGCTGAAAAAAGGAAGAAGCCGCGATCGTAGCTAGTCGAACAGAGTATTTCTCCTATCTGCCCTTTCTGACTGGTCGCAAGAGATAAGATATTGACGTATCTCTAGAACAAGAGATAAGAAAACGTTCTAAAGTCTAAAACCGTCTTAAGAAATAGACAAATTAATCTTACTGTGAAAGCCGCTGACCTGATGGCCATTACGCCCTTTAGTTTTTCTTTATATAAATAACCTCGTCGAATGTTTTAATAAGAGCACGTGTGAAGTACAGATTCAATCAAGCTCAGAAACATTGCAACTTTCTCACAAACTTGCTTTGCAAATTTGAAGCCGCCGAGAGTAAATTTCACCGTAAGAGTACGTGTAGATTTAGCAGTTCAAAACGTTCGGCAGGATTAGGACAAAAAACAGAAGTCTGAACTGAGTATAGTGTTTGTCAAAACGTTACCGATTATGGGCCTTTCCTTTCGAAAGTGTTTAGCTCAGTGACAGCTTCCTTCGGTCATGACGTCACTGTAGTGACGTATACAGCGACGTCACCACGGTCACGTGTCACTGATGCTTCCCAGTTGAGACGGTTAGTTCAAGGTCACAATTCTATAGAGATAGAAAATAAAAAACGTCGGTCAAAGAAAAATTCAGAAATCCTATTCGTCGATGTGATCCCGCCAATCGGGACATTTCTGTAAAAACCCGATCGCCGGCGCTTGTCGACATCCGTCATTAATCACAACTCTCCGACATGCCGGCATATAGAGAATGTGTGTGTATGACGGTGGGTGCCCTGAGACCGTGCACGACGATTGGCGGCGACATTGTTTGCGTACTTATGTGGCCGTGTTCTGGATTCGGGACTGAACCTGTTTTGTTCGCATGTTGTGTATGATGGATTACCGCTGCCTGTCTTGCGTTGTGCGTATGTATGCCCTCTCGCACGCGAATCCCATCTCTGCACACCACCCTCTCCCCAACTATATCTGAATGCCGAGTCTACAGCGAATTTGTCTTTGTTTTTGTTGTGTATTTCGCCGATAGATTCGCTTCCGTACGCCTTTTACCGGTGCCTATACGAACTAAGAATGGTTCACGACACGCAGGCCTTCCCAGTCTGGTATAGTTGCTATATTTTTTTCGCGTAAGCTACACTCTAAGAAAAGATCGAGTAAAAAGGGCGTCTTTTTGTCCCACAACAATAATCGTCATCTGGCTTGCTTGCGTTTCCTTGCACTATCGCCGCGCGCCCGGCACTTTCTGGTCACGAACGACATGCGCGCTATCAGCGTGACATAGCATTCGTGGCAGGAAAGTGGCCAGCGCCGAGTTTTCAAGAAAGGAAACGCAAGCAAGCCAGATGACGATTATTGTTGTGGGACAAAAAGACGCCCTTTTTACTCGATCTTTTCTTAGAGTGTAGTCTTGACGCACTGTAGTGCCGATCTTTTTATTCCCAAACTGTATCATTCCAATGCCAGCCTTTAGGGCTGTGTTGCGACCGTTTGAGAGATATTGCACACACACAACTATCCTTGGGCTTCTCGCGCGCTTCCCATTGTGTGGGCGTTGCATGTGCGCCATGTTAATCAAAATGATATCGCGAAAGAAAGGTAATATAACGACACGCGTGGGTTTTTGGGAGGGAGTCGAACCATGGAACTACGCTGACGAATTTCTTTAGAGTCGACTACGAAGATCGCGCGCACGCAAACGGCGGAATGATCGTTTCAAAATTTTCATGCGCAATCCAGGAACTACAGCAACCAGCGCGTCTGCATGACAATAGCTGAAACATTCCTACAGTTCGCGCTGTTCACGGTAACTCTGCGAGCCGGCTTCGAAACTTCTATGCCTCTAACTCCCGTGTCTCTGGTGCTGGAAGAGAAAACGTTTGCAGCCTCGAAATATCAGCCGGTAAACTAGAAAAAAAGAACGAAATACTATGCTTTTCTATAGACCTCTCAAGCTGCCCTGGAGTTGTCACTCAATAATATAAGACCTTGTGACGAAGACGGAGCACAGAGCCTGTCTGAATTTAACCTACTCGGAAAATAGAACAATGGAATTCGAGTCGCTTTACAAAACCGACAACGTTCTCCTGTCATGTGTAGTTTGCAGTGTCCTTCTTGCACCGCATTTTTTTTTCTATAGACCAATCAAAATGCTCCGAGTTGTCACCAACGTCACAAGGGCTCGTGACGAAGACGGAGAAGATGCTCGTCAGAATTAACTCATTCGAAAAATAAGAAAGAGATCGAAGACAATTGGTACATGGGCGCATATGCGATTCAAGTCTCGTTAGAAAGCCGCAACGTATGCGCTCTGAGTGTCTTGAAGGATAGCGAAGGGCAAAGTGATTACCTCCCCAACAACGTAATTCGACTACGTCAATGCAGGACTCATACAATACAGGACAATCTGGACAATAGAGGAGCAGATTTATTTAAAAACTATGCTTACAGCTCAAGGCTATGCGTAGACAAAAGAAGACGCGGAGGCACATTCTTTCGTTCGACTCTAACCCTGTGCAGTTAGCATACTTGATGGTATTAATATTTGTTGGGGTTTTATGTCACGAAACCACGACATGATTACGAGAGACGCTGTAGTGGAGGGCTCCAGAAATTTCGACCGCCTGGGCTTATCTAACGCGCACCCAAATCTTAGCACGCGGGAGTCTAGCATTCTGCCTCCAAAGAAATGCGGCCGCCGCGGCCGGGATTCGAACCCGCGACCTTTGGGTCAGAAGTCGAGCACAACACGCATACTCGAGTACGATCCTGAGTTTAGCCATCACTCGTTAAGTCATACGACCAGAGATTGTCCTACACCATTCCATACTGCCTTCGTTCGTTCTAGCACTAACACTCGAGTTTGAAATGGCCTCTCTACCATGTCCCCTAGGAAGTCGTAAAGAAAGCATTGAACGAATCAAAATGTATACAGTAAAGTCAAAACAAACGCGATGTAGAGTTTTACCAGAAAACAAAAAAAAATGAATGAAAGATAAAAGAAAAGCCCAGTAACGCGAGCGTCATGGCCGGGGCTCTTTTCGTTGCTCGACCACTCGCCGCCTCAAATTATTCTCTCTTCCTCTATTCTTTAGATCCCCGTTTCATTTGGCAACTGAAAAGCGCCCATAGTAATACTCCCTGCCTCTCTTTTGATAGAGACAAGCCGAAGAGCAACGTCGGTGTAATTTACGCAGCACGCGCGCGCCGGTGCGGCTCCATTACGCTATACCTACACTGTCTCCTGTTCACCGCCTCTTTTTTCTTTTTTCTAATTTCTTTACCTTCTTTTCAATTCCGTACCCCGCGTCACGCACGCAACCTGCGAGCAGACCCAATTCGCGTCTCTCTTTGCCGATGCACTTTTAACAAAAGAACCGAAGCTTTGCCGATAGTACGATAGCTAGTTTTTCAGAGGGAGCGAATGGTGCAGTGAGTATTAGGTAGGGGGGGGGGGGGAGTTAGGGGTGGTCGGACGCTCCCATGCAAAGCGAATATAGTGAGTAGCAGATACAGATGTGGAAACAGGTACCTCGCAAGTAAAGAAAGAGAAAACGATAACTGCAAAAAAAAAAAAAACTAAACACTTCAAATTGCGCCAGGTTGTACGTGAAAAGAGCTCCCGCCCGGCCCGGCTCAGCCCCCTCCACTGTAAAATATATACTTCGGTGATTTCAGGGCGCGGGAGAAAAGCCTCTCGACTGGGCATTAGGTGTGGAGGTTCAAAAAAGAATCGGGAAAATAATGAAAAAGAAAATCGGTCGTTGGAAGGTACAACAGCGGGAAAAGCCTAACACTCAAATTTAAACAAAACAAAACAAGAAAGAAAAACTGAGAGCAGTACTGCGTATCTATTATCCTCCCTCTTACATCGCGTTCTCTAATCTACTTGCCCTCGCTATTCTCGTGAAAAAATAAAACAGATAAATGAAGAAACGTAACACAACGAAAGAATAAATAAAGTGGAGAAGGATCGCAATTCACACGGACCGCGGTGAAATGGCGATCAAAGCGTCTACGTGCCTATGGCGCTAGCGTCTCACGTTACTATAGGGTGGTCCGTATACGTTGTAAAAAAATACCGTGAGAAGAGGGATCTAAAAATAGAAATATATCGGGCAGGGATTCTGGCGTAGAAAGGCGATCTGCGCCAGTAAGGTCTCCGCGTCGAAAAAAGCTAAAGAAAATTTCGACCGGCTCGAGTCAGCCTCATTGAAAATCCATTAAAGGGAGCAAATAGAGACGGGAGATAGAGAGAGAGGGCCACTCCTATTTCTGATAAGTGATGCGTAAATTTCGTCCCGCCGCGTATCACATTTTGAAGGCAGTATGATAAAGGAAATTTACGTACGCGAATGTTACGTACGCGTCGCTTGGGCACCTGCGTCGCCGCCTGTAAGTGACGGGACTGTGCGGAGATAAAACCAAACTGGCGTGAAAGGTGCAGCGAGTGATAATGAAGTTTCGAAGGGAGGCCACAGTCGGCGAGATTTTTAACGTTAGAGAGAACAAAAACAGATAAGATATAGAAGAAAATATTGCAGTGCCCGCTTGCGGCACTAGTGAAAGACCGTGCTCTTTGTTGATAACTGTTTAGTGAGAATGTTAAATATAGTAACCTTGCTTTTAAGGAACACCTGTATCTCTCAATTCCCGTGTGATTAGACCTGGCAATATGTTTAATATCACCAGGTGGTCGCAATTATCCAATCACGGTGTCTCTCGTAACCCACTCTGCAAATTAAGGTCGTCGGCCTCTCCTTCCCACCTCAAATTTCGTCTAATTCGATTGATTTAATCGGGGGTCTTCTTGCTCTGATGCTTCTTTACTGTGCCTTCCTGACTTCAAAGAAAACTGTGCTTCCAAACGCTCGAGATTCTTTCAAAAAATGGGCCCATCAACGTAGTGTTGTAATACCTGCTGTGAAAACCGCCACCATTGTTCAGTAGTGTTTCTTTTATGCGCGCGCAGATTGGTTGACGTGATGATTTTGATGATGAGTTGTGGTCATGCCTTTTGTAGTGGGTGTAAGCAGCTCCCAAGCATCTTACGCCGCGGTTAGGCAGCGCCATCTGGTATGCAGAAATGGCGTCATCGGTTAACACTGACTGTGAGCAGTACCCAACCCAACGCCCCGCTGTGCTTTCCTACCTCCTTACCCTCGTAACGTGGCCCCTCCTTTCGAGCGGACGGCCGCGCGCTCTTTCAAAGCCCGATGCTAACATTTTTTAATCTTTTATTCGTTCACGTAGTCTGTTTCCTCTTCTTTCACTTTTTATCTTTCCATTCTCAGCCGATGCCCTTGCGAACTTTCGTTTTCCTGTTCTTGAGCTCAGCGTCTCCGTCAGCATATATATGGTTACGCGGACCTCCTGTCCGCGGACAGAAGCGGCCGACGTGGCGTTGTTTTCACAGCTGCCGAAATTTATAAGAACCGGGGGTGAGTAGAAGCGGAGAGAAGGGAAAGCCTTGAAATAATAAACGGGCCGTCGTCCATTACGCGCACACCCAGGCACGTCGGGGCGTGGTCCGGAATGCCCGTTTCGAACGGATCAAGGTTAGAGCGAAACCTTACGCGAAAAAAAAAAAAAAAAAGTCGACAGAAAAATGTGGCGCTCGAAATCAAGGGACGAAAAAAAAAACATAAAATGGCAGTCAGGCATTCAGTTTGGCAGCTGCAAAAGTTGGATAACTGCCTAGCCTACGTTGAGATTGGTTAGTGATTTTGGAAAAGAAAGAAATAGAACCGGTAATCTGGGTGTTCTAGTAATCTGGAAAACCGGTAATCTCTCGCGGGTGATCTGGCGCTTTTATCTATAATAGTATATATCTGCTTTCGCCATATTTCGCGTTGGGATAGCTTACAGCGGTGTTTTGACGTATGGCTGTTCCTTAATTAAACTATTGGTACTAACGAAACTGACCTTCCACGGCCAATTTCAGCACTCCCCGCGTTCGGTATTGTAAGCGCCCTTGTAAGCTTGTAGGCCTCCTCAGCTTAATTAACGTGACCAAATGGTCGGTTTCGTCGACAGTCTGGTTCTCCTAAGCAAACTTTCATGAAGGTACCTTGTTGTGGTCTTAAACCGCATAATGAATCGCGTAATGCCAAAATCGATATAGCATTAGCCTATTCGGGAACTGATTCACTTGGTATAAAGGCGAAATTCGTGGATTAGGGTGGCTTCCAATTGATCAAGCTTCTTCACCGTAGGCTCACGTTGCGGGTTTCGAGGCATCTACTTCGAAATAACTCGCGATAAACGATTACATAAGTGAAATTAACAGTAAAAGAAAAGAGAGAGAACCCTATTTTTGAGCAGTACTTTAATGATCCGCTATATGAACCATCATCCGGTTCCTTAAGTGCAGTCTAAGTCAAGTCAAGCCATTCCTATAGGAGGGGTGGTGTTCTTGAAAAGGAGTCGTACGACGACAGCCTCGACGCGCGGTTGCGGTTTCGATCGGACAAGGGGTACGAACCAACTGCCTGCGGGGGGGGGGGGGGGGGGGGTCGCGAAAAGGCGGCTTTGTGAGAAAACGACGTGAACCACCTGCTTCCAGCGCAATCGTTCGCAGCACACAAGCGATTCGATGCAGTTCAGAGGAGTAGGAGGCGATGGAGGCCAGAAGGCTTTCACGTCCGGCGGCGCATTCAATCTCTCACAAGCCTCCCTCCTTTCGCCGTTTCCATTTCTATTTCGCCCACACCACCAGTGGAGTGTCGGATTGTCGCATTCTTCATTTCGACGCTTCGCTCCTCCTTCGATCTCGCCTCCTCTCGATATACGATAAGGCGGTGGAGTTTTTTTTCTTCGTTTTAAATGTCGCCGCAGCTGGAAAGTGTCTTTCTCGATGGCAGCTACGCTAACACCCGCGTTTCCGTAGCCTTCGCGACCCCTTTAACCAACCCACTTCTTCCTTCACTTCTTTCTTTGTTTGTTTTTTTCGCTGTTTACGGTGTTGAGTTGAGGTTCGGCAGTGGAGCTGTTTAGTGCATACGGCGCAGAAGATGACGCAGCTAAATGCAGTTCCTCGGTTGAAGGCCGGCCTCTTCCGATCCTCGAAAAGTCAGATCGCTCCAGTAAAGTGCTCACGAATGTGAGCGCGAGTCTAATTCGGTGTATCGTGGAAGCCTCAAAATTTTAGTAGAAGAAAACACGCACACACATACACACTCACACCAAACGCAGGAATGTGCAAAACCATAACATAACGGTTTAAGATGACCCGAAAATTGTACAGAGTATTCAATCGCATCGCAACAGAAACTCTATTAAAGACAATAGAACCAAACGAAAGAACACCAAAATATTATGTAAGGCAGCCGCGCCTTCCTTTGTACAGTACCTCTCTCGAGTGGCTTCCATAGATTCGGTTGTTAAACATCTGGTAAGCACTCATTTTTAGCTAGAAGTAATCGATGAATTGAGCGAATAACTTACTCATAAAGTGATTGATCGCACCGAACAGTAAGATGTCACATAATAAACTACACGTCAAACACGATTTCACTCCTTAGCTAGGCCCATGCCAACTGCCTATAAAACGCCAGATATTACGACATCTTCACGTCTGTGCCAATCTACAGGGACTTCGCTTAAAGAACATCACTCAGCGCGGGCGTTCCACACTACTGCTCCCTGCAGTGACAGAAGAACCTTCGTTCGGAAGTGAACACAGAAGACGTGTCAGTAGCCGAACGGCAGCCGGGAAAGAGGCATCCAAAATTCATGTCCGCCTAGGCGCGAGCTACCAGAAACACGACTTTAAAGACAATCCGTAAGAAAAAAAAAAGCACGAGACGAGACAAGACAAGACAAAGCCGTATACTGCTCCTTGCGACGGCGAGTTAACTTTCCCGAAGAGCCGAACGCATGCAAGGGACCACCCGTGACGGGCATATCGTCAACGATCCTCCCAACGTTCCTGCGGGCCATCTTTCCGCCTACGTTCCCAGCTCGGCCCCCCACACCCCCCAAACTCACCCCCCGTGCCGTCGCCCCTCCGTCGTGCCTAGAACCGTCCGTTGACGCATATATGCACCAAAGGCCTGCCTGCCAGAGAATCATACAAGCAGTACGCGCAAGCCGAAAAAAACGGAGAACAAAAACTACGACGAAAAAGTTGAGGACGCGAAGAGCTGCTACTACTACCGCTGGTCGCGTTCGTACTGCGAGACCGAGTCCAGCTTGGGCGCAATCCAAACATTTGTCAGAAAACGAGAAGAGGTCGCGAAAAGGAAAGATAAAAGGGAAGCTACGGGGCAAGGCATGCGTAGACAGGAAAAACAAAAGTCTGAGGGATAAAGAACCAGCCTGACAAGACAGGGGAGAGTGCTTTGGACGGTTGAGTAAGGGAGGGGAGGGGGGGTTAGACAGTGTTCGCGTATGTAAGAAGGCGAGCTGGAGAGGGAGGCACTTTCGGCCCGTTTCTCATCAATTTGAAAGAAGCCAGAGACTAAACTGTTTGTCTCCGCGAGCGGGCGGGGACGGCGTCTTCTGGACGTATACACCACCTCCGTCTTCCTCCGAAAACAGCGTCGCGCCGAATTCGTCACGGATCTCGATCGTTCCCGAAACGAGCCTCCTCTGGGATCCGTGACCGCGCAGTCGCATCGACATCGCGTTCGCGCCGAAGGCTTTCCCGAGTCTCGTGGTCTGCTTACGTCTTGAGCGGGAAACAAAAAGGAAAACGTCGGAGTCGACGGAACAGCGTCAGCTGGCTGGCTATACGACCGGCCAGCCATACAGCTCGCCACGGATTCTGCTGGCTCTTTCTCTAGTCTTTCTTGTTTTGTGCTTGACATTGCTTCTGACGTGTAAGCGGAAGACAAAACGACGCGCATGCGCCGCTGTATATGCGCGGCTTGCCGATTCCCGTAAACGTCCGTTCCGCTCCGTTGGCGGACAAGCTATGTCGGTCTCGTTTGCTGCCGTTCTCTCTCTCTCTCCCCTCTTTGTCTGTCCTTCCGAAAGATATATCACACATAGCTTCTCATTTCCGCTCTGTCCGCACTCTTTCATTGTTTCAGGCTTTTCCCCCTCGCTTTCTTACCTGCCTTTTTTTTTTCTTGTTTCGCGTCGTTTCGTTCGGCTATGCATATACTCTCGACGTCAGATACGACGCTGGTTTTGGCGAAGTTTACAAGAGCGGCTCGCCGCTATAGCTACACACGCAGTCGTGAAACAGGACAGAACAGACGCGTGGACCATAAGTTCCCCCTCAGCTGTTTGTAACTGGCTGTCCCCGGGCCGATAGGTTACAGGCGTTTATTTTTCCAGCCCCTGGTACCGCCGACGCATAAAGATACCCGCTCTCCCTTATATACTTGACAGGCGAATGCCGGTTGGTCGGTAGGCGGCGGTGTATGCCTAACGGACCCGCTTGCTTGAAATACGCGCACGGCGCTTATCTTTACCAGATTCGTGAATTCAAGAAAGCGAATGTGTCATTAATAATATTTGCGCTGTAGACGAAGAGGCCATTACGGAGCGGGTGCTGTCAAAACGAGAAACCTCTCGTGGCTTTCTTTCTTCAGTTAACGAAGCGGATTCTTTAAGAAAACGTCTAACATCTACGGTCCGACAACCTCTCTGACCATGCTTTAAATTTTGAATTTTCAGTAAAACAAAGACTGCACTCAGTATGACAAATACGCACTGTTTTTAACCGACGCGCAGAAACGGAGTATCTACTGTTCTTCAATAGTTAGTGTGATAGTTAAGCGGGGAAATCATTGCACTCAAGCGACGTACACCAAATACAGATAATGTCCCTACACATGCCTCTCGCTTTAGGCAAAGTACCCGGTGAAAAAAAAAATAAAATAATGAGGAGTTGAACGCAGATCTATACGGTCGTAAATGCCAACCGAATTATTTTCAGCACCAGCCGCGTGAGGGAGCAGCGTTTGCGAGCGCGGAACAGTTGTGAGATCGGAGGCAGACTGACGGGCGCCCTGCGCGACATGTTAAATGTTTATCTATGTGTGTTTTTCTTAGTTATCAGCGCGTTCTGCCCCACTTACAAACTCTGTATGATTGATAGGTGGTAGCGCACATAAATAAGCCTCAGATAACGTTCTTCTGGCGAGAGGTTTTCTTCGGCGGAGCTCCCCCGCTCGAGACACCAGCGCATGCCGATAAAAACTCTGAGGTAGCAAACATTCGGGCAAATATCTATATATGAATACATGTAGGGGCTGAGGCAACTCTTTCACCAACTCCCTCCTTCAGTGGGCCCCTGGGTTTTATCGTTTATTTAGCGATGGTTCTTTCGCGCACGCGCGCTCTTCCGTCGCTTATCGGGCGTCTGAGAATTCACGGAACAAGACACCAAACCCTAGTGGGCTGGGCTCTCAAGCTATCGCGAGGTGAGCCTAACGATGATCTTTTTTTTTCTGTTGGCGACATGATGCCCTATAAAGCTGAAATTAAACGAGAAGATAAAATTCTGTTTCTTGGATGAAGCCAACGAAATTCACTGTTTGTAAACACCACGCAAAATGCAAAAATTCAACGGCCCCATTCCGTAGCCTGAGCTCGTTCTCCTCTTTTCTCGCATTGCACAACTCAAACTGCAGCACTGTTGCACCTACGCAATTTATGGCACGCGCAATCTTTCGCGTTTCCCGTTTTTTTTTTATTCATAGATAGACCTTTCTTGTTTCCTGATACTATGTGTCCGGCTTGAATAGAGAAAAAGAATGAAGTACCATGTCACAGCTAGCCTATGGCGGCCAGAAAAGAAAAAAAAAAAAGATACAACGAGCAACTCCGGTGAAAATTCTAATTATCATTCGATGTCGAAACATATAAACAAACATTTATGCAAATGACAGGGAGGAAATGTACAGAAATCAGGCCCTGACAGCTTGACAAGCTAACTGAAGCATCCGGAAGATTACGCTGTTAGTGCTACAGCTAGACTACCGAAATTAAAAAAAAAAAAGCGTGCGTTTTTTAAAGAGAATTCACTTTTTTAAGCTGTAACTTATTGGTTAGTTTCGTCTCCAATGATTCTTTGCTAATACGCATTCTTTATTAACTGCAGCGTACTCGAACCCCCAAGTGAGTGTGACCCTGTTGTAATAAATACCATAGAAGAAAGAAAAAGAAAATCTATTGAGATAACAACAACAACTGCCACTGAGAGGGGCAGAACAGGTATTCGAGGCTACGCTTTTCGACGGCTGCAAACTTGATCGCCACGCATCCAATCAGATCCGTCGGCGCAGCGGCGTTCGTTATCACGACCGCGACGCATCCAATGAGAAGTCGAAGACGGCGAATCGGAACAAAATGAAAGCCGAGCGTACATATATCGGGAAAAACGAGTCCTCGACTCTCTGTGCGACATACTTTACGGCGGCGCGCGACGCTGCGGTGTACGTGACAAAAATAAACAGAAGAAACCGTCGCGTGCGGAGTATTACAAGACGATGAGATGGGCGCTGAGCCAGTAGAGATGCGAGCACCGGCGACCGAACCAGTTTTCAAGAAATAGATGCCGCCGTCGCCGCCACGACTTTCTTGTAACGCGCTTCCTATCGGACGCTGCTATGCTCCGAGCCCGCGAAGTAGAAAAAAGAAAGCTGAAAAGACGGCAGTAGCAAAGACGACGGCGGGGTGTCGCCTATAAAGTCGTAGTAGAAGCCCAGGTGCGTGAGTGTGTGTGTGTATATTTCTCTCCGTCGCAATCGAAACAATCAAAACGACCAATCAAAAGGGATTACGAGGCGAGAGAAAGGAAAAAATGCCCCTCTCCCCCCTCACCCCTCCCCCCCTCCACCCTCCTGCTGACTCCGAGGTTGTACTGGAGAAAAAGGATAGTATCAAAACGTCGTCGTCGTCAACTGAGGGACAGTCGGCGGGGTAAAAAGGTAATAAAAAAAGTAAGACTAGGAGAGAAGAAGGCGTGCCCTTCCCTTCTCCTTCATTGCGCACTCTTTATGTTATTACTCGTTCGTGTATCAATGTTATACGTGACAGGCCGAGCCGTGCCGAGGCTGGCCAATCACGTGGAGGCGGCCCAGCCGCGAGCAACCAATCAAAATGGAGAGTTTCTTTTTCAAGAGACGCGAGCGCCAAGAACGATCGAGAGGTATATATTTAAGGCGTGATGGCGGTCCCTTTTCGTGTTTTTGTTGATTTCTATTGCCAGTTCCCCCTCGCGTCTTTTATACAAGCTGTTTTTTAATCCTAGGGTACGCAGTTTTGTGATCTTGGTTGTACATTTCTATTTTGCTGCGTAGAGAGAAATCAGAAGTGGCGAGACAAAGCTGGCGATAGTCTGTGGGTGACTTTCTCGTTTCTAAAAACTTGTTTTTTTTTTTCGTTTTAATGTCGCATAGCTGGCCAAACAAGTTAGCAGGTGGGTAGTCTGTACACGCGCTGGGCGCGCAGACTAATCGCCTTCTTTGGGGACCGACGACATTAATGAATGAATCAATCAATCGAAATAACGGAACTTCATGGAGAACATGACCTGAGGTCGCGAACAAAAAATAATAATCCCTGCCCGGTGCCCGACAACTTTCGATTTCAAGTTTTCACTCTTATCGTCGGAAAGTTGCTCATGTAATAAGCTGCAAATGGTAAATATGAGCAAAATTTAGTAAGTCTTGCTGACGAAGACCGCGCATGATGTGCTGGCGTCTCTCGAACAAACGCGCCTCCCACAGGAGGATCACAAAGAAATATGTTGCATTCCCGGTAAACTAAAGAAACAAATAGCTTGTTTGTTTTTAAAACATCCTTAACACTACGCTTAATGTAACAGGTCTTCCTACTCATTTATGCGAAAAAACGGCTTTCTTTGACATCCGCGTAGTTGGGGATACAGGCACTTGCGACACAGTTTTTTTTTTGTTAACATTTATTCTTTCCATTTCCTGTACATGGCGCACTACGCTTATTTCGGTTTATCGCAACACACGTGTGAACCCTCCCCAACCACGCCACGGTACACAGAACACACACCATTTATGTACACATTATTCCCACACACCCCCTTTTTATGTATATCTCCTATTTATTACATTTTTATATACCACGGCATTACGTCTCGAGTTATTGTCACACATTTCTTTCCCACTTCGTTTTGTGTGTTACCTTTAGATCCCTGTACATAGTTTCGTGCTCCCAGCCCGTTTCTCCTTGTTTATATTCTAACACTTTGTTTATTTGTTTGTTTGTTTTTTCAGTGCGAGATACCTTAGGAATGTCTGCGCGCGAGACGTGCCCACATTGTATTCAAGCTCACTACGTATGTAACCATCGACCGTAAAAAAACCACGACGCGGCTAAGTCGAAGAAACAATTTACGGAAATCAACACGCCATTAGAGTACACGAAGTAACGAAGGACCACGTACAAAAGGTGTACACGTCGAATAGTAGGAGAATCGGCAAAGTCACTCTTTTTTTTTTAACCTCATTGCCTATTTTATTCAGTGTTCCTCGCGGCGAGTAGGTGCACATTTTTTTTAAACGCCATCTCCCCGATTTCGTTCCTCAGTTTATAGGATTCCACAATTGTGTGTTTGTGTTACGGTCTGTAGTAGCAGTAGTAGTTAGTGGTGGTACTGGTAGGCACGCCATCTAGTCTTCACCTACCAAAAGAGCAAACGTAACTGTTTGAAACGCATACCAGCATACTTTTCCGATCGCTCGTAGGCTTAACTAAAGAACGCGCAGCACCCGCTGTATACACAGGCTACAACGTTACGCCTCCTATATCTGCCCCGTGGCCTCCGCGATCGGCTCCGGCAGCCCGCCGCTGCCGGAGCCGATTGCGGAGGCCACAATAGGTACCGCCTGTAAGTTACACCCCCCTTAAGCGCGTGCTTAAGAATCTTCGCTTGGCTGACCTCACGAATGACCTGAATGCGAAAAAGTCATGGCCACGACTGTGTCCTACCTGCAATGCTTGCTATCTTTTCTTTGAAAAATTCGTGTTCTTCGAGCGTTGTGGCACTTGCCTAAATACCCGCAACGTAGCAAACGCGACACGTTTATCAAACGAACATACGCTTTGTTTTTCAGAAAATGCTACCGTACTTTCTGTTAGCTCCCGAGTGCTTCGATATTGAGAGGATCTATGATAGCGTGTACAGAGAAAGATTTTTTTTTCTTTTATATAGGTTCGTATTGTTGTCTGCCTTGCTACACATATACTATCCGGAATGATACCCCTGTGAACATTTTTTTCCTTGCTACAGTACCGCGCTGTAGCGCCGACAGCGGTGTTTTGTGTTATGTACAAGTTTTTTGTCTTCGTACGAGCACTTTTGTTCTTGAGCATTGAGTGCATGTGTTCATTCTTGATTTCACGTTCTGTTCCTGCGATTTGTTTGTCGTGTCGTAACTCTGTTCCTGGTTTGCTCGCTCTGGACGTTGTACCGTAGGAAGCACGCTAAAGCGATAAAAGGAAGACTTGAATGCGTGCCTGCATTTTTTTGTTGTCCATTTAGTTCCATGCCCGTATGTGTGTGTTTGTATGCTTGTACTGTGACATTTTTTTTTGTGACTTCGAAAACCTGACGGTGCATCGGACAACGTGAACGGTTTTTGGCTGTAGTGCTTTTCTTTTTTTCGTACGTTGTTTTGACTGTGACAGAATCAAAAACAAGGACCAACAAACAACTCGCGACAGGTTTTCTTATTACTATTAATATTATATTATTATTATTATTATTGTCTGTCTGCGATCATATGTAGTATTTTCACGAATCCCAGTGCACTTCTGTCTCCCTCATCTCTATTCTCTTCTTTATATTTCTTTTCCTGCGATATTTCCTTTGTTCGCGTTCGTTCCTTCAATGTGAGAAAGGACGGCGTGAAACCCCACAGAGAGTGTTATATACATATTATACATATTTTTATAAATAAAATCGTCGCATTGAAGGAAAAAAAGAAGAAAATCATTGAACAACCACAAAAAAATTGTCTCGGTGTCTTTCATTACATGCTTCCAATGAATCATTTTCCGGATGGGCGAACAGGAGCAGCGATTGCTCCACGATACAAGCAGGAGCGCTACATCGAGCGCTCCAAAAGTGCTCCAAAGCGCTTCAAAAGCCCTGCAGCGACGGTTCGCGCTATTGTTTGATTGGTTTATCTGGCTTTTTGTTTTCGTTTCAAGTGACTCCTGTTCGCCCTACATAACGCCATAAGCATCCTCCTACCCTTAAGAAGCTTTTAACTTTATTATACACATTTTTTTACTTTAATAAATTTTGCATATTACCAGCAAGATTGCAAAAGCCTTACCTTTCCTGTCACTGTCGATGAAGGCAAGTAATAAAATAAAAGAAAAACCGGCAAATGCACGTGGCCCGGCGCGCATTCGTTGAGGCCGCTGATTGCACGTACCCAGTTTGCCTGAAAAAAAAAAGAAGAATGTGACGTGAATGTCATGCATCTTGGCTCGCAGCATGCAACATGTCATGCGCCATTCGCGGTTTCAGCGGCGCCACAACAACAACCACCACTCCTGGAAAGAAGGCTTCTCCGACGTCGTCTACCATGACGTCATCAAAGTTGCACTGACTTCATCAGGAACCGCCTTCGCCGAACACAGCAACAGAGCTTAGTACTCGGTAACGTTGAGCTAACGCGACGATGTAGCTCAACTGATACGAATCCAGTTCAATCTGACCCTCAAGAATAACGCCAATTCGCAGTATGACAGAGTATACATTTTCATTTGGCTTAGACGGCCGGTGGCTAGTGTTATTAGACATCCAGTGCGAAACTAGCCCAGAGTAATCTAGCGTAACCGCATCTACATTCGAAGCGAAACCTGTACTAAACTTACTTCCTTTAAACGGGTAGCAGATTCACTGAAATCATTTGACCGAAGGAGTCTTATATCACGTAAAGCATCAATAAAAGTGTTAGAAACGTTTTATATTACAGCTGTTATACTTTTGGTTCTGGCAATGGCCATCAGGGTGCTGGCAAAATAAATATTATTATTTCTAGTCTCACAGAAGAGGTAATATACAATCAATGCCAGACTGGCTCGCTTTAGTGTTGGAGATTTAGGCGTTAGTTTTAATGTAGTAAATGGCGGTGAAAGTTTGCGTTCTCAACGAGATTATTTAGTGATTAATCAGAAAACGAAATAACGATAAAAATTGTATACCTCAGTTAGGAACGTGTAAATAAAGTTACCTCAGATAATACTAGGAGGTCAAGCGGAAGCCGCTTATCATACATGAGACCGGTCTGATACAGCTTTCGACGACGAAAGGGCGGTAACGTGACACTGTAGTTCGAGTCGTCAATGGAATGACGAAACGACGAGAAGCGAGACAACTACGCTACGAAAACGACGGTGGAACGCAACCATACGCAAACGGGATTCGAACCCCCGGCCATCGGCTGGGTCTGGGGCGGGACGGGAGTCGAAACCCAGAGGACCAAAATATTACACCGCAGATTCTCGTCCTTGTAAGCCGCCCGCCCGGCTCGAACGTCGCATGTCGTACTCGTTACAACATAGAGGAGACTGTGGCTTGAACGGGCACGCCTATCTGACGGACTATACATAAGCAAAAACGGTATGTCACTCGTACACTACGTAGTGGTTTACTTACAGTTAAAAAAGAACAGCATGGAGAAAAAAAAAAAGGTAAGTCAAAGTTCCATTCGTAGACCATTAAAAATCGCTCTCGATTGTAGCATACAGAGGTGGAACAACATTACCACTTCATTTTCTTGGTAAGTTTCTAAAGCAACGAGTGAAGAACTAGAAGCAAAAGCAAACATTCTTTTTTATCTTGCTGGTTAGTCAATCTTTAAGTTCAATGTTCGTTCTTACATTAGAAAAGAAGGTCTTATGATCACAGCCAACCTTTGTTTTGATTTATGCTAAAGATCAGATATGACAACTGGGTCAAAATTAGGCCTAACGTTAAGCCTTCACAGTAGGCCTAACACGTTCAGAAAATCGATAATGCAAGAAGGACAGTCATAAAGACTTTGGGTACTATGTTGGCCACTGTCAAATACCGCCATGTTGCCAAATTCCTCCATTTGTCAACTCTGATTGGCCCACAGGGCCACTACACACTCTCTCATTGGCTTAAATGCCGCCATTACTAAATTCCACAAGATGGCGGAAAGCAATTTTTAAAAATCTTACTTGTTACTCAATCTCTAAGTTCAACGTTCGTTCTTAGATGAGGTAAAATATCTTTTGATCACACCCAACTTTTATTTTGACGTACACTAAGTTCAGATACGACAACCGTGACAGAATTGAGCCTTGTTAAGTTAGGCCGAACGTTGAGTCTTTACGGTAGGCCTAACACGTTCAGAAAAGCAGCACTCCAACAAGCACTGTCATAAAGAACAGTAGTCTCTCTAATCTACTTGTTTGATAAAAGTGAAGTTTCAGGTGGCAGCACCGAGGTTTGCGGGACTGCCACCAGTAATAAGCCTAATTGGGAATCGATCAGATCTGACGACGTTTTGCTCCCCTACACGCCGCCATAGGCGCCGCAGCGCCGTGCTGCGGCAACTACCGTAACTTGAAAAGACCGCAGCGATCACGGAGGCTATCTATACAAACGCCGTGGCGTCGTCGCGGTCGTTGGCACAGTACTTCTTTTTTCTTTCGCTCTTTGTAGTGTCTACACCGAGAAGAGAGGTAGGTGGTCGGTGATTCCTGCCGACAGGTGTCGTTGCTCGAGCTATACACGAAGCAACGAGGCAGGCTTCACCGTGGCGTGCCTAACGAAAAAAAAAATACTATTCAAAACCGCTCAACGCGTGTTTTGCTGCCGTTTGCGATTGTTTGCTCAGCAAGTGCGTATACCAGTTTTTTCGCTTCTTAAGAAGGCGGGAAGGAGGCAACGTAAAAAAAAAATGGCACCGTCGTACAGCCATGCGGCAAGTAGCAGAAGCATCGTGTGAATGTGCCTGTGTGGTTTTTTTATGTTTTTATTTTCCTTACTTTATGGAGTGGAAGGCTATATCGCGCGAGTGATTTATTTTTGATTTTCTTGTTCGCCCAGGCGAATTTTATTTTTTAAACGCGCGCACTACCCCAGAGTACAAGAAAAGGTGGCAGGACGTTGAGAAAAATAAAAACTTATTTTTGATAAACGTTGAAAGGCTCTCAGGAGCGACTACAACATTGCCTTAAACGTTTAGACATGTTTCATGATGTGTATGCGTGTGTGCCCGTGAGAAAGGATTTAAGAAATAATGAAAATAACGCAGTGCTTGTGCAGTATTGAGACCCTTCATTCTATCGCATCGCTTTCTTTAGCAGTTATTTCGAGAAGAAGAAAACGGGAGACCGATGGCATCAGCACTTGCACAGAATGATTAAGAAAAAAAATGTTGCTTACAGTCCGCTACACTTACAAGTAGAACGTAGTCGCCAGGCAGAGGAGGCATACCGTGATTAGAGCGTCTCAAAATCATGCGATTGAGATCTGTGAGACACGCAAAGTTTTTAAAACTGTCAGTGGGCAGACAAATTTCAACCGCCTTAGATCACTGCTGCGGATAAGGCTCAATAATAAAGTAAAATGCAACGCTGCGTAACTGTAATCACTACAGCCCACAACGGTTGTGTGTCTCGGGGACGTTTCGGCTACTGTTCTTCACCTGCGCGCGGTGTTAGAAACCGATGCCCAAATGTGATATACCGTTTTCAAAGTGAAGTTGGGTGCAAAGTCGGTTTTGAAGCTGCTTGCGCGTGAAGAATGGAGTCGACGTCTCCGCTGAGGCCCACTGCGGGTTATCGTGGTTGCGAGAATATGTTCTTCGGCTTACATATGAATCGTGTATTAAGAAATAAAACCGCCATTCGGCTAGAAAGAAAAAGAAAAGCGTTGACGAACTTTCCACTTCATGTACTACGTTTCTCTCGTAAGTTCTGACTGGATACTCAGTTTGCATAGTCTAGTAGTCGGGATACACACAGACGCACTGGACATGCATTTGTTTATACTGGGCTTAATCCCGAATTGAGGGCTTCTGTAGGCTACCAAGTCTAATCTAGGTCGCTTTAAATAAATTTTAATTATTTAAGATATATTTAACTTCTTCAGGATTAAAGCAGACGAGGCATTTCGTAAGTAAACGCATGGAAACAAATTAACAGCAACATTATAAGATAGCTTGAATGAACTTGCCAGATAAAACTAGTGCTGGAATACAACTTGTGTTTCTTTTCATTTTGCTTTTTGGTTTGTAAAAGGGAGTTCACATAATAAGACTGCAATTACTGTTTGACCTATGTGACTGACAGCGAAAACTTCTGACGAGAAAAGTTACGTCGCCTAAAATAATGAACCAGCTAATTTCAGTACTATCGACGAAACAACTATTGACGCGAAGGCTGGCTCAAATTTTCACGAAATTCGCCGCTGCCACATAGTTTCACGTTCTCACCGAGATTTGCGCTGCAGAAATTACACCGACCTTTTGTACCACAATCACCACGTTTCACGGAAGAAAAGACAGCAAGGCACGTCCTTTAGTTCACAATCAGGAGTCTGGCCGAGTTTTGCTCTTCTTTACCGATTACTAAGAATTTACACGGCGCACGCAAAATCCGCATTTTCGCAAGACATTGGTGCAATGCAGGAGTGCACAACCTGTAGGCTAAGGAAACGTAAAAAAAAATATGCTAAAGCAGCCAGCCTTTGAGCCAGCCTTCGGTGGCCGAAGTTGACCGTCTAATTTACGCTTAACCTTGTACGAAGTTGCAAAACGTCGGAAAACAAAATATACAGTCAAACTTGAAACAACAGAACATCGACAATCACCGAGACTACGTGTGGTCTCAAGATGAAACAAACTTGATTCCATTATTTTGCTATTGATACTGAACAAAAGTATGACCTCAAATTTTCTTAAAAAGGAAAGAAACCGAAACTGACAAGATGGTTACTCCAGCCCCTCCCCCCTCCCCCCCCCCCCGGCACTTCTTTCCAAACACATCCACAAAGTTCCTTTCTATTGAAATCCTAATCACATTCCATTACATTCTATTGACATCCTGGTGTAGTGCAGACGATCAGTGCCACACGGAAAGGCAGGGGGCGCCACTCGGGTGAAACGAAGACAAGGTCTCAGTGCGGGCTAGTTGGTATTTCATTTCACATTGTGATTACAGCGCAAAACAAGACACGGGACAAATAGACCAACGAAGACGAGCGCTGTCGAGGTCGTCTTCATTGGTCTATTTGTACCGCGTCTTCTTTTGCGCTGTAATCACAATTTGAAAAGAAGACGTTTGGTCAGATCGACGAGTTTTGTCAAAAAAAAATTATAAAGCCACTAAATTATTGGCCAATCCCCACAGAGGGTGTGAGCCACAGTTTGTGAACAAGAAAAAGGGTGTTTCCGTTAGTGCTGACATTACCTAGTAACATGTCAAGACTGTTCTAGCGTTTCATAAAACAAGTGATACCCTTAAACGCCTTGTTTTACAGGTTATACTGGGGCCATCATTTCAATAGCCAAATTTTTCGCGATATAGCTTCGAAATTTCTTTTCGCACAACTCACACGAACGACGCCGAGGAAGCGTCACACTGTCGCACCTGTTCAGAACAAACCAAGTAGGTGCCGAAAAAAATTATCATGCAAATAAAAAAATACTAATTTAATCACGACGCCAACGTCGGCTCTCTTTCACTTCTTTCGCTTAAACGCGCATACGCACTTTTCGAGACGGCTGCGTCCATTCACAAAGTTTTTTGTTGTTCTTTTTTCTAACTTTCGGTGCGTTCATTTCTAATGGAAAGGACACGGGGAGACCCCAAGCTGACTGTTTCGCCCTCTTTCGTTTATTGCTGTAATGCCACCCTTCTATTTTGCAAATGCTAAATGCCTAGTCACGCAGAGCTGACGAAAGGGAGCCGGAGTAAACGCAAGGACAAAGTATAGAAGTATATGCTCATGAAAAGAAAGTACTATACCGTATGTGCTCCATTATAGGCAGCGTAGTGTAAGGCCTGTTCCACTTGCTTAGCAGCCGAAGCGTTGAAAATGAGAAAAAAACAACAAAACAGTTGTCAACGGTAGAAGATTCTGTTTTGGGGCATTGTTGTGAAAACTTTGAAAAACTAATATCTTTTTGCTACGTACCGTTTGGCTGAGAAACAAGGAGTGGTGGACATGGCGCTTGGTACAAACACCTCTTACATACACTAATGCGCAACAATAATTACAAAACAGAAACGGGAATATCTAGCATCATGCACGCACACACCGACGCGCGCAGTCATTCGAAGTGCCCGTGGTTATTTCGAGTGATCTCGCGAGTAGGTAGGTGTGTGCGTGGTTGTGAATTTGCCGAGTTGCGCTGTAATTAGCTTTTCTGAAGTCGTGGATTACTGTATGGACGGCTGTACCTTAATTCACGCGTGCTGTCGAACCGATCGAACTAGAGACCGAGGCGGTATCAACATCAGAGAGAGAATGAAAGAGGGGGGGGGGGGGGGTCTACTGACTTGCACTAGTTGCATGGCGTTCATGTACCAACACAACAACAACACCGACAACATACCTCACGTCATTGGCACGAAGGAATCACGTGGATTAGGTCGACCGAAAATAAAAAAGAAATAGGTCATTATCAAGGTCACAAGATAAAAGAAAATGTGGCCTTTAAAATCAAATTCTGCAATGTTACGCAGCGAAATTACGACACCATTACGAGACACGCCGTAGTGGGAGACACCAGATTATATGTTAGGCCGCCTGGGGTTCATTAACACGCACCCAAGTCTAAATACGCAGGATGTTGTTGCCTTCCTCGTCGATCTAAGTACGGTCGCCATTGCCGGAAGTCGAACCCACGACCTCGAGTTTAGCAGCGCTACACCTTAGCCAATAAACCTCCGAGGCCGTTAAAGCGCGGCTTTTACGCGAGTGTATGAGGAACTCTAAAAGCAGGAGCGCACACCCTTTCGAGGCTAATCATAACGCTAAGATAACCGTGGCTTGACCTCGAAAGAAAAAAAAAAGGAAAGAAACTTAATGAATGAACTTTCACGAGAGTAGAACCCTCGTTCAGCTGGAGTTTCTTATACCGGTTGTAGTGAACGCAGCAAAGAAATGAAGCAAACTCCGGCGGCGAGATAAAAGCGAAATCCCAAGTGGCAAGCTTCCTAAACTCCACCTGCGTGCACCGCAAGCGGTCTTCTGCTGCGAGCTACACAAATTGAAGCTCCTCACACACCGCGCGGCGACGCTACACGTGGGAATCATCCGCCCGTGCTCTTTCTCTCTCTCTTTCTCTCTCCGGCGCTTTTATCTCACGATTCTTCGCATTCAATGACACCATTTCTAGCCGAAAGACTAAAAAGAAAGAAAGACCGAATGAGGAAAATCAAACGAAACAAGCAAAACAAACAAACGAATTCACTATTTGAGTTACTAGAGAAAAGAAAAACTCGAAAACATTTCAAGACGAACTCGTTCCGTTCTCACCTACATAAGTGTCCGTTAGATAAATTTATTCAGGATATCACGAGGACGTGTTAAATTACGAGAAGCCACCTACTAATATCATTTATTTGTTACTTGAATGAAAGATCTTGGTATGATAAAAAGTTTTCGAAACAAATCCTAGTAAACGTTAATACGAAGGCGAATTTGGAATGCCATATGCACACACGCCAAAAAAAGAAAAAAAAAGAAAGGGAGACACCCTGAAATAAGAATACCTTATTTTGAACGAACGATGATTATTTAGATATCAATCTTACTCTAATTATCATCCAATTTTCACAAGGCCCAACATACGACTATATGCAATACTATATGTTGTCGCATGTAACGCCGCGTACTCTGTATTTCGGACATTTCTGAGGATGACGCCATTCTGAATTCCCAAACTAAGCTGCGCACTATTTCTAACGCGTGTGCTGCTTATCAAGTTAATGCGTAGGAGAAATGTATTGAGGATTCGTTAAACGAAGGACATAAAGGGACATGACATTAAGCTTTGTAATGATGCGGCTGTAATAATACAGGGAGATCAGCAAAACGCTGCGTCATGTTCCTTCTTCGCTCATTACTCCGTGCGTGTATACACGGACTGATGTATGAACGAAAAAATATGCGATATAATTTCCAACCATTTAAAGAAAAACAAAGATTAGTACATTGCAAGTAATCCCGCGCTAATTGGACCTTACCTTTCGGGTTGTTACGCTTACGCCACTACGCTCTACCAACCCTCAGTGCGTAGCGAACTCGGCTACACATCGTTAGCAACAATTATCAAAACGACTTACGGGCGGCAGTGAGTCTAACTTCGGAGAACGATTAATCAAAAACGAACTCTCTGTAACGCTCATTAGACAGGAAAGGGGACGATGAGTGAGGGGGAAAGAGGTTGTTCTAGTTCGCTTTGCGCTAAGTCGAGTCAAAGGGCGGGTAATAAGCGTCGTCTCAAATTACCGGAGCGACACACAGCCTCAAGAAAGAAAGCGCAAATAAGCCAGTGCAAATCTCACGCTAATGATAACACGCGGACTGCGGCCGCCCTTTATACGATCTACTATACTGCAACGCGTGTAGTATCCTTGAAGAGAGGAGAAACGGAATTCGAAGAAAAATGAAGCTTCGGGACCATTATGTTAGATTCAAATTAGCCACGCTAGCGAGAGAACTTTTGGGGAATTAGCGACTCGGGGATCCACAAAGTGACGCGGAAAGTTAATGAATATAGGAGAATGAATGAAACGCATACGCGACATGGAAATTTGCCAACGGCAGGCACGGTAACCGGGTGCACCGAAATTCGCGTGAATGCTTCTCTAACTCTGAGTCGGTGCTTAGGTACAACGCCTTGATGACTGCGAAAAGGACAAAAGTGTAATGAAAGCCTGTACAAGATGCTCCGAACAACACTTTCTCTTCATACAAAATTTACGCTCTTGTGTGACAAGAAAACGTGTTAGAAAGACCACTAACCATTTAACCATTATGCGTTTTTAACTTTATCTAGACAACTATTATGCAACGGAGAAGTTCATCCGGACGGCCTCTATAAAAATTGAGCGCATTTTTTTTACTTAGTTCGCAATTAGTTCGTCTCAGATCGCGTATTAAAGTCTCGGAGGTATGGTCAGTTTTAAAATTAGAACAAGACATGAGTAGCTGAATAAACTTTCGAAGGGGAGATTTCCCCCTTTTTTTTTTTCCTTATTGAATTCTAACATCGCATGCAGCTTTCCTCCATTAGTGTAGAAGTTGTTCTAAATAGTTCATCTTCTTTTTTTTTTTTGCTAAACACAATCTTCGCAATTAGTGAAAATCTTGTTTCAGTTTCACGAACGCATTGCTTGTCAGTAGGTAGCTTTAGAGACTGGAGACCCGAAGTTACAAGAAGTCATCAAACATGCCCACAATTCAGAATAACAAAGGTGTATACCTAATTTTTTTTTCAGTCCTTGCATATCCATATCTATGAAACCCTAAAGCGTCAAGGCACTTAAAGCGTGCGGCGTTGCCGCACAGCGCAGATGGCCCACATAGGCAAAAGGCAAGCGGCACGAGACGCGGTATTACTAAGACAGGCGTTGACAGTCGCGATGCCGCGGAGAGGTCAGATTTACATTACACGCGTTGCAAGCGACGTGGCGGCGAACCCTTTCAACACGCAGTCCATTCACTTAGCGCCGAAATACGCTCCTAGAAGACGCTACTACCACGACGACCACGACAAATCGTTTCAACGAGGGCCTCAACGGGCGCTCAAGGGCAAAAACTCGCGAGCAAATGACGCAAATCGCGGCCGTTAAACGACAGGCAAGCCGCGAGGGGGGAACGAAATAAGTTAAGAGGTGAACGGGTGGGAAGATCTCTAGTCGCTGTTAACAGTTGACGAGAGACGATTGAGGAAACAATCAAATCCGCCATCCTGTTGCCGCCTCCTTCTTCTCAACGCCTGACGCCCCCAGCGAGCTGAGATTGAACATACTGACGCGTCCTCCTAGGCTCGGCGCGTCGACGTACAGTCGCGACGAAATCTGGACCGGACAGCTTGTCGACGAGATTTGGGAAGGAGACGGATCCGAGGCGGAAAAGCAACGTATATACAAAGGCATTCATTGTCCTGGCGCTGTACACTTTTCTAACGGGACAGGACGAGTACCAGCGATGAACATGAACACAAGTTGACGCAGGGATCATGTTAATCATGATCGCTGTCTCAACTTGTGCTCACGTTGATTATGTAATCTGTTCACAGTGATCTTCTTCATTATGTTCACTGTGTTCAACTTGTGTTCACATGATCGTAATCGTGACCATGTTCATCACGACCATTATGTGACCAGTGAATATGACACACTAATAATGTTCATCATGGTCCAACAGCACGAATGCAGTTGAGGTCATCAAAAAGACTGCAGTGCGCTAATGGCGTCAATCTTTATCACTGTGTCAACGTCGGTACCCATACTGCCCCTGTTCAACATCGGTTACCCATCTATTCTGCCCCCATTAGAAAAGTACATAGCATAGGAACAATGAGCGGTTACGAACTAGTCACATTCATTGTTCTTTTAAATAGCGTGTGACCAAAGTTCTACGAAGAGTCCCATGCAATTAAGGAACTGATAGAGAACCTGAACCCCTCTCCCCAACTTACCCCCTCCCCTCGTCTCATATGCCAGCAAGCGCGTTTTAATTGTTCAAACTGTGTAACAGCTAACAGTTTAAGCCAGAACGGTTACCCGTGCAAGCTTATCGTCTCAGCCGCCAGATTCATTCGGCCCCCAACGGATGTTATCGGGAGCAGCGATCTATAAAAACTTCGAAGTTAGGGGGGTGAAACACACATATACAAGCGCAGAAAAGCTTGACGTAGCTGAATCTCGGCTATTGACAGATATAGTAGGAAGCGAGGATAAAGTGAACAAAAACAACAACCGCCATCATAACGCTCAAAGCGTACACAAGCGCGGCGCTCTCAGCCGACAGGAAGCTTCGATCGCGCGGCCCTCACTCAATTCGAAAAAATGAACGCCTTCCCGTCGGTGCCGCCGATGTCCTCGTCGTCGAAAAGCTGTCACGTGATCTTTCCTCCTCTACCTATCCTCCTCACCCACCCGATTCTGCGAGCTAGCGACCAAACGACAAGCGGGACACGGATATGAATCGCAAAGTCGGCGAATCTCGTCTCTAGTACGAGAGGAGAGAAGCCTTATTGGAAGCTCGCACACGCCGCACGAAGTATAGAAACACACACATACACAGGCACATGGCCAACATCCCACAGTGCCTTCCCTGAGCCTTAGTGACAGCCCAGCGGACGCTCGAGTTTGATTCGATGAACAACTACAGTGGAGGGGACCTAGATGGGCAGTCATAAAACAAAACAAAACAGGAAAAAAAATAAAACCACGAACGGTATGGTATAACAACAGCAAAGGCAGGACGCGGAACGACGTCAATGGGAAGATTCGTCGCGATCGATGGCGCCAACAGGCGAGAACAAATGGCAAAATAAAACAACGCGCCACTCGAGAACGAGCTGCATGTCGCGCGACAGCGGCATTGACACGTCGTAAAACAATTCCACTCGACTTGCATCCCCCTCCCCTTCCGTTCTCTTTACCCTTTCCCTCTTTCCTTCAGGCCCGGTTACGCAGCCTTCCCAGCATATTCGCTCCCCACCCCAACCCTTTCATTGTATCCGGCGTACCCGGTTGGGACTATTACGCTGACGTTGTTGGAACTCAGTATGTACAGGCTGTTTCCCACTTAGGGGAAAACTCGAAGCACGTTGCAATGTGCTCCGAGTTTTCCCTTAAGTGTGAAACGGCCTGTACAAGCCGCGCATGAAGAATGGGTCTAAATCCGCTCAGGAACTAAGGGGAAATAGGCGATTCTGGTAGTACGAACTAAAAATCTAACTAGCGTTGAACACTTTCGAGGTCAAGTAGAAGGCGAAATACGAATTCGCCGTGGACGGAATACGCCGTATAGTGGACGGCTCCGGGCGCCTAAATTTAAGCCCACGGGCCTCTACGCTATTTCGCCAACATGTAAATGCGGCTGCGGCGGCCAGGATTCGAACCCGCGACCTTGGCTCGCGGAAATCAGGAAAACGAGCAATCGGAGCTCTCAGAAGAAAAGTAAAAAAAACGATGGGCAAATAGTGTTCTAACAACCAGTCCGGGAGGCGAGGTACATATATAGTGAGTGACAAATGGCTTTTGATGCGACTTCCTTCGGCTCTGCCATCCGACATCTCTTCACCAATCACACTCGACTCCCTCCCTCGCTTCCTCTCCGCACACTCCATATGGTCTCGAAGCGAACTCCCATTCTCTCGTTCTGCGCCCTCCCCCACCTCCTCCCCTTCCCACTTTCATATCGCATCCCAGTTTTCCTTGGCTCGTTGCCGCTACTCGGTCGACGAGAGCCGCCACCACCAATCTGTTTCGTGTCCAATCGTTCGACATCCGTCTTGCGATTCGACGCCCATTCGAAGAGCAAGCTATAGTCAAGTCCCCTCCGGGATTCGGTGCGTCGCTCGAGCATTGCCGGACGCACAGAGAGGGACTCGGCGTCGCAAGCGCATGCGATCGTGCCACTCAGGCCGACCATGTAGTGGCTTTCTCGTTTACTTACGCGTACTTTATCAGTGTCAGCGCGGGAGACAAGCAAGCCGTCTGATGCACCACAAGTGACACCTCATCGAATTATTCAATAACGACCACGACTTTCAAGTTCCGCGAACGCAGTTAGCCGCCCCATTCAATGAAAGCACACCACCAACCTTTTTGGCTTACCCGCTGTCCACTTTTGTCACTGAAGTCAGAAAGGCCATGATCTTCCGATCGAATGGCAGGGCTCTGAAGTAGCATGTCTAAGAGGAACACCGGCCTCAGTGTCCTATTGTAATATTTCTCTACGTCCTTCTGCGCTCATTAAGTGCTTACTTTCTCATTCTATTCCCTAATCGAAAGCGTATGGTAGCAAACCACACGCTCGTCTGTTTGACCTTCCCGCCCATTATTTCCTTGCTCTCTCTCTCTCACACAGACACACACGCACGCACACACACAAACACGCGCACACACACACAAACACACACTAACTCACACCGCAACGCCTTGTTCGAGTGAAAGCCGAAACGTCTCGTCGACCTCGCTACGCGAAACTTGAGTCCTCACAGTGAGGTCTTCCATTCTTTTCTCGGGATCTTTCTCCTTTCACATTATATCCCGCCGTTCACACGGGCACCACAGCACGTTTAACAGAACAAGAAGTATGAATAAACACGGGTATTCGGAAAATATAATTGCACACCCGCGCACACTGTAAGTGCCGTCATCGCCGCGATGGCTCGAATATCCACACAGCCTCCGGGCGGATCGTGACCGAGCGCTGGCAGCCTTCGGGCCGGTTCGAAAAAACAATGGCCTCCTGTCGAACGGCGAAAGGTCGAAAAGCTTTCAGGGTGAAACGCATATCGGGAGACCGGCGCGTCCTTCCTTCGCATCGTTCGAATCGAAAAGCACACACACACACATGCGCTCGCGCGCTCGTCAGATACCGTGGAATGGCATGTGTAATGGGAATGCACAATATACTACTATAAGAGCGCCGAATGTAGTGCGATTAATCCGTAGGGCAGTGGAGCATACCAATGACGTTAGACGAACAAACTAACGTAGCTGAAAATTATGAAGTTTTACTGGTTCGCTCGTGTTTCACTGAAAGTTGTAACAAAGGCTTCAATAGAGGCAACTACACTGAACTATGCTACAAGAAATGGCGATGATTTTCCTTCTCTTTCATTTTCTCTCTCTGTTTTTTTTTTTTTTTTGAAGATTTACTCCAAGAAATTATATATCATATCACTATCCTCGTTGCAATTAGGTGCCAAGCATTCCTGTGCATTCCTTTTCAATTACAGATCTTAAATGCTATGTGTAGTTTGCATATGGATCAAACCAAACACTACCATCAGCCCACCCCTCCCACTCAACTCCGGAATCCGCTTCTTCGTTGCAAAAAATCTAAATCGCTAAGAACATTCAAAACTGCGGTACACGCTAACAATATAAGACACATTTAAAAGTTGCAAGCTGCGAACAACAACAACAAAAGAGGCGTTACAATGAAGAAACCTTTAAAAAACTGGCTCATTTTCTTACCTGAATCTTACAGAGCCTAGGTGGAAGGATCATATCGCTCGCGTCCGTTTTTTATTTTATTTATTTCCAAATACTGCTAATACATCAAAGGGGACCATTGCAGGGGTGGGAGTAAATATATAAATGAAATACGCAAAAGAAGTGATGGCAAGCACAGAATATACGCTTAACATTAAAAAGATCCTCACAAAAAATAATTACGGCAGTTATACACAGCTAATAATTCCAAAAATAAGAAGACAACAGCAAGAGCTAGAGAGAGACAGTCAGCAACACGATATGAGCCCGTATCAAACAGTTGCCTATACGAGTTCTGTTAACAATTCTAGTGTTGGCTGTGCAGCAACGAATCACTGTTAACCTCCTTCGTCCTCCCGTTCATTGCCTATAGTAGCCGGTACGCCTATTACGCGCGAGATATTACGGTACCTCCACGTCCGCCTCGTCTTCCTCGTCGTCTCGTTTCATTGCGTCGTCCTACGTAATAGAAGGCTTTCGAGAACCATTTTCTGCCCTATGCTGAATGGTACGCACACTGCGCGGCGTCCTTCGAATATCGAAATTACTGAGCGCCCCCTCCCCTCTCTGTTTCTTTTTTTATTTTTGTGTTATCCCGCCAACTGTACACATGTCACTCGCTCTCCACCAATGACGGCTTCCCTTTATATCGTTCTCCTACACTGGGATGCTGCCAGAAAGGGGAGCTCGCAATCAAAACGCGTTTCGAATACTGGGCTTCGTGTGTATAATCAGCAAATTTCACCGGCGTGGGAGCAGAGTGACCTTGGATGCGTGATAGGCAGTAAGCCACTAAATGTTCACGGTCCTTCCTTTTGTAATTTCCCTGCAAGCCACTCCCCCCCCCCCCACCTTCTCCCACACGGCGGAACCTGTTGTTCGGAGTACTTCCTCCGTTGGGAAACATAATGGAGATTTGCTTGGCGGAAACGTTGCTATTAGAGTTTCGATTAATTGCCGTTCGAGAATATAACAGTGCGGAGAAAATCGGGCATGAATACAGGCGTATACTACAGCGGCGGCACAACTCGCTAAAGACACGTATTGAGGCCATCGCGACATCGCCGGGAAACCAGTGAAGAAACCTCATAAAGGGATTCTCTAAAGATGAATATTATGGGCTAAGCTCCCGTCTTTAAACTACACTTTGTTGAATGACAAAAAGATCGGTCTTACCGAAGGTGGACGCTTGGCACGACAAAGAGGAAAAAAAAAAGACGGAGACGCGGACGACTAGTGGCGCCACCACCTGAATTCCACGCACTAGCTCCAGTGACGTCACAGAGCTTTACAACGTATAGCCTGCTCGGGAATACTTAATGGTGCATGCATAAAAGACAATAAATATCGTTATAATTAAACCAAAGACAAGCAGTAAGGTCGTCTTGAAAATCGTGCGCTAGCTGCAATGACGTCATGGAATTTGACGTGGCTTGAGCTGGAATATCATTTGGTTATAAAAATATAGTTATTAGGTCTCATTCTAGAGAAATTAGGCAACAAAGTCACCTTGGAGCTCATGTGCTACCTCCAATGACGTGACATATTTCTGATGGCGCCTTCTCAGGACGAGTTGCAACGTAACTTTGAAGCACATGTGCTACCTCCAATGACGTCACACGTTTATGACGGCGCCTCTTCAGGACTAGTGATTTGTTTAATCATAAAGGATTATACAGATCTGTCAACGAATCAACCTTAATAAATTAGTGTTTCTACACGAAATCAACAAGGAATATGCAACGGAACTTTCATAATTTCGATGTCGTAATTCCACTTTAGTCAAGTCGCTGGTCTATCCGTGTCTTCAGCCAACCAAAAAAAAAAAACCAAAAAAACAAAGGCTTTATTTTGAGCAACATTCAATTTGACATTGTTCAAAATGCACAAGAGCCGGTGATCCATTCAATCATACTGTCAATGTGAATGTGTGACAGTTTTTCTTCTATGCCAGGATGAGAGGGAAAAGTCAAAGTGGTTTTACAAAGAAAACCATATAGCCAAGTGTTGAAAAAAAAAGAAAAAGAACCAACAGATTACGCCTACATACACAGATGCAGGAAGCTGTCCGAAATTCGGGGTGTTCCAAGCTGAGAGCACGTGCACGGCACGCGTATGGCGCACGAGGAAGTGACGGCAGGTGACGCAACTTTCCTTTCGCTGCTCGCGCCTCTCTCTTACTTCCGGTGCCGTCGAACCCAGTTTATTTTCTTAGTCCCACACTTCTTTTATTGCTTTTCTTTTTCTTTTCGTCCTGAGGTGAATGGCAAGGCCAGTTCTTTCTTGTCACTCCCCGCCAGACGACATTCGCCCTTCACCGACATCGGGAGCAAAAAAAAAAAGGGACACACGTATTTCTTTCAAAATTGTGTCTCTTCTCTCCCGGCTCCTCATTCCCCCGTTTTTTTTTTGTTTTGTTTTTCACTTACTTCGGAAACGCGCTTCCAAATGTCCACCTCCCCTCCAGCCTGTCTCCGAGGGAGACGCAATTTCTAAAAATAGACCGACGGCCCACGCGCCAACCCGGAAGTAACTTCCGCCTTCTCCTCCAGACTTCCCCCGTGCCCCGCACACCATCCGCCGGGGCCTTAGTCCGAACAAGCTTTCCTTAAAGAATAAATAAACCGATAATCACTTCAAAACCACATCTATGCTTAAAAGCGAGAACTTCGAAATAGGAAAGGAAAGCTCCAAATACGTTAACGCATTGTGAACAGAAAAAGCAGAAAAGAAGCGGAAAAGCATGAAGGGGCGTTCTAAGAGACGCTCCTGGCAAGTGACAGCGGCTTCGGATTCGGCTGCGGCTGGATGGCCGGGGACTTTAGGGAGCAGGCTGTCGCTTTGGTTCATTTTCTTATTCGATCAACTCTGCTCCCCTTCTCTCTGTACCGGTGTGCGCGTACGCTGTGTTTGCTTGCTTGAGAGCAGTTACGTATATAGCCTGAGACGTCACTTCCGGTTTAGTGGAGAGTGAGCAGGCATATTAGTTTACTTTACCTGCCTGACTACCCCCCCCCCCCCCCTTTCCATCCCACACATTCGCCTTCTATTGCGTATATTCACGTTCCTTGCTGAACCTGACACTGGCAGTGGACGGCGGTGGGGTCTAGTCGATGAGCGTAGCAACGTGGGCTCATTGGCTCATTGGCTCCTTCTCATGTGCCTCTCGGCACATGAGAAGGAGCTGAGGGCGAGAGCGGCCCGATACAAGGGGATTCTGTGCCGGAGAGCGCTGTGGTCGTACAACCGGTATGAGGTCATGCGAGCGCTATGGAAGATGGTGGCAGTGCCGGGCCTCACGTACGCGAATGCTGTGCTCTGCCTCTCCACTGGCGTTCGGGAGTTTTTGGAGAGGCGCCAGAGAGAAATAGGAAGGCTAGCACTGGGCGTGCACAAGCACACACCAGTGGAGGCCATACAAGGGGAGATGGGCTGGTCTTCCTTCACGGCGAGGGAGGCGGTGGCCAAGGCAGGGTACGAGAACCGGCTGGTGAGGCTCCCTGAACAGAATGTGGCCCGCAGGATGCTCGTCCACACCATCTTCGCCGGTAGGTCTACGAGATGGACCAGACGCACAGCGGCTCTACGCCGACGTTTTGGGTTGCCGGCAGTGTGTTTGGAGAGAGCAAACGAGGAGGGGAAGACTAAACCCGGAGAGGGAGTGCGGATCAAAGTCCGCGAGGTAGAAACGACCGCATGGCGGGACTCGGCCGCGACAAAGTCATCCCTCGAGATATATCGCGGCGAGAAACATGAAATAAGCACAGAAAGGATATACGATAACTCGAGGGGAAGTGCTTTGCTGGCAGAGGCGAGGGCGGGTGTGCTGCGGACACGACTCTGGAGAGCGCGTTTCACAGAGGGTCTCGCGAAAACATGCGCCCTCTGTGGGGGATCGGACGAAACGCTCGGCCATGTCGTCCTCGAGTGCTGCGAGATCCGTCCGCCGGCCGCCACAGCGGCGCTGCCCATCGCGCTTGGCTTCGGGGTAGAGGGCGGAGAGCTGCGGAAGGTGGTGGAGGTGACGAAGAGGCGCCTTGAGTACTGGTGGCGGCGCGGAGCGCTACGTGTTTAGTGGCAGCTTGTTAGTGGCACCCTTTTTGTGTGGGTGTTTTTTTTTTTTTTTTTTTTGGTCACGCCGGTTTTGGATACTAAACTACGGCGACCCGTTAAAAAGGGCGAGACCACCAACATCATCATCATCATCATCATCATCATTCTACTTGATGGTAGCACAGGCGAAAGACAGGAACAGAAAAAAGTGCTTATGTGTTGGCTCGAGTGTGCCTTTTCGTGTTGTCCCTGTCTCTAGTCTGCGCTACCATCTTGTAGCACAGGGCGGGGGGGGGGGGGGGGGATTCGCACACCTTGCTGTTTGGATCACCCTTCCCACTACCCTCCAATAACCCCCCCCCCCCCCCCACGGCTCTCTCTCTCCCTCTGTCGTTCACTCTTATTTTTCAAACATTCGCAGCTAAGATTCGTCGCAGCTCCGCAGCGGCCAGCCCTCCTCCTCAGCTTGCGTTGAGAAGCGTGTCAGATTTTTCATTCAAAAACAATTAATGAAAAAGCCGGGAGTCAGGACTCCTTCGGGGGTGTATAACGTAGACGCGACACGTGGCACAACCCGGAAGTTCATTCACTTCCTCCTTCCTCACCCTCCTACTTCCCCAAAGGCAGCAGGTTTCAGAAATAGAAAGTCGCCATTCTCGAAGTCGGCACGGACGGTGTAGGGGCTAGAGTCAACAACAGCGGTTGGCGTCGACGGTGAAAGCGAATGTTTTGTCACGGTTATGAAGAAAGAGGCAGCGAGGAATTGTGGGGAGTCGGAAGAGGGACGCGGAAACAGACCTTCCTACTTCCGGAACGGAGGAACCGAAGAAAAGTTGAATACCCGTGTCGCCTCCCTTTTTGCTATTCTGGTTCCATCCCACTTCGAGCTTGCGTAGCAGTCTCAACGTGTGGCGGAACGTAGACAGAAACGTTAAAAAAAAGAAAGAACAACCATACAAGAACGGCCAAATGCCAGCAGGCACGCGACAGGCGTCGACTCGTGGAGGCAATTCGGTATCGTCTTCCCCGCACTGCACATTTGTTACGTTTCTGCTCTTGTTTATCGAGTTTCTTGGAATACACACATGAGAGCTTTGTTTCGGACCGTGGACACGAACCGCCTACGAGCGCGTTCACAGAAGATTGAATAGTTTTATAGGCTTTTCTAACAGCAGCGTAAGATGCATTAGCCTTCAGTCTCAACAATAAGACGACATGAGAGAGGAATATCTTGATGTTATGGGTCATCTGCAAGAGCATTGATTTGCGCGTATTAGTCACGATTACATACCGAAACGTCACTGCGTCAAATCAACCGAGGAAAACCTCAACTTGACTCCTGCATGGCTTCCCGAATCATTCGGTTAAGCCTCCCGGAAGCACGGCTGGTAAATGATAGTCCAATTCGGTTTGACCATGCTTACATAAGTTAGAGAAGGAAACGTTATGCATACAAATAGGAAGCATGTATGAGGGAAAGAGTGGAGTCGTCGCAACGTTGCACCCGTTGCTAACTTAATTCCCAAACGCTTAATTAGATTCATTACAACGGAAAAGTGAGAAGAAGAATTGAACGCTCGCAAAGCCCGCCCGATTCATAACTTTATTAAAGCTTAGGTTGTGCTGCCTCAACTTGAACTCGCGCCACTTGATCTACGAGACGTATTACTAGCCGTCAGAATATCGCTCACTTGCAGGCTCGTTACATCACAATATAAGTGTGCAGCAGTTGTCTTGTTTCGGTGACACTTTAAATGTGGCCGCACGGTACATGCGTCACGCAAGCAAACCGAGGTATTTGTCGCACCTTAACGCTTTCCAACGAACTAATCATCAGGATACTCAGCGGAAAATTTCAGAACGCGAGAACGTCACTGAGTTCGCAAAGAATAAATCATAGTACGATTAAGTGGCAAAGCGTGAAATGCCGCACGCGTCAAGCTCACCGGTATTGCAATGACAAAAGAAAAATATGAAGTAGACTTTGCTAACATTGTACGAACGCTTTTCTAATTGTCTCTGCATTCGCGCTTGAATTGTCGCGTTTTAAAGCCGTCAAGGCGACTCTGGTTACCAAGGATAACCTGATTTCTCCAGTCGCGTGCCAAGTAACCGTGACGTCATCCCTCTCTTCCCCTTTCCTTTCTTTCCTATACGGTTGAAATACAACGTCACGTACCTCCGACACTGCCGCTTCCGAAGATAATCCCCTCCTCTGATGCTGTCAATATTTTTTTGCTCGAACAACGTGACGTGGGCCTGCGGGCGAACACTACGCGAGTTCTGTCGAAGAGACCACGGGTAGAAGAGACGTTGCGTGACCACCGCTGACCGGCCTGCAGCTTCGAATTACACGCTGACACCCACACACACAAAAAAAATAAATAAAGTAACAGCTTGGGGAAAAGCTGTCACGAAGATAGCGCAGAATCGGAGACATGCCCGCAACGTGAGTCAGAGCGAGGACAGCTCCGAGAAAAGTGCGTACAGTGCTGATGAGAGAGTGGCTTGGGTGACGAGGAGGACGCGTACAGCGGCAAGAAAGCGAACTATATATACAAAGACTTGGAAGGAAACGAGACGGCTTATACTGTGGCGCCGTCACCAAGTGGCGATGATTCCGCGCCGCCTATTGGTTTCATGTTTCCGCCAGCGACAAGAATCATTATTCTAAGTCATCCGTCAGGGTATATGCCGAAGCCACCGCTCTTTGAGATGCCCAAAACTTTCGCTTTAGCTATTTTGTATTTTTTTATCATATCTTGTTCACGACCGTAAGTATAGATACAGGGACCGACAGCTTCATGGGGCATCGCTCAACGTTGCCAGTAACAAATACCACCGTCTCCAAAGATAAAAAAAAAGACGATTTTTCGAAGCCTCGTCTTCGTCCGCGATTGATGCAGGGAAACACGAGGAAGAGCATGTATACACTTAGTTATTCGTTCATGCGCGATCGGCGCGACGATTATATCGGACCCGATAACAACGAAAACTGCGCGAAGCTTTAGCTAAAACTGCAGTGCTCGCTTCTAGGAAAGAAAGATATCCCCGAATCTTTATTCCGGGAAGACACACGTAGTCAGTTTATCAGTGTACAATTTCATAGCCGAGGCCAGTTTGGGAAAAAATTGGGGACGCTTCTCAGCGAGTTCTTCAGTGGAACACAGGCGTACGCGTGTGAGGTTCAGGTATACGTATACGACGGCGACACGTATCCTCTCGATATCGTTCCACATACATCCTCAATAGCGCGTGGAACTATTCGAACATATGTTCCACGTACCTGATGAAGCAACGTCAAACAAACTGCGCCCAAGGAAGGGCTGACGATCAAAAAGAATAGTAATCGTCACTTCAAATACAGCTAAAAGAAGCGCGTTCATGCAGCACGGGGAAGTACCCGTTTACAGCGTGGGATTGGAAATCGCGCCGATGACTTTCGGTATTAAGAAATTAGGTAAGCGCAAGGCATTGACGTGAAAGAAAACGTCGCGATATCTTCTCGGGGTAATAAAAGCAATTTTTGTTTATTTTAATCGCTTGTACGATATCCCCCTCGATTTATTGATCCCATGTACCTTTTATTACTGAATTTAAGGGGTCATCTTTCTAATTTCTTCGTTTTTTTATATTGTTCCCTGAGTATGTCTTGTTTTTTAGAGGTCGGCTTCTCTTACACCCATCTCTCTCCATTAACTCCACTAACATGTTACATGACGCGATTACTAATTTCTGTTGTTCACCTACGATGTGCGCCCATTATATGTTAACACGCTTCTTTTACCCGCCGAGGTAAATAGCGACAACGTGACCGCTCCTGTATCAGCCTGTGTTGAGGCACGCCCGTTCTTTTGAACCAGTGCTCTTTCGCTCCAAATGTCTTTACCTTAAACATAGGCGCTGAGCCGTGCTCCCAATTAGGGTTGCAGAAGTTGCGCCTTTTCCTTTCCTCAACCTCCTCCTCCTCCTCCTGCCACCCGGTTCTGGGTCCATCCCTCTATGAGGGTGACTGCCATCAGGAAGAGGATATTATCATCGTCATCATCTTTCGAACCTCGCTCGCTCGCCCGCGCGCGTACATGCCACGCTCTGACCTGCGCGAGCCTGCATCAGCCTGCCCGACCACCGTTCGTTTCGCTCATCTCGACGAGTCCTTCGCGTCTTAACGCAGTAAGGCAGCCATGAGTGAGAAGCCAGCAAAGACCGCTTCGAAAACGCCCCACTCCGGCGACGGAGGCGTAATCGCCGAGAATGCCGCGAACGAAGCGGCGAACGAAGATGCTGGAACAGACAATCCCGTATCGGAGAAAGACACCGAGCACGCTACATCGGAGATGGGCGGAAGAAGCGCCGAGAGGGAGCCGAGCGCCGAGCGCACGCCAGGTACGCCAGGCACGCCAAGCCCGGCGGATGCCAAGCACAGCAGTAGAGCGTTGAGCTCCGACCACACGGCATCCGCGGCGGACGCCAAACACTTCAGTAGAGCGTTGAGCTCTGACCACACGACACCCGAGGCGGACGCCAAGCACGGCAGTAGAGCGTTGAGCTCCGACCACACGGTATCCGAGGCGGACGCCAAGCACGGCAGTAGAGCGTTGAGCTCTGACCACACGGCATCCGCGGCGGACGCCAAGCACTTCAGTAGAGCGTTGAGCTCTGACCACACGACACCCGAGGCGGACGCCAAGCACGGCAGTAGAGCGTTGAGCTCCGACCACACGGCATCCGAGGCGGACGCCAAGCACAGCAGTAGAGCGTTGAGCATCGAGCACACGGCATCCGAGGCGGATGCCAAGCACGGCAGTAGAGCGTTGAGCTCCGAGCACGCGACACCAGAGATCAGCGACAAGCGGCCCCGCAGGAGGTCGAGCGCCAGGCAGTCTAGCGGCAAGCCGAACGCCGAGCGCACCTGGATCCGATATCGATACCGATCGCACTGGATCTGAGATCGGGACTAAGCGGAGCACCCAGCCTGCCACAGTTGAGACGACCGCTGGCCCCGCTACGGAGGGGTCTAAAGTCGAACCCAAGACCAAGACGGACGCGAGTTCCAGGGCTGGCGGTAAGGCTGCGCCACGTCTGGCGGCTCGTGAGGACAGCAGTCCCGGTAACACAGGCAGGATCATCGAGCTCGTCGTGTTCGCCGTCATCATCGCGGTCGTCGTCATGGTCGGTGCCGCCATGTTCAACGCCACGCACGGCAGCCTTCCGAAGGACAAGCAAACTTACGGTGGTGACGACCTGCTCGGCACGGCCATCTACCGACGTCTCCGCTCGTGGCACGGGTACGGACCGCAGCTCCTGGTATGCACGCTCGGGGAGCGTCGCAGTGTCGTCGCCCCGGAGTCCCTGCCCCCGGACGGCCTGTGCGACGTCGTCCTGTACGCGCACGTCATGTCGCTCGGCTCGGAGTTCCACGACGGGGCGTCGGCTAACTTGCGAGCCCTGTGGACCCGCTCCGCCACAGCCGTCAACACCAGGTTCGCGTTTGCCAGTTTCCTCTCGTTTTAAGCGTCTTTCAGACGCGTGCGCCGTTCCTTGACGGCCCGAAAGCTGCTGCACTGAACTTCACTAGTGACGGAGTGGACCATAACCTTAAGTTCAGTCCTTAAGTAACCGTAAGTTTAAACGTAACCTGAAGTTCGAAACAAACACTCGAGCTGTGTATGAGGACTTCACTCGTAGTGGTTGAGGAGGGCTAGCGCACTTGAAGTGCACATTTAATCTCCAGGTTAGAATCTACCAAGTTATAGGCTTGCCACTAGCAGCCGTTTCAAACGAAAGGTTACTACTTCTGGCACACTTCGGCTAGGAAACGTTTCGGTTAGGTTAGTTGCGTTGCTTGTCTTACGTCGATTTTAGTTAAGCCTTCGCCTGCGCGACCTATCATCGCGTGTATTTAAGGATCATAGTCTTTGTTTTCGTCCTAGTCGGTTGCGTCATCATTACCCATCGTGTATCGAATTCGTATCTTACTCTCATGCATCATTTCAACAATTCGTTCATGTTACTGGAACTTCGCTCATCAAGAACATTTGGTTACATAGTGAATGAACACTTAACCAACGCTCGAGTTGGTTAAGTGTTTCGAGTACCAGCCCGTAATACTATTGATTCGAGGCATTGTTCACTTCTCTAATGTATAGTGCTTCTGTTGTAACAATTAACCCTCGTAGAACAATACAATTAAACTGCATATTTCCTATTATATATACAGGTAATGAACACTCGTCGGTCCTGCAGCCAAAGGCTATAGTGAAGGTCCGATTAAAAAAGAAAGCCTACGAAATCCTAGCACAGTAAAGAATAAAAAAACTGCAGTAGTAATAATTGCATGAAAAAATGTCAACGTTGATTTCTAAAGTCAATACAAAATAAGACAATGAACCAAGAACTGTACCGAAGAACAAGGTAGGGGTTACATACAAGTACGCGAAAAAAGCGATCTCAATTTTAGGATGTACGCTATTACAACGCTCATGCAAGACATGTTTAAAAAGTTAACACGAAAGAACCGTATACGAACACCTTGACAAAAACACATTCCGTTCCATTCGAATTGCTCGCTAGGTTCGGCTACTCGCTCTCCGATTCCCTGCTGCCCATCGACGAACGAGAGCTCGAAGCGTTCGTCCGAAGAGCGGTCGACGACAAGAAGATCGGGGCCTTCGGCATGCTCGACGCCCGCTGGGACAGAGACGCCAAGAACAACGAGTCGTACGCAACGTTCGTCGAGGCGCTAAACCGGACCACCAAGCTGCTGCCCACCGACCGCCGGGCGGCTCTGGTGTTCGGCTTCCGCGTCAACCCCGACACAAGCGCGCGCGGCGTCGAGTTCTTGAACTCGCACGCCGCCATATTGGATCACGTCCACGTGCTTGTTTACCAAGGGCACGTCGAGCTGCCGCCGCAGAACGACAGCGCGAAATCGGAGTGCGCGGTCAGGTTCCCGTCGCCGAGGTTCCAGCAGGCCAAGGACAGCGACCAGACGATGCAGGTAAATAGATTGAACCGTTTAATATAAGCGCGTGCAGTACGTACTTGAGCTAGATCACGTGCTCCGAAATCAGGCGTCACGTCGCGAGATCTCGAAGGCCATGCTTGCGTTATACATTCTATATTGTGAAACCTGAGAAAATCCTCGTCGGAAGTATGGAGTCTCCTCACTCTCGCGATACCCACAGCGATAAGAAACTAATAGCACGTGACCATCCAGAGCATCTAATGATAAACTAAATATTTAATATTACTGCTGGGCTTTAGGCGATACCTTGTAAACGGCATTTTAAACGAACACTTTCTGGCGTCGTCAACACTGCAAAGGAGAGGCCTGTCAGTCAGAAATCATGTGACAATTACATCTACGTCTAAACAAAAAAAAAGGAATCCAGTGGCTTCACTGACTTAACTTCGCGAAGACTGGTTGAACAGCTGAGCTGGTGGCAGCTGGTGGCTTGACTTTGCTCAATAGCAGTTTTGGCACCATCTGCCTACACGAAGGCCCCGTCTTCCCGTCGTGCACACGTTTAATGAAATACTCTCAGGTGTGCAGCGTGATCCGAAAAGTATGTTGCGAAGAATATTGTTTGAAACTATACGGACACCTCATATGAGACACAACACTGCATCAGCAGTTGACACAATTAACAGTACGCTAAACAGCGGCTATGTCGGGTTTAGAGCTAAAGTCTGGCCGAATGCTGTGCTCGTCGACGCAGGACGGCGTGGCGGCTATCGACACAGCGTTGCACTTTCGGAAGGACCGGCTCGCCACCGACATCTGCGTCTCGGTCGCGCTCAGCGGCCTCCGGTACTCGCTGACCAGAGCGGCCAGAGAGAACAAAGAGCTGGAGGCCAAGTGCGCGAACGCCACGGCCGTACCGTACGCCGACGTTTGTCCCAGCAACGGCACGAGCGGCGGCGTCAAGATCTCGGGCGAAGGCGTGCTGGTCACTGGCAAGCCGCAACTAGTGCTGGACGTCTTCGACGACTCGGAGACTCTGGCCCAGAAGCTGCGCACGGCCAAGCTCGCGCTGTCGCTGTCGGCCCAGCCGCACTGGTCCTTCTGCCTGGCGGCCTTCAACGTGGAGCACGAGGACAGCGACGGCGCGTGCGGCGAGAGCTTCGAGAGGCTCACCGTGGCCCGGAGTTTTCTACACGGCAAGCTCCGGTGGCACGATGATTGACGTGTTGTACTGCCGGCGCGGACTCCGTGCGTACCGTCCACGGGGGACGGGGTTTTAATTAAAACGACCCTCGCAAACAATATTTGCTTGTATAGATGTGCTCGATAACACGCCATATTCGATTCGTATAAGAATTAAGGTGAAAGCATTAGATGCCCTACCAAACGCTAAATTGACCGTCGGCGTCCCGCGGCGTCGGCATCAACACGAGTGACGCAAAAGATCAAGTGATGACGTCATCACCGTACGACGTCATTACGTCACAGATCGCCAAGATATGCGACATCATTATGACGTCACATAACGTGATGCCACGTGACGACTTCATTGCAAGACAGCGTCGCTTGGTCGAAGGTGGGCCGATCACGGAAGCAATGCAAAACCAGAAGGGAGGACGTTTGGTGCGTGTTGGTAGTTCATCGTGCTTCGGGAACCATAGCGCCCTAAACGAACACGAGACAATATGAACACAGGACGAGCGCTTGTCCTGTGTTCATCTTGTCTCGTGTTCGTTTAGGGCGCTATGGTTTCTGAAGTGCAAAACCAATGGAGGTGTAGAAAGCTTGCAATGCCTCCGATCCGGGAGGCAGTGCAAAACCCCGTTAGGTGCATAACGCTTTCGGAAGGGGTTGGTGAGGGCTAATACATCGAATGTGACGAAAAATATGACTTTCGCCTTTGAGTCGTCATAGGCGAATGCGTAAGGGATCCTGTGAGTTTCTGTGCAGAGTGGCGGTTATCGCGCGGAATGCGCCATGAAGAGCATTCACTATTCCGGGTCATCGACGTGGACTGACAATTAACAGGGCTATCGCGCGACAATGTCGCGTAGAAGCTTTCGAAGTCTTCTGAATTTCCGTCGTTCCGTTGAATTTGCAAGTTCCAGCCGTTCCTTCTGAGTAAGATGGATTTCGCCAAAGATTGTCTACGCTGAAACGCAATCGCAAGGAATGGCCATCCGAACAGCACCTATGGATAGATAGAGAGGCATCGGGAAGGCCACTTAAGGAAAATCTTGACGCACTGTCCTGCGTTACAGGAAGAAAATGATAGGAAAGGACAAACGCCTTCCTATATAGCGAGCGAAATCCCGCAGCCATTAGGGTTCCCACGGTGCCGTCGACTTGCGGTTGGGTCGCATAGTCCATAATTCGTACACGAACATTAAGAGACAGGGACTTTCGTAATTCTTGCCGATTACGGGCCCGGGCCAATTGGTTTCGCAAAACAAGGGGTCTGACGTCTCGCTATTGGACGAAAACGCCGAGAGGCTCGCAAGAGGTGGCAGAAAGAAAAAAAGATACTGACGTGTACGTAGGCGGTTCACTCGCAGCCAGCGTACAACGCACTCTCCGTACCAGCGAGTGTACCAAGTCGAGCGAAAGGAGGAGCTGGACACGGGAGAGGAGGAGGGGCGATCGTGGTATATAAGCGCAATGTCGTTTCGGTCGACGGCCGCGAAGCGGCCTACTTAGCCAGCGCCGGCCTGAAGCAAAAACGTACCCGTTCTCTTTCGGTCTGCCAGTGCGAGAGAGAGAGAAAGAAAGAGAGGGGGAAGAAGCAGTGCGCTAAGTGAGCGCTAAGTGCGACGGGTTACGCGCTCGTAAAGGGGCCGCGCCGACGCGCCGTAAACGCCCACCTAACCAAGACGAGTGGCGTCGCGGCCGCGGTCCGTCTTTGCTTCCGCGGAAGTGAGTGGCTTCCTTCGCGGAGAACGAAGCCAAGTTTCGAAGACGCGCGAGTGGCTTTGGCGCCTTCCACTTCCTCCGAGAGGAACGCCGCGAAAATGGCGACGTATTTAGTTTACCTAACCGTGACGTTTTTGATCTCTTTTGAGGCGTTTAGATACCCAACGTTAGTGAGCCAAAGATGATTTTAAAAAAATTTTTTTTATTTGGAGTGGGCTCAACTAACTTGAACTCCCAAAGTGATTGGCTCACATCCACTTTGGGGGATCGGCCAAGAAACGGATAGTGTGATACAAATGGACGTAGATCATTTGTACGACTTTTCAAAACAAAAATTCGAATAATATCGATATAACTTCATAATTGGAACTTAACAGTTTAGATGAGAACCGTCTAGGAAATATTCAATCGCAGAGCGCACCACCATGTAGCAATGTCCTAATAAGGAGGATACCAAAGACGTAGCTAGATCCAAACAAGTTCGATTAAATGCTGGTTTGAGGATTAATTGAGACGTCCACGAAAAGCGCGTCGCTTCCGATTACCGCCAAAATTTCCCGTTTCTGAACCTAATGCGATGTTGAATACTTCATCCTTTTAAAGATAAATTTTAGCGAATGAGTAAGCAAAAAGAAACAAGCGATTAGCCCGACTGCACCAGTATCGCAGTTCAAATTTGTTCTGGTTCGGTTGTTAATACAGCTGTCTGGTCTGACTGCGCAATTGCACGATAACTGTAGTTTCTTTTTTATATATATTTTGTTTTGCTTCTTTCTTTTTAATAATCATGTACTCAACAAGCTAATATCTAAGTGTCGAGATGGCCAATTCTTGGCCAATCCTCTATAGTGGGTGTGCGCCAAATTTGGGGAACAACTGCAATAACAACAGTAACGAACGACTACTCCAGTAAGATAGCTGCGCCCATCGAAGGGAGAGGAGGAACGCCACTGAAAGACAATTTCCGGTAACTCACATCCGACCAATACAACCTAATCACTAAAGTGCGCTAAATTAAGCTAGGTAGTTCTTCCGGACTTCGTTGTAGTTTCCTCTCATATTTTCTGCAGTATTCTGTTACCCAAGAACAAAACAGACCACCACAGTTTACTTCTAGTTAACCTTACTACATTTAATTTCCTTCTCTCTGTCTCTTTCTGATTACCTAATCTCGAAAGACATAATGCTCTAGCACGCCTCTGTGCAAGATATATTTTAAAAAAGAAGAAAAAAAAACAAAAAATTAGGAAAATAGTGCAGGTGAGAGCGGTAAGGTCAAATTATTTTGGCCTAAAGAACGTAAGGCACGCAGAATATAGCTGCCCGAAGAAAACTTGTTAGTCAATACGGGACGGTTGATTAGAAATGAACCAAAATGTCAGGGCACCTTGTATATACAAATTACTTGGTTACTGCTGAACACAGAAGAATGCAAAGAGAAAAGAGACAAAAATAAAGTAATGACACGGACACCGAACAATGCCCAGTAAATGTAAGAGAGTGGGAGAAACAGAGGCAGCAATGTCCAAAGCTAGAAAAAAAAAAAAAACGATGCCCTATACGCACAGAGGAAAGCAAGAAAGAAGAGGAAAGAGGATTGGCGTCACCGCAGGGATGGCATATCTCAAAACACGCGATCGGGTGACCCCGTCCCAATTGTAATATTAATCATCCCCGCAACAGAGGCAGCGCGAAGATGCGAGAGCAACAGCAGCTCGCATGCTCGTCGCTCGCAGCCGTGCAGACTGACATGCGGATGAATCAATGTGTCACCGGAGGATGATGCCTCTGATCCCGAGGCAACTGCGTGTTTTACCACGTTGCGAAGAAACTGTACGCGTATATACTACCGTTCTCGCAAGCAAGGGTGTTTTTTGTGTGTGTTTGTTTGTGTTTATTTTTCTTTTTGATCTTTCCTATTCGTTCGCTTCTTATTACTGCCATCTCTTTCCTTGCCAACATACACTATACCACTGCATCGCGGCTTATTTCCTCCAGCCGCCCCCTTATTCGCCAACTCTCTCACTTTCTCGTTCGATCTCGTTCTGACGAGACCGAGAGCACGGCTCGCAAATGCGCGTGCCAGCACCGCGCGCGCGCTCTCGCGTACGCGCGAGAGTGGACGAGAAAGGGCGAGAGAGAGAGAGAGCGCCGGCCGCATCGTCGTCGACGGGCGAGTTATTTTCCTTATGTTTCCGTCCGGAGCCATCGTGCTTGGATAAGAGCCTTTCTCGCGAAGAGGAGAGGGGAAAAGGAAAGGCCAGATGGCGGGCCAGTAACACCAGCAAGGCTTCTAGTGGTGGTGGCGGGGGCTCGTCTTGACTTGTCTCTCGGATCGGCTACAGGCCCGTCCGTCCGGCCCCTATCGCGCCGACAAGGAGAAACTTTGACGGCTCCAACGGCACTGCCCGCTATATACGCATCCATCGGACGAGCTATACCACTTCAGACCCCCCCCCCTCCGTTCTTCGCAACATCGTCTTGTAGTCCTGTAGGATCCCGTTTTTTTTTCTTTCCTGTCCTCCTCCTTCATCCCTTTCCTCCCACTTCTTCCCTTGTAATTGGATCTCCGCGCGTCCAATAACAGCCAATCACAAAGAGCTCTAGGCTCGCCTAGTCGCCATCCCCACCACTTCGGGCCCCTCTTCTCCCTGAAGAGCCTTCTCTTCTTCCTCTCTGCTTCTTGCTTCGCATCGCTTCTGCGTTAGCCACTTTGAGTTCCGTTTTTTCTTTTTTCCTTTTTTCCCCAGCAGCGTCTTATGTTGCCTTTGCGGCGCTACCTTTTCGCATCCTCATAGGGGAAGAATGTGCCGGCCCGAAAAGCTCGATCCGTAATGACAAGATACAGCGCGCCGGCTGCAGACCTTGTAACGCCGACGCTCTCCTCGCGCTGGCGGCGAAATCGTCTCAGCGCCCCCCCCCTCCTCCTCACCGCTTCACTTACCCTTTTCTTCCCTATATCCCCCTTGTACTTCTCCCCATAGCTCCTCGTATCCCTCTTTTTCTCCCTTATTTTCCCCATCGACTGACATCTCTCGCGTTTCCGCGGAACATGCGAGATCGACGAAGGAGACTACGAAATCCGCGAGCGCGAATAAGGCTCACTCGCTCGCTCGCGCGCGGGTTGGTGGCAAAACAGCAACCGTTTGCCGAGCCTGTTTGGAGGAGAACGAGGTTTCTAATTAAAGTTGCGGCTCGGCTGCCTGGTCGCTCTCGCAACCGCGTTGCTCCGCATAGGGAGTGCAGTGGCATTTCCTGCGAGCTCTCTTGCGTTTCGGAGAAGCCGACGTTTAGCCCGTTGCCCAATACGCCTACATAGTAATTTCGCCGATAGAGTCCTAAAAAATGAAGCAGACAGATGAAGCTTCGAGAATGTTGCGAAACTGGCCCGTCTGTCTGTTTATTACGTCACCAGTGCGCTGACTGGGAGGAAACGTTGGACAAGATCGTATTGGCTCTTTGCTTTTAAAAACAGCGTACTGAAAACGATTACAAGAAAAGAGGCAGTCTGAGCTTTTTCTTTCTTTTTTTTTATGCGTCTTCATCCGTTTTTGGTACGCTGTTATTAACCACGTAAGTGAATAGCTTTAAGTTCAATAGTTATGTTTCATTATCAAAATGAAAGAGATCGGCTTAGCTAAATCTGGTATTCTCCAGAAGTGGTAGCGCATATGCTTCGTGCAATCCATTGCCGATTGAAATGCCACTGTTCAATCTCGAGATATCCTTTTTGTTTGTATGCATGGACGTCGAAATTACGCAACACCCTAATACTATGCATACCCTAATACTATGCAAATAATTTAAATAACAAAAGTGAAGAAGAAAGGAACACACAAGCACACACACACGTACACACTGTCTCCAAATTTGATATAGCCAATCGACACCAGGCTTCATTCGCAAAATGCACTCTGAAAACATGCTACCATAGCGCGGGACCATACATCCGTCTACATCACTAAGCTCCGCCACCCCTTTTCACGCTTTCCAGACTACTATAATGAATGACGTCAGCCCCTTACAGTAGACAACATCCACTCCTTTTTTTTTTTCCTTTATCGCCAGTAGCAATCACCCCGTTCCCTCTTATACTTTCCCAAGCGTGCCCCTTTTTCAGCATCCGCTGTTCCCACCCACCCCTTTCGGGTTCCCCTTTACACGCTGGACCGCTCATTTCTAGCCCTTCCAAGCGAGTCAAAGTTACCGCTATACGCTGCCCACTCCGCTCTGATGAAGGAGATTGGAACCCTACCCTTCGAAGCACCCGCTCCCTGCAATTTTTTTATTTTGCCCCGCTCGTTTAGAGATCATTACATGTCATTCAGACATCCGGCCTAAACTGGACTTCCCCTGACAGTCTCGTCGCCCACTTGCCATTGCTCGCTTGCAATCTGTACGCGGTGCGAACTTCGGACATATATACCGTTAAGCAAAAATAAGCAAGAAAACGAAATGGATGGCTTATGCCGGACACACGCATGCGCAGTGAAAGCTTTTGACGTTTGAGCCCTCGGAAGAAAATTTTGAGCCACCAAATAGGAAGCATGGAGGCATGTAAACTAAAGCTACACCCGGCTCGGCCATTGGTATCCCTATAGTTCTGTCTCAGACAAATTAAAAAGGAAGGAAGAGGGAAGTGGTTGGAGTAGTAAGGGAATGGACGAGGCACAACGCCTGCCAAATCTTTAGCAACAATGACGTACAATTATGTCGGGAAAAAAAAAAAAAACATACGTGCCTGTTCTTTGAGGTAATGATAACTACCGCGAAAAAAAAAAAGTCCTCGCTTGCGAGTTGGGTCCTTTTGCCTCTACATGGTTCAGGAAATTAACCTCTTTGCTCAGAGTTGCCGGTTGGCACGACTGATAAACAGAAGCGAGACATACAGAAAAGCTGTCACAAGTATTAGCGGTACGTATGACAGCACAGTGATCACGCAAATACCTTATGGCATATAATAGATAACATGCCTCTGGTCAGTGCGTTGAACTCTCTCTCTCTCTCTGAAATGTAGGAAGGAGAAATGAATTCTTTGAGGAATATGTCTACATAAAAAACGCGATGCGTCAAACGGACTTGTGATTCTTTAGTTGTTCAACGCAAGAATACTTTACGGCAGTGAAGCATACGGCAGTGAAGCAATAAGCCCAGAGTGTGGCTCCCAATGAAGATTACACTTCGCCGCAGAGACCCTGGCATCCCTTTATTCATGAGAACTAACAGACAATAACGCCAAGGGAAGTACAGGGGGTGTTATCTGTAGTATTTAGAATATAAATGTGAAGAAAGTAAAGTGGACGAAAAGATGACTTGCCGCCGGCAGGGACCGAACCTGCGACCTTCGAATAACGCGTCCGATGCTCTACCACTGAGCTACGGCGGCGGTCATCCTCCCGTCCACTTTCTGGGGTATATATGTTGATTTAAACCTAGGAGTGTTAGTCAGCGCCAATCGCAGCCATGGTGGCGAGTGTGGAACACTGTTTTTTTTGCCTGTTGGCATCACGTAGCACGTGATCTTTTTACGAGTTGGCAGCTGACCAATAATCCCTCGCATACTACCTGAAGGCACTAAGTCTGCCAGGACGAGACCCTCGCTATGAATGAAGGAAAGCAGATGATTTTTCAAGGGCTCGTTTATCTTTGTTAGACACAATATTAATGAGAACTAACAGACAATAACGCCAAGGGAAGTACAGGGGGTGTTATCTGTAGTATTTAGAATATAAATGTGAAGAAAGTAAAGTGGACGAAAAGAGTGTTCCACACTCGCCACCATGGCTGCGATTGGCGCTGACTAACACTCCTAGGTTTAAATCAACATATATATACCCCAGAAAGTGGACGGGAGGATGACCGCCGCCGTAGCTCAGTGGTAGAGCCGCCGTAGCTCAGTGGTAGAGCATCGGACGCGTTATTCGAAGGTCGCAGGTTCGGTCCCTGCCGGCGGCAAGTCATCTTTTCGTCCACTTTACTTTCTTCACATTTATATTCTAAATACTACAGATAACACCCCCTGTACTTCCCTTGGCGTTATTGTCTGTTAGTTCTCATTAATATTGTGTCTAACAAAGATAAATGAACCCTTGAAAAATCATCTGCTTTCCTTCATTCATAGCGAGGGTCTCGTCCTGGCAGACTTAGTGCCTTCAGGTAGTATGCGAGGGATTATTGGTCAGCTGCCAACTCGTAAAAAGATCACGTGCTACGTGATGCCAACAGGCAAAAAAAAGAGTGTTCCACACTCGCCACCATGGCTGCGATTGGCGCTGACTAACACTCCTAGGTTTAAATCAACATATATACCCCAGAAAGTGGACGGGAGGATGACCGCCGCCGTAGCTCAGTGGTAGAGCATCGGACGCGTTATTCGAAGGTCGCAGGTTCGGTCCCTGCCGGCGGCAAGTCATCTTTTCGTCCACTTTACTTTCTTCACATTTATATTCTAAATACTACAGATAACACCCCCTGTACTTCCCTTGGCGTTATTGTCTGTTAGTTCTCATTAATATTGTGTCTAACAAAGATAAACGAGCCCTTGAAAAATCATCTGCTTTCCGGCATCCCTTTAATAGTTCAAGTTTAATAACTGAAGAATATCATAACAGCCTCTCCAGCAAGTGCGTCACTGTACGGGCATCGAACAGTGCTTTACAAAAGGCGCCACGCGCTTGAATTCACTTGTATTCAGCGAGGCCACTTAAGTTGAAAATATGGAATACGCGTTCAAATCAACGGTACAGTAGTCTGTTTAAGCGCGTGCGATTCAAAGCGAATGTAAAAGAAGAGTTAGAGAAAACGCCAAAATTCGGTTTGTGCCCCCGAAGCCCCGTGGCTTCCATAATTCATATACAGCCCCCCCCCCCCCCCCCCCCTTACTCTCTCCTCTCTTCCTCTCACCAACCCCGTTGCCTTCTTTCCTCGACAACAACCACTGGCAACATGTTTATGTCATTCAGTGCTAGCCGCTAGACAGGACGCGGGGTTGGGCTCCGGGGAGAGCCGCATATACAGCAAACGAACCCCTTTTTTCGCTCAACCCATGACGGAGGCTGGCCGTGCAGTCCGTTTTATGTCCTGCGGCATTTACTTATAGTTTCTTCAAAGCGTAACTGATCGGCCGATGATTCATCCGAACGGGCGACGACGCAGCTTGAAATTCAATAGAAAGAAGGTTCCCATAGGGGTGCCTTTCCTCTCGCACTCTCTCTTGCCATCATCCTTTTATGCTGTACACAACAAAATGAATGCAACATACAGTTAGGCTAAGGAAAGCATAGGCGATATGAATTGTTGTGTGCAGTAGTTATTACTAAGATTGAAATGTATTATAGTGGACCAAAAATCACTCCTTGCGGAAGTTCGTGGGATCTGAACCTACAACCTTCAAGTTACGTTAAAAGTACAAAAAAATTCCCCTTCTTTAGTTTCTTTTATGTTGGCATTGCATTTGTTTTGCGTATCTTTCTGGAACGGCGAACACTGGAAGCTAAGCGTATATTTGTATACCGAAAAGACTCTATAGCTAACAAAGTCTATACGACGATAATTTCTCTCGTCCCTTTCACAGGCTCCCTCCAAATTGCACATATCTGCAAAACTCATTTGCTTGGGCGAATATGAACGCACTTTACTAACAAAATTTAATTTAAGAGCGAAAGCAACCGACAACTGTTGAATCGCGCCTGAGTGCACAGACGACGATTGTGGATTGTTGGCTTGGTTCAAAATTTCCTCTATTCTGGAAGACGATGTGGGTCGATTATTGCGCTTCGTGAATTGCGGTTCCTGTCTTCGTCATTCACTTTTTCGTCGCCGCATCAGTCGCATCGTACTACCAGAGAAAAACACGGCGACTTCATCAAACTTTTGCTCTCTCCTCACCTGACGATGACGTAGACGACAGAGCGAAAAATTCAAAACACGTAAATTTCGGCCGCGAACGTTCAGAGAGAACGCGCGTTCTACGACCTCTACAAACAGTTTTTGGTTGGGCGTCCGCAGCGGCTCTGTGGACGCCCAACTAAAAACTGTCCGATAAACTGCAGGAGGAGACGTATATACCAAAGCCCCCAAATCTGGCCTACATCGTCGTAACGGGGCGCCGAGTACAGCGACGGACCATTTTGCCGCCGCCCGCTTACAAGCGTCATACGAAGGAAGTCGAGGCATCTGGACCCGCTCAGCATTTCGCCCCCAAAGATTCCGCGATTTCGTGGCGTGTTTGGACCCGTATTCGACGTTCCGTTTACCGCGTGTGGGAGGGCCGGCCCCTGCGAGCTCGCCCCGAGCACGCGACGAGGCCTTACACACTGGTGCACGGTGGCGCTGTACGCCTCCCTTCCTGACATTCCACGGCCGCGAAACGAGCCGCATTTCTCGACATTCCCAACTAAGAGTCTCACAGACAGCAGCTCAGATGCAGGTTTACTTCTTATAGCCCTGTTTTTTCCCTCCTCACATTCTACCCGACTTAGTTTCGATCGCCTCCCTGTTTATGCTTCCCGCCATGTTCTTTTTGGTCGCCCACGCTTAAGAGAACTCAGATCGCTCCCGCACCGTCTTATATATCATTTTTTTTTGCCATTATATAAACTCCGGATAAACGAAACTATGTAGCCAATGTTGATAGGTATCTCTACCCCACCTAGGCTAACTTCGTTTAGAATAACGGAAATTCCACTATTTCCATTAACTGGAAGTTCTGCGGAACCTATTACGAACTTCCGATTATTTGCGGCCATAGTACTAACACTGCGGCAGTCTCCACATGAGTCGCCTGACCATAACTTGGGCTCGCACGAATTTCAGACTCCCGCAGAGATTCGGCATTGAAGCTTAACTGTTATTACTAAGCGGCACACTTCGACACGTCGTTACTTTGCGTCACCGCACTTTAAGAGCTTTGTGTAACTTAAAAAAAAGAGAGGGGTACTATATGAGTGGAAACTGTCAGTTCGCATAAACGAAACTTCGCTTAACAGGAGCAAGGTTGCTTTTACGCGGAGTCTTGATACGGTACGCGGCCTGTACAGCTCTCGTTTCGGCGATCCGGCTTAAAATGTGGGCCCGATTTTTCGATTCCCCGCCCGCGCATCCGGCTCAGGCTCGCGCGGGGAACAGTATATTTTGCTTCGGCTTCTGCGGAATGAGAAATAACAGCCAGAGGTCTCTCACTGCCCCAAAAGAAGGGTGGCAGGCAGGGGATGGTGGGGCCAATATCCTTCGCGAACTTGGGCTTCCACTTCACTCGCCAATCGGCCAACCTAAACCTCCCCCACGCCCCATTCCACTTTCTTTCCTTCTATCTGCCCGTACATTCATTTCACTCAGCAGCCTCAACCATTTCCACCCCCGCGCCATGCCAAACGCAGCGACTGAAACACCCCCCTCCCTCACTCGTTCTGCCCATACCCCTCCTCATCCTCTTTTGTCTTCATCAAGAGACGCTTCCTACTGTTTACGCTTTCCCCGCCGTTTCAACCTAAAAGAGAAGCCGGAGGCTAGGAGAGGGAGAACGCGAGTAGGCGAAATGAACGCATCTGGTAAAGAACGAAAGCGGTGGGGAGATCCAAATATCTCTGGTCTTCTTCGATTTGCAGTGGCACACTCGAGCCCCGGCCCCAACCAAACCCTCTCCTTTTCTCTCTCTCCCCTGACCGGCAACAACCACCCACGACTCTGGCCTCTGAGAACAGTCACGGCGGGAGAGAGCTCGAGGATGCCAGGGCGCAAGAAAGACTCCAGTCACCAGAGCTATAGAATTCGAGTGATCAGATAAAAAAATAAAAAAAAGAAGACGACGGTTGGCGCTCAGTAGAAGCAAGGGCAGGAGATCACCAGCGATCACATCGAGATATCAATGAAGAAACAAAGAAAGAAAACAATTAAAAGATAGCGAAACAAAAGAAACGTCTCCAATGGTGGAAAGGGGGGGGGGGAGATTCTGCGACCCTGAACAAGGCAGGATAGCCTCCGTCAGGCTTTCCAAAATTCCCGCTCCTTGTTTTGCAAAGGCAGGGAAGGCAAGCAGGCAGGCTGCGAGGAGGTGGGAGGAAAGAGGCTGCAGAGAAGCCATATAGAGAAGGGGGAGGGGGAGTACACTAAGCCGCCGGCTCTCATCTGACGTTTCCTTCGCCTCCTCCAAGTCTCTCAAGAGCGCGTGCCATGCCTTCCTATAGTCGGTACCCTCTCGCTCTCTCTCTCCCGGATTACGCAACTGCTCTTCTTCTTCTTGCTCCATGGCAGTGCTCCTTCTTTCGCGATTCCCGCACTTCAGCTGAGACGTGCGCCAGCACGCGTGCAACTACACACACACACGGACACACGCACAAACACAAAAGAGTCCCCCCTTTGCTTCTTCGTCGTTCACTCGTGGCGAACCTTCGGAGGGACAGGACCGCGCTCCTTTTGGTTGCTCCGCTTTACTTTTTTGCAGCGCACCCGGGTACTTTCTCTTTCTCACTCTCTCACCGCCGAGAGAAAAAGAGCGATGTGCACACGCATGCGGGGGGCGAGGAGGCCAGGAAAGGAGGAATCGGAGGCCCCCGCACGGAGCAAAAAGCGGGAGGGGGGGGGGGCGTAATTTCCCTTTAACCTTTCCCCCTTCTCTTCGTTCCCGTCTGGTAGCTGTCTGCCGGCACGACCGCGTGTTTACTCCGTCTGCCAGGCGCTTTCGGCGTATAGGGATGGCGGGTGAAAGCAGTTTAGTGTGAAGCTCCGAGGGGAGAGGAACGCGAGGCACAGCTCTTCGGCGCTGGAGGGGGGGGGGGGGGACCACATACTAAGAACTAAAACGACGAAAACAAGAATTCAACGGGATGAAAGAAGCACAGAAACAGAAACTGGAGCGATCGAGGGAGGGAGGACGACCGCGTGCGGCGGTGTGAGCTGGAGACCTTCGCCTGTATGTATGTGCGCGTGCCACGCGAGTTTCGAACAAAGCTGCGTACTATCCGCATCTCTTCCCCTCGCCCTCGGCATATTCCCTTTCCCAGTTCACTTTCCTAAACACTCCTCTAACGCAGATTTTCTCGCAAAAAAAAAAACAAAAAAAACGACGATACCGAATTACGTGCTCTTCCTTAAGACTACGCTTACAGGACAAGGCTGCGAGTGGACGAAAGAAACTATCGGGCAGCGTGGCCGTCGTCCGCCTGTTGTAGCGTTGCGTTGTAAGCCACAGATATTATGACCCACCAGATATCCCGACTTTCACGTTATACTTGGGCTCGCGCGCGAGCTATCTGAGCTGTTATCTCTGGGAGAACTCATGCGGCAATCGAATCACGTGATCTCAAACCGGAACACGTTAATCACGCCTTCTCGACATTCCGTGAACAGGGTGCGGTCAACTTGAAAGGATGTAAGAATGGGCTCGTTGTTGGTGGCACATGGCGAAACCTGTGGCGCCCATCGTACAATCCAATAAGGGCATAGAATGCCTCAGCAAGCATCCCTAACGCGAGAGATCGTAATAAACGAAAATGGACTGGTAAGTTCGTCGAAAAGTAAATCAGGATTCAATTCTCAATTCTATTAAAAACCAGTCGTGGTATCCTCGTGAATACAGTACACAAAAGAAAAAATAAGCCACGAAATAAGTAATAACGTCGCGAAAAACGGCACAGGCCGCACGAAAAAGAGAGCAGAACAGGCACCAGTGTCACGGTCGTTTTGCCCGCTGGAGCTTTTCGCCCGACTTTCGGATGCCCCCGAAATAGAACAAGCCTGCCGCATCCACCCAAAACTGTAGTCTACCATGTCTTCTTATTTGCTCGCGGGGCGAATGCGAACTCCTCATAACAGTACACAAACCCTCTCGACCATAACCGTCCTCCCCCTACCCTCCCCCTCCTCTCTTACCCTCCCTTTCCGCTCTCTTATTTTTCTAACCTTCCTTCGCTTCCTACGGCCATGACATTGAAGGAGCAGCCATAGCAAAAAAAGACGCCGCAGCGATAAATGCGCTTAGGACCGTGTAAAGACGCCGGCTCGGAATTGGGGGAATGCCGGCAACACGCGACTTCTTTCCCCCTCGACGTCCCTCCGCCCACAAGTCCCGACTTCCACGTGGTTGGAGCCTTTCGAGGAAAACAGAGACCGAAGCGTAAACGATGGCAAACGCCGCGTAACGGCGCAACACGTGAAGGTGGAGGCACCGGGCAAAAGAAAGGGCCCCTCTTTGTTCAGCGACATTGCAGGGTATCCGACAGTAGGTCGAGCGAGCGAATACAGCGGAAGCATTGTGGCCGAGGTTTCGTATTCGTACTCGCTTCGCGAGATGCACCCAGCCCCACTTTTCACCCACCGCAGCTAACATAAGCAAAAACAACAAGCACATGAAAGAAGGTCGAGAGATCAGAGATACGAATATATCTTCAAGATGTTCCGAACTCCTATGATGTTTTCGACGAGCGAAAGAAAAAGAAAAAAAAACACGTAGGAACGAGTTATCAGACCAGCGGCTTCAATTTTGGGAACGTCAGGTAGCGCGAATTACCTGCTACATTACACTATAGGCAGCGCTGGTCAACAAAGCTCACCAGCTAAGGTCAACAAATCAATGCTGACTTTAATATAAATTTGTTTAATTGAAACCTTGTTCGTAATAACAGAGTACAAAGCGGAAAGAAAGATTAGAAGCTGCTCATCAGATCACGCCATGTGGGGCTACTTCTCTTTTGTGTGCTACCGAAAATCGCATGGGACATCGATCGTACCCTAATTAAGTGCGGTCGAAAACGCGATGCACCTGGAGAGATATTTATTTATTTTCTTATTTCTCGGAGGATGGGGGGAGGGGGGTTGCAAGGGAACTTGTCGCCACGTCCCTAGAGGCATCACTACTTTGATCACCGTTCATCGCTTAACGTTTCCAGCTTCCTGCGTCTAATATTGATTAATAATGAGTAACGCGCCGCTGTAGAACCGACAAAACCCGCGCACAGGCCGCAAGTTTGGTCGTTATTCCGCTTCACGTACGCGCTTTGTACAAGTATCCGAGGTGCAGGCAATGCGGAGGAGCTAGGAGATGGAGGGCCTAGGCGCTGAGAGGATGAGGGGCCGATGATGACGTCGCATTGCCGAGCTTCCCGGAAATGCTTTCCGAGCGCACCGACAGGCACACGACGCGCGATCGTCGTCAGCCATCCGTCCCGCTCGCCTGCGGCGGTCGCGTGCCCCCTAGAACCCCGCCCTCCTCTTCAGACGCGCGCGCCACGGGACCGACACCGAAAACAGAGCAAAATAAAGATGGTCGAATAAAACGAGAACTTGGGGGGAGGTCTTTCTCCGCTTCTTGGTGCGCGTGGAGTCTCCACCTGTCCTCCTGTGTGTTTGTTTGCCTGTTTTGGCCCCCCGTCCCAAACCTCGGAACTCCCTGCCGTTCGGGAGACGGCGCGGCGCGACTCGTGTTTCCCCGACTACACACACGTTTTAGACTCGGGCTTCTATTTTCTACTGACCGGCATTCTCGGCAGTCCCGTCTCGCCTCAATGTTTGTATCACTTACTTTTTTTCTTTGCCTCTGCCTCTCTCCTTCTGTCATACACGGCTTCGCCTGACAAGAAAAAAAAAAAAAGAAAGTAAACCTACCGCTGGGACCATGGGCTTCCTTACTGTATACATGTTTTCTTGCTGTTGATGTTGGCTTTTTTTTTTTCGCTACTGCGCGTTTCTAAGTCCTTTTTATCTTCTTCAGCGTGCCGTAACGCAGTCTTCTCAGAAATATAACAAACAAATCTCTGACCGCCATCTGGAGCAAGTTCTTTACGCTTTCTTTTTCATGTTTTCTGTTCCTTATTTAAGTAAGAGAAAACCGCGTATAAAAGAAAAATAAAACCCAAAAGAATAAACAAAGCACTAGGTTTGCCGTCATCTAGCTGTTACTTTTTTTTTTCTTTATTCTTCTTCCTTTTTTGACACTGCTGTCGCTACGAAACCTGAAGCGGTTTGCTACCGGGTTCCTTTACTACAAGATCCTCAGTTTCAATTATTGTTTAGTTGCTTCTTACCAAAAAAAGAAAAAAAGAGGGGATTGACTAAGATCAGAGGAGAGAATACCCGCCTTACCGTAGGCCACCCCTACAAGAACCCCCCCCCCCCCACCCAACCATATTTTTTTATTTTTCTTTTTTGGCGCCAATATCTACAGCCCCGGTCGTCTTCGCTAGAGTCGAAATGGTTGTTTATTATGGCAGGCGACACCTAAAAATGCCTCCCGAAGCCGGACGAGCAATGCCGTCCCTGGTCTACCACAAAACTTTACACGCAAAAGCAACAAAGCAGATCAACGTCGTTTCGTTAAACATCGCACATAAGAAAAGAACGCGAGCGACAAACGAGAGCGCGTTGCCAATTTTTGTGTGGTCCCGCTGTATAACATAAAAGGAGGGAAAGCGGTGACGCGGTGCTTTCATGCGGACAAGGCACGCGCCGACACCCCACACGGAGACGGCGTAAAAAAGTTAGGCCCGCTACGCGTTACCCGAACACACATAAACTTCCATTCTTTTCCGCTCGCTCCTTTAATTTTTGTTGGTTCATCCACCATTCCTCAACTAAACCGTAAAAACAGGGATTAAAAAAAAGACAAGAACAAAACCCTTCGAACGCCCCCGCACATGGCGCGGATTATTACGTGTTTGTCTGCTTCCTCCAAAGCGACGCCACCCGCCAAAGTATTTGATCTTCTTTTGTTACGCGGTTTAGTATTTACCTTTACAGTACTTTGTTTCTTTTTCTTTATTCGGGTCGTTAATAGCAGCCACGACATTATTACCCCTCTAACACTCTTTCTGTATGCTATCATTCTTTTTTCATTTTTTTATACTCGTGGTTACAAGAGTGGCGTGCAGACTGACCTCGGGTCAGCTAGTACGAAGGGTAGCCCCGGTGTTATAACTCGTAGTGACATTTCTTCCATCTCTCTCTCTCTCTCCATCACACGAAGACAAAATATGACACGACGTTACCCCTCACTCCGACCGCTACGTGTGGTACATTGTTGCATTACAGAATATTGGACTCTTCCCTAGCGTTCAGATTTCGGTTTCCTAAATAGCAGGAGCTACTATGACGTCAGAGCAGAATCAATGCGGTGGAGGACCAAAGAATTAAACTACATGTGCGTGGGAGGACGGGAGGGTTAAATCAGGACAGCATAGCATGCAGGCAGGGTGGGTGGCGATCCGCTTCTTTTCTCGCTAAGCCTAACGTGGCGGCTGCGGTTGGCATCACTCTCGAGAGGCTCTATAGAGCGTCCTACCGACCACTCACCCTCTGCTCCTCCTATCTATTATTTTTTTTTGTTTCCCGTTTTTTTTTTTTAACTCTCTCCGTGGTTAGGCTTATCGGGTTGCATAGGAGGCGGCTGTTTTTACGTAACACAAGTATTTAGTGGTCGCTCCCACCTCCGGCGTTGGCGGTTGCGACGCCGTGGCGTCACTGTAATCACACGCGAAAGACAAGAAAAAACAAACATAGTTGAGATAAAGAAAACGCTACGACGCGAGCCCTATACACGGGGTGCCTCATTCGCCCTGCTGTAAACTGCGCGCAAAATTTCTGCACCGAAACAAGAAAATCAAAAATAGGAGAGAAATGGGGGCGGGATCGAATAGGTGACCATGCTGAAGGGTATACAATAGTCGGTTGTTGGGGTGGAGAGGATTTTGCGGCTAACCCGTGTAACGGGAGCCTCTGCCGGGCGGTTTACGGCGTCCTTTCCCGGGGCTTTTCTGTCGGCTTTATGGATCGGATTAAAACGCGAAAGCCGTTCGGCTCGACCTCGAAAATTTTTGTTCCGGGTGTCACAGTGCGTGTACAAGAATCCACCGTTCCTGCGTGGGAGGCGTGGGCGACGGTGCAGCTCGGCGCGTCTTTTTTTGTGTTGCTGCTCGTAAAGCGGCGAATACCCGAAATAATCCCGCCTTTGAGATTCAAATCGCATACCCCGTCGTCGGGATGGTGTTTGGTCGCGTTAGGCTCATTGCGTTGCGGTTTAGGCTTTTGTGGTGTATGTAAGTTAGGTAACAAAACGCTGCAGGCTGTTTAAGGTTAGGGTTGGTAAAAAGCAGTGAATAAAAAAAAAATGAAATCAGTATTCGAGTAACGGTGTCGGAAGCTAGGCGGACGCTACACATCATATTTAAGCTTTAGGCAACCGATCCCTTGAACACCAACGTTTTGACAACAAAGGAAAACATGTGGAAAATATGTGGGAAAAAACTGCATTGCGAAAGAAAACGACGTCGCATGAACCGTTAGCATCGTGCAGAATATAGCGGCTATTATTTACAAGAACAAACATTAATTGAGTGCACGTACGATTTAACCCTGCAAGGAACAATGTAACACGGAGACTCTGCATCCTCAGCATTCCCATTTAAGTTGTCTGTAGTGAACAGTTCTACAAATCGATTACTAAATAATCGGTGCGCAATTCGGCGCTAACTAGAAATATTTAGATGATCTAATGCGTGCATCCTGCATTGCGAGAAAGAAAGGTGAATGGGTTGATATTTCTTGCTATTTGGAACTCCGTGGGCACTACAGTTTTAAACCATTAAGATACTAGTAATGAACTCCATCACCAAGACTGGTTAGAGCTGTACGAAACAAGGTCGAACGTCTGTTCTCCCTGACGTTTGTTCCGATACAGACAAACAAAAGTAGAAGCTCTGATAATTATGGTAAAATCTACAGCCCGCACAGTTATGTGGCGAAGTTTGAATATAATTTTGCTGTGATGTAGACATCTTTATTTCACCAAAAGGGTTGCAAATACTAAAAAAAGAAAAAAAATCTGCAGTTCGTTCAGTACGGGCCTGGCAACAATCATAGTCACGTCCGAACGAACATTTCGCTGACAAACATAAATCAGCCACAAACAACTCGAAAAGTAAAAGAGCGAAAGACCGCGCGCCGTAGCTGATAAATGTTGAAGCGTATAAATTTCGATCAGTTCAGCTTATATATGCATTCGCGCGTCAGATCTGTCAAATGGAGTTTGGCAGTGCAGCAGCATTCAAAACGAAAGCGAGCGTACGTAAAAACTCAACCTTCATTTCAGTCTTCTTTTTTTCTTTTTTGCATTCGTATTCTGAGAAAGTGGCGTAACTCATTCTGATATGCGGCAAACGAAAAAGAAAACAGAAAATACACATTCGACTGCTCAGGTGTGTCGGCCACGAAGATTACTTCAGCAAACTCGCAATCTTTTTTCTTTTTTTTCGGTTTTATTTAAAGTTAAGAACGCGTTGAGCGTCCCTGTTGCATAAATCAGCAACCACGAAACTGCTGTACGCTCTTATTACTAAAGCTGCCGGAGCATAAGACTTGCAAGGCTTAGGCCCATGACTGACGAGCTTTCTATGCTCACGTTCTTCAAAGTTGTTGGTCGTTTTAACGACACCAGCAAGAATTGCGCAGTTCGGCAGTGCGTTAGAACACATTCTAACGATCTGAAACGGGAGGTAGACAAACGCATAATTGCTGCGAAGTGCATCGCTCGTAGTTATCAGTAAACGTAATAGTTCAGATGCTTCACGAAAGCGCAGATCGCGCTTGGCTAGCGAATCAACTAATAACATTTTGAACAGCGTGGACGAACACATAGCATGCGTGCCCCAAGACTTTATTTTTTTGTTGTTACTTAGTACAAAATAGACACACTCATCGCAAACAAACAGATCTCGCGATGAAGCCTGACATATTTACACACGCTAACTTACGTATAGTTTAACTTGGGCACATTAAACGAAACGGAAGTGACGTAACCGTGCCTACCGAACCTCTGGTACGATTTCGTTTCGAATATTACCTAACATTCACTTGTCTTCTTCTGTTTTTTTTATCTATCACGTAAACGTAGGCGACCTTTCTAAATTTGGATCTCTGCTTATCATCGATCAACTGACGGCCGGAAAAAGAATGACAACTTCTGGTACTTTGGCGCAGTGAAGTACTCGTGGAAACGCCCATGTATTCGGAGCGCGTTTGTCTAAAGGAAAAAACAACAACAACTAGAAAACGAGAAAAAAAAAGTTTGTGAGAGAGAATCGGAAAGAGACGTGAATCAGTCACCGTGCCCGTCTCGCACGAACAAAGTGAGGCTCACTAAATCTTCTCGGCGGGAAATAGCCGAAGACAAAGCCAAAGACAAAGCCGAACGAAGTTAGACAAAAAAACTAAACAAAAAACAAAAGTAAGGCGTCAAGCACGTGCGGTCGGGCAACAAGGGGAAGCGCGCGGAACAGGAAACGCTCAGAAACGGTCTCGGATTGGAACGGCTCGTCGTAAAAAAGAACACGAAGGCCGAATGACTAAACGCACACGCGAGAAGCAACGAAAGTCGAATACACAAACATACCACCCGCGAACACCAGGCAGGCGCCTCGGACAAACACACAAACGAATTGTTAAACACACACACACACACACACACACACACACACACACACACACACACACACACACACACACACACACACACCAGCCGCGTATACCAGGCACCTCGGACAAACACACAAACGAATCGTTAAACACAAACACACAAACATAAACATGCCGGTAACTCGCGCGGGAACGTACTATATATTCCGACGCACACTCCCACACCGGCGATGGAAAATCGACTGAGCGACGTCAGCGGGCGAGACGAAGTCGAAGAGGGGTGCCGGTCCGGTCTTCCTCGCTGAGATTTACGGCGCATTGTGACGGGCTTATTTATTACGCATACCCTCCACTCGTCCACGTTATTGTTATTAGTTATTATCGTTTTATTACTTTTCCTTTTTCAGTCTCGCTTCGCGACTAGCGCGACTGTCTGCCGCCGCCGCTGCTGCTGCTCCAGCTACCGATGACGCCGCTCCTATAGCGTCGCGCTGTGGTGGTAAAAAGCAGAGAGGCAGCGAGGCGTCGTCTTTTCGTACCGCCGTCGGTGCGGAGGTCGACAATGGCCGATTGTGCTGTCTGGTCTGTGCGATATCAGCACCGTCGCCTTTCTCGGGGTATTTCCCTGCAAAATTCGTCCTCGTCCTGACCCGACAACCCGATAAAACTCTCCTTCATTCTTAAATAACTTCAACCCCCCTCCCCTCCCCTCCCCTTCCCGCCCTTCGCGCGCACACACACGCAGAAGCAACAGAGTGACGTAATTCTTGGCCCTACTCTATGCACTTTCTAAAGATAACTGAGCTCTACAATCTCCACCTGATTCAGAACGTTACACGGTCACCCATGTTGTTTTGTAGTGCCTCCGGGATCGGCCCACATTTGACCAGGTGACGATGTCACGCGATCACTTCACAGAGACGTCACGATGCCGTCGAAAGTTTTGGCGTCCGGTGACGTCATCATGACATCATATGGTGAGGTTATCGGAAAGATTTTGACGATAACATTATGACAATTTTTTGCATCACTCGTGTTGACGCCAACGGTCGCTTATCGTGTCTGATGAGGCAACTAAGGCTTTCGCTTTAAGAACCGTTATAAGTGCACAGTCACAACGCTTTGTTCAATCCGTTGTATCTAAGAATTAAACGCAGCAACGTCTTTAGAGCGTCTTCATGGACATTTCTCTTTCATTCGTTCACTCCCACTTTCCCTTTCCGAAGTACAGGGTAGTCAACTGGATATTTCCGGCGGTTAACCTCTTTTTGTTTCTCTCGCCGTTCTTCTCTCTCTCTCTCTCTCTCTCTCTCAGAGCACTGCGACAGCCTGTGATTGAGTGATGAGGGCTGTTATACGCGCGCGAGCAACACTTTTCTTTTGTTTCCTTCTTTCCTCCCGCATCCTCCTCACCAATTGTAGGGTAGCAAACCAGGTGCGACCCGGCTAACCTCCCTGATTTTTCTTTGGCCCTCTCTCTTTCAGAAGAATCCCCAGAGACACTTCACACCTCCCGTGCCAGCATACAGAATTACGACACTAATTCGTTCTCCTCCAAGACTAATGCAGAGAGTTCGGATAAATAAAACGGAAACAACAAGCGAAGACAAAGTGAAGTTTTACGAGTCGTATTAAGAGAAGTTGTTCTCGGTTCCGAAGCTCCGCAGGCGAGCTAGATGACGCGTCGGCGCCTGCTGCGGAAATTACGACTTGCTCCCCCCCTCGCCGAATGAAATGCGAAGTTCCCACTGGCGCCGGCTTATAAAGATGTCGTCAGCTGTTGAATGCATTCGCGGCTGAGAAGATTTACGCGCTATTGGTTCCGAGACGCCCGTCGAGAAGGGCTGGATTTGAATTGTGACTAGGGCGCTGCGGAGGTGACGATGATCGAGTCGCGTGGCGTTTGGATGCCGACGGGCTTAGCGCGAGAGCGGTTGCAGGGACGAGTCGGCGTCGATTCATCCACCACCGCTGATGGTCTATAAGCATCTAAGCAAGACGGAAACGCTGTTGTGAAGGTGTGTGATTCAGAACTTCTTGGAATAGACCTACCGTTCCTGCAGTATACGATGTGCGCTGTGATGTGCAATCCAAACAACTTCGAATAGACGTAAGCCGTTTTTGCAGCATGATGCAGCTGCTTATCGCTGACAAGCGCCAACTAATCCTCGCGTTTCTCCGCTTCTTAGTTTTTTTTTTACTTTTTAAATCTTTTTTTTTGTGTAGGTTGTAAACACGTAAGCCTCAACTCGTGGTTGACACGTGCCAGCACGTAGCACCAGGCTGAGTCAGAATGCGGTCACGAAGTTTGTTATTTGGGTCTACATTATACCCGTCCGCATGATGCACCATCGTTCGAGACATACGGACGCTCTGTAGGTTTTTCGCGCTTAATTGAGTGAATTAAGCGGTTGAACCTTATTTTCTTATGTTTAAAAACATTGCGTTTATAACAGCTTTGTTATTCTTAATGATTGATTCACTAAATGATTGGTTCACTAAATTATTCACTAAATGATTCATTCCTAGAGCTCGGTAGCGAATGGTATCTCACACTGGCGCGCCTGTTTTGTTTTGACCATTGGCAGCATGCCAAGACACACGGACAATAGGAGTCCGTTATGCAACCCTACACGGGGGGCTCAGGAAAAGCGGGAATAGGAAGGAACGAAATAGTAAGCACAAACTTCATCGTCGAGATGGTGGACGGGAGTAGCATAAACGGCCACTAAGACCTGCGCACTTCAAGAGCAGTATAAGTACACGAATGGCTTGTACAAGGAAACCGAAAAAAACGAGAAGCCCCTAAGTAGGGGAAGAACACGCCCTAAGTAGGAGAAAACGTGCCCTAAATAAGGAAAAACATGCCTCGTACGGACGTTCAATATACCCTGAATTCATCTTTACTGCAATGTTCGACTGCACGCACGGGACGGTCTCGCTCCACGAGCGACAGACGAGTAGGGAAGACGAGAGAACCGTCAGGGCGCTTCTTGGATTCGTCGATGAAGAGAGAGAGAGAGATTGAAGGCCTTCTTTCACTCTCTTCCTCCTCTCCCGCTCCGTCCGCGCTCTCTGCAGTCAGGCTAATAGGCTTAATTCCGGAGCGCGCAGCCACTCAAGCCGAATCGGACGGACAATTAGCACTGATCGCATGTAGAACGCGCGCTGCGGGGAAGGGAAGTGGAAAGGCTGGAGGAACCCCGCTGCTTAGAGAGCGCGAATGGTCAGTCGAGTGCGAGAAGGAAATAGAGAGGGAGAGGGGAAAAGGTAGCGAGCGATAGCCTACGAGTGAAGGGGGACGAGAGGACGTGAAAATAAAAACGGGAGTAGAGAAGGAAGGCGAACCTGAAAGGGTGAGACTGTGATGGTGAAGGAGGAGGAGGGCGAAGAGGGGAAGGAGGAAGGAAGAAATGACTCCACGAAATTCTCCTTGGCCTCCTCCAAATGATTCCATTTGCGACCGGAATGAGCGAGACGAGAAGCCGAGATCTAAGTACGAGGGAGGCAGCAGAAGCAATGTTAGGTGGAAGAAGGTATACGGGGAGAACGAAATGTAGCGAAAATGGACGCCGCTTCGGTTCGGCGTTATCTCGTTCGAGGACGCGGACGCCGAAGATGGAGGGAATGGGCGTTCGCGCACTTATCGCCAATCAGTGGGAGTAGATAATTGCCGGTTATCTCAAGAAGAAAGATAAACTATACATAGAAGTGGCTTAAAGGGGGGTCGGCAGCGTTTACGAGTTGCCGGTAGCCGAAGGCAGGGCACTGGTTAGAGCGAAATGTCCGAGGAACGAAAAACGGAAGAAAATTTCCCCGGGAAATGGAGAAAGCAACGTTTATAAAAACTTCTTTCGACCGGGTTGAAACGTGAAAAACTCCGGTCTAACTAGATTTGGGTGGCGAAAAGTAATCTGGAGTCCTCCAATACTCTGTGCCTCATAACGATAACGTGGTCTCGTCACGCAAAATAAAAACAGAATTTTCTAAAAATTTCTTCACTACACCGGGCCACAGAACAGAGATTTGGCAAGGTAAAACGGCAAACAATATGCCCTATATGAACAATCTATGGACAGTGAATTCATCTGTACTGTTTCGCTAAGCTCGAGACTTTATCAAGGAAAAAAAACAAAGCGGAAGGCAGAAAGAACTGCTAACAGAGGATGCATAGCATTTGAATAGCGTGTTATTACGCACGTACAGCCCCATTTTATGATCATACACGACAGATGCATACGCAAGGTGTCACTGACAAGAAACATTTGTAACCGGTGTTCGAACACAATGTTACATGCTCGGCGAGTAGAGAGAACAAAGACGTTGCTGCCGTTGCTTAAAATGACGAGGCTTCACAAGTGAAACTGCGATCCGCTGTTGCAGCAGCCACAATATCGAATGCAGCAACGCCGTCCCGCTACACAATTTTGTTCATTTTATTCTTTCGAGTCCCAGCTTAAGTGAAGGCAGGAGTCATGTTGGAAGTCCTACAGAGCTCCCGACATCTGTGGCCATTCCAATCGCCGCTGCCAAATGAATCGGAAGCCCCCTCCGGACATGCGCAGTACAGTGACGTCGCCATGTCCGGCACAATGAGCGCGCACATTTTATCGCGTCCCAAATAAATCAGCCGCGGCGCTGCCCACTGTCCAGTTCAAGCTGCCCTCTTGTCCGGACCGCCGAATAGCGCACACAAATCACACTCGCGAAGCCCCCAACCAGCGCCCTCTCCCTCTGGTCATCCGCATCGCGAAACCCAGCAGAAAGCCCTCCCTCTTGCGACTACTGGCTGTCAAATTCGGTGTCCGGGCAACGGCGATGGTCAGTCAACTGACCCGAACGCGCCGTAACACGCGCCGGACTCGTGCGCGCGTCTCATACACCGTTCAAATCCAGCAGTGACCACAGGAGCCGTTCCATCAGGCTTCTCCTCCACTCGCCGGCCTCGTAATCTCTGGAAATCAGCAGCAATTTTTCTTTCGTCTCGTTTAGATTGGTTCACTTTTTTTTCTCTGGTGCCTCGTCATTCCGAATGTCCTGGCCCCATTAACCCACCCTGCATTTTTAGAATGCGCCCGTACGATTTCCACTTATTATTTTTATTCTGTGTCGCAGTGCACGTTCGAAGTCGTTTCACTCCCCGGTTTGAGTTATAACCCTCTGAAAATGGAGACGTATGTGGGACTCATCCGCCCCCCCTCTCTCACTCACTCGTAGTTCTCTCTACAGTCTGTCTGCTTGCCTCTCTCACCCTCTTTCGGCGTTGGCGTGGTCATCGCGTGTCCACTTTCACTAAAGCGGCGTCTATTACTTATTCTTTTTTATTGGTTGTTATACTTTGCGCGTTATATTCGATGTCGCACTTGTCCCGTTCGAACAGCGGCCCCGATGCGGAGGGCTCATTTTTTACGTGATTCAACTCGCGGGTTCCCGTTTTCCTCGAATTGAGCTGACTAACTCCTCTTAAATCCCGCTGCGTCATGCGCTCTGGCCACTGCTGACCGCTGATCAACGACGATTACGGATCGATGAAAAGACAGAACAAAAAAAAAAGTTAGGGCATTCCTCAGCGTGAAAATTGACAACCTTGGTCCTGACTAGCAAGTGCACAGACCATTGGGCGAGTTCGTTAGGGCTTCCTTCGAACCTGCGTTGCTCGCGCTGTTTTTGATATGTAGCAAGTTTGCAACTAGCAAGTTCACAACTAGCATGTTCACAACTAGCAAGCTCACAACCAGCACGCTCACAACTAGCAGTTTCTTAAGCTCACGTGCCTGAATTCACGTGGATAATCATTTTGTTGCATTAGTCCGGTACTGTTACGATGACCTCGCAGTCACCTTCAGAGGCTCCTCTACTCCTTGATCCTCCTAGATTCTTTGATACGCGCTTTTCTCTTAACACGTACGGGGTAGTCGACTAAGATCACGCATAGTTAACCTCCATCTTTCCTATGTTTTTGTCTCTATTTTAAACCGCCTTGCTCACCTTGAGTAACCGGAACCCAGCCTCTCTTCAATTACGGCTATTATACTTTAAAGTTCAACTTAAAAAGGATTAGACTGAAGGGAAGCCAGCGTTCAACATTTCAATTGTAAGCTGCCTCTTTTGCTGTTTGTTAATTGCACTTTAGATATACAACAGCAGCAGTACTGTGTTCCACATAGGCTTGCATCTTATGCCCTTCTGTAGCTCACGACACCTGACAAACATTTCGGTAAGCAAAAACAAAGGGGGCGAAATCGATGAACAAAAAATGCACTACGAAGGCCGTGTGTGAGATAATGCGAGCTGTGCGGGTGTCACAGACGTGATAAGCTTTTCCCCTGAATTTTCTCGCTTAGACAACCGCATTCCTTCCCAAATTTTATCTCCCGATGTTTATCTACATCACCTTAAGTTCCTGTTTTATCAAGCGTGTGTTAATTCACTCGAGACACCAGTACGATAGACATGTTTACAGCTACCACGAAAACAGAAGTTGAATGTACAGGAGAGAAATTCATTTTTTGGACGGGTCAACGTTCAAATTTATTGCGATCAGTTCACGCACGCCTCAAATAACAAAATGATGACGTCATTATGCTATACAGGAAGAGTACACCGACACATTTGTTTAGACATTGAATCCTCGGCCCAAAGTTAAAAGCGAACAACTGTTAAAGATTGAGCGACAATGCAGGCAGAGGAAATCGAAAGTACACGATAATCATCGATAATCATTGTAACAAAGAAATAAAGAAGGGAAAATATGAGCGATCACTTATGGGGTGTATGGCGCTTGCAACGCTCTACAGGAGCTGCACATATATATTACGAACGGACGCAGGAGCGGGCCATAAATTACCGCAGGACACGTAATATTCGTCTAAAATTTCTGTGCGGCAAGCGATTGTCAAGCCACCCGGGTTGAGATTTATGCGACCAGGGGGTGTGGGATAACAACAGACGCGCCCGTCTGAAATAAAAGGAAGACAGATAATGTGGTTCAAACCAATCGGAAACATGGCGGCGGCTCGCATGTGCACGCACGGCATGGCCATGCCTAGACATTTATCATCGGCCAACTTCGAAAATAGATAATAGCAGGGAATACCGAGGATCGTGGCAGGGCTTATTATTACAGCCCGCCCCAGCGACCCGTTTCAGCTTACCTAATTGTTTTTATCTTCGGTCTCTCCTTTTATTTTACGACAGAGTTTTTATTATTACCACTTTTTATTGTCCATGTATTACCATTTTTCACGAGTCACGCGCTGACCAGGCAATAAATTAGACTTAGAGAGGAACGCGGAAGCACAAAAAGAAAAAAAAAGTTTCGTGCTAAAAAAAACAAGAACAAATAATTCTGGCCGCGGGAGCGGTTTCGCCAAACACAGCGACCTCATAACACAATTCGCTTCCCCCCCCCCCCCTCCATTGCGCCCTGAAAACCACGCCCAAAGCGGACATAATAAACGCGCCTCGACGACAGCAAGGTAGCTTCGCCGCACTAATGGTGCCTTTGCCGTAAAGCAAGCTTTCCGTTGCAGGTTACCGTTACACAACCACTCCGTGAAAGTTAGCGTTAGCACGTCTCTCTCTCTCTCTCTCCGTTCTCCGAATGTAGGCACGCACGATTTCTCCGCCTGACAGTTATACACTGAGTAAATGTACCAATTCGCAAACTATCACAAAACAACGCACGTTTGTGTAGTCTGTCTGAATGGTCACATGATAGCGACTGAATTGCGTGTGCTGTCGGGCGATTAATCATTATGGAGGGAGACAAAACAACGTATATTGACTGTAGCGGGCAATAAGTGAAAAAAAAAAGGCTTTTGAGTAAAGGTGACCAAATCTCGTTTCAATAGCTCTGCCTGCAAACAGAATTCTGACGATGCATCTGGGAAGTATAAATGACAAATATGGACAAATCAGCATCGAAGAAAGCTCATGCGTCAACTGATAGAAGGCATAAGAAAACATGTCAGCTTGGAATAAATTAAGAAAACCGCGTGGTAGCTAAGTAAATTGAGCAGACAGGCCCCAACACAACTGAAGAATTTTTTGTAGTTGGACAACACCGAAAGAAACACCATCACGATATATATAACCGAGACATGCAATAAAATTTGAAAAATACGAACGACATACACGATTTGCCACAACAGAATAAGTTTTTGTTCTCTTGTCTAAACAGAGAAATAGCGGCCGCAAACGTAGCTACATTTGGGAGCACTAGTCGCCATAGCGGCTTTGTGCAGGTGGCCCAAAAACATGGAAGTGTAGTTTCCAGTTGCGCCTACCTTTGTCTCCGTCACCGTCTTTTGCTTTGCAAGAACTTCTATGCAAATATGTGAAGGATGTGGGACGCGCTAGTTCAGTATGGCGTCAAATCGGGCCACATTTTGATCCTTAAGTACGTACGTTGCCTTCGGTTCGAAGCGCAAATTTATGTGTAGTAGATACCTACACGCAAGAACAAAACAACAAAGATTTCGGAAACAGACAAGAATTACAAAACATGAGAAGCTACATACGCTGACAACATCTAACTATACCGATTGTCCTATTGTTCTCCCCAATGGCTTGCGCAACTATAACGACGATACAAGCAAACGTGAACTAGTGTGACAGAACAATCGACCGCTAGCTCAGCGCAGAGATTAGAAACGCCACTGCAGATTCACGCAATAATCAGCATAAAAAAATGATTAGCTGAAGCGCGGTCTATCGCGAGGTTGACGAAAAAGGTCTGGGAATGACATCGTCTATACCAAGCCCCCTATCGGCTGCAAGAAAAACCTTGCGCACGACAGTCCGAATTGCTGACAGCAGTACCCACCCCGTATATGCCAGTGAGAGAGGATTCGAACAAGAAAGAAGCCACGTTGGGTAACAATCGAGTCGAGCTCCACTACTACTGAAGTAGGAAGTGTCATCGGCAGTACAACGCGCACAGATCTTAGTCGTAAGACATGTCTAGAGCTTCACAGCGACGAGAAAAATGGCGTGCCTTGTCATCATTCTTTTTTTCCTTTTCGCGACGACAGCTACGGTACAGGCGGGACGAGCTGACAGCGTCAGGATTCCATGACCGAAGCAAAAAGAAGAGAAGCGAGCACCATTCGTAGCAGGCAAGGGCTCCCAAGGAGCAGCCCAGTATAGAAGAGTATAACTTAGCACGCCACTTTCTGTCTCGGGTTGATAAACGCGCTGGCTGTAACGGACTGCAGGCTCTACCACTGCTGACAAGAGGCGAGACGGGTGCATTTGCCGGCAGTTTTTGCGAAGCCATAGATTTGGCTATGACTAGCAGCCGCATCCCTCTCCTCCGCGTTTCATAGGGAGAGAGAAATATAGGAAAAAGAAAGAGAGATCCTTAGCTGAATGCTTAGTGTGGCTACCTAGCATATTCTGACATTCACCTCATTGTCTAACATGTAAATCCAGACGAGAGGCTGAACATGGCTCCAGATAGTTCACACGCAGCAAAATGCTACTGAAATATATGGTCGAGGTTTTAGAAGTTCCCTATGGGTCTCTTAATGTAAACAGGCTCAATCGGTAAGACGAAAGCTATACAAGTTTTTTTTTTATCCGCCTACTAAAATTATTTGATCATTAAAACGAAAATTCCGCACTAAGAAAAAAAAATGAAACGTGTTATCAATAGTACCAAATATCATACGGCAAACCCGCGCTCACGTTTCGACTCTTTCTTCTACATGTCCTGTTTGACATTAGCGCTATCCGTGGTATAACAGAAATTTAGTTACCTAAACCTGAGCAAAAGAATTAGAAGCAAAAAAAGAAAGAAACCCGTTAGAATATTGGACGTTGCACGAAGCAAAAACACATCCTGTATCCGTCGCGCACTGTGTACGTTACTTCATTCAACATCTAAAAAACCTCTCTCTCTCTCTCTCTCTCTCTCTTTCGCTCCTCTATCTTTTCTGCCTTGGCATAGTACTCATTGGACTGCGACGTGTGCGCATGCCGTCTCACTTGTGTGCCGCATACCTTCGTGAACTTTGTTACAAAGAAAATTTTTCATCTCGAAGTGACCGAAAGCACGAATTTATTCTGCTTTTTTCAATCTCTCTTCTCAATTTATTTTTATTAATAACCAAGTGAAAAGGGGTATAACGGTTACCAAAAAATGGCGACATCATCATCTCCGTTTACTTTTACTTCAGCAACAACAACAACAACCACAACAACAACAAAAACGGAATAATTAACGAGGGAGGCCTCGTTATAAGGAGGAGGGCCCGTTCCTTTCATTCTCGTCAGCATCGGCGGCGGCAGCCACACGCGTTCGAGTAGGCGCGGCTCGGATTTTTCTTCGATAGGGCTAGTGGCGCGAAAGTATAGGAGCACAGGGCGAAGGAATGGGTGGGGTCTCGAGACAGCGCCAGCAGCAGCCATCGGCACGACGACGGCGGTAGAAAGAGACCCCGAGAGAGGTCGTAAAGCGGCGAGGACAACGTCGTAAACGTCACCCGGGGTGCCAGACGCCGGGCGCGGCACAGCCGAGAACGCCGATTGGGGCGGGCGACGGCTTTGGGCCAACGGCGGCAGCCCAGAAGTGCGGAACGCTTTCTTTCCATTCTTTTCTTCTTCTCTTGGAGCCTTGAGCTGTACTGGTTCGCCTACACCGAAAAGCGTCATGAGAGAGAGTCGGGTTCGTAGTGTGTTTGTACGCGACGCGGCTGCGAAACGGAGCCACTTGAACCCGACCGCCGCGGAGTCGACGGTGACGTGCGGCGAAGCCGACTATACGGTTGGGCACTCGCGTGGAGACCATCTACTTACTACTAAAGCGCTTAGAAGGGCAAGCGTAACACCGATCAAGGCTTATATCGCTGTAAATGGTCGTCGATTGCTTCGTTAAGGGAAATTACGCTACGCTGAGTGGCGAGGGAAGTGGTTTATCGAAAAAGAAGTGAAATAGACCCGCTCAGGTCTATAAGGAGCGGTAAAAGCGCGGCGTCGATGCTAATTTTCGTAAGGAGGAGTAAGGTAGAGTGGCTGTCGGTGTATAGCATCCTACAGCTTTGCCCGGAAACAGCTCTGCTTTGGGTTTGCTTACCCGTTAACTTCGACAAATACGTTTCTTTTTTACAGCAGAATGACAGACATTGTTTTCACAAGGAAGTGACGTATTCGTCTTTAAATTGCTCACTAAACAGTGTAAAAAAAAACATCTAGCGTATGGAAAGGTAGAGACTACTTATTTGAAATTGGACTGCTCAGCTAAAATATCGGGACACGGAAGCTGTTGAACTTAATCGTGAATGGTGTTCTGTAATGTGAGAATAATTCTACGAATGAAACTATCGAGAAAATTACTTTCAATTTAAAAAAGAACAAAAAAGGAACAGCACTGTGTATCGCTGTATAAAATAGGGAACGTTCATAAGCATTTGTAGAACTTTATTAAACTACTGCCATGCTAAGCTTAATGAACGTGAATTATCGACATGGTTTGTTATTATTACTCATATCTCTCAGCGGTGTTACTGTAACACAGATGTAACATCATAATTGCCTTTAACAGAATGTCGCGATACAGTCTTCGACATTGGGACCTCCTTACGTATACAAAACATCTGTGATACTTCCGTATTTGTACCTATAAATTCTGATTCTGAATAGGCGCCGCTACACGGAAACTCGTAATGCTGTCATACTGTTACACTAAAGCCATCAACCCACCTCCCCACCCCACGTGTACGACACTTCCAGTCCCCCGCGAGTCAAAACTGACGTCACTCCCATTCGCCAATAAAAAAAGCCGCGAAGAAGCAAAACGCCAAACGAAAAAGCGCAGCCAAAGCGAAGTGAGCAAGAAAGGAAAAAGAGAAATCCCAAACAGTAAAAGCGAACGCAGCGCGCTCTAGCCGCGCCTCTGGGGCTCGTTTTCTCGTCACTAAACGAGTCCTCGTTTGGCCGGCGTCTTGCACTAACTGCCATCAGCAGTGCCCACTTTCTCGCCGGCCGCTTTCCTAGATTTCGCGTACGTGCGTGCGTGCGGTGGAGAGAGGCCATCGGACGGCGTTTTCTCGTGTACCGTGCGCCCAAGAAAACGCCACCGTGCCGTACCGTACGTAAGCCTTTCGATAGTATAAGCCTGCGGCCATCAGAAGAAGAAGAAAAAAAAAAAAACGCGTTTCCTTCGATTTACTACGCCCATAGCGCGAGAAGTGCGTGACTGCATCGGCTATATACGCTAATTCCCGCTGTTTCGTTTTTTCCCCCCTGTTATTGCACTATACGTTATTACATTGTAGCGGGGTTAGTTACTTCTGTTCGACTATACCGTACTCGATGAAGCAGAACTACGTGACTACGTGAAAAGCAACAACACGTTAAGGCCGTTACTCATTACATTCAGCTTAGGGCATCTGCCTGTCATAGTAGAAAAAATGGCCGCAGGAAGGTAATGGGCAACGACGAGTCGAAATTATTTCTCATTCAAGTACTAAATATAGCTTGACTTTAAAACCGATCCGGGTTACTCTTTCTTTAGTATGAGTTTAGTTCTCCAATTAGCGAATTATATATATATATATATATATATATATATATATATATATATATATATATACTGGAACTGTACCTGGTGAATCACAAAGGAGTATCGCATGTCGCCTCAGATAAAGCAATTTAGATGCCGTGCTATACTTGCCGGGAACATTCGAAGAACAATGCGGAGGTCGAGCACGCGATCGTATGCAACACGCCAACCCGCCTTGAAGATCACTGCAGGTTTTACGCGTTGAAGCTTCGTTTCTGTAACGACACATGCGCAAGAAAAACGCTACATTAAATTACACAGAGAAATAAATAGTCAACGACACAACTGGCGATGCTTATTTAAGCAAGTTGAAATTATGAGTCCCGTATTGGTAAGCAGCGCGTAAATTCGTATCGATAAGAGTTCATAAAAGCGACTAGAACACACGTTGTCGTGTTCTGTGATTGTGCATTCGTTACAGTGACCCTGCATGTACCAGACATTCTTATTTTCGTTCTCTTAATTGAATTACTGTTCTTTTTTACATTGACACTGATATTCATCACGGTCGATTGCGACACAAGTGAAGCCTTTCTAACCCACGCTTCAGAAATCACAAAGCTCTAATTTCACTGCAACAACGCGCGCAGAAGCGCAAGCGCAGCTATACGAGGCACCGCAACCCGAGAGAGCGGGAGAACTTTAACGCAGCAAACCGTCGCTTGGGAGACGGTCCCCAATATGCTTCTTTCCCTCCATCACTTTTTGTTGTTGTTTCTTTCCTCTATTCCAGTCGCTGGTCACTCGACAGAGGCGCGAGCAATGGCAACTGCGATGAGTACTGGGAAAGAGGGGGGGGGGGGGGGGGAGCTAGGACGCCAAAGAGGAAGAGGCAGCGTAGCAACAAACGAAAATAAGAGGAAGGGGGGGGGGGGGGGTGTACGACGCCAAAAACAGGAGCGCTACACATTGACGAGACGTTGCAGCGGTAGCCGCCGCCACATTCCCGAAGAACGGAGCTAAGGTGGAAGGGGAAAAATAAGGAGACAGAACGAAAATTGAGAAAGAGCGCCAATGAGCAAAGGCGAGAGTGAAACATCAAAGAGAGAGAGAGAGTTGCCTCGCGCGCGTGCGCACTGACAAACAGACACACAGACGCGCGCGCTCGCTCTGCCCAACAGGCGCGCGCATTTTCATCCTTATACGAGGCCCAAAAACATTTCCGCCAAAAGTGGACTCCGCCGCCGCCGCCGCCTCCCCCGAAAGCTGTGACGTCGGAGCGTGCGGTCGTCGTCGGAGGCTCCTTATACCTTTCCCCGAGTCTGGCTCCCCTTCGTCCCTTACCCTCTCCCCTCACTGACCACCCACCCCGCTCTCGGATCGCGGCCGCCGCCGCCGCTTCTGAATCGCCATTGGTCAGTTTTCTTCTCCACCCCCCCTTCCTCGTCATCCCCTTTTCCATTTTTTGCCTTTCCGTTTCCTCCTTCGTTCCTCACTTCTTTCCTCCCCTTTCTAGATATATAACACCCTTATCCTTTTGGCGCGCTCCGCAGCTTCATCTCTTTTTCTTTCCTTTTTCTCCCCAGCCGTCATCCCTCCCCACCTAGCAGCCTCCGTCGCTTCCTTACCAATCTTTCTTTTATTTCCATTTTTAGTTTCATCCACCCCCCCTTCCACATCATTCTCGCCTCTTCTCCCGTTTCTCCTACCAAGGACCGGAGTGGAAAAAATAAAAAAGGAGTGGACCCTCCCCTCCCTCCTGTCTGCCTCCCCCTTTCCCCCGGCTGCCCAATGTAAAAATCGATAACTTTTATATTTATAGATACAGTTCGAGAAGCCCCGGCTTCGCTCCCTTCGTACAGCCGACCGGCTGGCTCGGCCGGGCACATCGGAACAAGCTTAGGGAGCTGGGGAAGATGGAGAGGGAGGAGTGAGGGGGGAGGGGGAACTAGACTGGACGTCCGCCATTTTGTCTCTGCGCCCTTCTCTCTTTCTCCCCAATGCGCGCACGAGCCTAGAACGCAGACAGAATTCCCCCTCTTATCCATCTAGACATCTACGTGTATGTGTGTACATATACGTACACCACTTCTGTTTTTTTACGGATTGCAGTTTCGTCCACTGGTCAGAACCCCGTCGTAGTGTTCTTGGCCCGTTATTTTTTTACGCGCCCCGCTCTCTTCCTCTTGGACGCGAAAAGCTGACGCTCCTAACAGGAAGTAAAGAAGAACCGGTGACATCACGAACGGCCGTTCGCCTTTTGACGACGGCGGGCTGGCTCGCAGGACGCGCCGCGTGGCGGAGTTAAGGCGGTGACGTCGAGGAGGTGTTGTGTTGCCTACAGTCTCGCGTTATGTTTTAACTTTTGTTGTTGTATCTCAAGATAAGGCGACATTTTGAGAGACTCCTTTTTTTTATTTTGTCTGAAATCAGTGCCACCCAATCTCGATCGATAAGTCGGGTAGTTATCTTTTTATTTCTCTTTTCGCGGAGAAGCGGCGGAATGTGGCACACCACGTTGATGGACGTCCGCAGACTTCATTCCTTGGTGGGGGGGGGGGGGGGGGGGGGGGGGACAGCGGAATACAACATTTCCTATCTTTGACCATTGCGGAGATCAAACACGCTTCTTGAGGATGCTATGGTTATAATGCACGTATATACGTCAAAATTACGAAACGGAATAGCAGAAATGGCACAGAAACACAACGCGGGGACACTGACCTTCAAATTGCGAAGGTTACTAGATCACGCGCGCGCGCGCACACACACACACACACACACACACACACACACACACACACACACACACACACACACACACACACACACACACACACACACACACACACACACACACACACACACACACACACACACACACACACACAACGGAACAGAGCGAAACTAACGATACCAGAAACGTAACGATTTTCGGTTTAATACCCAATTTATCATATCTAATTATGCATGTGTATTGTCGCCCTTTGTGTAAAACCCGGAATGCGGAAATACCTTTGTAAGAAACCGCGTTGTGATTTGACACGTGATCTCTGAGTTGATAGCAGCAGGCACTTTGGTCTTGTCGCTTGACTTCTATAACGTGAAACAGCCTGCCCCCTCCCCTCCCCTCCTTTTCTCCGCAAGACATATACGTAAACTGCCTGGTATACTATTGGACAATGCGCGAGCTTTATTACAAAAGATGGTCAGAGTTTATGCTGTAATTTTGCTAACTATTATATCCTATCGTACGTCTCATTGGAAAGTTCGTCAACACGTTACTCCATTTATCTGCCTGAGCCGTCGACGACCTTAAATAGTGTTATTCGCTTCGTTCTCAACTCGGGTGTCCGCTTGCCCACTGAAGGAAAGGCAGCGGACACCCCTTTGCATCTAAACGTGCTAAAACCCGCGTCCATCTCTGTGTAAAAGCTGCTGCCGCGCGCAATGCTCACACAAACGCGCAAAATCGACGTGCGACGACCGGTAAGCCATATGACGTCACGCGCAGTAATAAGTAGGGGAGCAAAACTGAAAAGCCTGTACAAACTAGCGACAACGACAGCGTGCCTATTACTGTTGTACTTTTCGTCGCTATTTCTTCAAGCCACAGTCTCTGCCTCTCTCAACTTGGAAAAAACAATGACGTGAGGCTAAAAACAAAATGCCAAGTATATATACACACACTCCACGGCGAACTGACGAAGAGCGTCGGTTTGCCGCACGTGTGAACACGAGTCGTAATCCAAGAGACGTTCGCCCGGGTTGCCGGCTTACGCTGCTACCTGTAATCCGGCCGACACCCGCTCAAGGGAAAAAAAAAATCTTCGACAGGAGACGCATTACGTTGCTCTCCGCCTCTTAGGAGAGTGACATTCCTTGGCCACGTTGTTGTTCGAACGAGCCAACCTGTGAGGGGTTCGAATCCCGCCTCCATAATGAAAGTCACTCCTCTCTGAAAGAGCTTCTCGTGACCTCCGTTCCTCTTACACACCTCATATATGTATAGGCGAGTTGATGTCGATCGTGCTGTTGATAAGATAGCACGCGATGGCGAAGCAGCAAGCATAGCGATTGGGGCTGCTGCCGGTGTTAGCGAGATTTTTAATTTCTGAACCTTTAAGGCGAGGCTTTCGAGAGAAAGAAAAGGTGCGTGTTGTGGTCGTCACAGTTTTTTTTTTATTATTTGAAAACGACGTGAAATCAAAACTAAAAAAACCCTTACAACGAGCGGCGCCTTTCAAAACGCCGCAGTGACGGGGCTTGTGTGTTTGTCTGTGTGTGTGCACGTGTATTAACCAGTATTCTCTGACAAATGCAAAAAATGTCTTATGTATAGTTGGCTCTATGCTTCGTTTAGTCTCGAATTGTGTATCTCGATCAGTGTTAAGGTCTATGTATGTTGTGTTCGCGTGTTCGTGCTTGTTTTTTTAACATTTCAGAACCCGTGTTTAAAAAAAATGAAACCACCAGTCACCATTTTTGTTTGCGAAAGTAAGCACGACGTGAACGAATGTTACGAAAGAGCCCAGGCTCTGTAGATTCACAGAATCAAACAAACAAATCAAAATGACCATTGTCTACCCATGTGTGGGCATGTGTGTTGTGTTCATCACAGTTCGCTTCGAATGAGTGTCAAATCAAAACTTCCTTGCCCTTGCAAAGGGCAAAATGTGTTCGGAGAAGAACTGTCAAACTTTAGGTTGGTGCGTTGTACGTTGACTGCGACGTGACAGCATGTTCCTCGGTAAGCGACCCTCAGAATCAAGTGACGCGCAGCTAAAATACAACGTCTTCGGTAATCAGCAACTCGACAGTACGTACAGTCGCCCTTAAAAGAGCGCGGGACGCACGAATAGCGAAAAAAAAAAAGCGAAAACGCTGAGTTCCAGCGCATGCCTGGGAACAAATACCCTCAAGTTGGAAATTCTAAATTAGAGTTGGGTCTCAAAATTTGTTACTACACCAAATTCAATATTCCAGTTGCACTTCATCGAGGTGCATTTGTGATCTACGCGTTTGATTTGTTGAACTTTAGAGAAATGTCGCACTTACAGTGAGACCATTTCCCCGCGAACTTCTGAGGCCGACTGTACGCACATGTAACACACGGTCTACAAGTTTGATCACTCCGGTTCGATTGTCAAGCAGTGGTATACACGGTGGTAAAAACATTATTATAAGTCACTGCGACCAAATAATCGCTGTCTAATATTGAGGGAGCAGTCCATCTGTTTCTTATCTGAGGTTCACGCTGTCACAAGCCACTTATCGCAAATCAATACGTGTTAATGTGTTTCGCGCATTCCAGTGTGTTTTCTTTGTCATTGATCCAAGGAGCACGGGTAAACAAAATGGGCAAATGCAATACGCGTGCTCTGAATGAATAGTACTCATGCTTTTGCTACGTATATATATCTGCTGGCAGCGGAAATGAAAGCTTGAAATATGTGAAAACAAAAAAAAATTCTTCCACTAGCATAGTTATGTAAGAAGTTCAGGACCAATCAAAAAGAATGGTGATGGCAGCCTCCGTGCTCCACACCTCATTCCATTTTTTATCTTTTTACAATTTCACCTCGCTTGCGCACTGTGTTGTGCGACTGAAACTTTCCAGTGTACTTTTTGCTCCGTTGTGTCTGAAATGTGTCTCTAACGAACCCATGGAATGACTTTTGTTGGTGTGTTTTATGATGTTCGCAGGCGACACACATGCCGAAAGCACTCCCCAAGAACATTTAAAAAACCGGTTCGTTCGTGATACCGGATAATACGATCGAAACCCGAGCCACAAACGAAAAATTTACTTCAACCGATTGACTGTTGAAAAAAATTTAACTGATTGATCAGCTGTTTGCCCAAAACAATATACAATTTCTCATTGCTTAGAAAAGCACTCAGCAACTATCTTTTATTTAAATTTCTAAATCACGTCGTTATCTGAACACCGTGATGATGCGTAACGGCTACACCACATACTGAATGCTTCACTGAAGACGTCGAACTGACACGAATGATTTTGGGCAGTGTTAGAGGCGCTGTGTGTACTCTGAAACTTTCTGTTGAAGAAAACAACGAAGTGACGCGGTTGTTCAGAAGCCTTGTTCAAACGGGAAAGTATGTAACCACGACTATTTTTTCTGTTCATTGTCTTTAGCTATGGCATATTGTGTTGTCACGTGACCGAGCTGTTCCGGGGGGAGCAATAGCTCCGTTCCAGCGTGTTCACACAGGATTTCGGGCGTGCTGGTTTAAATGACACACACGTACAGCGATAAGACAGACAATGCTTCGTTGATTTAGTTTAGTAGGCGTTCGTTTGAGGAAGCGAAAGTCGACAGAGATACGAGAGGTTAAAACACGGTGCACCACGAACGAAACTTAACTCAGGGGGTTTTAAGAACGATATGAAGAAGAGCGAGCAAGGTAAAAAAAAAAAATAAAAAAGAACCAGATTCCGGAGATTTGTACAGTCGATGTAGTTCAGTGTGTCGCGTCTTGTAGCCGTTATTTTACGCTGTTTTCGGTGTCTTTTAACTTTGTCGTGTGGCGGCTGCGACGATAGCTCCACTCGCCGAAGAGAAAAAAAAAGTAAGAAACAACGCGGTATAGTCCCACGTATACCGTTGCTTCGCGTTCTTTATTCGCACCCCGTTCGCAACGCCGCCCTGTACTTCGTGAACTTTTTGGTCCCTGGCAACATTTCACGGCTGCCACAAGGCTCTGTCGAAACCTGCCTACACACGGCCCATTACCAAAGAGCGTGTCGACCGTTGGATAGAACAGCAACTGTTCGATTGTTTGGGAGTACACAGTTGTTGATTTACGGCGGCATCGCTTGTATGGTTAGCTGCAAAGCAAGGCACGGAACGTGCTAGCCGGGCCTGAGCGCATCGGCCCACCAGAAGCCGTTGGGATGAGACTGAAAGGCGAAGCTGATGACAGGCATGCGCATACATGGTTGGACGTAGTCAACCGACTTGAAATGCCGCGTGCTTAGCCGATTATGCCGCAGTGCGGGACCGAACTGTTTCATTATCGCAAACCAGGGACGGGCGGTTACAGCTAAGTTAAGAAAAAAAAAAAAAGAAGCACACAGTTACCTAACCAGAAAAAAAATTGTACGTCGTGTGAATGTCTGTTTAACCATTTCGCGCTGGTGAAGGGGGAATGTGTTTTTTATATACATAAGACATATACTATATAATATATATAGAAGTAAGAGAGGTTGAAAAATACATGCCTTTCTTCGGTTGTACGCCCGGGAGCGGCTTTTCACGGTTCCCCCGGTGCGGGCGCCGCCACCAAATTTGGAACAGGTACTCTTTGACGTTCCTCACGGGTGATATTGTGGCGGCCTCAGGCCCGCACCAGCGGTCGCTCGCTCCTCGGCGAACAAAGCAAAAGAAAAAAAAATCAAAACAACTATCTATCCTCCCCGAGTGTTCTCTCCCCGTGCTCTTTGAAAAGCCACACCCCCTTATACCTGTCCGGCCTTTTGTCGTTTATAACGAAAAAACCTCGAACCACGTTCACAAGAACGAGAGAGACAACCAAAAACTCCCAGCGTTGTACCTTATTCCCTGCCGCGCGTTGAAAGAATAACACCCGTTTCCCCACACCACAGTCGTTCTCCAATCTTGTGTGTGACGTCACTGTTTAGTTTAGGCGGAAGAGGTATAGAGCGAAGGCTAATTCGCCGTCCCACGCGACCGACTACTGCACCGAATTTGATTGTACAGGTTGCCTTTCGCATCCTTTCGCAACAGGGGGCGGCGTACTCGCGATAGACCACGCGTTACGTGATGTTCCGTGCGGTGCGAGTTGACCCAGTCGGGGTAAACGTTGTGACGACGAAACTCGGACGGGTATACACGCCACGCGCCGTCGTTATTTTCACGTCTCGCACTTGTCTCGCCCGTTGCATCACGCTGGAGGCCAACGTCACGCAGAAGTCAATCCAATCAACTACAGTGATCTATCGATAAGACAGGCCCCTTAAAGATCGGGTGAGGCATGCGAGAGCTCTGCGAGCCTCCGAGAGCACAGGCGAGTGTGAAGTACTTGCCGGAACTGGTTTAGTGACGTCATCAATACGAGCGTCACAGTACGGTACCCGCCCCCTTTCGACGTCAACTCTTCTCAACGTAATGAGTCAGCAAAAAAAAATAATCCGTTAGCCCAGCCCATTTTACAGAACACAGGTTCACAGGCCACGTTACTTCGAAAACTCGAGAAAGAAAGAAAGAAAGCTGTACAACGATTTTTAAAGCCGCCCTTGTCAAACGTTCTCCGCGTAGAGGAGGCATGGCATTCGAGCATTTATTAAAGTGCGTGGGCTCGACACCTCTGACGTCATTTCCGTTTGCCATTTTTCCTCGAACCGATATCCCCTCACGTTCTGCCTGCTCACGCTAATGTATAGAAATGATTATTAATAAAAAATTGTGACATAACTTGTGTATACGGCGGTAGGGTCGGCGCATGCGCTGTAGGCATTGCGTGCCAAGCTATAAACGACCCTGCGGCCACCGCGAAAAGAAAATCGTTAACTTTAGTTGCCATCTTCTTTTTTTCGTACGCACGGGAACCCAGTTCTCGGGAAACATACACACACACACTCATACACGCTGCGGCAGGAGTTAAGCAGCTGTACGACCAAAACACACTGAAACACAATAACACATGACAACAGACGCACATTACGCATCATCGCGACAGATTACGCATTTGTGAGCCCAAACGTTGACAGAACCACGTAAATAACCTTAACGATTGAAGAATAATATGATAAAAGCGAAGTCGTTGAAATTTGTAACTGTCAAGTACGTGGTGCAACAGACGAAGAGAATTGAAAAGACAAAGAAAAAATATATAGTTGAAGCCAACGCCTTGCATTGAAACTTGTGGTTTCGCTGCAGAAGTGATAATTTCGATCCTATAGGCAAGGAAACTTGATACGGTGCGCGATAGGACGACCCTTGGGTACTACATGCTAAAAGTAACGATCGGAGAGCTCTGTTCGAGCTTCTATAAAACATATATCGGTTCAAGCTTTTCAGACACGGATTGACTCTGGTGCCTGCTGTATACTCCACACAGCCCCTACTCTTACATATAAACCCCACCTGAACAAAAGTTTATTAACGTTACTTAACGTTCGTTTAGTGAACCTTTGTTTCACCCACCGTTTTAACGCCTCCCTTACCAAAACCTCCAAGGCGTCGCCAAGCTTCCCCGAAGCGCTAGCAGCTGGAAATCTGTAAATACTGTACAGTGTTGGGAGTTGTAGCGAGCCTGCGGTGTTGCTTACTACGAACCGGCCACATTGGCGCGACAGCCATACGGAGACAGCGGAGGGGATTGTACGAGAACTCCGCTCGTCTTTGAACCGTGCTTGCAAACCATTAACCATTACGTCTGGAGTAGGTGAACTGAATATACAACGCCGTCTATAAGCCTAACTCGTTGCTTACGTCACGCTAGGAGAGCGTGACGCAAAAAGCAGCGATAGACGGTATGGTTAGTTCACTGTAGCATGGTGGTGGCGCATGCACGGGCTTGGCTCGCGTTACCTCATCAGCGCGACGGGGAGCGTCGCTACTGGTCGCAGCGCCCCTGCTCACCGCTGCGGCGATTCGGGGAACTAGACATACTAGCGTGAAGAAAGCCGATGAGAACTTATTGTCCTGAAATCTGCTCTGCAGCAACCGGCGGGCACTCTAATCCCAGCTTTTCGTCGCTGGGTCAATATTGCTTTTAAAAAGCCCAGTTATTACTGGAATCAGTAATTCATACAGTGTCGGAATTCTGGTGTTGTAAGCTTCTTCGGCTGTGCGCTTAATGTTAAACAGCAACTGTCCCCTATACACTAAACGCAACGCCTGCCCCACGTATCCGATATTAACCGCCGGCGCTATTGCGGGTCTGTATAAACTGTACATAGCGTATCTCATCCTCCGTCTGAGGCAACAGAAGTGCCGAGACCCGCTTTAGTGATCGGCGTTATCCTACCTGCCTACGCCTTCAAACCCCGCTTTTGGCGATACATTTCCGGGCCACGTCGCTTCGTTCGTGACGCAGTGCATCGAAGTACAAAGTTTAGTGTGGCTAAGGCGAGCCACGCATTGTTACAGCGAAATGTCTGAGCACTTGGACGCTTCCGGAAGTACGCACTGCGTCACACGGTTACGAGCGTAGGCCTAAACTGCGTGAGAACCACGCACGCTTCGTTCTTTCTCTTTTTAATACGTTTGAAGCTTCGGGTACCCGCTGCAACAACGGGTACCTTTCCCACCCATTCTTAAGACGCAACCCATACCCTCTCTAATCCGCTGAAAAGCTTGAACCGATTCAGTGACTCTGTCGCAAGTCTGAACACATCCAGCACACACGAATGGAGCACACAAACACACACAAAAAAAACATCTCCAATCGCATCACACGAGACACACAATCGTTCAAGCCTCTGTAAGATAGCATCGCGTTCCCTCTTTGTCCGTCGCATGCCCCAAGTGAATGTATAAGTCGTGACGTCATCAACCTAGAGGCCCCCCCGACGTCAGGCGTAACGAATGTAATACCGAAAGCGTCGACCGCAAAACCAGCTGACTGTACCGACTTCGTTGTTCATCACTCCCCCTCCAAAACCCCAATCTTCCATAAGACGCGCGTCATCAGAAAACTTTCCAGACAAATCTCGATGCCAGATCAATGTCAAATGTAGTGTACCGTTGAAACTGATCTCCATAAACGCGGCTGTATTCGCCTCGGCCGAGAGTTTGATCGAACTTAAGTGTTTGACGTGTCTAGCCTTATTGCGTCGTCACCCAGGCAGGTCTTCTTGTAGACCTTAAAGGACGCAAGTGGGAACATTCAGGTTTCACGCGTTGTCATAACGGCAACGTTCAGCGAAGGTATTTTGTTTTCCCCTCACTTGTACCACTGATCTCTTTTTCAGACACCGAGTAATTGACGCTGTGTATGTCTCGTCTACGAATTGTGATTCACCAAAGAGTTGCCGCTTTGTTTTGTGGCGCATGGTTTAACTTTCGGCTGCCAAAGACTGTCCGTCTTCCTGGCACCTTATCCTACGCTGTATAGTCTCCTTGTGAAATTTTTTTTATTCATTTCTTCGAGAGCTAGTTATTACCAAAGTATACCTGTGTTCTGTGTTGCCTCGAATGTGGCAAAAAAAGTGTCTGTTCACATCCGGAGTTTACACCTCCGGTGGATTTTTTTGTAAACCGAAACGAAGAGAGAAGTGGTCAATAACTTGACATCGCATTTCCCGAGTGTGTTTTTTCGAGCTGTCCTTCTTTATTCGCCCAGCACCACGTATCGTAAAGCGCTGCCACTACACACATAGCAACGCGAACCCTCAACCCCTTAAAAATCCTTCGAACTGCAATGTAAAGGAGCGTTCCAAGCCTTCGACGAAGCCCTGTTGGCGGTGCGAACTACCACCTCGCAAGAGGGTTCGCCGATCGCACTTGCCTGGTTCTAAGCCTAACGTGGCGACTACGTGGAGCTGGGGGAGGTGTGTTTCCGCATGCTTCCGAGCATTTGTCTTTGTTTGTGAGCCCAAGCAAATGCAGTCCGCTTGCAAAAGACGGCGTTTGTCAAAGCAAGAGTGTCGGGGTCGCGTTTGCTTTTACGTGTGACTGCTCGGCACACCGAATGGGCCAGTCGCCATTGAACTTGTCACCTCACCACGTCACCTTTACCGTTTCTTGTATTTCGCTCTGATTCCCCTGAATGTTTTTAACTTTCTTCTTTCGCTCGCTGTTTGCAGATAAGGCAGCAGTGAAGGCGGGACAGATTAGCAGGCACAGCTGTCTGAAAGATAAGCAAACAGGGGGTGGGGGGGAGCTGGTGAGGTGGCGTCTAAAGACCAACCATCGTGTGTGCCGAGACAGAATGGATTGCGACGAGGAAACGAAAAACAAAATAGAAAGAAAGCAGTGGGACAAGTGGTACACGTTGGTTCTCATTGTATGCCTAACAGTGTCGACTGTTTCTTTCGCGACTAAGACACCTTTTGGCCGAGCCTCTTTCCCAGAGTACCCCCTGATCCCACACCCCTCCGACTCCCCCATCGACTTGACGCCTAGTGTTCCATACTTGTGTTCTTGAAGTCAAATAAAAAAAAAGTGTGACATGCCGTAATGTGTGCTCATTTTCTTTTTTTTTTAACGGTGACGCGGCAAAGGCGATGGGTCCTTGTCGCGTTGACACCGCAACAAGTGGGAAACTGGCGGATTGTGGACATTATCCGTGTCTACCACAGATGTGGCTATAATTACTCAGTGCGAATGGTGTAACACGCGAGTTGCCCGGTCAAAGGTGAGTTCAACTCCCCAAGTCTGCATGGATTGGTATAACTCTATGAAACGCTACGAGGATGTACAGTTTATGGACTCTCGAGGGCTCTAGGAACTGGATGCAACAAGGCTACATCGCTACCTCTGTTCGTTAAGAGTGATGCGCTACACCCCCGTACTCGTCACACAATTTCTCGTCATTAAACATCTTCTTTTATCAAGTTAGTTTACGACGGCAACGACAGAAATAATTCCAACTATGTTGGTCTATGTAATAACCAACATGGACGCCGCAGCAGCTTTTGCAAGATTGCTTTATTACAGAAAACATACGAGTATGTGCAGGCGCGGTGGGCTGCTTATCGATTCATTTGCTGGCGATGGTTCTAAGACATGACATGCGCAGTAAACATTGGTTCACTCAGTTCATGCTGTTATCACAGTCTAGAATAACTTAGACATACGGAAAAGTCCGCTAGCGCAATTCCGCTTAGGATGTTCCACAGGTGACAAACATCACGATCCGACAAAGATATACACACCAAGTATAGGCCGTACAATATTGTGAACCTTATAAGATATCCTTACATGAATTAAGTGTTGAAGTCCAACAGCTCCTTTAGGAAACACCATGGCCTAGGTTGAATACGTTGTTACACTGACACCTATTTGTTGAGATTCGAAGTGTTGTGAAACATTTGTTGCCGTTGTTTAGTATATTCAATTGCGAAATAAAGATACGGAAATGAGACGAACAGGTGAAAAAATAAAGGCTAAGCCCACAATACATACTGATGACCTTTTGGCGACACTGCGCTTGCATCGATGACTGATGCGGTGGACCTCTTACATCAGCTGGCGCAACTTGAAACAACAATGGGCAGCCAAGGAAGGTCAAGCGACCGAAGAAGACGACGGAGTCAAGTAATAAACAAGAACGGCGTAAAGATGAAGAAAAAAAAAAGCACGCCTGCTGGCAAAGAATACGGGTGCTATTCTGGACATTGTCAAATTCCGCCATTGGTCAACTCTGGTTGGCCCAGAGGGCCGCTACAGCCTCCCTGATTGGCCTAAAATGCCGCCGTTACAGCACTGGACAATATGGTGGAATTTGACAGTGTGCAGAAAAGCCCCCTACACAGAGTATGCGACAACGAAGACAGTATACGATTGCGATGGCAAGTGCTGCGCGCCGTACACCATGCCCAACTCTCACGTTTATTGGCTAGCGCTAGTAACGGTTAAGCCAGACCACATTTCGGGCGCAGAAACCGTAGTTATTGTATCGGGAGACAACCAACGGCAGACATGTCTTCCACTGGGTCAGGCTTAACAAACTGATCAGCTTAAAAAAAATGGCAGCAAGATAAACATCATTTGTACTAGTCTGCGGGCGAGAAATGACAACATAGACCCTGATGACACTGTTACCTCAAACGAGAGAATAGAAAGAAATGGTCATTACAGATGACGAGAAGCCCCAGAAGGCTCGCTCGAGAAGCGAGAAAGAAATCTAAAAACCGCCGACGTTTTTCACGAAGGATTTCAAGTCATCGTTCATAACAATAACTGTTGGGGTTTGACGTCCGAAAACGACGACATGATTATGAGGGACGCCATAGTGGAGGACTCCGGAAATTTCGACCACCTAGGGTTCTTTAAGGTGCACCTAAATCTAAGTACACGGGCCTCAAGCGTTTTGGCCTCCACGAAAATGCGGCCGCCGCGGCCGGGATTCGATACCGCGACCTTCGGGTCAGCTGTCGAGTACCACAACCACTAGACCACCGTGGTGGGTCGAGTCATCGTTCATACTGCTCTACAATGCACCGACTGGTCGGTGCAAAAAAGCGGCTATATCTGCTCGACACTGGAATTTCAAAAAGGTAAGTCGCATCAAGAAGTTCACTATTCGCACACAAAAACAACGCGACAAAAAACACACTTGCAAAGCCGGATAAAAATCGACGACTCAATACTGTACTGCCACTGCTAAATAATCAGCAATTTAGTAATATTGAACGGATGCGCGAGATCAGGTAGACAAAGTTCCATAGATATTGTCACGTGGTCGTGACGTCGACGAAGACAGCAGTCGGCGTTTGCAGGATGAAACTGTTTATTTGGCCGAACTTGTGGCCGGAAAATGAGAACTAGAGCTACAGCAATACACGCTGTACAATGATAGCGGCGAACAGGGCGTCGTCCGTCGATCAACTGACAAGCGGTCAATCGCGTCGGCTTTTATACAGGCGGTATCGAACTTTCCAGCAATATCGCTGGTGGCGGCGTTATCTCTAGACAAAGCTGGAACATTCGCGTGCGGGGCGCAATCTTAACAGAACGATCTACTATAGACGTGAAGCTTCTCGAACAATGCTTCGCGGACAGCGTCGAGCGTTGATAACCGTCCCTGCCGGTCAAACCCGAATATGTCAAAACAAGACAAGAAGTGGGCGTGGCATTGCCCCCTCTGAAAAAGCATCGTCCCGATGCTTGTGAAAGAACATAGAAGAGAGAAAAAAAAAACAAGTGCATACAAAAATAAATTACAATAACAAAGGAAGAAAAATAGAGTCCCCAGGTTCGCTAACGCGCAAAAAACGGCTTAAGGCGCACGACATGGACGACTTCAGGTCGTGCGCGGCGTCGCTGGGAGTTCGTAATGCCGTCCGGGATCACCTCGTAGTCAACAGCGCCGAGGCGTCGAAGAACCTTGTATGGCCCGAAGTATCGCCGAAGGAGTTTTTCGCTAAGCCCACGTCGGCGTATCGGCGTCCAGACCCAAACACGGTCGCCGGGCTGGTATTCCGCGAAGCGTCGTCGAAGATTGTAGCGACGGCTGTCGGTGTGCTGCTGGGTCTTGATGCGCAGGCGGGCGAGCTGTCGAGCTTCTTCGGCACGTTTTAAGTAAGCGGCGGCATCGAGGTTTTCTTCGTCGGTGACGTTGGGTAGCATGGCGTCGAGCGTCGTCGCCGGGCTCCTTCCGTAGACCAACATGTACGGCGTCATCTGCGTCGTTTCTTGGACGGCCGTGTTGTATGCGAAGGTCACATACGGAAGGATGGCATCCCACGTCTTGTGTTCGACGTCGACATACATGGCCAACATGTCGGCGATGGTCTTGTTTAGCCGCTCGGTCAGGCCATTGGTCTGTGGGTGGTACGCTGTGGTCCGGCGGTGGCTTGTTTGGCTGTATCTCAGTATTGCCTGAGTTAGGTCAGCAGTAAACGCCGTACCTCTGTCGGTGATGAGAACTTCTGGGGCGCCATGACGCAGGACGATGTTCTCAACGAAGAACTTCGCTACCTCGGCGGCACTGCCTCTAGGCAGGGCCCTCGTCTCGGCGTAGCGGGTGAGGTAGTCTGTAGCTACGACGATCCATTTGTTTCCGGTACTGGACGTCGGGAACGGCCCCAGTAAGTCCATCCCGATTTGCTGGAACGGCCGTCGAGGTGGCTCGATAGGCTGCAGAAGTCCGGCTGGCCTAGTGGGCGGTGTCTTGCGTCGCTGACAGTCCCGGCAGGTCTTCACGTAACGAGTGACGTCGGCGGAAAGGCGCGGCCAGTAGTACTTCTCCTGTATTCTTGCTAGCGTGCGAGAAACACCCAGGTGTCCAGCCGTCGGGTCGTCGTGCAGAGCCTGTAGGACCTCTGGCCGCAATGTCGAGGGTACCACGAGAAGGCAATCGGCTCGAAGCGGTGAGAAGTTCTTCTTTAGGAGAACACCGTTGCGCAAGAAAAATGACGCCAGTCCCCGCGTGAATACCTTCGGAACAACGGTGGTCCTGCCCTCGAGGTATTCCACAAGGCCCCTGAGTTCTGGATCCGTTCGCTGTCGTTCGGCGAAGTCGTCGGCACTTATGATTCCCAAGAAGGAGTCGTCCTCCTTGTCGTCCTGCGGCGGTGGGTCGACGGGGGCGCGAGACAGGCAGTCAGCGTCGGAGTGTTTCCTTCCGGACTTGTAAACGACGGTAATGTCGAATTCTTGAAGTCGTAGGCTCCACCGTGCGAGGCGACCTGAAGGGTCCTTCAAGTTAGCTAGCCAACACAATGCGTGGTGGTCGCTCACAACTTTGAAGGGCCTGCCGTAGAGGTAGGGGCGAAACTTGGATGCAGCCCAGATGATCGCTAGGCACTCCTTTTCTGTTGTGGAATAGTTCGTTTCTGCCTTTGATAGCGACCGGCTAGCATAACTGATGACCCTTTCCTGCCCGTCAGTCTTCTGCACAAGGACGGCGCCGAGTCCTACGCTGCTTGCGTCGGTGTGGATTTCCGTATCGGCGTATTCGTCGAAATGTGCTAGTATAGGAGGCATCTGAAGGCGTCGTTTCAGTTCTTCAAATGCTTCGATTTGCGCCGTTTCCCACTTGAATGGCACGTCGGTCTTCGTGAGGTGAGTTAGCGGTTCGGCGATTCGTGAAAATTCCTTGACAAAGCGCCTGTAGTAGGCGCACAAGCCGAGAAAACGGCGCACGGCTTTCGTGTCGGTGGGGGGCGGGAAGGCAGCGATGGCAGCTGTTTTCCGCGGGTCTGGGCGAACACCACCCTTGCTGATCACGTGACCCAAAAACAGCAGCTCCTCGTATGCAAAGCGGCACTTTTCAGGCTTCAAGGTGAGGTCAGAAGTCTTGATTGCTTGTAGAACAGTGTCAAGGCGCCGGAGGTGTTCGTCGAAGCTTGAGGCAAACACAATGACGTCGTCCAAGTACACAAGGCAAGTCTGCCACTTAAGTCCAGCCAGCACGGTGTCCATAACGCGCTGGAACGTCGCAGGTGCCGAGCAAAGACCAAAGGGCATAACCTTGAACTCGAAGAGGCCGTCTGGTGTTATAAAGGCAGTCTTCTCTCGGTCTCTCTCGTCGACTTCGATTTGCCAATAGCCGGTCTTGAGGTCCATCGACGAAAAGTACCTCGCGTTGTAGAGTCGATCCAGGGTGTCGTCTATCCGTGGGAGAGGGTAGACGTCCTTCTTCGTGATTTTGTTCAGGCGGCGATAATCGACGCAGAAGCGTAGGGTTCCGTCTGTCTTCTTCACTAACACCACGGGTGACGCCCATGGACTCTTCGACGGCTGGATGATGTCGTCGCGTAGCATTTCGTCGACTTGTTTCTTTATGGATTCGCGTTCTCGCGTTGAAACTCTGTACGGGCTCTGCCGGAGTGGCCTGGCATTTTCCTCTGTTATGATGCGATGTTTTGCGACTGGGGTCTGGCGGATTCTTGACGATGACAAAAAGCAGTCCCTGTATTTCAAGAGCAGGGTTTTGAGGTGTTCTTGTTTATGCTTCGGAAGGCTAGGATTAACGTCGAAAACTGGTTGAGAAGCTTGGTTCGTCGTTGCTGGCTCGGAAGAATCGGCGATGGCGAAAGCCATCGACGTAGCCGTGATTTCTTCGATGTAGGCGACTGTCGTGCCTTTGTTTACGTGCTTATACTCGTTGCTAAAATTTGTGAGCATCACTGTTGCTTTGCCTCCCCGCAACTCTGCTATTCCTCTTGCGACGCAAATCTCGCGGTTAATCAACTGGTGCTGGTCGCCTTCAATGACGCCTTCCAGGTCTGCTACTTTTTGAGAGCCGACGGAAATGATGACGCTGGAGCGAGGGGGAATGGTGACTTGGTCTTCCAGCACATTCAAGGCATGCTTCCCTGGCGGCGTGTACCGCGGTAATGCTTTTTCTGTAGATAGTGTTATCGACTTCGATCTGAGGTCGATGACTGCACCATGAAGGCCTAAGAAGTCCATACCAAGGATGACATCTCGGGAGCAATGCTGAAGGACTACGAAGCTTGCGGGATAGATCCGGTTGTTGATGGAGACCCTCGCTGTGCAGATTCCTGCCGGCGTTACTAGGTGACCTCCCGCTGTGCGGATTTCGGGGCCTTCCCAGGCGGTCTTGACTTTCTTCAGCTTCGTCGCGAACGGTCCACTGATGACGGAATAGTCGGCTCCAGTATCGACGAGAGCGGTGAGGTTGTGGCCGTCGATGAGAACGTCGAGGTCACTCGTTCGTCGCCTACTGTTTCGATTTGGTCGCGGCGTCGGATCACGGCTACGTCGGTTTGTCCCGCTGCTTCGTCGTTGTGTCGTCAGGTCTTCTTCGGGCCGTGACGTTTCGACGTCAGGGCTTCGTTCGGCTTGCGGCGTTGTCGTCGGCGGCGGAGGATCTTCGGTATTTCGTCGTACAGCAACCGCACCTCCATCGGTTGCTGCACTTAGTTTTCCGGATACGGGCTGGGTGACCGGCCTCGCGTTGGGCCAGTGTATGGTCGGCGTTGGGGGGAGACGTAGCGGCCTGGCGACGGCGAACGGGAAGGTTGTCGGGACGTCCATTGCGTTCCCGCGAGGTAGTCGGCGATGTCGTGTGGTCTTTCCCCTCGCTGTGGACGCGGCGCGTCGATGGCGAACCCACGCAGTCCCATCTGTCGGTACTGGCAGCGGCGGTAAGTGTGGCCAGCTTCCCCGCAATGGTAGCAGAGTGGGCGGTGGTCGGGGGTGCGCCAAACGTCGGTCTTTCTCGGCGTGTATAGCTGGCCGGCTGGCGGGCGGTATGACGTCGGTGGCGGCGGCGGTGGCGCCTGGCGGCGGAACTGCTGGGGGGGCGCGGCGTCTTGACGTGGGCGAGGAGGGGGGGCGTTGCGTCGAGCTGCAGCGGCATAGCTCATTGCTTGCGGCTGTGGCTGCGCTGACTCGGGGGTGCCCAGAGACTGCTGTATTTCCTCTCGGACGATATCAGCGATCGAGGCAACTTCAGGCTGTGGTAAGGGTAAAAGCTTGCGCAGTTCTTCCCGCACGATCGCTCGGACCGTTTCACGCAGGTCGTCGGAGCCGACAGCATGAACAGCTGGGCTGTCTTGAATCGATCGGCGATTGTACTGGCGGTTGCGCATTTCCAGGGTCTTTTCAATCGTCGTCGCCTCTGAGATGAATTCTTGGACTGTCGAGGGTGGGTTCCGCATCAGCCCTGCGAAGAGCTCTTGCTTTACCCCTCGCATGAGCAACCTGACTTTCTTGTCCTCGGGCATGGCTGGGTCAGCGTGGCGGAACAGTCTGGTCATTTCCTCTCCAAAGATGGCAACACTTTCATTTGGAAGTTGGACCCGCGTCTCTAGCAAGGCTGCGGCCCTTTCTTTTCTGACGACGCTTGCAAACGTCTGCAGAAAAGCGCTGCGAAAGGCGTCCCAAGTTGGAAGAGTGGACTCCCGATTCTCGAACCAGGTCCTTGCTGCGTCTTCGAGGTAAAAGTAAACGTGACGCAGCTTGTCCTCGGAGTCCCAGTTGTTGAATGTTGAGACCCTTTCGAAAGTCTCGAGCCAGGTGTCCGGGTCTTCGAATGACGACCCGCGGAAGGTTGGCGGCTCCTTGGGCTGCCGGAGTAGGATCGGCGCAGGCTGCACGGGGTCGGTCATCGTCGCTGCGGTGGGTGTTGGGACCTTGGGCTGCCTGGTTTGTTCGGGAAGGAGCCCGTGCTCTGGCTGCAGTCCCTTCTGCCTGCGGCTTGTTCGACGATCCGGGTATTCTTTGCTGTCGTCCTCCTCGCGGCTTGGACTTGGGTCAGCGCTTCGCGGGGGCGTCCGGATCATGGAAGAAGCAGCACCTCCACCAGATGTCACGTGGTCGTGACGTCGACGAAGACAGCAGTCGGCGTTTGCAGGATGAAACTGTTTATTTGGCCGAACTTGTGGCCGGAAAATGAGAACTAGAGCTACAGCAATACACGCTGTACAATGATAGCGGCGAACAGGGCGTCGTCCGTCGATCAACTGACAAGCGGTCAATCGCGTCGGCTTTTATACAGGCGGTATCGAACTTTCCAGCAATATCGCTGGTGGCGGCGTTATCTCTAGACAAAGCTGGAACATTCGCGTGCGGGGCGCAATCTTAACAGAACGATCTACTATAGACGCAAGCTTCTCGAACAATGCTTCGCGGACAGCGTCGAGCGTTGATAACCATCCCTGTCGGTCAAACCCGAATACATCAAAACAAGACAAGTAGTGGGCGTGGCAATATGATAATGACACACCTTTTAACTTCCACCAAGCCACTTATCGTGAACTACGAGCCCATATTTTATCTCAAGCTAAACGTGGTAAATATTGGAGCTTCCTATGCAAGCATCTAGGCACGATGGACAAGAAGAACATCGTAGACAGGACAGGCGCCAACTACCAACTAAAAATGATGGCCTACCATATATATCTGTTACAACAACACATAGGCTGTAACAACACACAGGTTGTAACACAATATGAACAAACAGTCGAAACATTGAGCGTCACTTGACCCCTTCATTCGTTATTTGTTCGCGCTAAACGCACCATCATTGTTATGGTCTACTATGTAAGATGTACCGAATGGCCCGGCAACGTGTTTTTTCGATCTACCAACTGGTTTTATTCCTTGCCAAACAGGAGCATACGTACGTACGTACGCAACCTCACCATCTAGACATGCGCACCAATGCCATCAACTAAACAGCAAAAGCTCCAAAATGTGCATCATCACTGCATGTCTGCAGTGTTCTTCGTCTTTATCGTCTTCACGCCTAGAAGTTTGCATAAATGTGTATGGTCAACTAGCTCAAACTAAAGCTTTGCTACACCACAATGACGCTTCGCGCGTCATCTGGCCAGCGATTTCAGATGAATAGCAAGTCAGTACATATTACATACACATGAAATCAATACGCACAAATTCCCAAATCAGCCGACCATATAGACCATCGTGCAACGGAAAGACCGAAAAAGCTTACGGTATTGGAGCGGCGGTTCCGTTCTCCTGGATTCAACGCCGGTATCCAGACCGCGGACAGATGAGGCACAAAAGGTGAGGCAACAGAAGAAGGCAACGAAAGGCAAGTGCGCTTGTTATAATAACCCAGATTTGACCATTTCGTGGGGAAACCCATAGAGCTTCCTAGGAAAAAAACCGCTGAAGTGAACTGCGGCGGTGGTATCCACTAGAGCTGATTAAGCCAGCATCGGAACGCTCATGAGCAGCAGAGGAATAGTCAGAAATTCTTTTGTGATGGAGGTGGGGTGGAGTAACTTTATGTATGTTTGTGCATGTGTGTGTATGCATGCGCGTATACAGACACAAAATGTAAAAATTTGTTTGGGGGGATGTTAAAGCCTCAACCACCTCCCTGGTTACGCCACTACTGGGTAGTACATGCACTTGACCTAAACATTATCCTTCTGCCTTCGAAACGGAGTTGTAGCTTTCCAGTCCCATAATTTCCAAAGCAACATTACGTTATTGCAGCAACGATTTGTATTGATCACGAATATGAGGAAAGTTTTACTGTTTTCTAAACGTATAGAAATCAAGACTGCAACTTCGAAAGTCAGGGCGCATAACGCAAGACAAACAAAGCAGCAGTGACATTTTAAACAATCACAAGTAATGAGGGAATCCGCACATTATGAATAATTTCCATGGTAACGAAGGTCTGTGAATTACAATTGTAGAGCTACCTCTAAAGAACGAAAGAATGGTGATTTTTTTCGGGAGGCACATTTCTTTGTTTGAGGCAACCTAGTGAATCCAACAGAGAGTTAAACCAAGGAAAGCAAATAGGAGACATTATTAGTTGTTGTTACCTGCAGTGTAGAAATTATGACAAAAATACGGATGAACTGAAGTGGACGAAAAAGACACCTTTGCCGTCGGTTCGACCCCAAGAGAGAACCTTCTAATCACGCGTTCGACGCTCTACCAGATGAGCTACGTGGGCAAGCCTTCTCCATCCACTTTCGTTGGATATTTCTGTGCGTTTATTCCCTGTGAGTGTTAGTCAGCACCGCCTCGTAGCCAGCGGCGAATGTGGGCCACTAGTTTCTGCCAAACGGCGTCACGTAGCACGTGATCATGCCCATGATGGCAGCTGACCAATAAACCCTCGCATGCTACCTAAAGGCATCAAGTCCGCCTGGACGAGACCCTCGCTATGAAAGAACGAAAGAATCGTACGCAAGAAAGCCTCTGACGGTGAACGTATACGTAGTATAAATATTGATTACGTCACGCGGAGGAAAATGATTTAACTGAGTTGAGACTTTAAGACGGGTAATCCCAGGCTAGGCCTTCGAAAGGATTTACAAAGGCTGGAAAGAGAGAGGTCTCTAACAACACAACTTTCACAAGTCTTGTAATCTCTCACACGTTAAGAGCCTGCGCCCGTGACGTCATGTGCAAGCTATGAATATTACGGCATCTTGAAAAAAAAATCGCTCGGAGGCGTATAAGGAACCAGCCATAGCAATGCAAGAGTCCGCTCTATTTTTATTTTTTTTTTTTTTGCACGGTACGACGTTGAGTGGCGCGCTAGTAATTCACGCGGCCCGTTCCAGAGTGTATGGCACCTAGCTAGTACGTAGGTAGGTGTGCTTGTGTTCCAATGAAAGGGATAAGCAAAGAAAAAGAAACAAAAGAAATCGTTGCATTCTTGATTACTCGCGCGTTAAGGAGAATAAACTTAATAAAAATCTAGCTACAACGGTTCTGGTATAAATTATGATGCCAGTGCTGGTATGTGATGCGTCCTCACGCCCCTAGACTTTTCCGTGGATTAATTACACTGAAAAAATGTAACACCCTTAACTATACTTAAATGCTTTGCAACATGGCTCACGTTCTTTTCGTGTATAGGCAGCACCTCCGCAAAGGGCGTTTAGTAACACCCGCTCAAAGAAAGGGTGCAAAAATAAGAAAAAAAAAACTCCTACTCCACGAAATAAAAAAATGGGCAGAAGTTTAGTGGAAGATGATGGAAGCTTGAAAAGGCGCAAAATTCGTGAACACGGGACGTCGCTGGAGTAAAGTTCCCGCAAGCGGTCTTGTATTCTCTCGACAAGAGGACTTGAGTTGCAGCCTTGAAGAAAACAACTGCGCCAGTCGAAACGTTGGCTAGCGACACCCCGCTTTCACGAATTTCGCATCCCTACTCCACGAGCATTTTTCAAGAGAATTAGTGTACACCCATGCTACATCAAGCTAATTTACATCTCACAAATGAGGATGTAAGTAAGAAAGGCAGGGCGTTGTAAGGGTGTACTTTTTATGAACAGAATTTTTTTTTAAGAGAAAGAGAGAGAAGAAATAGTAGAGAAGGAAAGGCAGGGGGTGGTTAACCAGTTTAGAAAAACCGGTTTGCTACTATACGCATCGGAACAGGAGGGGGGGGGGGTTAAATATTGAGAGGAAAGAGAGAGAAAGACAGCACATAACACAGCACACACAGAGTCAGTCACTCTTGCGTGGTACGCGACGTCACTGTCACAGCCGCTTGTCCAAGTCCGTTTCTTTTAAAAATCGCGGTAGCGCCTTCGTCGCCTTCAGCTGCGATGTCTTCTGTCGACGACACGCAAGAATAGTTTCAACAGACATTTGTCTACTGTCGAGGTGCGCTAGAACGGACGCCAGTGACTGTCTCTGAACATGATATACGGGACAGTCGCACAGGATGTGGTGTAGCGTCTTCTCGCAACGACAGGCATCGCAAAGAGCGTTGTCGGCCATCCCAATGCGAAAAGAATAGGATTTCGTAAATGTCACCCCTAGCCATAAGCGATAAAGCAGTGTGGCCTCTCTTCGGCGGAGTCCAGTTGGCATACAGAGATGCATCAAAGAGGACAGGTGGCGTTGACGATTGGTCCGGTTGGTTTGGCTGCTTGGTGGGCACCATAGAGCGAGCGTGATCTCCTGTGCAAGCCCTCGAAGACTGCTGGCAGCGTCAGACCTTGAAAGTGGTATGATATCTTCCTGTGTGCTTTCAAGAGCTGCCCGAGCGGCATTATCAGCGTGTTCGTTTCCTATGACGCCGCAATAACTTCGAAGCGACTGAAACGTCACGTGGTGCCATTTATCATGTGAAGTATGGAGAAGACATCGAATTTCAAATACGAGCTGTTCGTATGGACTGCGACGCAGAGCAGATAGCACAAGTTGTAGGGCAGCTATTGAGTCGCTGAAGGTCGACCATTGCTGAGATGGTTCCCGATTGACCAAAGTGCAGCTCGCAGAGCAGCTAGAGAAAGGTGTTAAGAGTGTCTACAGGGGTGAAAAGAACTGAAAGACTTTACTGCACCCTCAAGAGCGTAAGAAGTTTTAGCGTGTGAATACTCACTACATATCCTTCACGGTAAAAACCATAATTGCATACAAGAACCGACGTTCCAAGAAGTATAGAAATGATCCGCGATGTGTATTTAGACTTATCTGGGTCCCACACTCTAGGCTCGTTGCAGTCTTCGTTATTTAAGCCCTAACACATTGAGCGGCAATCACCGCAATCGCCCCGAAAAGTGTTTCCCACGTTTTTTTTTTTCTTTTTTGTTTCTCAGAGCAGCCTGCTTCATCGCTCAAATCGCACGAAGATAAGGTCCGGTTTTCCACGCGGCAAGGCAACCAATTATCGGATGCACACCGCTTCGCTTTCCTGAAAACGCCGTCACCACCCGCGGTAGAGTGTTCCAAGTCATTACAAAAAGAACGGGGAAGAAAAAACAAAACAGAGGAAAGAGAGCGTGGAGCGAGTCATTCCAAATCGGACTGGAAAACTTAGTCACAAGACCGCACCGTTACCCACACACGTCATCAACGCGTTCCCATTTTTCGTATTTTTCTTCCCGCAAGGTTAGCAAAACCAGCGGCCCGCCGCAGGCAGCACAACTCTGTAATTAGGAGGAAATTAAGAGCGGACGAGGTGTCGATACGGGCGCGCGATTTTCTCTTTTTCGTAGCTACGCCGGTGCGTCGGCGAAGCGATGAAAAATTGAACGCTCGCGTTCCTTCGCACGCGGCGCGAAAATTATAGGAAATAAAAAAAAAGAGAGAGAGCATCCGGAAACTGGGAAAAAGAGCAGAACTGTACAGCTGCGGGTTGAGTACGTTGAGTCCCAACGTATTTAACTCACTTTTCCGCGCCCGGAAACAAAGCGTTGTCCTAATGATCGGGACAAAACTTAGTCAGAAACTCATTAACGAGCTTCAAAAGCGTGCGCTTGCTACGCCAGACCGACTGTAAATCTTTTGTTTTTGTTTTGCCGCCTTTTCTCCGTTCCAGATAGTGTGAACACGCGAGCTGGCGAAACTTGGCGTCGTCAGCGCAGAAGGCGTTGAAAGATGCGGCTCTGTAAGCGTGAAAACAAAGAGAGAGAAAGAGAGAGAGAGAGAACGCGAAAAAATAAGAGACACAAAGGTAAAGACGATACAGCAGTGACTGGAGTGTAAAAGCCAGACCCACAATCGAAGCCGGTAAGTTGACGACTGAAACAATTACCGCGCGGAGGAGAGAGGGGAGAAGTGGAGAGGAGAATGGGAAGAGAGAGGAGAAGAGAAGTGGAGAGTGCGGCTCAGGGAGAGAAGTAGGTGTACAAAGCTTTGCCGATACTAATTTAACCACCGAAGCCATGCACAGCTCGCCGGAAGAGTTGCGCGTGCGAAAAAAAAAAAGCCAAACGAAGACTGGGACGAGGGGCAAGAACACCCAGTAAAGATTACATTCTGTTCCTAGTCCTCCCCCTTTCCACCACCCTCCTTTCTTTTTTCCCCTTTCCGTCGCTCTTTCCCACGTGACTGTGTCACGTGGTTTGAAACGCGTCCCGTTAACGAGGAATACTCCGCAAGCGAACGCTTTGCCATCTGTGCTGCGACTGTTTCTGTACTCGCCTGCACCGCGCGATTGGTTCACTTTTGTTTATTATTTTATTTTATTTTTGTTTCCATTACTTTACTGTTCGGCTCGTGTTCCATTCAGTCTTTGTCGAGTGCAGTCCCCGCAGTCGTGTACTCTCGTTAGGACGCCGGAAATGAACACCGCCGCCATTTCGCTGACATGCATGCTTGTATAAGCACGTGTAGTTGGCAGGAAATGCGCGAAGAAGAAATTCGCACGTTAACTGGGACGGCAAAGAAACGTGGAGCAAATGGCTACCGTCGTGCTCTATAAGTGTGCCGGGAGACGCCGATCTCTTGAAATGAAACGGGGCAAACAATACCCAAACATACAGTGCCATGGACATGTCCAGTGGCGTGAGGACAGGGGCAAGGAGGGGGCGCTTCCCCTCCCCTCTTCCCCGCTTCCCCAATGTCCTCGTCTTGGTACTGCGTTCTGTTCGTAAGGACCTCAGTGGGAGGGTGTCGGGAAGAGGGGAGGGGGGGGGTCGTGTGTGTCTTCTTGAGCGGCCCCTTGAGCGAAACACGGCAGGCGAATGACGTGCTGCAAAAAACCCACGTCACCTAATTTACTGATGATATCACGTGGTATCGTCGCTTGGTCAAAGGTAGCCGATCCCGGAGGTCATACAACTCCACGTGATCTGCGGAAAGTTTCAGGGTGGGAGCAACAATGCCATCGACTGAAAACGTCAAGGTAACTTAGCGCGTGTCTCTCACACTGCGGCTAGTTATGTCTTGCCAAGAAGTCGGGTCCTCGATTGTGTAACTTAATGCATTACCGAGTGTGTAGCACGCTTTCGCCTTCAATGTTACGGAGTCTAACAGGCTGCCCAACTTTTGCTTTCCATTTAAACTATCGGATGCAACGTTTCAAATGGTAACACGAAGTGTCTAAAATATTTGCTCACATTGAATTTCAGTCAAGAGCAGCGCCATGTCGTTTCTTGAGTCTACAGGAAAGCAGACCGAACGTGAGCCCCCTTAGAGTGGCAAAGCATGGGAGGCACTCGGCCGCGCTGCCAGAACCATTCCAAAGAGGCATTGCTTCTCGTTAGAGCTTCATCAAATATTTGGCAAACCGGACTTGGCTTGCTACCCCTAAGCCGGTGCGCTGCCGTCGAGCGTGAAGTATTGCTCAAGCGAGGGCGCAGTTCTTCGCTTCTCACCGGCACACTCGGCATTTTCCCGCTTCCCAAAATTTGCCTTAAAGTTCTTCCCGACATATGTCTTCTCTTAGTCCTCCCGAGCCTCCCCTTGTAGAAGATAGATAGATAGATAGATAGATAGATAGATAGATAGATAGATAGATAGATAGATAGATAGATAGATAGATAGATAGATAGATAGATAGATAGATAGATAGATAGATAGATAGATAGATAGATAGATAGATAGATAGATAGATAGATAGAAACACCAGAATTTCCGCGTAGTGAGCTCGCTATCGCGTTAAAGCAATGAAAGCCCGCGCGATCCAGTAGGAGCCAATAGCACGTCGCGTAGAACTGTCCACAGGAGATACTATCACTGTAACAACACGCCCCACAACGGGCAAGCCGGAATCATCAACCCAATCCGTCGCGCCTTGTGCACGTATAACGCGACAACACCGTGTTTCAGTCATTCAGTCCCGCGTGTGTGCCAATGAACGCGTCTGTTTGTGCGTGCGCGCGCTTTCTTGCCGCCACGGCTGCAACAACGTCCCGAGCGCGCGCAAACAGACTCATCACTTTCGGACGGCCAAGAGAACGCCCCGTATTGACGCTCACGCCGTCAAGTCATTAACGCATTTTCTCTATTCTTTTCTTTTTTTGCCTTCACACTAACGCTCAACGCACTCTTTCCTAATACCAGGCAAGCCTTCGCTTTCATTATTTGGTAAACCATAAAGGGAGTCCGCGGAGAAAGAGGGCAGTGAAGGGGAGAGGAGGTTGCAACGCCCTCGCTTATTTATTATTTCGTTCGTTCCGTGAACGGTGTGCGCTCGCGGTTATGCACTCTTAATCACCCGTCGCCTATTTCCACCCCCGTCTTTTTCTCACCCAGCCTTTGCGGTTCGTTTACATTTTTTATCATTTGTGCATTCGTTTTCTTCTCTTTTTTCTTTTCTCACATCTAGACGTGTTTCGCTTCTCGCGTAGTGCGAGCACGTTTCGACGAAATCAATTTTTATCCAATGCGTTGCTTAGTTTCACAGACGCGCAAGTTTGTTAACGTGTCTGCGCAGCCCAATGTGTATATATTCGAGCGTTCTTTATTATTTTTCTTTTCTACGCTTTACTCACTGAACTTCACGCTGCTGGCTTGAGTCAGAAAGCACGAACTGGGAGGGCAACGTGCGGAGCTATAGGTGGGACAGAATGACGGCGCCGGTATTTAGTATTCATACCTGCAGCCCAGCGCGCCCCGTGCACCGTGTCTGGGTTTCAACGAACTTCGCGCTCAACGCTCGGCTGCATTTCGTTCGTGCCTCTCACACTTCGTCGCGCTTCTACGTAAATTTAGTTTTCACGGGTAGAAAAAGTAGCGATACTTTCGATCCGCCAGACGGGCACAGCGAACAGACCTTTGAAAGAGAGAGTGAGGGAGAAAGAGAGGGAGGGAAAGGGAGGACAGACAGACAGACAGACAGACAGACAGACAGACAGACAGATAGATAGATAGATAGATAGATAGATAGATAGATAGATAGATAGATAGATAGATAGATAGATAGATAGATAGATAGATAGATAGATAGATAGATAGATAGATAGATAGATAGATAGATAGATAGATAGATAGATAGATAGATAGATAGATAGAAAAGGTGCACACGTCGAGCGTGCACAGTATGCTACCATGAAAGGAGTGAATTCTGCCACGGTGGATCAGTGGTTACGGTACATGCCTGCTGACCCGAAGGGCGCATTTCGGTGGAGGCGAAATGCTAGAGGCCCTAGTGCTGTGCGATGACAGCGCATGTTAAATACACATTTACACACAGAATATTATGCCATAAGGTCAAGTCTATGTCGCAATAATAAAACAAAAAGAAATTTCGGGGCCCCTCCCTACGGTGGAACGTCTGAAAACCACGATATGATCATGAGGAACGCCCCTCCACTGCGGCGTTCCTCATAATCATATCTTGGTTTTCAGACGTAAAACCTCAGATATTAGTATTAAAGGAGTGAAGAGTATCACAGCGCTGAGTAACTTCAGTGCTGTCATGTGGTTTTTTGTGTCCCCTACATGTTTGTGCGCTGGCTGCTTTCGTCATGTTGAAACCGACGAGCCCTGTTTTCAATATTCTCCTTCAGAGACGGTTCGCACAGCAGACGAAGTTACGCGACAGGACGTCCTGAAAGCAACACATGAGGATAACTTTTTCGAGCAACGGTTTTTCAAAGGAACCGCCCAAGTCAAAGCGAACAGTTCTTGCATTCTTTCAACCTCGTCAAAACGTAGCCTCCGTGGCAAGGTACTCCACGGCACAGGACTCCACGACAGGGGACAACACCGCAGGGCTCTCCAAGGCAGAGGACTGGACGACAGGGAAATCGAACCCACTATCTCGTGCCGGGAAACAACGCCCATAGACAACTAATTGTCACTGCTTGTTAGGGGGAGCCATCTTTGGGCCTATGCATGGGCATGGGCATGGTCAAATGGAACGAACGACCACGCTCGCTAGAGTCCGGCCTGTCCATATCACATGCTTGCCACAAAGTGTTCGCTCGCCACTATATGTGACGTCACTAACTGCCCCTGTACCGGTCGCGCCGACAGTTGACAACATCATCATCATCATCATCAGCCTGTCTACGCCCACTGCAGGGCAAAGGCCTCTCCCATGTTCCGCCAATCAACTCGGTCCTGTGCTTTCTGCTGCCACGTTATACCTGCAAACTTCTTAATCTCATCTACCCACCTAATTTTTTGTCTCCCCCTCGCGCGTTTGCCATCTCTTGGAATCCAGTCAGTTACCCTTAATGACCACCGGTTATCCTGCCGACGTGCTACGTGGCCGGCCCATATCCATTTCTTCTTCTTAATTTCAACTATGATATCCTTAACCCCCGTTTGTTCCCTGACCCACTCTGCTCTCTTCCTGTCTCTTAAGGTTACACCTATCATTTTCCTTTCCATCGCTCGCTGCGTCGTCCTCAATTTAAGTTGAACCCTCTTTGTAAGTCTCCAGGTTTCTGCTCCGTAGGTAAGTACCGGTAAGATGCAGCTGTTATATACCTTCCTCTTGAGAGATAGTGGTAGACTACCATTCATGATTTGATAGTGCTTGCCGAATGAGCCCCATCCCATCCTTATTCTCCTAGTTATTTCACTCTCATGGTTAGGCTCCGCGGTTACTACCTGTCCTAAGTAGACGTACTCCTTTACAACTTCCAGCGTCTCGCCACCTATCGCAAAGCGCTGTTCTCTGCCAAGATTGTTCCACATTACTTTAGTTTTATGCATATTAATTTTCAGACCTACTCTTCTACTTTCCGTATCCAGTTCAGTAATCATGAGCTGTAATTCGTCTCCCGCGTTACTCATCAATGCAATGTCATCAGCGAATCGCAGATTACTGAGATACTCTCCATTAACTCTTATCCCTAATTCTTCCCAATCTAGGGCCCTGAAAACCTCCTGTAAACACGCGGTGAATAGCATTGGAGAGATCGTGTCTCCCTGTCGTACGCCCTTCTTTATTGGGATTCTGTCGCTTTCTTTATGAAGGACTATAGTGGCTGTGGATGCGCTGTAGATGTCTTCCATTATGTTTATATAGGCTTCGTCGATGCCCTGATTCCGCAGTGCTTGCATGACTGCTGATGTCTCCACCGAATCAAATGCCTTCTCGTAATCTATGAAGGCTATGTATAGGGGTTGGTTGTATTCCGCGCATTTCTCTATCACCTGATTGATAGTATGAATATGGTCTATTGTTGAGAAGCCTGTACGAAATCCTGCCTGGTCCCTTGTTGACAACAGTTGACAACAGGGTTCAGAATTGCGTATGCTTGGTGTAAACGCGGATGCGAGTTTAAAGGTTTGGTTTCGTTTAGTTTTATGGGGTTTAACGTTCCAGAGCGACTCAGGCTATAAGAGACGCCGTAGTGGAGTGCTCCCGATAAGTTCGACCCCCCTAGGTTTCTTTAACGTGCACTGACATCGCAGAGTACACGGGCCTCTAGCATTTCGCCTCCGTCGAAACGCGACCGCCGCGGCCTTGATCGAACCGGCGTCTTTCGGGTAAGCAGTCAAGCAACGTAACCACTGAGACACCGCGGCAGCTAGGAGTCTACAGCAAGCAGCTTAGTGTCATGGCCACTCTGGTATCGCCACGACGACAAGTTTCATGCAAAAGATCTCAGTTCAGTAAGTCTCACAATCGCACCGACCCCGAGCCGCAGCCGGTCGCGGATTAAAGTCTATAAAAAACGGTACACCTATACGGAGGCATAACCTTTTGCAGTCCCGGTTCGTTCGCTCTCTCGCTTTAATGACGCATTTTTATATCCGCGCCTCGCCGTCGGCCTCGCGTTTCATTACCAAAAAGCGCGAACGGGAGCGACCCCCTATTTTTTTTCGTCCCCCTCCCCCCCCACCCCTCTTCTGCACTCCGTTAACACCGCGTGATCGGGCAGCAGCGCTTTCAAAATGAAGATGATATAGAACAGCCGGTGCCCGGTAATAAAGTGAGACAAAGGAGACGGTGAGGGGGAGGTGTTACGATCGCCCTCAACCGCTCGTACTTTACAAACTCTCTCCCTCTGCAAAGCCAGGTGAAAATATAAGGAGGAGACGTAAGTGCAAAAAAATGAGGTAGACAGAGAGGGCGGGTGCCTGTGGGTTATAAAAAAAAAAGTTGGTGGCGGCGTATGAAAACGCGCGTTCGCCGCAGAGTGGACCTCGACGCTGCCGTCGTCGAGTATAAAGACTAGCAAGGTGGGGAGAGGAGGGTTAGCCAGGAAAGGTGACAGGGGAGTGGCTTTTCATTTTCCAAATGGAAAAGTCTCCGCTGCGCGTTCATTGCGACACGCCGCCGCTGGATCTGTTCGTGCGTGCGCGTTGGTGGTCGCTCGAATGCGCGACGTCCGCGCAAGCGTCACATAGATATGAAGCGAAAGCAAGACTATATACACAAAAAAAGAGATGACCCGAGAGAAAAACGAAGAGTTAAAAGTCAGAGAAACAAACAAAAAAAAATCTGGAGGAGGAAAACTAGAAATAAAGGGAAAAAAAGTCGACGCACTCGCACCTGGCGACGTTTATATAATATAAGCGACAGGCGTCCACGGACCGCAGGCGCCTCTGAAAGCCGCCGCTTCGGGCGGCCATCTTTGACATGCAGCACCGCCCCCTATAGGAAAATGCGCGCGTCACCGTTCACGCCTCCGGCGGCCAGCTTTTTACACGGTTGAATGCGCGCACGCGCGGAATGACGCGAGAAAGGCTCATCAAAATGCGACGTACGTAACGTGTCGTCGCCACGTAATCCAACGCGGTTTTACCGGCCACAGTGGCTGTGCAGCTGCATCTTCGCACAAACTGCGTACAGGCCGCATTTTCGGTTATTAATTTTAGGTTGCCCATCTCGTTTATGGTTCACGCGCAGACACGTTCCTTTGCCTTTCGGTTCGCCTCATTAAAGCCTCGAGCCCCGCCACGGTGGTCTAGTGGTTATGGCGCTCGACTGCTGACCCGAAGGTCGCGGGATCGAATCCCGGCCGCGGCGGCTGCATTTTCGGTGGAAGCGAAAATGTTTGAGGCCCATGTACTTAGATTTAGGTGCACGTTAAAGAACCCCAGGTGGTCGAAATTTCCGGAGCCCTCCACTACGGCGTCTCTCATAATCATATCGTGGTTTTGGGACGTTAAACCCCAGATATTATTATATTCATTAAAGCCTCGAAAGTGTGGGTCCTAATTGAACGTGCCCTGTTGGTCCTAATTGAACGTGCCTGGCTATCGGGGATCTAGGGTTCGACTCGGAGCTCTCTAGAGATGCTCATCCCTGTGGTTTCAAACCGCAGAAGTGAGCTTCGTATTGGTGCAACTGTTTTCATGAGGGACACTGTCCGTAGTGATGGAGTCTTTTCGTGCGGCATCCACTGACTGAACTGCGTGATTCAGTGGTTCAGTTACTCACCCGATTATTCGTTGCATATATGAAGCCTTCGTAGCTAATCTACGTGAACTGCTCCTCGAAACAATACGGTACAAAGCCTTTATTAAAGGTCCGGTGCTCCCGTTTGCCTCATACTCAATTGGACTTCGAGAGAAGAAAGGAGTCTATTAAGAGAACGGTAAAAGCTTATGCAAATCAAGTCGAGCTTCAGAAAAAATTCCACAGGATGCTCTGATGAGGGCCGCCACCACAATCCACTCCGGTCTATTGCCCGGCGAGGTCACGTGACATTTCGATGATATACTGACGATGACGTGGCCTTTTCCATACGACCGACGTCACGTGGTAAAGGAACACTCACCCATTGTTTCTGAATTTCTCAGCAACGATACACTTTTTCTTTCTTTCTTTCTTTCTTTCTTTCTTTCTTTCTTTCTTTCTTTCTTTCTTTTCTTGCAATGGTGCAAGATTTCTGACCTAAAATGTGGGCCATTCCCGATGACAATGCCGTATAATAGAGCGTCTCACCAAATCACACGACTTAAAGTAGTGTATTCACTTGCATGCTACCAGTACTCGATAACAATGGCTAATATCGGCTACTGTTGGCTGAATAACGGCTACTGCTGGGCCTGTTGGCTAACGAAGGCTAAATGATGGATAGTGTTAGTGCCGGTTATATGCTGCCTAGTGATCATGAACATTGGCTATCAGCTGTCATAACGTTAGCAATGCCTCAAAGTGACCTCGATCCAATGAATGAGCTGTCTCCTTGATCCTTTTTTTTTTCTTTTCTTACTTTTTGTCGCCCTCCTATACTCTACTCATAGCTCAGCAAACCATGCACCAAGCAATAACAAAACATAGAGAGCCGTTCTAAAAAAAGTTAGAACAGATGGTGTATGTGTACGTCATACGCCATAGATGAGCCTGTTTTTTCTTGTTCACACGACCCTACGTTTTGAGAGCAGCGAAGCGAGCGCCTGTTGTGTACTACGTGCTCATTATGTACGTCGGGAAGTGAACCGCGGGTATGAACCGAGGCTACAACGGAAGGGGCGAGGGCGCGGAAGCTGGTGACACCGTCGAAACACGCAAACTCGAAACGTGCGACGTGCTCCCTGTGGCAACGACTGGAAGTTTAGGTGGGGGGAGAGAAAGGGGGGCTGCCGTGTTTGGAGCGAGTCTTCATTACGAGATGTCTTCATCGGCGCCCGACGCGGCTATATGGCTCTCATTTTTCTCCCCGGCTCACACCCGCACCTTTTTTTTTGCTTTAGTTTTGACGATCGTAATGGCATCCCTAATGGGTTTTCTTCGTTTCAACAAACTGCTTCTGTTTCACGTTTTCTTTTGTGGAGCCATTTTCTGTCGCGCCACCACGGCCTCTACGTACGCGGACTGATCACGAGATCTCACCTCATTCATTGAAGTCTTTCTTTCTTTCTTTCTTTCTTTCTTTCTTTCTTTCTTTCTTTCTTTCTTTCTTTCTTTCTTTCTTTCTTTCTTTCTTTCTTTCTTTCTTTCTTTCTTTCTTTCTTTCTTTCTTTCTTTCGTTAACGCCATGGCATACAGCGCTTGCGGCATCCATCTTTTTTTTTTTTTTTTTCTGTTGCTCGTGATTCCTGCTGAACACTACAAAGCAGAAATATTCGTAGAAAGCAAAACGGGAAGGTTTATCTTTTTGGAGGTGTTTTGAAGGAAAGAGGTTTTGGTTGTGTGTTGCGAAAGCTCTCGCCGTGCAACCGCATCGCGCGCGAATGAATCGATTCAGCGGGGCTGGCAGCAACCGGCGGATGTAACTTCTTCGTAAATTAGCAGCGAAAAAAACTGCAATTACGGAGAGTGATTTAGTAAGTTGCAGTCCCTCCCCGCCGCAGGCATATAAAGCAGGTGTAACGATCATTAGGCGGAGTCATAAAATAAAGCACGGCTTTCGGGAAAGTAACACTCCGAGTGTGGTGGTGGCCGGTGGCAACACAGCAAGCCGCGACGCACAAAGACCCGCGGCCCGCAAGCAAAAGAGTGACCGAAATACGGAAAATGCGTGTGTAGTCCTTGCGGGCTCGTTTTGCGCCTGCGCACGGGTCACCAAGTAGAAAAGACATGGAATTTCAGTAAAGTGGAGTTTATTTTCCAGACTCCTTGAAATCTAGGAAGCATCTTAATCTAGGACGTCATTGCAGGTTAAAGAACCGCAGGTGGCCGAGATTACGCGGAGCCCTCCACTACGGTGTCTCCCACAGCCTGAGTCTCGTTGGGACGTTAATAAGACCGACAATTGACCAGAACGTGTGATTAGGTTCTGGTGGAAACGAGAAGACCGCGAATTATAGTTACAGATTCAAGCATCCTTATCGCGATTTGAGTAGGATTACGTTTTGGAAGTGCGTTTAAAGTAACCAAAAAACCGGTATGTCGCTCAGCTTAGCGGAAGAGCCTTGATGCTGCAGTCCGATTGCTGTACGTTGTCTGATGCTTTAATGCGCACAATAAGCTAGCGGTCAAAATTAGAGTACGCATATTATCCATCCCTGCCGTATTCTGTGCTGATTACGAGGTAAATGGAGTTGAAGCTGAGAAGCGGCACTGCCTTCGCGGCAACTAGTGGAGTACTTCGAGCCACGGTGCGCTCGCGCTGAGTGCACGCATGCGCAGCGAGCCGCAGCGCAGAAACACGAACCGCTGTAGCATGCACCCACCTCCCACCTATCTTTTTCAGCATGTGCTATGTGTACGACTTCACAGTGGCCGCAGATCAAAAAAAGTTGATTATGAATCATTCAAGGCGTTTTCCGCGCTACCATTCTGTGGTCACTCTGACCGGTAAGCTTTCTATCGCACCAAAGGAATAATAATATTATGAACAAAACAGGTACCATACAAATTTGTCTTCGGTCCCTTTCAACCCCATAAGCGAACTTGCTTGCTTTCCTGTGGTACGTGAGCCGTGCATCCCTAAGAGCTGTAGTAGATAGCATCACCCTGTTCCTAACAAAAAGCACATCTCTCTCCCCTCCCCCCCCCCCCATCCCTCGAGCGCGAATTTAATATAGTTAACTCAATATAGTAAAGGGCGTACGGGTGCAAACAGTTTAGTATAAGTACCGAAACTTCGACGAAACAGTGCTATAATTGTTTTTAGGTTATAGGCTATAGTTGGTTGATGAACACTAAGCAAAACAGTTCAGAATACGGAACAGTAAAACACACTAGACACAACGCTGCGTCTTCAGTGTTTCACTGTCCCGTATTTTGCGCTGTTCTGCCACAGTGCCAGAAGTGTCAGTTTTACCACCAAGGGGGCATCGACGGACGCACACCAAACATCAGACGGCCGCTCCCGAAGGGCCAATGGACTTTCTCGGAGACCCAGATGGGAACGCCACAGAAGGAGCCGACCAAAATAACAAATGAAAAAAAGGGGAGAAAAGGTTCAGGGCGACAAACCATCGATTCCGGCAGGAGAACACAGGATGACATTTCTGCGCGACGAATCTTGCGCGGAAAAGCATCTGTAGCACAGTCACCGCGCCGTCCGCCAGTGTATAGCCATTCGCCTAGCAATCCACTGTGGCGCTGGTTCGCAGCTTTTGTTGCTGTAGCTCCGAACGCAGCCTCAGATGCCGCCAGCACAGATTACCTCGTTCTGCAAAGTGACGTCCGGTCTCTGAAGGCACGCGAGCGGTCGTCGTCGTCTTCCACTGCTGAGGTCTCCTCCGACACCAGGGAAAATGTGTCGCCAAGAATGGAGACTCGCGAATCACGACGCGACTAATAGGGTACAAAAACAAAGTAGGCGGGCTGAACAAAAAAATCAAGCAAACAAAGACGAGCCGCAGAGAGGAACTATATACGTTAGAGGTAACGGTTGGGTACAGCGATACGCGCACTGTGATCGCCATTGTGTCGTAGTCGTTACACTGGTATGTGCGTATAGTCGCTTGGCGAGCTTAATGGTCCCTGTGCCGCCGCTTCCCCGCATCACGCGGTTTGTCACTTACCCTGTTATAAGGCGGCTTCGCAGCGATAGCGTGATACACTTACTGAGTAGTCCAGCGCTGGCAAAAAGCTAAAACGGTGCACGTGACAGATGCTTAGCCAATTCGCACCTCTCGTTTTTCTTCCTTGTTAACAGCCATTGCATAGAACTGCACGCAGTCGTCATGAATGGGAACAGACACGCGGGAAATCGCTCCACGGCAACCCACTTATTTTTTCTTATTTACAGCCCGATTGTTTGCAGGAAGTTGCTGTTTTAGCATGTAGCCACTCTTTTTTCGAAAAGCCCCTTTCAAAGGGTCAAATTATTTTTGCTCTAAAAAAACATTTGTTCCCACGTGAGAGGCCTAGGCCAACGAACCTAAATTGCTGGTTCATAATAAAGTTTATTCCTCCTCCTCCTTGCTTGTTTTGGCAGCACGCTATTGCATAAAGAGTGGCGGAGGATTGTAATTTAATAGTAATTCTATGCAACTTCCAATTTACTAAGGCGTAAGCCTTAGACAACTCGTCAAACGCGAAAATTGACCGTCGGCGTCAACACGACTCATGCAGAAATCATCATCACCCAATGACGTCACCATGTGACGCCATGCATGGACACACAGCCATGTCACATCACATAGCCCTAATGCATCACCATACATCACATAGCCCAAATCTTTGCGACGTCACCATGCAGTCGCGTATCACCAATAGTGCAGTATGCAGTGCGTATCACATAGCATGACGTCACATGATGACATCATCACATGACATCGTCGCTTGGTCAAAGGTGGGCCGATCACGGAGGCAGTGCAAAACCGCGTTAGGTGCAGAAAGCTTTCGGGGGTGGGGGGGGGGGGGGGGGGGGGAGGACAAATACATCGGCTGAGAAGAAAAAGAAGATAGCTTACGCCTTCGAGTCATCTAGCAGATCGCATAAGTGACCGTGCGAGTTTTTACGGAGATCGCTCCCTGGACACACACACACACACACACACACACACACACACACACACACACACACACACACACACACACACACACACACACACACACACACACACACTGAACCACCCAATCAAGTAATAAACGATCAATCAGTTAAACTACGCCATCCGATTTGCGATAGTGTTACGGAGCATCCGCCATTATCAGAGGCTCAGTATTTGGTTCCACTGCCACAGCCAAACGACAAGACCCGTAACTGCCTCGAAGGAAATCCGAATAAAAAGATCACGCACGGCACCGCGCGTGGCGGGCACAGCAATCTCGTCTCGCTTTCTGGATCGAAATCGAAGCGTGCGCCGCACCGCAGCCGAGCATTGACCGCAAAGACTACACCATCGTCGTGCCATGGGACGAAACACCGTTACAAACAGCACGCTCGCAGCGAGTCGTATACACCCGAAAGATGACGAGCGCCGATGAACGGTTTCGGCCGCCTATAGGTCCCATCCTTTCCCCGCGTTTTTCTTATACCAACCTAGAGATACACAGAGAGACGGCACACAGAGCACCGCGTCATAGGCGCACAACGACCGACAGAGAAGACGCAGTCCGACAGAGTGGGTTGCTGTGGCGGCGTCACCGACGTCGTTCGACGCGATTATTATGAATAATGACGCAGGGACAGACGACAGAGAAGACGCGACTTTCATCGAACGAATCGTCCTGCCAGCATTCTTCCTCGTCTTCCGCTAGAAGACGTGAACGTCGGCGACATCGGCGGGCATCACACCAACTGCGACACAGTGTATATAACGCCGCGTCTGTAGTCCCTTCAGTCCAGTCTCATTTTCTTTTTCTCATCGCTTCTCGCAGTGTATCTAAAAGCAAGCTATCGCGCCTTCGGATGCCTTCATCTTCTCCATCTCTGCAGTGGGAACGGCTCGTTCATCGTCCCTCAGAACGCGCTTGCCGCGAGCACCGCGCGAGGGCTCCATGGACCATGCGAGTGAGCCCAGCGGACTATTAAGGCGAAAGCCTCAGATTCCTCATCAAACGAAAAAATTTATCGTTTTCGTCGACGTCAACACGGTTAATACAGAAATCGTCGCGTGGTCACGTCATCTTATGACGTTACCACGACGTCATCAAGCACCAAAATATTGCGTCACCATGAAGTCATTATGATGTAACATAACGTGATGTCGCATGATGACGTCACACACTACCAGAACTTTGACGACGCCATGACGACGTAACATAACATGACGTCATGATGACGTGACATAGCATGACGTCGCATGATGCCGTCATCACATGACATCGTCGTTTGGACAAAGGTGGGCCGATCACGGAGGCAATGCAAAGTCAGATGATGTGTGCAAAGCTTGCAATGCCTCCGATCCTGGAGGCGGTGCAAAACCGCGCTAGGTGCACGAAGCTTTTGGGGGCGCTTGGATCAATGAATTCGAATTAGAAGAAAAAGCAAAATACGATATCTTTCGTCTTCAAGTAATCTTAGGTGAACGAATAAGGGGCTCTGCGAGTTTCTCGTAGTTAGCATGCTCGGTTCGTCCACGCTACGGGCCACCGAAAGCATTGCCAAGTCCTCGCTTCCTTCTTTTTCCCTCTTCGTTCGGCTGTCGTTTTCCGCGTCTTCCCGCGCTGCGTTTCTGTCCTGTTCCTGTCGGCGCGCGTATGTCACGCCAATTTTTTCTCGTCTCACATAAGAAGAGCGCGTACGCAACACCCGCACACTCCAGCGCAGCCAATGGACGACGGGCGTGGAGAGATGCACAGAGAAGAGAGGATGGCGCGAAAGTAAATGAGGGATACGCGGGAGGAAAGACGGGTAAAGAAAAAAAAAACGAAACTGGGGGAAGCGATTTTTCCCTATTGTCGTGCAGTGTCGTTCCCTCCTCATTTAGCGCTTCCCGTTTTGCTTCTACCCGCTTTTCCCGTCACATTCGTTGTCTCGCTCATTTCTCCATACTGTTTCTTCCTTCTCTTCCCTATCATACCCTCTTCTTTCGATTCCCAGCATTCCCTTCTTTCCCTAAGCTTCCCCATCTTCCCTGTCTCTTTCAGTGTACGCCCTGACCGCTCGAAACCTTTTTTTTTTTTGTTCGTCGTGAATGCCTGCGTTCTTCGCACTCCCGACGGTGTTTCTTATACGAGGCCTCCTTTCTCTCGGTCGTTCAGTTTCGATTTGTTCGTTTCTTGTTCTTTCGTCTTCTCAAAGCTCTTCGCACCCTCGGCTGTTGGGTGCGGAAAACAACGCGAACAGCGCCCGGGCCGGGGTCTTTTCCACAAATAGGCGCCCCTTTTCGACGGGATGGGCGGCAGCCGGTCCGGCATACAAATCGGCAGCTTAAAGCGCGGCGCCCTTACTTTTCTCGCCTCTTCCGTTCTCGCTAGAAGAAAGAGAACGAGAGGCAAACACATGCAAAAGAAAAGCGGAGAGGTTAACCAGGCTGCACCCGGTTTGCGACCCTACGCGGGGGAGGGGGAAGAAAAAGAGAGAACGCAAGGAGGACAGAGAGGGCAAGCGGTATGCGCACGCCCATATAAGCGTTCACCGCGCGCACCCGGACACTCACAACCGAGAAATATTTGAGACCGGTTCTTCTGCGGTTGTCCTAATGTAGAGTGGAAACCAAGTGGAAACCAAGAATGCCTGTAAGGACTGGCTCCAAGGAATCCAGAACTTGCAGCGCGCGTTGAGCTGATGAAGTCGTCATTCTGTTGAGGGGAGAGTGCGCATCGTTCTTATGAGAGATCTCAACACAACCAGGACTTGTAGGTCTTCGTCGAGAACCAAAAATGCCTAGTGAGTAGCGAAGGCCGTCGCTGCAACGTTAGTTTCGAAACGCCGCTAATGATCAAGTGAAATCTAAGAGTGTACATCTGCTGTGTGAACATTTGTACTGTAGCACATTGAAAGTGAGTACTGATTCGCGATATTCTTTGTCCGAGTTGTTGACTTGTTTGCCCAATTGCTACCATCCTGGCTAGCTCAATCCGCATTTTTTCACGATGCCACGGCGCATGCGCCTATCCCCTAGCGGAATGGTAGCGAAACGCTCCTTGATCTCAGAGGATTTCGTTCTGGCAATATCGGTTGTCCCAGGCCCTACAAAAACTCTACCGAAATGTCAGAGATGAGCACAAGAAAATGGAAAAAAAAGGCGGATAGGTAGAGCGACCGCCCCGGGAAGGCGTTGGTCCCGGGTTCGATCACCGTACGAGGACGAATTTTTCTTCAACTCAGAAGAGTTCCTTTCTGAGAAATCCGTACGGGTTTCCTTGTGCCTTCGTGCTACAAGTGGGTGGTTGTCAGTTAGCCCTTTCATAAATAACCCTTTCATTTCGTTGTTGTTGTGTTCAAGTTTGATGCAGACATGCCGTAACGCACAATATGCCTGTTGTGAATTATATACATGCACGGCTAAGCCTTGTGCAGCGTACGAATTGAAGCGGCGTTTCTAGCATCTGTCTTTACGTACAAAACATTCTTAGTGTGGTAGCGGCCCTGTAGCAGCTTTCCGCAAGAGATGAGGGCGTTTCCCTCGCAAGCATCGATATTGTTGTTGTTCGCAAAGTGGCAACGTTTCACTCGACGGTCCATTGTTTGTCACCCCTTACTCACTGCGCTGTTATCGACGAAACAAGGCAAATGCTTCGTCAGCTCGCTCCCTAGAGTCCCTTTACGTAGACGCCTCCGAGTCTCTGCATGCTTGCGAGTGCACAAAATCGTAAACGGAGAGAAAAAAGCCGTCATTGGCTGGCGCGAATGAAGATAAAACCACCGAACATCATCTTCCACGGTGGCCATCTTTGTTTCTTTCTTTCCTTTTCTCTTCATCATCAACTGGCGAAGACGAGCAGGACTGCCCCCTTCGAGTGCGGAGGAGTACACCACACCCGCCCGAGAAGTTCCCAATGAAATATGAACACGACTCTGTGCCTGACAGGCCAGCGCGGACTCTCCCGACATCGATACCCGAGAAATCATTCTCCCTTCGTAACTCTTTTTTTTTTCTTAGGCCGTTGTTTCGTTTTCTTGGGACGACTGTCGGGCTCCAGAAGAGTCTCCCCTTTGTGTTCAGACAGGAACACGGGATAGCGATTCCTTAAGAACAAGAACAAAGTGAGCAATCCCAAAAGAACCAGTAGCCTCACAAAAAAAAAGAAAAAGAATGGAAGGCGGGAAACTCCATTGATCACCGTCCCGCGACCGAGCCTCACACGTTTCTTCTGGAGTGAAGTTCGTCGACAAATCACCGCGACTGCTCTGAAACCGTCCCTCCATGAGGTAACGTGAATTGACCCGCGGATGGACTCTCCGCGGGTCATTATTCTTCGGACTGGCTCGCTCTATGCGCTTTACTTTAGGTTGGACAGGAAGTATGAAGTGGCCTTCTTAAGAGGGCGACTTGAAAAGAAGGTCGGGATCTTCCTTTAAGAATAGAAATACCGATCTCCGGAGCTTGATACTTGTCTCCATCGACTGACAACGCTGGCTGTTGCACTTAAGATCAGACTCAAAAGACAACAACAACAAGAATAACAACCTCATACAACTCTTTATGCGCTTACTTTAGATTGGACGGACAATGTGAAGATAGCCTTCTTGAGATTGCTGCCACTTGAAAAGAAGTTTGGGATCACCCTTTAAGAAGGGGTATAGTACCGATCATCAGAGCTTGATACATACTGTACATACATATACCGACAACAGAGACTGTTGAACTTGGGATCAGACGCAACGAACAACAACAGCAACAACAACAACAACAACAACAACAAATGGACAGTTCCCGGGAGAGTATGCCTGCCGAGAGAATGACGTATACTATACGAACTTGTTTCATATCAGTTCTCACGAAGTTCGAAATACTTATTACGATTTAAATGATAAATGTGACGCCGAAATCTCGTTTCTCCAAGCGACGGCCTCCCTGAGTAACAAAAACCCATCTAGAAAGTTTTGCCTTGCGTAAATGGGCTCGATGGAAGCGATTGCAGGAGCCGGCAACGCGTCGTAGCCGCTATATATTCGGTATGTCTTTTTTTTTTCTAATTAGTGAATGATTTAAATATACGAGCCATAGCGAGGAGTCACGCTTTTTTTCTAAACTCAACGTTGTTCCCTCATTATACCGAAACTGCAGTATTGCGCTTAACAAATGGAACGTTCTAGCAGGTACAGCACTACAACGCTTAGTGAGACACGGGGCGGCACCTTGTATACACGTTCGGTCTTTGTTCGCTTTTCGAACGTTCCGTAGGCGCGATTGGCTATAGAAGTCAGTTTTTCGATGACGACAGCATGTATTGATACCGATAGTTATTTGTCTATTTCAGCGCCTGTCGAGTGTAGAAGCGCCTTGAGCGACAGGTCATTAGATCGCAGAAAACAACAACAGAAACTGATACCACACATGCACAGCACATCATTTCCGCAATGGAGCGTGATAATGCAAATATACAAGCCACGATATTCGATACTACTACTAATAATAATGTCTGGGTGTTTTACGCCCCAAACCGCGACTGATTACGAGGTACGCCGTAGTGGAGGGCACCGGAAGTTTCGACCATCTGGTGTTCTTAACGTGTACTTATATTGCACAGTACACGGGCGTATATCACTACGCCTCCATTGAAACGCGACCGCCGCGGCCGGAATCGAACCCGCGACTTTCAGGTCAGCAGCCGAGCACCGTAACCACTATACCACCGAGTCGGACAAAAGAGCTAACGATCTGAATGTACCTGCTAAATCAATTCGCACAATCCAATTTGTGCACCAGCTTGACTCATAGACTCAATCCTTCCGACCAAGCCCTTGAACAGAGAGAAACCGTTCGAAAGAACTGCACAGAGACAGAACGTGTTACAAGATTCCGTTCTTAATGAGAACTACTTTCCTTGGCATTACTGTCTGTTAGTTCTCATTAATAGTTTAACAAAGAAAAACGAGCCCTTGAAAGATCATCTTCTTTCCAAGATTCCGTTCTTGCGTGATTGGAGAGACTGCAAGCAAACGCCTGTGGACCTTCTCCGTCGTGACCTTTCGTCATTCGGAGGAGCCGAGCAGAAAAAAAAAAAAAAATAAAGAGAATGACGGGGCCATTTCATCTCGCCGACGACGCTATAGAGCGAGAGACAATGTTGTCAGCCACCGCGAAGATTCATGTCACCGCGAGGCCGGATTCTATCAGAAGAGAAGGAAACGTAGAAATAGATAACAATAATAAAAGAAAATGTGGTGGAGACTGCGTGCCGTCGACGGATGTGATGGAAAAGCGGAGCTGCGGACAGGGAAGAAACAAAACACTGCACCGCATTCGTCTTCTCGGTCTCATCCCGAGGTCCCCACGCTATCTGGGTCATCGTTCAAAGGGCCCACACGACAACACGAACGTCGCATCAAAAGCGATAGAGGGCGAGGAGGAGATGCCAGAGAATTAGCGGGAACGAAGCGGCAGAAGCCGGGAGTAGAGACGAATTCGAAGGCGTGCGCCGAACATGGGGACGTCGACATAGTTTCGACGTCAGCGGCTTAAACCCACGGAACTGATTCCGGACCAATGCCACATTTATAGAAAAACTCACAGGGTCCCTTATGCCTAAGACGACTCGAAGGAGAAAGCCATCATTTTCTTCTTCTCAATCGATGTATTATTGTTCCCCGCCCCCCTCCGAAAGGTGTCTGCACCTAAAGTGGTTTTGCACTGCCTCCATGATCGGAGGCATTGCGAGCTTTCTTCCCATCACATGGTTTTGCATTGCCCCCGTGATCGGCCCACATTTGAGCAAGCAAAGATGTCATATGATGACGTCATCGTGAGATGTCATGGTGGCGTCACAAACTTTGGCGATATGTGACGTCATATGACGACGTCATCGCGTGATGATTTTTTTGCATCACTCGTGTTGACGCCGACGCCGTGGGACGACGATCGACGCCGAAGGTCAATTTACGCCTTTTATGAGGCATCCAAGGCTTTCGCCTCAACAAGCTCATCCGTCGCGGAGATTTGAACACGCGGCTTTTCTGCCAGTCCGGTGTGCCGTAGAATCGTACAGCTGCGTATACGTGTAGTCGGAGACCAAGTCGAATCGTGGCCTCCGCGATCGGCGCGCTGCCGGAGCTGATGTGAAAACATAGAAAGGTAAACGTAAAGACGTGACAGTGTTCGTCGTTGCTCGCTCGTCGATGGGTGACGTCTATATTTCCGCCAAAGCGAAGGTCCTCGGCAGTTCACTAAGTCGGATCCCGAAGGCTATGCTTTCGCAAACCGCACGTGCCCGAAGCAACTTGGGAACAAAGAAGCACGTCATGGAGGCCATGTTTCAGGCACCACACCGTTTTTCAACGGTTTCCCAATGCCAGAGGCTGTCGTCATGATGACGGCAGCGGAACAATTTCCTCCTCGAAACAATATTCCTCCTCGCTCTCTTGCGCAGCTTGGCGCGCCGTCGGCGAGCCGTAGCGAGCGGAACCGTTCCGTCAGCGCTCTTGTTTTTTTCTCCCCGGACCATTATCTCTTAACTTGACCACGACAGGCTTTAATGCATGTGTTATACCGGAGACCTGTCTCAATTTCCCGCCGGTTTCATATAATATGCGTTAATGCGCCGCCTTGTGAACGACAAGTATACAGGGTGTTCACTTTTTTTTCGAGAATACAGATTTTTATAAAAATCCGTTGACAGTGAGGCTCTTGTCGTTTTCGCGCACGCACTCCACGTCGAGGCGGAAAAACTTTGCCGCAGTTAAAATGACACTGTTGCCACTAATTAACGAAATTCGTTAATTCAATTTTTAATTACTGACTTGAAGGCAGGTGTTTATATTACGAAGTTATAGTGCATATCAATTTATGGCATACCTATTTTTTTACAAATGACGAAAGCGCGCACGAAGCGCGACGGGTCTGCTACGTCAGACCGGAACTACCCGTCACAAGGGCGCGACGAAATTTGAAAGAAGCCAAGCCGCGGCCGTATGTTTTCGACAAGACCCTTACTCGGCAAGAGCCTTACTGTCATAGGATCTTTAGTAAAAAAATGTATTGTCTGTAATATGTATGGGCCAATCCTCTTGGTGTAAGCCCAGTCGTTCTGACGTGAACACAATAGAACTATGTTAGGCGCAGGGTTCGCACTCACACTGACGCTGCCGTTGTGTCGAAAGTCCATAGCTGACTTCCCTCACCAATCTTCAGGTAGTGCACAGGCGCGACGACGAAACAGGAAACACTCGGAAAAACAAGGACGCTTCCGCTGCGACATGTAGGGCACATCGCGTAGCAGAGAGCGGCTGGGAAGACCGAAGGTTTCCAGCTTCCGTCGAAAACCGAGACGACGGTTCAACGTCTTGCTCTGCGGGCGACCAGGTACCGTCTGGTTCGAAAATATCCGCTGGGAAACTTTTTGTCCAAATGTCAGATACAGGCGGGCGGCGCGAGCGCCTAGCCTCCGTCCACCCCGAAAGCGCTTAGTCACGGCGACCGTTCGTCGTCTTACGAATACAACGCTGCTGCAAACGGTCGACACTCGCTGATAACGACTTTTAGCGAGGCACCTTTTGTGTTAGCGATAGGAATCCGCCGTCAGCAGACTCGGCACTGTTGGAATACTCGCGACGGAAGAGTGGCTGAAATTGGTACAGTGTCTACGGAGCCAACGTGGCTTTTACAAGCCGCGTTGACACCGTGATTCCGCGATTGAACACGGCCTTAGGCGTTATTATTCTCCGCCGCGGTGGTACAGTGGCTACGGCACTCAGCTCCCGACCCGAAGGTCGCTGGTTTGATCCCGGCCGCGGCGGTCGCATTTCGATGGAGGCGAAATGCGTGTACCAAGCGTTATCAGGTCACGTTAAGGGCCCCTAAACAACCGATGAAAACGCCATGAGCGCGTTGTTATTTCCTGCAGCGTTGCCCGTGTTTTCGGCACAAATGGTGACGCCAGCAGTCTGTTCGCCTGACGTCATGAGGAAACAAGCTCTCGATTGGTCCATATATGTTGTGAATTGTCTCATACCCTCCTTTGCCATGCGGTCTCACGTCCGTTCTGCCTCGTCTAGCCGCCCGCCGTGGTGCTCTCGTGATAATGGCGCTCGACTACAGACCCGACGGTCACGTGATCGGATCCCGGCTGAGTAGGCCCCATTGCGATGGAGGCAAAATGCTGGAGGCCCGTGTGCTTAGATTTAGGAGCACATTAAAGAACCCCACGTGGTTGAAATTTCCGGAGCTCTTCACTACGGCCTGCCCCATAATAATGTCATGGTTCTGGCGCGTAAAACACCGGATGCTGTTAATTACCGGCGCACTTTAATTGTACGAAAGTGCTTTTATATTATCTCCTAGACACTAGCCTCAACGAGAAGCTTCACTCAGTTGTGGCTCCTAAAATGAATTACAAGGGATTTTAGTTGTAATAGGGTGATATAATTAGGAGGCAAGTTTAGCAGAGGGCTTCGGATAAATGTTGACCTGCGGTTGTTTTAACGTCCAACCAGTGTATACAAACCACTCGGTTTCTTTCCTTCCACCCCCGTTGGAATGCGGCCGCCGCGGTTGGGTTTGAACCCGGGACCTCGTTCGAAGCGTATTAATAAATTTCAATGTGACTTATCTTTTCAGGGAACATTTAACTTCGTGAGGTCCACAGACCATTCATAGACGGAACAGCTTTGCAATTTCGTCTTCTGTACTATGTGGGGAGTTACGAACGTGCCCCGCCAGGGTGGTCTAGTGGTTATGACGCTCGACTGCTGACCCGAAGGTCGCGGAACCGAATCTCGGCCGCGGCGGCGGCTGCATTTTCGATGGAGGCGAAAATGTTTGGGGTACTTAGATTAAGGTGCACGTTAAACAACCGCTGGTGGTCGAAATTTCCGGAAGCCTCCCCTGCGGCGTCCCTCAAATTAATATCGTGGTTTTGGGAAGTTAAACCCCAGATCTTATTATTATTTCACGAACGTGAAAAACTGAGGTTGTTTTCTTAATTATATGAGATAATTGAAATGCCAACGACAGTATTAATACAAAAGTTGAGAAGATATGGTCGTCTACTCAGTCTCCTCTGCCTCCCCCCCCCCCCCCCGCCAGAAAAAAAAATGACTGCCTGAAATACACAAGTGAAGGTACAAGCTCATGTGATGTACTGGCGTTTGATGCCGCATCTAAGGTTTTCTGCTCAACACGTGGTACTCGAAAGGTACATTACGGGCGCTTTTCATCATCTGTGACAATAAAAAAAAGACCAAACTGATATTAATTTTCACACAATATGAGGATAATAAACAATTCACTCACGGTAAACCGTACTCATTGAGCTCAAAATGCGTCGGAGTTTAGCGTCAGAGTTGATCTTGAAGGCAACCAGACGCAAGGTACCCAACTGAGTACACTTATAAACTGAATATGTTAGAGACGACGCCAATATCTGATTTACTGGTGCATTTAAAAGTGGTTGCGTAGGTTTCAGAGTGACTATGTCGACCCGAAGGTCGCGGGATCGAAGCACGGCCGTGGCGGGCGCATTTCGATGGAGGCGAAACGTCAGAGGCCTGTGAACTGTGCGTTGTGAGTGGACGTTAAAGAACACCGGGTGGTCGAAGTTTCCGGAGCCCTGTACTATGGCGTGTCATAATCGCATCGCGGTTTTGACACCCAAAACCCCAGGTATTAAGGCGAAAGTCATAGATGCCTCACCGAGCCCTAAAGCTGACTATCGGCACCAACACGAAGTGATGCAAAACGTCATCATCACGCATCGTCACATGACACGACGTCAATGATGACGTCATCACATGACGTCGTAGATTTAGTTAACTGTAGTCGCTTGGTCAAAGGTGGGCCTATAACGGAGGCACTGCAATACCATGTGAGCTACAAAAGGCTTTCATACACTCGACTGTGAAGAAAAAGACGGCTTTTGCCTTCCAGCCGTCCTAGGCAAACACATAAGGGACCCACCCGCCGTGATGGTGGAGCGGTTACGGTGTTCGGCTGCTGACCCGAACTTCGCGGGTTCGATCCCGGCTACTGCGGTCGCATTTCGATGGAGGCGGAATGCTAGAGGCCCGTGTACTATGCCATGTCAGTGCACGTTAAAGAACGCCGGATGGTCGAAATTTCCGGAGCCCTGCACTAAGGCGTGCCTAATTATCATATCATGGTTTTGGAACGTAAAACCCGAGATATTATTATTATAAGGGACCCAGTGACTTTTATTATTACAGTAACTTTACGATAATAAGCAATTAAGTGGCTTCGCAGATGGTACCGCTGCAGTACAGCTGCAGATAGTTATACGACACATTTCTTACAAGAGAAATTTGAATTCGTATGGCAAAATCTGCGCCAAAAAAGGTGCGGAGGGATATCTAGGACCTACAGCCAACTGAGAGAAACAGCAAAACTTCAGTTCTTTTTTCTGTTTTCCTTCAGGGACGCAATAAACAACACCGCGCCTCCTTCGCTTACGCTCGGAGACAATATGTCATCGGCATTCTCGGATCTGTCTTTCCTTCCATCGCTCGCTGCTGAAATCAAGGCACGGGGGCCACTTGAGAGAAAGACCGCGTCGTTTCTTACGCTGCGCCGCATCGCCCTCCCCCCCCCCCCCCCCCTTCTCGGTGTCAGCGGCGCAATCACGCCAGCTGCCGTTCATCAATCAAAATACAGGGGCCGCTTATAAGGCGCACTGCTGGCTGCTGTATTGCGATCCAGCCGGCCGCGGAGGAAGCCAAGTCCCCAGCCGGCCTCCAAGCCAATCCAAGGTCGGAGAGTGGCCGTCGAGATACTTTTTGCGACGAAGCTGGTCTGCAAATTGAAGGACAAAGAAAACAAAGCGCACTTCGTTTCTTGCGCATTTGGGTGCACTGCAGAGAGGTCGCAAGCCCGGTGCAGTGTCAGGATGGATAATGCCATTAGGCTGAAGAAGCGCAGCGGTAAGTATAGGCCAGCGAAATAAGCGGAATTCACAATGCCGCGAATTTTGAGCCCACAGTTCGCCGTGCTCATACGCTGGAAGAGAGAGACAGGGAGAGAAAGGCGGAGGAAAGAGAGGAAGGTTAACCAGGGGAAATATCTGGTTGGCTACCCTGTACTTGAAAGGAAAGAGGATGTGCGAAAGAAGGAGAGAAGGGAGAAGAGTCTGCAACAAAACTACTGAGACATGACAATTGCAGTCTAAAAGCAACCCATCAACGCAGTCATTGAACTGTCATAACTCATACGCTAAACGTGACACTAATGCATAACGTTTGGTTCTCTTTTGGACCAGTAGAGAATACGCGGGTCGCACTCAAAGCACAATTTACATGTCTAAGGGTATGTAGTACACACCGGTATTATAACAGTATCTTCATGCTCATCCGGCTAGAATCGTCTTCGATGACTGTGTGACGTTGACGGCACCCAGCTGCACAATAGGTGGCGCGGATGCATTCGCTCTTAGCTAACCAGAATATCGACAAGCAGTTAGGACTTGTCCAACACTTACGGCTATGCACAATTAGTGTCGACGTCGATGGTTGAAACGGCACGTACTTTGACGCACTTTGACGAGGACAAAAGAGGCAAGCAAGACACTATATCGCACGGGAGTAGCCAGATATTTTTCTCGGGGGGGAGGGGGGGATGTTCAACCATACTTTTATGTATGTTCGTGCGTATGTTTGTATGTGTGCGTGTGTATATACGCAAACAAAGCTGAAAAAATTCAGGGGGGACAGGGTTCGAACCCCCCAACCCCTCGCCCCTGGCTACGCCCCCTGCTATATCGTATCTTTCTTGTCCCTTTTGTCTCTGCCAAAGTGCGCTACTTCACCTATAGGGGATGATGAATCACCAACTCGCCCACTTTTAAGCCTTATTGCACTTGTCACTAGTCTCCACTACACCAGAGCGCGCTTTCCGTATAAACAAGACGTCGCTCGAGATAAATTTGCACTCGCGCATCTTGTAATGCCAGAAAATGGCGCCATCGCGGCACTACTTACACCGCTTAAACGTCTATGCCTTTTTTATGTTCATGGGATGAATGATGATTAAAGCTTTTATCAACAAAGGTTGTATGGTTCCCGGATTAAAGAAATGAAGGGGCCAGGGTGGGTCCTTGTAGTCTGGAACGCCGTTGGCAATGGTCGCCTCTTGGTCCGCTCCAACCGGGATCACCTGCGAATCATGAGCAGACGACGACATAAATCTTCCGTAGTGAGCTTGTACTGTGCCTAAATAAAATGCAGTTTTGTTGCAGTTTTGAAACTGACTCTTACTTTATTTAGCTAAGGCTAAGGATAGCACAGGTGAAAGCATAATAATAATACTAATAATATATGGGACTTTACGTCCCCAGGTTATGAGGGTTGCCGTAGTGGAGAGTTTCGGAGATTTCAACCATCCGGTGTCCTTTAACGTGCACTGACATCGCACAGTACACGGGCCTCTATCATTTCGGCTTCATCGAAATGGGACCGCCGCGGCTGGTATCGAACCCGCGACCTTCGGTTAAGCAGCCGAGCACCGTAACTGCGACACCACCGCGGCGGACAGGCGAAAGAGTATGCTCACACGAAACCCTCATTATATTACATTGACGTTCCCAGTCGATTGTACTGACCTAATAACATCGCGTCATCACTTCATACCAGATTATTTGCTATTTATGTTCAGGGCGACGCCGGACTTTCCAACACACGAGGTATGAGAAACGACAAATGAGTAGAACCTCGTTCAGACGTTTTCGAAAAAGACGCCGGCGAGAACATACCATCCGGGAAAACAGTACAATCCACACTTACTAAAAGGTAGCGCAGTTTCGCTTGATAACGATATCGCGAACGTTCGAAGACGGAAATCTTACTATACAGGAACATATATCAGCGATAACTCGTCTTATGATAACATGTTCTCGTATCGCGTTTCACAAATCTTACGCGTGTTTAATTTCTTTCGTGAAGCGACAGAGCAGCGTGGAGACAGCCGCGCGAGGAAGAGATTACCATCTACTGAGGGGCCAAGAACCTGCGAGACAAGCGGCCAGAACCTCGCTATTCCACACGAGGCTTTCTTTCCGAGCTTGGCACGACACGCACGTAAAGAGGTCAGCTTTATAAGACGCACGCCCAAGATGATAATGAAAAGACGACGGCGAACACGACGGCCACTGCATAAAACAAACAGGTAAATGCTGGTCAGGACACGTTGCGAAAAAAGAAGTAACGTAAAAGACTGAGGCCGCGACAAGGCGAAAACTGTCGCGAAAAGTGCGTGCGGCAGAGTGAAAAGGACAGGAAGTTGTAGGGGTTATAAGGGAGAGAGGGAGGAATGGTGGTGGGAAGGGTGAAAAATAGGGCGCGCGCGCGCGGTAAGGGAGTCATTTAGGGAGTTGCGAAACACGTCGAGGAAAAGGACGACAGCGAAAGGCGTAGACGATGAGGCGACGGTGGTGTAGTACGCACGCTGCCGGACGCCGCCTGTACGCGACGCTCGCGATAATGACAAAAAAGGGAAGAAAAAATTGGGGAAAGAAAGATAGGGAGATACCGGAGACTTTCGCGGCAAAGTATGTTCTTCCCTCGCATTCTCTCCGGCAAAGCGACTCTTCCTTCCCCTTTTAGGGACGGGAGGGTTTAGTCGGCAACAGCGACGACTCTTCTTTCCCTTTTAGGGACGTGTCGGTTTAGTCGGCGACAGCGAGGCGTAAAGAAGATGGCAGAGATACAAAATGTGTATAGAAAAAATAAACCTGCGCAAACGCCGGCTCGCGGTAGACACACCCTGTCCAGTTGGGGCGTCCAAGAAAAACACTGATGCGATTAGGGACGAGAAAAAAGGAGGGAGTGAGGGGGAATGCCGCTCCTTATTTCCCGTCACTTCGCCTAAATCCACCTTTTTTATCTTTGATCTCGTTTCCTCGTGGTCATCATGGGAGGTGTCACTAAGTGCTGCTTTCTTGGCCCGCGCGGCCAGAGGCTGGCCCAATGTGGCCCAACGAAAAAAAAAAAGCCGTTTTGCACGTCCGCTCCGGCAAGCGGGAAAGAAACGAAGCGCGTTGTTTGGGTGAATGGGGAAATGGGGGGAAACGACGGAATGCACGAAAACCTTGGGACTGTATGAGCGCAAGCTCGTGCGTCTGAAGCATTCGATTTTAGGAGGGTAGCGAATTGGGCGAGTTGGAAAATGCTCATGATGGCTCGATGGCATGATGACTCGAGAAATCGCGGAGGCGTTTGAGAGGATGAAAAAGAAAGGCACGTGCGTGAGCTGCCCTTCTATCGCTTTGATTGATGAGGAAGTGTCTTTCCTGGAAAGGGCGTAGTTTTGTTAGCAGACACGTTTTTATCTCTCAATTATATTTGGCGCATGTGCGGGTTTGTTGTTTTTTCTCTTTATTAGACATATATATTTGTGATTTTTCCAATAAACATTCAGTTGTTAGATAGCGCTTGTGTCGTTGTTTCTTCTTCTTTCGTCTGTGTCGCGTTTGCGCTAACCATCATGAGCATTCGATTTTAGTCATCAGGGACAAAAGAAGTGAGACAAAAAGAAGAGAGGTGAGGAGGGTTTACTACGAGGGAAGAACTGACAGGTCGGCCCGGTTGTCGGTCCGAATTGCTGGAAGCTATATACTCCGTTTCACACGTCATGTGCAACGCTGTGGAGGCTAGCGACACTTCTTGCAGTCGATCCGTTGCAGTCAATGCGCCAATGATTATACCACCCGCAATATGGTTTATTTTTGTCTTTAGGCTGAGTAATGAATGAACATGCTTTGTACCTCAGATATAAACAAGCCCCGTTATACGGTTGTCAATAAATCAAATCAAATGAAATCAAACTTTATATCGCCCACAAGTGTGTGTGTGTGTGTGTGTGTGTGTGTGTGTGTGTGTGTGTGTGTGTGTGTGTGTGTGTGTGTGTGTGTGTGTGTGTGTGTGTGTGTGTGTGTGTGTGTGTGTGTGTGTGTGTGTGTGTGTGTGTGTGTGTGTGTGTGTGTTTGTGCTGTGGAACACGAGGGCTCGAGAAAAAGTGTATCTATCCACTTGAGAAGCCTCGAGCCCCCGTTTTACATGGCATACAGCGAGAGCGTGGAAGTAATTATACAGTAGTGATAATACAATACTTACACTAACACAATACTTATACTAACACAATATTAGAATACGATATTTGCAACACTATACCATACGATATGTACACACCGTCTAATGATAACGCATTTACATAATCATGAGATCAAAATCAGTATTCCTTTATGCAATAAAAAAAACTAAAAACAAAGACAAAACAAGAAGGGAAAACAGTAAAACTTGAAATTCGTTGAGCAGAATCTGTACTTTTTGCAAAAAGAAGGGGCATCAATCCTTGGCGACAAAAAATGCTTTGATTGCATTGTTCCCAGTTGCCTCTAAATTGATTTCACATTGATGGAGTTCATTCAACAACTTTGGAAGCGTATGACGAAGCATTTGTTTTGTTAGCATAATGCGTGAAAAAGGTATTTCCCAGATATCACCAGTGCGTGAATTATAAGACCTTGTGAGTGGCGTCCACTCAGAAAATGTACGGAGTAGTCAGTCTGTATCGTGCTTGTACTTTCTGGCTAGATTTAATGGATACAAACTGTGTACGGACGTGATGTTATATGTGATAAACAGGGCTTTTGTGTGCGCAGTTTTTTCCACGCACGCAATGTGGCGAAGTGCTTTCTTTTGTAATACAAACAGGTGGTTCAGCTGTTCTGGACCACTAGGCGGCTCTTTGTTTTCGCTTTTTTTGCCTCGATGTAGATGTCCTCACCCTGGACAAAACGCGCAACAAAACGCGCATCAAGGCACTTTTTTGGTGTTTCATTTGCAGGCCGTCGCGACGTAACTCGCGCGGGCTCGTGCTTGGCTCGCACGAGCGTTTACAAGGACGGAAGCCAAGCGCAAGACGCGCGTATTCACTCATCTTGATGGCCGAACTTCTCACATAGCTGCTGCAGCGTTGCACCCGATGTATGAAATCGAGTATAGCTTAAAGTGCGACACGCATTAAGGAAACACGTTGATCGAACGTGGCACCCGAACATCTTCTCAATATACGCGCAATATCATGCCTAACCATCTGTGCCGTACTGTGGATGTAAAGTAAAACGGCAAATTTTGACACATTTACTTCACGTTAAACATAAGCTTTAGTTGAGAAAGTTAAAAAAGATCCCGCATATCCATCCACGAAGTGAATGATGATGAGTGGGCGAAGCATCGGTGATCATTCAGGTAACCGTGAATCCCCCGTACATTGCCCACTCGAGCATGCAAATGCGTGACAAACACGTGTTTACAGTATATACAATGTTGTTTTATTGATGTCATAAGGCGTATATGGTGTTGAGGTGCGGACTTCGTTTCTCCTTCATTAGGACCGCCTTGTGATCGGTGAAATGAAGAGCCAGGGATTCTCGAATGGGATGTAATCTGAAGTTAGCGGAGACGAGGTCTATACTCGTCCCCCTGGTTGTTTTTGGATGTTTATGGTCATATGAAATGCATCTGAGAGCACTACGCGCCCTTAGCGGTCTCCATTCAAACCAGAGCACACGCATGGGCGAGCGCCGCTACCGCAGCGCCCTTAGCGGACTCCGTGTAAACAAGAGCTACGCTAGACGCGGGAGGTACAAGGCTCGGCCCAAGGTGCTTCGCCCCTAAAAAAACTGATACCTTAAGATGTCTGAATCAGTGTGATGACAGCAGGGAGGCTGCACTCCACCAAAAAAAGAAAAAAAATGTCAAGTGTCTGCCACGCCGTGGAGCAATATCGTAATACTCGCGCTGACGTACGCACAAAAAACAAGAAGCGAAACAACAATCAAGTACAGGACTAGCGATGCCGCTTTCGCCGGCAGATAATAGCTTAGGCAATAACGCCCCGTAATAAGACCGATCATAACGTTTGTACCTTTTGTTTATCGCCCTTTCTTATTTCTCCACCGATTGTTTTCTGGGCTTTTGTTTTCTCGCGAGAGAGTCAGCAGTTATACAGCGGTGGTCCGTTCGTCGTCGGCTCGTGTTTTCGTTCGATCTCGGAGACTTTCTCCTCGGCGAGCGCGGTCCCGACGTTTCATCACGGTGTTGACACTGCCATGACGAAGGCAGGGGTAGGGAGGGGCGAAGGGGGAGGCAGGGGCGAATGCGATCCAGGCCCGGCCGAAACCGAACACAAACGGACAAAAAAAAAATGTTCCCGGTCCAGAGCTGGCTCCCCTAGCTGGTCCTGCGCGTGGACTGACTGCCTGACTGACTTGCGACTTGGTAAACGTCCCTGCGCGCCGAATAAACACTGTCAAATGGATCTGGATACCAACCATTGGCCTCTTTCACTCCCTACCCCTCCTCCCCTACACCCTTTCCTAATGTGCACGTGTCACACTTTTGTTCTCGTGGTTCAGCCTTCTCTTCCATCGGCGCACGAAAGCCTGAGAGACCAGTAGCTATTTGTCGATTCCTCAACATCGCTATTTGGCAACTGCGTGTGGGCGGCTCCGACAAGCTGACTCCACGAATATGGCGAGATAGAGCATAACCTGACGCTGAGAACGCTCCGGCAAATGAGGTTCATCTCAAATATATATATATATATATATATATATATATATATATATATATATATATATATATATATATATATATATCAAGTTCTCGGCCAAATGACGAACCATCGATACCGATAACAAGGCACTTCAAAAAATGCACGAGCCCTAATTTCACAGTCTTACTTCGTGTAGTTTTCGAAGAGCCTGCTATCGCTATCAAACAAACAAACACACAAACAAAAATACGAGTCTCGCCCGGTTTCGGTACTTTGGAACCGTGCGCAGGGAGCCGTCGCTTATGAGTCTTATGCTTAGACAGTCTAACTGTTCACAACGATTAAAAAAAAATAACAGTTAAATTTTTCGATACGAAGTATTGTGGTCCTGCGATAATTACCTAGTGATTGTGAAAGTTAATGTGAAAGTCATTGTGAATTTTCACACCCATACGCAGTTTTATGAGGTGTCCCTCTGTATACAAAATTTCAAAACCCACTAGCACATTAATGAATGAATGAATGAATTAAATTTTTGAGGGATCATTTCTTTGTTGGGCACTACCTTATGAAAATCAGTAGATAATGAAGCCAAGGAAAGTATATGGGCTTCCTTGGCTTCATTATCTGCTGGTTTTCATTAAACTAGCACATGAAGCCTTTTTGTACGACTGCTGCTGTGCCGTAGGCGCTCTACACGATTATACAGTCATAGCATGAGGTCAGCGTTTAGAAAAAAAAAAATGTTTGACTACTTAGAGTTCTACTATGGGAGAGTCGTAAACGTACCTTCACGCATTTGGTACAAGTACTCTATACTTCGAGTAATAAATCAGAAGAGACATCAGAACAACAGGTGAACGATTTAAAGTACTGCATACTCCATGACGGGAGAGTGGTAAGCTCTCCCTATGAGGCTTTATGGATGTAAAATCGATGTAAGTCTAAAATGGTCGTGTGTTTCGAAAAAAAGGCGGACGACTTAAAGCAGGATACGCACATCCTCTGTGCGAAAGCAGTAAACCGTTCCGGCGATGAGTGTTAAGGAAGATATGGAGGCGACCCTAACACTTGACTTAGGTGTCTGCAATGACACTCGCACGTCGGCGTTCGCGTTATCTGGAGTGTATCATGCGTTGACGTAGTGTTTCGTTGAACTGCTGAAGGGAATCTCAGATGCCGCGTAGAATGATGCGGCATCTGAGATCCGCATCATTCACGCGGCATGTGATGGCATCACATGATGACGTCATCACAGGACATTGTCGCTTGGTCAAAGGTGGGCCAGGTGTATGACGTCGTACGGTGGCGTAATCGTGACGTCACAGAATTCCAAAATTTGCAACTTCATCATGACGTTACAGATCTCCAAAATTTATGATGTCATCTTGGCGTCACCGTGACGTCACGTGACGACGTAATTGCAGGACATCGTCACTCTGTCAAAGGTGGGCCGATCCCAGGGGCACTGCAAAACCACGCGAGTTCCAAAAAGCTTGCAGTGCCTCCGCTCCCGGGGGCATTGCAAGGAGCGACTGAGAAGAAAGAAGAAGAAGAAGAAGAAGAAGAAGAAGAAGAAGAAGAAGAAGAAGAAGAAGAAGAAGGCTTTCACCTTCGAGTCGTCGTAGGCCAATGCATAAGGGACCATGTGAGTTTTATACTGACAGGTCATTGGCTCCGATGGTAAGGAAACTTACGTTTCGATATCATATGTATCCAATAAAACTAACTGGTAACTTAAACAAGAACCATCAATTTCGTACCAGTTTTATTGTAGAGCGCAGCCCTTAGGCGCCCGTTCCTGCCTCGAGCGACGTCGCTGTTGGCGTCGGCGTAATCGATAGAGCAAACGAGAACGAAACAGAGCGAAGAACAGACTGCTCCAAGGAGTTTTCCACTATGAGAGCCAGCGAGCCGCTGTGTGAGCGCCTCCAATGCCTCGTGCCTGCTCGCACTTCTTGTGACAGCGCAACGCGTGCCTCTCGCTCACGGGCACGTGAAAGTGGTTTGACCTACGAGGCTTGGGAGAAGAAGACGTGCGTTGGTCGAAGGGACACTTCGTGTGTGGAACGCTCTAGCGGACTCTTAAAGGGGCCCTGCAACACCTTTTTTAGTTATATTGGAATAGTCTCATTATTGACGTATGACTCTTCACGAGTCATATGCCGCAAAAATTTTTCGAATCCGTCAAGTCTAAGTGGTGTTACCAAATTATAGAGATCACGTTCCGCAGCTTTCTCCCTCAACTCAACGCAGCGAGCGCGCGGAAAGCTGCGCGCGGCGTGAAGGGAGGGAGGGAGGGCGGAGGTGCGAGGAGGCGACGTCAGCGCCGGCGGCATTTTTTTCATTTTTTTTCTCTCTGGCGTCTCGGCTCAACCACGTGGTCTGTGGCGCCACTTCCGGTCGGCTCGCGCGGTCGTCGTCGAGCGGCGGAGCCCATGGCACCGTGTATCGCGCGTGCTTGAAAACTGCGAGTCGGTTTGGCAATGTTGGGTGTGCACCTCGAACTGCCGTAGTGTTTTCATCGCTCTGCCAACCATGGACGCAAACTTGCGTGCGCGTTTGGAACGAATGACAGCTGAGATGGGTTTCGAGCCACAATCCGATACACCGCCTCTTCGCACTGCTCGCGCTTGAATCGTATTCAACACGGCAAAGCTGCGTGCACCCTTCTCCCAGTGGCGGTACTTCGATGCTGTTTGCTCTTCGAATGCGGGCGCACAGCGAGTGCGGGCTGACAACAAAGAACTACAGCTAGAAGAAAGGATCGTGGGGCATCGGGCCGGCGTGGACCCACCCCGCAGCTGTCTGCAGCTACCGTGAAAATGCGAGTCGGCTTGGTTGCTGTGTCGCGGTTTTTGGGAACCTGAGACTACGGGGAGGATACGCCGAGGTACGGCTCGATGACATACTGAACAGACAGCGAACGGGACTCTCGCCATACAGCGAACACAGGTATCCAAAGCTAGCCGGCGCCAGCATCGTTATCGGTCGGTCGTGAGAACGTGCCGACGATGCAGTTTCCAGTTGACGAGGCAACACTCGAACGGCTGCCACTCTCAACGGCAACCGGCGATGGTCAAAAGCACAGAAATATTCACGATTTCGGCACTGCACATGGTGAAGAAAAACGCAACCACGCAAGTACGAGCAGACGAGCTGTCGGTGAGACCGGAAGTGCTAATATTAATGTTTGTTCGGTGTTTTAACGGCATAACACAATATAAACATACATATTATCTACTTATTCAACTCAAAATTAACAACTAAGGTAATAATGAGGGTGTTACCGTGATTAAAACATCAGCCAATGGTGGAACTGCCGACAATCGCGTCATATATTGCGGACTAATACATCATTTGTCGAGAGAAGAGGGAGCGATTTTCAGCTGACTTTGAGAATTTATTGTAAATTCCAGGCCGCTCGCTTCGCCATAATATTTGGCTCGCGTGTTCTCGGGAGCCTCGACTACCGATTGGCAGCGCTTTTTGACCCTGCTCAAAAAGTGTTGCAGGGCCCCTTTAAGGCCTGACCACACGTACGCGTTGCAGCACGTCAGCGCGTGGCGTGTAGACTCGGCGCCGCGTCCTCTCTCTATGGAGAAAGAGGTCATGCAGCTTCGTGTAGCCGCGTGCCCTCTCCCTTCATAGGGAGAGGGCGCGGCGCCGAGTCTACACGCCAAGCGCTGCAACGCGTACGTGTGGTCAGGCCTTTAAGGGCCCTTTATAGTGCGCCGCAGAGCTCGCGTCAGCCAGCGGCGGCAGAAGTTGGCGACGCCAGGTTCACCACGTCACGGTGACGCGAAAACCGAGCATTCTATACGCCCACTCGCGCCGCGCCACGTCGCCTTGACGCATGCGCATTTGCTCAACTTATCGCAAAATCAAAACACCTAAACAGCTGCGCTCAGAATGCGCATTAGGCGGTATCGTGATGGTCGGTGAATTTTTATTTTACCACCCAGTATTAAATAAAAATGTTTTGCGCCTCAGAAATAAGCAACCCTGTTATACGGCTGTTATGCGGCTGTATCGCTTAGCGTCCTGTTCTCGTTTTTTAGTGTTTCACTTGCGCGCCGTCACACGAAGGCCCGTAAGCTATGCTCGCGCGAGCGCGTTTACAACGACAAAAACCAGGAACGAGACGCACGGAGTTGCAGATTTTGCTGACCGAACCTTTTGCGTAGCTCTCACAATTTGGCACCTGATGCATGAAACGCAGTATAGGCACCCAACTATGGGAGAACCATATGCAGCTCACCCTACAATCTCGGGTCAAGATTGCGGTTAGACCAAATGAATAACGACTGAGGGCACTATACGTACCCTAATGGGACAGCAGCAAACCATCCCGCGATAAAGCTGACCAGACTACCATTTAGAAAAATTTATTATCACAGACGGTTCACGACGACTGTTGCACGAGGTTTTTAATTGTATTTTTCTAAGTTTCATCTCTCAAAACATCAAATATCTCGCGGTGGTCAATTGCTTGAGAAAATATTTCTTCAAGACCCATATAATATTAATTCAAACAATCGCATACTAAAACGCAACGCCAGTACATAGCTTATTGGCGGGTCAGCATTTTTTGCTCAAGGTAATTCCAGGAACTATACTCCGTTTTATACATAAGATAAAACGCCGTGGAAGCCACCCACCGTGGTGGAAGCCACGCAAGAAGTTCGGTCAGCAAAATGTGTAGGTCCGCAAAACTCGCGCTTGTATTTTGTCGTTGTTAACGTGGCCTCCGCGATTGGCTCCGGCTGCGCGCTACCGGATCTAATCGCAGAGGCCACGATGCGAAAACAGAGACGCCAAGTGATTATTGGCCTCGAGGCCCACCACTGGAAACGCCGGCGCCACCGTCGGCGTGACGTGCTTGGCAGGATCACGTGGTCTCAGCGGCCGCGTCGGCTGCTTGTGGCGCACTGCCGCGTGCTTTGAAAACGAGTTTCAAGTCCCACATGCGCTGCGGTCTGTTCAAATTCGGCAGTTTTCTCTGATTTTCTATTAAATTGAAACCATTGTAATAGAGTGGCTGCCTCCGAAGGCGACGAACGGCTCTACCGCTCGGTGCCGCAGTGCCGCGCTTACGCAAAGGAGCCCATGGTGTCAGCCTGCACTGGTAACCGCGGGACAAGAAACAGCGTGAAGCATGGGTTGTAAAGCTAAGAACCGGCAAGTAGCCATCCGCTACGAGTCTTGTGTGCATCAAGCACTTCCGCGACGAAGACTTTTGTTACTGCGTCGGGCCTGCGATGTTCGGTGAGTAGCAGACAGCGCGCACTGAGACGATGGCTCGCGCGCGCTTCCCGCCGGCAAATGATGCTTATCTGCCACAGGACGGTAAAAGCGCTACCTTTTACCACGTGCGATGCCATCTCAGAACCCTCCAATGCGACCTCTTGATCGTCGGCCTCGTGCTCAGCGTCCACAAAATCGGCTGCAGATGCGCAAGTCATTGTTTAGATACGCTGAATTAAAAAAACGCACAGGGTCCCTTATGCATTCGTTAAAGATGACCAGAAGGCGGAAGCCATTTTCTTGTCAGTCGATGTACTGCTTCTCCCGCGCCCCCCTCCAAAAGCGTTCTGCACCTAACGCGGTTTTGCACGGCCTCCGTGACCGATCACGGAGGCAATGCAAAGCGACCATGACGTGTGAATACGTCATCGTGTGACGTCACATTATGTGACGTCATAATGACGCTACATATTTTGGCGATCTGTGACGTCATATGGTGACACCATCACGTGACAATTATTTTTTGCATCACTCGTGTTGACGCCGCCGACGGGCAACCTTCCCATTTGATGAGGCATGCATTGCTTCATAAGCTACATAAATTTTGCATTGCCTCCGTGATCGGCCCACCGGCCAACCCCATGTATTTTCTTGGAGCCTCATTTATTTACGTGGGAAAGATGCCACCCTGTTGGCATTAGACACGACACTGCTGCCAAAATTGCTGGGGTACACGCCAAATAATTACTATCCTGTTTTGAGGCTGCTGGTTGCTGCAATACCTTCTATTTTATTCATCGCTATTTCAAGTTCATGTGGGTCCTAGTTCACAGCCGACGTTTGCAAAACAAGTCCGGCAAACATTACTGTATTTTCTTTCTTTTCCTAGGCGTCGCGTGCTACTACATGCTCGGTCTCGTAGACTGGTTCTCCTTCCACCAGCAATCTCGAAGTGGTGAAGCTTTGGTCTATGAATTTGTTGGCGGCAGAAAGCGGCAAGTTCCCTGGAATGCAAACGGAACGATAATTAAGGAGCATTAAAAAAAGGCGTCGCATTTGCTCACGTTTTCTGTGAGCACCAAACGAAACGAATGCGCTGAATAAAGAAACAGAAGCAGCGGCATTTGCCCACTGAGAAGACCGATCAATACGCAGGGCGAGACAACTTGTCAAATGACATTGAAACGTATCCGAATTTAGACCGAAAAAAAGAAAAACACTGAATCGTCGGGACGGCAGATCACAAAGTTGCCATGCGCACCGAAGCCGCAGTTTTAAGGAAATTGTTTTTGAACTGCTCTGATAGCGTCCGCGCAACAGTAGTTGTTTGTTTACTCACAGATTCTCATATTTTGCGGCCTAAAGTTCACAGCGCGGGGTCAAAACGCACTCGTAGCAAAAGCGAAACCACCAGTACGGACATACGCTCATACATGCAGAGGCACCGTCGTCGTCGCGAACCCGTGCGATCGCTGGCTTGAGGCTTCTTTCTGTTATGCTCCGTTTGGTTATACAAACAGTCTACTCTAACGAGATCTTTCACATAGTTTGCACTCAGCGAGTGACTATATCTTTCACGCAAGAAGCCGGTTCAGGGGTCTGCAACGCGGTGACAGCGTGAAGCGGGTGCTCGGTTTTCTGCACAGAGACAGCGACTGTAGACTATCTTGTGCTTTCAGTTCGTCAAAAATGATTATTTTGACAGTAAAGAACACAGTTCATTTCGAAAGTACTTACAGAAATGCCCTGGAGGGCTTCCGCGAGGTGTTTTTGTAGAGCGCCGACAGCAAGACCTATGGGGAGCGCGCAGGCGGTATCCTGCCTAGCACGCAATCGAGGCGCGTCCGATAGATGGCGACTCCGTAACTCCTCGAGGCCAATACTATATACTATACTATACCATGCATGGCTGTGCTTGCTCTCTTTCTTCTATCTCTTTTTGTGTATGTTTCTTTGCATCTCTTTCTCTGTCTATTTCTTCCTCGGTCTTTCTATCTTTTCTCTCTTTCCATTTCTTTCTTACTATTTATCTATTTCTATCTGTCTCAGTACTTGTTCTCTCGCCTTCTATGTTTTCTCTCTTTCTTCTTTCTCTTTCCCTTTCTTTCTATCTCTCTCTCTCTCTCCGTGTACTCGTTGTGTCGCCCATCAGAGTTATTGCATTCCCCGCCGGACAAATCGGCACACGTGTTCGAGGAGCGAAGGAGAATATGAAGAGGATGAAGAGAGCGCGTGCCGTTTCATGATGATAATAGTTTTCGGATTCAGCAGACACATTACCCTCGGCTTAAACAGATCCGCTGTTTAAAAATATTCACAATACGGGTGGTGTTAACACTGAACCATTTTATTTCTTGGTGGAAACGCATCTAGTGCAAGAAGTCTCACCTTGAATAGCGATGCACGTGATGTATGAACCGGATAACAATAATATCTGGGGTTTAACGTTCCAAAAACCACGATATGATTATCAGGGACGCCGTAGTGGAGGACTCCGGAAATTTCGGCCGTTCTGTAGTTCTTTAACGTGCCCCTAAATCGAAGTACACGGGCCTCTGGCGTTTCACCTCCAACGAAATGTGCCTCGGTGTGAATACGCGACTGTCGTTGTTGCCTGTAGAAACTGAAGTGCTGTGCTGCTAAGCACTCGGACGAAGGTCCAGTTTTGCAGCATGGAGGAAGGAAAACGTTAGAAGGCAACACTGTGCAATGCGATATAGAGAAACAAAGAAAGAAAAGTAGTAGGTCACGCACGCGCTCCATCGGTTTCGCTTGCCCCCATTTTCCCGATAGGGAACGGTCTCCTGACAACGGCTTCCTGACAACGGCCTGACAACGGCCTGTCTTAGATAATGTCTTAAACTCTAATTAGGCGGAATAACGAGTGATCGACACATATCAAAGTCCCGCTGATATCTGATAGATAGATAGATAGATAGATAGATAGATAGATAGATAGATAGATAGATAGATAGATAGATAGATAGATAGATAGATAGATAGATAGATAGATAGATAGATAGATAGATAGATAGATAGATAGATAGATAGATAGATAGATAGATAGATAGATAGATAGATAGATAGATAGATAGATAGATAGATAGATAGATAGATAGATAGATAGATAGATAGATAGATAGATAGATAGATAGATAGATAGAATGCCACTTAAGAAAATGTCTTGGAATGCAAGCGACATAAAGCACGATCGAGGCCTAATTTGACCCGCACGAATCAGCAGCAAAACAAGGCACAGTCCGAGAAGTCGCAAGGAGAGAGGAAAAAGGCGGGGCGAAAGTAAAACTCTGGATCGAGGCTACGAGTCAGAATAAAGCTGCACTGTGCAAACAACAAGGCCCCCGATCTACGATGCTCAGCAAACTGCAGGCTCGCATGATAGACCCGCGTTCTCGCTGTATGCCCGAAGAGGCAAAGAAACAACAACAACAAAAAAAGAAAAAAATAGAGAGAGGAAGAAATCCCGGAGCGAGGATTCTTTCGTCAGCGGAACTGATCTTCGCAGCGTTCGCGAATGCCAAATGTTTTGACAGTCGGTCCTGACGTGGTCTTTTTGGCTTTGGTGACGACGCATAGATGTATACAGGATACCCTTTGCAAAGACCGGCGTTTGTCGCATGCTGTGTTTGTTTCCATGGCGTCTCGATCCCGTCGTCCTTTGCGAGTGGTCTTGTCGTCTAGTCTGTCAAGCGTTCATTGTCTCCTCTTGTTCAAATTGAGTCTGCGCTCGCACGGTGGCACCGATGTGTAGACGGCGCCGATGTGTAGCGTTATATTGCGCGGAGGGCTGCCATCATTGCAATGATGGCGGCCCCAATGCTGACATCATTGAATGTTGTCATCATTATTTCTCTAGCAGAGATGGCAGCAGACATGTCTCGCAAGTGTCAGTGCCATAAAAATGCAAAAAAATGCCGGACACAGCCGATAGAGCTGGAAGGAAGGAAGGTAGGTACAGGGTAAGAATGTTGGCCAGTCTGGAGAGAGAGAGAGAGAGAGAGGAGAGAGACAAAGCAAAGGCTAACCAGGTTTCACCCGCTTTGCTAGCCTACACGGGGGGGGGGGAGAGGAGGTTATGCTTCCCTACGCAGGGAAAAGAGAAAGAGATAGGGGAGTTTGAAAGTTAGAGGTAGAGGGAAAGAGGGAACACACACACACACACACACACACACACACACACACACACACACACACACACACACACACACACACACACACACACACACACACACACACACACATTCATAATGTCTCTATTGGTCTATAATAGCCGGTGCAAGTCTGTTGGCTTCAAGAATTTCAGCGATGCCTTCATCGACTTCATCCGCGATGACTTCTCAGGACGACATTCTAATATGGTTACTTCCGGAGAACACAACGAGCTTAATGTGGTCTCCAGCGTCACGGCTCATCAGCGACAACTTGGTTTTCTTTCATTTTAATGCATCCATTCTAAGCCATGCTCTATTCTTTTTCCCTGTACTGGCTCATCCTATCCCTACCACACCCATGCCCATTGCTGACTCTTTGCTTTTTGTTACGTAGCCAGGCGTCCGGATATTTAACTCACCATCAGGTAGCCCTACACATAGACAGCATGAAAAACATGCCCTTAACGACTCGGCATAAAAGGCTGCATTCGTTTAACCCGCAAAGGCAGACAGCGATAGGCTTACGTTGCAAATGAATACGAATGCCTCCGATCGAACAATCAATTTCAGTTCCTTGAATATTGCGTTTTTGCGGCTTACACACCAGAACACATACCGAATCCTCACTGCCAATTAATTTGCCACCGCGGCTCTAGGAAGGCGCGCGTCCGATGCCTTTGTATGTGCTTCCGGCTCCCACATAATTTCTGTGGGAAAGCGACGAGGATTTTCAACGTGGATTTAGCTGCACGGGACGAACAACACCGACGTCGCTACTCCTCGTACTCGGAGCACTGCCGGCAACAAAACACCACCGGTGGTTGGCCACCGGTCATTTATCCTTGATTCTGCGCGCCCTGGATAATCTCTCGACCGGGATTAAGCATCGCGGCCTGGTCTGATTGATGACTCAGGCGGATTAGCGTCCCGACGCCGCTCGCGCTGCCCGCTGGTCCGCGCGGAATTCACTGGTCACGTGACCTTCACTATAAAACCCGAGCCAACAGGAAATTTCCGACTTTAGGCTGTGTCTTTTGTTTGTTTCTTGCGTGTCTGTTATTCGATTGAGGTGTACATGGCCCGTGTCCCATGATGAACCCTTAAAAACTTTTTCAGGCTGCGTCACTCGTATTTGTGAATAAATAAGTTTGTTGAATAATTCTAAATAAGGCAGCGTGATTGTTCTAATAAAATTCTAAATAAGTCAGAGTGATTTGTAACTATTCAATCCCACATACTTTTGTTATCAGGATAGAAAACATTACGCTGCTCTACAACAGCGACTACAACACCGACTCCAAAAGCGGAAGTATGCCCACTAAGATGTTCGACAATGCCATAATGCTGTGCCCTCCCTTCCTGCTATCCTGTGACATATGTACGCTAGTACTTATATCAATAAATAAATAAATAAATAAATAAATAAATAAATAAATAAATAAATAAATAAATAAATAAATAAATAAATAAATAACATTGACGAGCTTTTCTAGTTTTACGTACTTAGGGTACGCTTGGGTCATTCACTGTCAGTATTTTTCTTGCTTTTCTTAAAATTGATTTGTACACCTACGAATACGACTCGAGTCCATTAGTTGAAGCTAGGCCTTTCCAGTTGTTGCCATGCCTATCGTATTGCTCCTTTCACCATCAAAATGCTGTACTTGTACACTCCGTTGCGGATTCTTAATTAAATGCTTGCACCTTCAGTACTCACCACCCACAGTTTCTGCATGTTCCCCTTTTTTCATTTAGAAACGAAACAACCCGCTACTTAGTTTTTAATTTTGAAGCATCAGTGTATATTATTGTTACGAGAAAAGTTGCGCTCAGCAGTATCAGCAAGAAGAAGAAGAGAAATAGCAGAGGAAGGCAGGGAGGTTAACCAGAAGTTTGCATCCGGTATGCTACCCTGCACTGGGGTTGGGGAATAGGGAGTTGAAAGCGAGAGAGAGAAAATAAATAATAAGAAAAAAACAAAAAAAAACAATCACAACCACACACACACAAGAGCGTTCCGCTCAGAGGCGCTCTGACAGGTGATAGTGCTTAGGAGAATGCTGCGCTGCCACGAATGGCGCTGGCTAACACTTTCAACAGTGCGCCGCACGCGTGATACGCAGACTGTGGGTTCGGTCCCATTAGCGGCAAATTTCTTTTGTCCACTTGTATTGCCCTGTACTAAAGTTGCTCCACTTGTTTTCAAAACCACAAATACATCCCTAAATGTTTTCTTTTGTATCAGTATGTGCTGGCCTTAAAAGCGGAACCCTCCATATTGATTCCCCGTCTTCCCCCTTCAGTTCTTTTGTGTGCAACAGTAATATCCCGGGGACGCCAGCCCAATGAGTCATAGAGGAGGTACACAGTTCAATCGTTAACCCTTGAACAAACATATGATATTTAACTACTTCTAACGTTTCTGTTTTGTTCGTATCTACAGTAACAACACGTGGATAATGGCAAAGTAGATAACTGATTCTGACCGCACATGAGCCATTGGTCAAACTGATGGTCCGCTCAACTCTTAGCTGCGCGTGGAAAACTCAGAAAAATAAAAAAATAAAAAAAAACCAAAACTATCATCCCATAAGGGATTACCAAGTGTAGCGCGGTACTTTTCATGGCATCCAGGTGTTGCTTGTCAAGGCGGGCTGCGCGTGGTGAACGTCAAGAACCGGTGGTTATTCAGCACGTCGTACAACAGGGGCGGGACTGTATAACGAATACATAGTGGCGGGAACGCAACTTGACAGGCCCTTCTGACGGGCCAGGTGCGAAGACCGTTGACCTCGAGATGAGGCCAGTCACGCTAGCCGGCATGGCGACGACCGCTGACGTCACGGTATAGTGTTACGTCATGGTGGTCACACTTGCGTTGGTCCACATATCCGCATAGACGGAACTCCTGCGCGTGTTCTCTCTACATTCGACTATTTATAGAACTATTGCATGTTCATAAGCATATCTAGGCATGTTTACGTGTGCATGTGCTGCGTGATGTTTCGTGGACATAACGTGCTGAAAATTTGCATAAATGTCGGTGTTCTATGACTACGGTTCACTTCCTACCATTGTTTTCGTGATTTCACTTCATTTTCTAGGGTACGAGGAGCAGCCGATGCCACCCAGAGCTGTGCTTTTGAAATGTTTGGCACAAGAAGCAAATTACAAAACAAAAATAGGACACATGCACAAACACCGTCTTCCTTTGGGACAAATATACAGTCGCATCAGTGTAGTTCACTTCCGAAAAAGTAAATCGGGCAACGTTACCTTGATCACCTCCGTAGGATAGCAAAGCCAAATAAAAGAGAACGTCACCGTCCTAAAATTACAGCACCACTTCACTGTGTCACGCCATTACTTTGACAGCGCTGTACACAACTTTCACATGATAGGGTTGGTAATTATCACCGTGTGCTGTCGTTCTTGTGTCTCGCCTTGTCTATACGTCGCATCCCAGTATTACATCCATTATAATTCGAAGTAGATGACTGCTGCCATATTCCGGTCGCGTATTATGAGAATCAGAACATTCTATTTCAGAGCGTAGAGCTCCTACTCAAAACGTGGGCGAGCCATAGGATGGAATTGTGCCAAACCCACGATGCCGAGCTCTACTAGCCACTGATATAATCGAAGAAGCAGCAGAATGTGCCGCGTCTCACGTTTCCTTCTGTCTACCTTCTCTTCCATCATGCTGACAATCGCTATTAATTAGCAAATCACCCAGGTGCACTTACAAGCCACGGACACGTAAACAGAGATCGAAACCACAGAAGGCTGCAGTCTACGCATGCAGATGCCAGATGTTCGCGAACGTCGCGCTTCCTTGATCCCCGAGATCGATCGCAATCGGCAAACGACAAAGACCCGCTCAGCCAAATGACAAGGACTGAGTAATAGAGTATACGTGATTCCTCAGCCAGATGCCAGCGCGTCGAACCACCTTTCGCACGGGCAGGGATTACACGGAAGTGGTCAGTCACTGCGGTATAAGTGGCTTGTTACCGCCGTCCCGGCCAGAAATTACGGAGTCCACAAACTACATCCCAACCACGTGGTCCCATCTAGGCGAATGTACTTTCTTCTTTCTTTCTGGGTCTTCTTTTCACAGGATTGAAGTATAAGCACGGCTGAGCCTAGATTATCTGCCATACTATAGACGATGAGGGAAAAGCTTGCTGAAACATGGAATCGGGAAACATGAAGTCTAACAATCACGAGGAAAGAACAAACAGTGGGTGGACGGTGGGCGGTACGTACTAAGGAAGGGTGGGCGGCCAGAGCCTGAGCGAGGAGGAGGCGGCGCGGGAAGACGTGTTAGATACAGAGGAGTGGTTACGTGAAGACAGGAGGCCCGGGGTGCATAGTCAAAGCCGTGTCTAGTTATCCCGTACAAAATGAATGAACGAGGCGGCTGTTTGGTGGCCGCAGATGCGAGATCAAGTACCGCAACTCGAGGTGCCAACGTAAGTGTATACAAGGAGCGACGCGGCCAAAAACACATGTGAGCGAGCGGCAATTGAGAACGACCACTGGAGGAGAGGGACGCTAGTTGGTCAGACGTGCCGACGGCGAGTGCGAGGGGGAACAGACTACCGTAAGATATCGCGTGTATTCCTAACTCTAATGTAAAGGATAGAAGTCGTAATGGGGACGTGCGATAAAGAAATGGTAGGAAACCCGTCCTAATAAGCTGTTTTAGAAGGCACCTAAACCATTCCGAGCTCAAAGACGAGAGACTGGTCTCTTTCTCTCCGTCACTACCATCGGCTCTTCGCCACTTATTTCCTTAATAAAACACGAGGACAATGTCAGCACTAAGCGTTGAGCCTATCAAGATTTCGCGCTTTTCGGCTACAGGCTGTTACCTCCATTTGCGCAGTCGAAAACTCACAAAACGAAGAGATACTCTCTGATCACGCACGATAGTCATGCGAGATTATGCACAAGGGGCGTGCGACTGGCCTGGCAAAGCAAGGTAGAAGATAATTCACAAATGATATCCCTTGTGCACGGACCAAGCGAGGGCTTAGTTCTTCGTGACATCACGTGAACAGACTGATGGCGTCACGAACTGTGCCCAAATGACGGGGAAGCACCAGGAGAGAACAACGCGCTCGTTCTTTACATTTTCAATGGTTGTGTATAGCGTGTCTTCAAAACTGCTATTCACTTGTCACGTAATGTGGAAGCGCTGATACTACTCAAACCCTTGGGGACGTGAACGTAATCCGATACGCCCAGTGTACCTGTCAGAATAGGGCAGGAAATAAACGGGGCATTATATGCGAAGACTTACGGTGGTATGGGCTCTCGCAGGACAGTCGCTGCATACAAGGCTGTAGACTTAACAGGAAAGCTGCAGGCGTGAGAGTTACAGCTTGACAGGATCCACGAGTCTGACCACCGAAAGTGCAGCAGGTCAACAAAAACAAACAAAAAAAGAACCTTCGAAGAATGAAGGTGAAACAACGGAATATCTTCCCTGTATATTCAGCAGGTAAAAAAAAAGCAACGCAAGAAAGGGAGGTGTTTTCGTTAACAAGTATCAGAAAAAAACGTACAGGGGGTCAGTCTTAGGCAGGGTGCGCATGCGGCGAGCCATGAGGTCAGTAATTACGGGTTTTTGCGGGGGGTGAGAACGGGAAACAAAACGGCCACCGGTGCCAATTTTCGTGGCCCTGCCGCAGCTGGTCAAACATGTGCCCTGCCGCGCTCGTGCCGCTCACACGAGCCGCACGAGCCAATGGCGGCTCGTAACAAACGTCCGTTGACAGCAGCGAGCTTAAAAGAAAGAAAGAAAGAAAGCTATACTCCAACAGCTCTTGGAAAGGTGCATCGCCTAAAAGGGACGATGGCCACGCGACCTCTGTGAAGTCAAGAAAACTATGTAGCACAACAAAGTCCGGGCCATACTTCCGATGTCGTCACGGGCTTGCTTGCTTGTTTGGGCATAGCCACAACCGACAATAACCGGGTGGTTGTAATGCTAAGCATGTTTATCGATCAATGCCGGGCGCTTCGATTCAATAATTAAAGGTTAAAAAGAGACCGCCTCGTAGCCCGCCCCTTCTGTCGAATTGTTTAGGCGGCGGTGACCGAAATTGATGAGCTTTTCGGGGGTGAAACACAACGCGTGACTGGCTAAGAACGAAGTAGAGTCCAGCTATGGGCTAGTTACCTTATAGTATAGACCTCACATGAAGCATAGCCCAGCGAATGGCTATGTGATTCGTCTAAGGTCAAGACTGCGGGCGGTCGGCGTTAGACACTGCATAGACTCGCTGTGTTAGTAGAAATACACTAAGAATGAGTATACAGCTGCTTAAAAGCAGAGATCTATAACGAGTAATTCACGAGTTTCGGGGCTGGCCGTCGTAAATATTCGGTGAACATTCCAGTTCATAGACAGTTCACTGTGTATGTAGGCAGCATTCTATGTATGATTTTAGATTCACGAATGATTTTAGATTCACACACACACACACACACACACACACACACACACACACACACACACACACACACACACACACACACACACACACGCACACACACACACACACACACACACACACACACACACACACACACACACACACACACGCACGCACGCACGCACGCACGCACACACACACACACACACACACACACACACACACACACACACACACACACACACACACACACACACACACACACCTTACAGGCGACAAGCGGTGTCACTTCATGGTAGCGCTGGGTAATGATTGAGCTTTCACTTTGGAAATGAATTGAAGTTTCGAGATTACAAAGAGGCACGTCTGCGTTTCTATTTCTACTTATATTTGACCTCTTGCTCTTTGTCCCTCCGGTCCGCTTTCAAGCAGAACGTTAACATTTGGCCAAGCGATGAATGAATGAATGAATGAATGAATGAATGAATGAATGAATGAATGAATGAATGAATGAATGAATGAATGTGAGGACGACAGCAGGTGTTAGTATCATTTGTTCTGTGAGTATAAGCGTGTACTCTTGATATTGATCAACAGAAGGTTTATTCATGCTGGCAGAGCTGCCGCAACAATGTTTGAAATCGCAGTCCACGCGTCGCATATGTGGTTATCTGGTTCACAGGGATCCTGACAAAGAGGTTTTTACACACAACGTAACAATATTCGGCACGAATGTCTGTCGTCGTAAAGTTTTGGCGCGTCCCAGTCACTGTCTTTTTTTACGCTTGCAATAGTGACATGCAAATTCGTCCAATGGCCTCCTTTACTTCTTGCCCAGTGAAGGGTAGCAAGCTCTTTCGGTTAACATCCCTACCTTTCGCTGAACCTTAATATCTCTATCTCTCTCGTCCAATCGCGAACACTGAACAACTAGGCTCAACAGGCATGCTACATGTCTACCTACAGTAAGCTAAATATAAAAGAGAGGATCTAAGCTATAGCAAGAACTTGATGGACCACGCGGAATACCGTCAAGACCCCGGTTTTCCAGAATTCCGAGAAAAGCCAGACTTGTAGCAGCTGCTCGACCCCGAGAGACCACCGACACCCGTTTGTACGTACTAAACCTAAATGAAAAGGCATGTAAGTGTACACAACACCTTTCACCTGAACATGTCGTCCTTGCGTTCAAAAGAAGCACGTGAAACATAAAGACGTATGTCTTTATGTTTCAAGCCAGCCACGCCTCGTGACGTCTCTGTTCCTTGCACCCATTCATTTTCTGTCCCCTTTTACGTATTCCGCCTATTTGACGCGCGATCCATCTTGGACTCGGGGCGGCGCAGGCGCGCAGTTTGCAATTAAAATAGCGCGGGCTACCGCACGCCTCGCCACACGCTTATACACAAGTCCTTCCTATTTACTATACTCACCCGGCAACAACACTCCGAGAGCTTTAGCTTCGAAGCGATGCGCGTTGTTGCTTTGTGTGCTGTACTTCAGAGACCACCTTGCGGAGCAACCACCCCTCCCCACCTTGTTCGCTCAGGCAACAATCGAAGCAGGCGTTTCAGAGACGGGCAACTGCAACGTGCCCTCCGTACGCATCGCATAAGCAAAAAATACGTACAAACAAAGTGGGCTTAAAGAACTGACAGCAGACGCGCGCGCGCGCGCGTCTGGTTCTGCAGGGCTTAAGTCTAACGAGACCTAATTGAGTCCGCCCGGTCATCAGGAAATGGTGCCGCCTTCTGGACCACCTCCATCCCCTCTTTGTATCCTGCGGCCAACCTATATAGGACTTGAAGGATCGCCGCTGCAGTTTGTTTCTTCATTTTTATTATTACTTTCTTACGAGGGGCAGGGATGATACTCGAAAAGTAGGCTGGACATTAGTTTTGCGAAACGTGCACCAGATGTCGCCTCGGTTTATCCGCACGCGCCGCCTGGCGGGGCACCCCGTTGCTAAGGCGTGGGTCCGCGGTGAAGATGAAACAAGGGACGCTTAATAGCAAAGTAAGTGAACTAAAAACGAGGTTACTAATGAGAGTGTTGGTGGAAGGTGTAGAGAATGAGCGAAAGAACGTAAAGCTATCCTGTCCTCTTTTTTTTTTTCGCATTCTTTGAGGACATGTGAACGTTCGAAACATCGTGCCGTTACCAAGGAGGCCACGTGTTTTTCTGGGCAAGACGCAGCGCGCGTGAGGTTTAGCGAAGGCTAATCCCGGGATTAACGGTCAACTGAGGCACGTGGCTGGCGTCCAATTTCACCTGCGCGCTGCTCCACGGCACCGGCATCACGGTAATGGCGATGACCCCGATGTGCGAGCGCTGACATGAAAAATGTCTCAACCAAAGTTTTTTTCGTTTCTGGTTTCACTCATGAAAGAACCGGATCATCTGCTAAAGAGAGAGAAAACGCCAGGCCTGCGCGGAATGCGCGGCACAGTCCCAACGAAACCTGGAAGAGTGGCATTTCTAGAGGCCGCTGTAAACTTTCTCGGGGCCACCAATACAAGTACACTTGCAAGGTACCCACTACGACATAAATTATAATTTTTTTTGTGAATTTGGGAAGTACCCACTACGCCATTATTCTCCATTCTGCGGAGGAGCGAGGTACCCGCTACACATCTGTAAGGCATTACGTGCACTTTATTGAAGCGGCGGCTGAGGACGATAAATAATTATGGCTGAGCCCTTTTAATGGGTTGGAAGCTTTACACGACCCACTAGTTACGTAATTCACATTGTGTGACGCCCGGTCGTGATTTCACTCTACCACCACGCTATATAACATGCTAACCTGGGAAAGAGACAGAGGAAATTAACTCTATTCAGACGCTGAGGAAATGGATCATGAGGGCCTTATGGGCTTCCTTATCAACAAGTGCACTTGCGAGGTACCCACTACGCTATAAATCACTATAATTTTGTGAAGTAGGGAAGCAGCCACTATGTCACTTTTCATCATTCTACGGAGAAACTTGGTATCCGCTAAACATCTGTAGGGCATTATGTGTACTTTGTCGACGCTGTGCCTGATGACGATGAAGAATTATGGGAGATCCCTTTGTAATGGGTTGGAAGCATTCAACAACCCACTCGTTGCGCCATTCGCATTGTGTGACACCTGGTTGTTATTTTACTCTTCTGCCACGCTATATTACATATTGTAACGGCGCCTCTGGAGCGCGAAAGAGGAGCTGTGAGAGAAGACGACGACGAGGACTTTGTTGTTGCTTCCGTAGCCTCACCCCATCCAGTGCTCCGACGCTGAGCGTTCTCAATAAACGCTTCCTGACACGCTACAATATGTTAATATGGTTCCTTCCCGATTTGAAGCCTGTATAGGGCTTTTTTGCGAAGGAGTTTCAAGCACCGGCAAGGCTCTGTGGCAGAACACTGGGCTGCCACGCAGAGGGCCCAGGTTGGAATCCCGTTCCATCCCGGATGTTTTTTTCTTATTTCGTGCGATAGCTATTACCGACACAGGCGGCGGCGCCAAAAACGGCCGTTGTTGTGATCTCATAACAGCTATCTCTATAAAACAGAGATGAAAAGCAATAGGAAGCTGTCTCAGAACAAAAGCATATCTTTGTTTCTATTTTGAACGATAAATTTCTATATTAGGTGAACACTGGTAAGAGAGAGCGAGTGCTAACATGACCAGGATTTGGGGACATGTGCACGTAGCGCCATCTCTCGTCGGTGAAAGCGGTGGCCTGCCGTAACTGAATGGGAAATAGGCGATAAAAATCATATCTGACTAAAAAAGCTAGTTATCAAAAACGACTCTCGGTTCTATACAACATAGACTTGTTTGAACATTCTGTTAAAATTACAGTGTTGCACTACTAACCGCGTGGCTTCCCAGAGTGTTTAAAATTTTACAATGGGGCCCCATGTGTTTCTAATGGGCGGTGCTCAATTGTCCTGGGAATAGTGATGCAAAACTATCGGTAAATTGACTATCGATAGTATCGATAGTTTCTTTGAAACTATCGATAGTGTAAACAAACTATCGATAGTACTACTATCGATAAACTATCGATAGTTGAATCGGTAGTATCATCGGTAATATTACTACCGATATTACTGCCACGCGTGTTTATTGCTTTGTTTTGATGTATTCGGGTTTCACCCACGGACTGTTAGCTGCATTTGACGCAGACTGCGCCGCAATGTTTGAGAAGTTTCGCGATTGTTTGACATTTAAAGGTTACGCGCCGGACGCGAATATTCAAGTTTATTGGAGAGCTTACGCGATCACCAGCGATAACGCTGGAGGGTTTGATGACTGATGTATAAAAGACGAAGCGTTCCACCGATTATCAGATTACTCGACGGCTGGCGACTGTTCTGGCCGCAATCAGTGCGCGGCGTGTATCGCTTGTATTCTGAGTTTTGATTTTCTGGGCACAAGTTCGATCAAAAAAAGAGCTTCGTATTTCCCAATCTTCATGCAGCATTCTTCACCGTCACAACCACGTGACAAACCATAAATAGTGGTGCGAATAATGTTGTTACTGGCTGGCCAAACTGCCAAAATATTCGTGATAGCCTACTATCAGCTTCGCTTAATTTATGAGGAAACTTTTATCGCGAGAAATTATTTGCGCAGTGAAAATGGCGGTATTATTATTTAAAAGCAACCAGTTACATCTTACAGTTAACAAACTTAGTTCTTGATATTTTTTTTTATTTTGAAATCATCAAATGAAATATAAAACTCAAACCGCGCAGTTCCACCCCATGTAACGGCTTCCTTTCCGCTACAGCTGAATAGTTTGACTTTATGACCATGTGTCAGCGGAGCACTCTGGTGAAGAACGCAAGCATGTCAAATTTTTTGCCCTCCAGCCTGCTCCTCCGGCTCCACTATGTACCACGCGCGCGGGGAACCAAGTTTATTCTGCAATGAGTCCGCGCTGTTGATTTTAAACTATCGATACTACTTACTATCGATAGCACTATCGATAGTTTCTTTTACTATCGATAGTTCGATAGTGACGCAGCTATCGATAGTATCGATAGTACCATCGATAGTTCTGCATCACTACCTGGGAAGCCACACGCTTTGTAGTGCGATACTGCAATTTTTCCAAAATGTTCCAGTAGGTCTCTGCTACATAGAACCCGGAGTCGTTTTTGATAACTAGCTTCTTTCAAGAGATATGATTTTTTTGCGCCTATTTACTATTCAGCTATGGCAGGACGCCGTTGCTGCCACCGAGAGATGGCGCCACATACAAATGTCCCGAAATCCTGGGAATGGGAACGTTACCTAAAAGCACAGTTCACGAAACACATTCACGCACTTCGGCAGAGTGCAATAGTACAGATAAATCTCTGGGCGGGGTTAAACAAAAAATTGTCCGCCATCCCATCCTGCGAACATGAATATCCAGCGAAGCTGTATCAAACACCACACATGCTGATGGGAGGTATGTTTTATTATTATTTTAGAGTAATGCTAATGATAATCACTTTCTGGTCGCTGCGGTAGACCATGATTGTTTCCGCGACCATTTTCAGCAAGACGAATTTGTTCCTTTCGTCGAGCATTGTATTCACGCTGTTCTTCTGGTGTCTTCAACTTCGGTGGTCTACCCACGGCAGTCTTAGAATAAGCTGAATCAGTTGCTAGACCGGTCTCCCTTTTATATATGAAAGCAGGAAACGCACGCAGGGAAAAGGAAGGGCCGTTTTACGTCATTCGAAGCCTTGGTGCAAAGTGCAAAGCAGCTGCAACCTAATCTTTACCGGGAACGCGTGAGAGGGTGCTCCCATTGTTCACAGGCGCCTTACCATCCATCATGCGGTTTCGATGCTTGTTTTGTGGTTTTCTTCATTGAAACGAATCCTGAGTTCCATATGCTGTATGCCTGATTGCAAAGAAAGATATGCCGTTTGCTTTCAATTGTTGAGGGACCCTAAACCATCCAGAGATCGAACTTTAGTTGTGGCGTTGCAGTTGTGCACGAGTCTGCAGCGAACGCGTTCCTCGGCTCGTCTGTCCACCTCTCCGAATGCCCTTCCTCAGCGTCAAGGTGAAAACGTACGGAGCGCGCGCATTTTCTAGCAGAGGAGCACGCTAGCGCTAGCGTCTGTTGGTGGTTTAGGGGCCTGGCATTTTGTGTTTACGCTACGTAGGCCACGTGATTTTGCCCACGCGTTTTTATGCCCACGGAGACAGTATCGTTGGGGGGTAGAGGTGCGCATCTTCGCTGTAAAAAGAAAGTATAAGCGACTGCACTGCAAGACTTGGGGATCTCAGGGTGGCACTCGCACTGACTGTGTTGGAAAACTTGTGATTATCTGTGAACCGTCTTTTTTTTTCTTCTTAGTCGATGCATTGACCTTTACTGTCCTTTCGAGGAACAATTCCAGCTGGCCTTACCGCCATCCCCCCGAAAAAAAAAAAAAAACATCGCGTATGACATTATCCTATCCAGCGTCCGCATCAATTCGAGAATCGAGCCAAGCTCATGCGGATAGCGAAGCGAACGGGGCGTCGCGACAAGAAAACGAAGGAACGGGAGCAATATTCTAAGCGAGGGTCCGTGTGTTCATTATACGGGGACAAGGAGAACGATTTTCCTTCGCATCGAGAAGGAGAAAATGGGTGAGAGAGAGATGGAAGAGGGAAAGGAGGACGGTAAGAAGGAAGATAAACGAGTCGAAGCACCGGACGCAAAGTGGTGCGGCAACGAGGGAACAGAAAACGAAAAGGGAGAAGAGGGGGGAAAAGATACAAAGAGAGCGCGAAATCGAAGCAACCAAGTCGGAGCCAGGAAAGCGTGTCCTAATGGGGTCCACAGCCGGCAGACACGGGCGCGCGCTTACATGAGCTATAAGACTCAAATGGGCAGAGGCGTCAGGAGGCAGCAAGAGAACGGGAGGAAGAAGAAGAAAATGGCGAAAGCCACGCGCGTTGGGAAGAAAGCGAGGGAACGAAACGAGGAACGAAAGAGGGAAGCCGGTGCAACACGGGAAGCAAGAGCGTCACGCGAGAACCGTGCCAAGCCTGTAGCCGTATGCGGTGTCCGGAGAGAGAGTACCAATATGGGGAAAACGGGATTAGAGTATGCAAGAGAGAAAATTGACGAGTTGAGAGGGAAATTGAGAGCCGAGCCAAGCCTGTAGCCGTATGCGGTGTCAGGAGAGAGCACAAAAAAAGGGGGAAATGGGATTAGAGTATACATGAGATAAAGAGGGAAAAAGGGGAGTTGAGAGGGAAATTGAGGGAATCGAGGGTGTGGAGAGACACTGGAGAGGCAGGCAGCGTGTTGTGCGTGCACGCTGTTGCAGATGGAAACAACAGCTCGGTGACGAAAAAAAATGCGAGAGAGAGGGAAATTTGGGGAGCGTAAGGAATGCTACTGAAGACAACGCGACGGTGTAGGGTGTGGGGAGAAACAGCGCGGACTACACAAGTCGATTGGGAAGGCGAAGTATCCCAGTGCTAGGGAGACGTTGTCGCTACAGCCATTGTCACGAAAAAGTGGGAGAGGCTAAACGGGGAATACGACAACAAGAAAGCGGCGAAATCGGAGAGAGAGAGTCGGAAAATGTACTCCGGACGTATCGAGAGAAAATGGGGGAAGACTGTTAGGGAGGAAAGGCCTGCAAGGTTCGCACGTTGGCGACTGCGTGTTTGCTAAGGCGTGTTGTGTTGTGTGTATGCGCTTTATGTGACGTCGAAGCTTGGTGATAGCGTCAAAGCGAGCAGTCGCGCTCACGGCCGCGCCCCGAGCAGCGCGGCGTAACGGAGCATTATTAGAAGCCAAACGAGCAAATGTCGCTGCTTCCTGTATAAAGGATGAGCCACTGGCGACCGGGCCGGCTTCGTCCCGAGTATAGCAGCAGCAGGCGACGCCAACGCTGGACACCCCTTTCGCGCGCCCGGCGCTGGAGCGCTCATCAGGGCCCCCTTCCTCGACGTGGAAGCCTTTTCTCCACGCCGTCGCCTCCCCGTCGTTGGTGCGAAACGCTTTTCCCTTGATTCGAAAGGGAAAAAGCTGGAGCGGCGTTGGGCCTCCCTTTCGAACGAGCGTGCTTCTTTCCCTCCTTTTCCCAATTTATTTCGCCATAGTATTGTCATGTCGTCTTGCGACCCAACTGGAAATCTATCGAAATATTAGCAACCAACGTAATCTAGCCCATTTTGAAGGACACACTCCAAATTACGGTACAAGACACTTCAAGGTTTGGTTAGTACCAACACCACGTTCAAACTATGGAAGACAATGCCCTAACTACGCAATACCCACTCTATTAAACTATGATAATTTGGTACGATTTGATCTTTTAACAGAATGCCCTAAAGAACTAAAAGTGGTGTATACGGTTTCTGTGTAGTATATGTCATATGTACCTGTTTCGTTTCGTTGACACTAAGAGGAAATTGTGAATGCGAGAAATATTGAAATGTATGTATACTGCTATATGTATCTTTGTGTATGTATGAGCATGTACAAGTGTGTATATACTATAATCTTGTGCATATGGGCGAGGACAAAGAGCACAGTGAACCTGCTTGGCGCTCCGGGTTGTTGTCGTTGTCCTCTCCTCGTGGCACATACCGAATGGAGGGGATCGGTCGAGTAGACGGTGAATTCGTCCTATATTTTCTGCGTGGTGTGACTCCTTGGTACGCTATTTGTTTTTAATTATTGCATTAAAGTGCCAATTATGAGTAATGAAAAATTTAATGCCCATGGAATTAGAAAGGGTAAAGAAGACGATGTGAAAATCTCTAACTAGTCGAACGCTCCTGAGCTCACCCTCACGACATAATAAACGGCCCCTTTCAGCCTTGACGGCCTCCTTCAAGCGTAGCAATATGTACGCTTATGTGATGCTGCCTCCCTACCAGATGAAAGGGTTTCAGACTCGTCAAGCTGCTCGAGTACAGCTTCTATTCTACAATCCCCCATCTGCATCTCTAATTATGCAGGATGACAACTAAAACAATTTCAGTTTCAATGCTCCTCTGTATGGAATGTTAACCTCTTTGAATTTAGCTTCAAGCTATAAAGGAAAGAACCTTTCAAAAATTCTTTTCCGCTAAAGTAAAAGTAATAGCAACTTAGAATAACAGAAAGCTGAGCTGGTTGGTAACTATTCATTCTAAATAGACAGGGCGAGCAAAGACGGACACAAGAAAGAAGTCAGGACACCACAAACGCCGGCGTTTGTGGTGTCCTGGCTTTTTACTTGTGTCCGTCTTTGCACGCCCTGTCTCTTTAGAAGTAGTAGTAACGTTCCATGTATCTGAATGAAATCGATTCGGGGCGATTTCAGTTTTCTATGGCAACTTTGGCGCTATAAAATTCGTGGGGCCGCAATATTCACATGATGACGGATTGCCGAGAAAGCTGTATACTCTCCGGTTTCACGCACTGCTCTACGCCATACTGCAACACTGCAAACACGTTCAGAGTGTCGCCCCAGAAGACCTGCAACATGTTCTGTGCGACTGCAGGCGACACGCATCAGAGAGGTTGTCTCTGAAGGCGGCAGTACACCTTCAACCGGACTCGAGCGCATGACTGCGGCATATTCTCGGCCCATGGCAAAGTACCGCCTCTGCGTTACGCGCCACGAAAGCGCCGTTGACGTTCTTCCGGGCCACAAGGTTTAACGAAACTTTTTAAATAGTGTATTCTATGTGTGTGTGTGTGTGGCTGTATGTGCTATTAAGTGTTTGTCAGTGTATATATGATAATGATCACCCAGCACCTGGAGTGGCATGTCAGGCGAATAGCCAGGCTAACATGTCCAACCTTTCATTAAATCATTTCTCTCTCTCTCATTACGCCGAGGCAAGCACCGTTGCCACACACTTTCCTCCTCTCTCATTTCCTACAGAGTAAGCGCGCTGCGCCAGCTATGCCGTCTAGCCATCTCCACTCCTGTCGACGATACGGACGCGAGCCGCCGTCAAAGGTGGCTTTCCTGCACCATCAGTGTTACTGCGGTGAAGCGCACTTTAACCTACTCCCTTCGTGCCGGAAGGCGGGAGTCAGAAGCGCGTAAAGTGGCTGCGCGTGCGGTAAACGTTGCATTCGCGCAGCATGACAGCCTGGCTGTATTCACAATTAATAAGCAAACAAAAAAATGCTTGGTATTGCGTTCTGAAGGCGCTTCATCCTATTAACAAATAAGAATATTTGGAAAACAAGGCAGCAACGTGTACTATAGGTAACTATTCACAGCCTTCAAGTATCACGAAAATAAAGCATCACCTAGGCTTTATTCCACTGCAGACTAGAAGAAAAATATGTCTGTTAAACTTCTTCAATCACATTTATCATAACCCAAGTACCTTCCTTCAGACACACATCTCACCCACCAGAAGAATTTTCCCACGTGTTGATTCCAAGTTAAACGTTGAGCAACCCTTAGCAAGTACTAAACTATTGCTATTTTCATGCCTGAATTTAGCCCTTTCGGAATGGAATCATCTTTCCCGTAATGCAGTTAAAATAACTGACCATGTTGTATTCAATAACACTCTTAATGAAGCGTTCGGGAAAGTGGAAACTTGAAGCCCTGATATTTGTTTTCACATTTCAAAAAGTAACCGCAACAATTCATTTTATCATCGCTACATCCTTTATTGGAATTACATGTCAAACCTAAATAGCTCAAGCATGCCAGATACTTTTGTTGGAATCAGTAAATTGAACAGGTCTCAGGCATTGACACTCAGACTCTTGCAGGTCGGGGCATATCCTAGCCCCGCACTCTCGCACAGGATCTATCCCGAAATTCAGACTTCAAACACTTGCGCGCTTTGCTCCGACTTTGCCAGCTTAGACCACGTGCTCTGGCGGTGACCCGCGTTAGGGGTTGACGAACACGTTACACCGTCCAAGTTGGATGCTGCCCTACTCAGCCCGAATTCGGAAGCACAACTATGGGCAGTCCAACGGGCCCGCGACGTGGCGGAGAGGCTATCTGTCCCGACGTGGGAGCGGCCCGCTACGTGCTAGCTCACGCCCCAAAGGACCTTAATAAAGTTATTCCATTCCCAGTCAAACCTGAATAGCTGAAGCACGCTAAGAGATTTATTCTCGCAATCGCGTTAAAAAGAAAGCGTTTCAGTAGAAATAATCGACTCAAACCTGATCCTCCGTTATATCATTTGCGAATATAACGGTGAGTTTTAAAAAAAATTAATGACAGACAGCCTGGGAGGAGAACGAAAACGCCCGACCTAAAGTGTAGTATTGGCCAATTCGCGCACATAAAACGCCAGCGCTTTTGTGGGGGGCGTTTGCAACTCCCACTTATTCGCAACGTCTTATCGGCAGCGCAGGCGCGCGCACACGTACGGAAAATACGATTGGGTTACAAAAACAAACGCTACGACAAAGCAACAATGAAGAGGCGTGGAAGCGGCGTCAGCAGCAGCAGCACGCTCGGACACTCGCCCCCTACTGAAGAAGAAGAAGAAGACGGCAGTGACCAACGACGCAACTCGGCGCGACGCCGCTAGGCTATCTCTCAACGGAAGAACACGTAAGCGACCATAAAGGAGTGAACGATGGAGACCGAGCAAGAAGGGGGGGACGCAAAATAAAGACTTAAACAAGAAAGCAAGCAAAAGAAACTACAGTGGAACAAGTCAGAGCTACATAAAAAAGCTCAAACAAAACACAAGAAGAGGATCGACAATATAAAAATGGCAGGGAAAGGTGATGGGGAGGAAGTCGACGGGCGGGAAATTTATGGCGCTAAGCGGCCAAATTATTGCTTCTCCAGCAAGCAGCCGGGACTTCGGTTGGGGAGGGAAGGCTGTTGGAGAGCGCCAGAAGTTGCGCCGCCGCTCCTGTCCCTGTTCAGTAAAAGAAAAAAAAAAGCAACCATCGTGTTCTCTACACAACTAGCACTGCCCGCTTCGTCCAGACAGAGTGGCCAACTAACTCTCTCACTCTCTTCCCTATTTCTCTCTCCTCGACTGAGCCTTCTATAGCGTGTGCAAGCACTGTCGCAGCTCGCTTATACCGTGCCCACCGACCGCCCTACTCTCGAAATCTACAGGAGAAGAAAGTAATAAAAGAGGGCGAGCTCAGAGAATGATAAAGACAGATAAAAAAGGAGGGAGGAAAGGCACATAGCGTGATGATAAAAAAGTGCCCGGAGTATTAGGGAGCGGCGGTAGCCGGTGGCACAAAAGATAACGCGAGCGCTAGCGCGTATGACGTCCGGAAAGAAGGGAGAGAGAGAAAGAGAGAGAGGTGGCGCGAAAGTGGTTTGAAATATCACCTCCGTGAACGGTCAGTCATTATTCAACGGGTGAGTCCGCACGTACCGACGGAGTACTACCCCGACCACCTCCCCCAACAGGCCACTTGCATCCGTCCCCCTTCCCTTCCATTTTTTTTTTTTGTTTCCTCATATCATTCGTTTTCGCCCCGAAGCGATGGTAGTAAGCACACAACGCGCTGGTTTGTACAGTGCACTACTGCGGCGAACAACCCTCTTATGACGCCCGCTGCCGCGTGGCGGCGTTGGCGCGAGTATGTGTGTTGCGTGGAAGGACGCGTGCGCCCGTAAACTGCGCGCTCCCAAATAAGAGTACAGTGGCCGTGTACGCGCGTATGTACCGACTACTCACGCGGCAATGTGCATTCAAGCGAAGTAAACACACACACGCATGAGAGGCGTCACGAGAGCGGTCCAACGCTAGAGGTCTCGCACGACCGTGTCCCTATACTCCTCTCCGTACGACCTCAATCGCTGTATGTCTGGGGTTGAAGTAACGCCGATAAGAGGGAAGCTCGCTCCCGTACTTTCCCCGCACTCTACACTACGGCGTCTCGTGTATTTGTTTTTCTTTGTGGACAGCCACGAAGTTCGAACCCGTTTATCAGCAACGAAACAGTTTTTCGACGTCCAGCGACAAGCTTGGGAACTTGCAGAACTGAACGCAGCTCGCGTGTGGCAGGAGGCAGCGGTGTGATTTAGGGATGTCGCCACGTGTTCGGACGTATGCTCCCGCGGACCCCAATTGCGGAACAAGCGAACGCTTCATTGTTTCGGTAGCAACAAGGTCACGCTCGCCTTTTTTTTTTCTTTTTCTAGCGCTCTGATGAACACATTACAAATAGCTCGTCCAAAGGCTGTCGCTGTAACTGCCCCTTAACTGTACGCGCGGAGCAAGTTTTTAGCAACGGTCCCAATGTACATTTTTTTCCTTGTTGTATTGCGGGTTCGCTAAGAGGCTTCACTTCACGAAACACAAACCTGGGTCGCTGAATCAGCGACATAAAAAAAAAAGGCAACTGTCTTGACTGACGAATCCCCCAGACAGAGCACGCGCCACTGTGAGGCAATATATCTTGAGGCTTTACGTTCACTCATTGATCTGTTGCGCATCTTTGCGCAAACACCTCTCGTCAACATTCTATGCTCGGCAAGCATCATCAAATGTGTATTCGTGTTGGTGACACCGACAGCGAACTGCTGCAAGCGATAAGGCTGTGCTCGCGTACGACCTTGCTAACTGAAACAAACTTCGCGGTGTTTTCTTTTAATTTTGTAGTTTTTTTCAGCGTAGACTGCTAAGTGTTGTCTGCATTAATCACAACAATGAACGCGTGCCTAATTGCAAAATAAAGGGCGCATTGCAAATAAAATTATTTCGGCCGCCAACAGCGTAAGGCTTCGTGTAGAGGTACTATATCGAGGTGAAGAAAAAAAAGTGTTTCGATATTTACTGATATACGAGTGCCGGCAGCATGCAGACAAGCACTTGTTTAATTATTTGTGAGATACGAAGCATAATGGCCAAACAACTTCATTGAAACAAAAACGAAATTACAAAATGGCACAGCCTTAAACGCCATAGCACATAGTCCTCGACCCCGACTGCCGGGTTGTCTCGTGATGCCGTCCAGAAAAAGAGCGGAATTTGGGACAAAGACTACGGGACGCAAAAAAAAAATGAAATAAAGAGGAACTATTAAAGGCCGCTGCGGAAACCACCACCCTGTCACGAAGTGCGGGTCGCCGCATACACTGGTCTTAAAAAATTGGCGTTTTCGCATGGTCCTTCGCAAAGGGAACACTCTTATACGCCTCTCCTTTATTATTATTATTAGTTTTTCAAGCTATATGCATGGCCTTCTTTTGTTTTACTGTTCCTTTCCCCGCGTCTCCCTATCTACACCCTCCACGCCTACACGCCTACGGCATCGTCGATCTCTCCGTTAAGAAGGAGGAGAGGTCAGAAGCTTTCAAAACAAGCATCTATCGCGGCGTCTACGTACGCACTCTGGTAAAACCGCTCGCCCCTCTCCAGCGAGTGAACATCCGAAGAGCGCAGATAGCCAGAACATAAAGCACGCCACACAAGTACGCGCTATAGGTTATGAGGAAACGCAGCGCTGTCGACTTAAAAGAATATCAGCGACTCAATTCTCTCCCTCCTGTATTTATTTCACTTTGTCTGGCTTCGTTGTACTTTTGTTTTTGTTTTTTGCCTTTCACTTTGAGTATAGAAGGAAAACGCGTTTGGTTCTCGTCATATTCTTCGACCGGCGGCGCGCAGAGTTTTTCGAAGTGACGATCCATCTTCCTCGGCTGTCGCTTCCTCGAACTAAGTGACACTGAACAGCGACGCAGCGTAGCGGCTTTCGCAAGTGCGTTTTTTTTTTCTCTTTTTTTCCTTATATTGCTTCACTCATGCCGTCGCCTCAGATAAACTCTCGAATGCAAAGCGAGCGTATGCGCTCAATGTCGCATGTAAGACAGCGTGGTCGTGCTACAGCTGACATTATGGTCATGCGTTCGACTCTCCATGAAAGCAGACAAACAAAAAAATGATGACAGGACACAGAAGAATACTCCGAAGCGCAAACATCATTTAGGTTTCTCTGAAGATACGTGCAGGTAATACATAAGCATAATGCATTATGCCTTAAGGGCAAGTCTCTATCGCAATAAATGAATTAAAAAATAGTTCGACGCAACACGTAAAACGTTATAAAGCCGCTCACGTTGGTTTCTTTCTCCTAAATTCTCGCTACGTTTAACACAAAGTTTCCGGCATGGAGCAACACCAACTTTCTAACCACACCTTTCTCGCAACTACGTACTTTGAAGCTTCTTGTTCTTTTTTTTTGTGTGTACTAGAAAAAAAAAAGAATCTGATTTATGGTGCAGTCACGCAGGTGTCAGTGAGCTCGCACTCCCTTTTTTCCTTCTCTCCTCTCTCTCTCATCTTTCTATGTCCTTTTCTCATCTTTATATGCCCGATGATGACGTCACTGTATCCCATAAAATGATGTCACATGATGACGTCATCACATTACATGGTCGCTTGATCAAAGGCGGGCCGACCACGGAGGCAGTACAAAACCACGTTACGTGCAAAAAGCTTTCGGAGAGGAGTATCAATACATCAGATGAGAACAAGAAGGAAGAAGACTTTCGCCGTCGCGTAGCCTTAGGCAAATGCATAAGAGACCCTGTAAATTTTTGTTTCTCTTACTTCTCAGTTGAAACGCTACGATCGTGCCGGAACCAGGCGCGCATATCTTGAGTACGCGCCGCACAAGGCTTTTTTATATCTGCTCTGCACAGCGTTCCGTAAGTGTTCCACTCATATATTCAACCAAAAGAAAGTGAACCATTCACAGCGTTCGTCCTCTGAGTAGAGAGACGTTATATGGTTGCCCTTTCACGTTACGCATAATGGCCCAGCATTCACGGCAGCCACAGACTGGGCGGCCCCGCTCGGGGATCTATAGCGTCACGACTTGAAGCCACGGAAGGAAACAGCCAAAAGTCAAAGAGCCTGTGTGGTGTCAACTAGAAAAAAGCGAGGCCTCGTGAGTGGCAGTGCAAGTGACATCTGTCACCGCAGTGTCGCTCAACGCCGGCCGACCTTAGTGTTCCTATGTTCACACAGGGACATTAGCCGACACACACTCAAACGCATGCGGTTTCAACGACGTTCTAAAGTTACGTTGATTGGACCAGGGCCGTGAGGTACAAAACTGCTTCGCGAGTGTGAAGGGGAAGATCGCACTGCTAAGCCCGGGGACGCGGATTCCAGTAGGTTTACGCGAAACACAACTGTTCATTCATCTGCACTACTTTGACAGAAAAAATGCGCCGCGCTCTGAATAAGGCCCATAGATTGAAGCTGCCTAAAAAAAAAAAAAAAACACCAACGATTCCACCACGGTGTAAGAAAAATAATTACACCGTGGATTCCACTAATGCTTCCCTTAAAGAGCCTCTAAACATCCTTTGAATATACGAAGAACAAGCGCGTCATTATCTCCTAGCGTTTCCCGTCTTTTCGGCTCGATTCGTGAGGCCAGCAGTCTGCTCACGTGACGTCATGAGGAAAAACATTGGCCGCGTATCTGCGTGCTTCGCTGCAAATGTCGTCGAAAGACAATAGTCTTGTGCCGGCCGTACTACACGAGTTCTCCTCCTCCTCCATGTTGAACCGCCGCATCTGGATGATAGCGTCACATTTTCAGCGCAGCCTAAGAAACACTAGCATTTTCAGCTCAGCCTAAGAAACATTATGGTCTTTAGAATCACTTATCCATGTATTTTCTAGTAAAGCAACACACCACCTGATACTTATGCATTGATGTTGCGTAATATTTGCTTTTTGATCGACAATACTCACAAGTATGAACGCAGCTATCAGTTCAAGATGGCTGGGCGTTCAGAAAGTGGTTAAACTTTGGCCGGGTGGCTCGATCGGGTGACAGACAGACCAACAGAAAGACAGACAGACAGACCAAAATTTCTACGTTTAAGTTCCCCAAGAAAGACTATCGTCTTTAATAAGCTCTCGATTGGTTCATATACGAGGGATATCAGTTGCGAACCGTCTCCTAACCGTCTTCGTCATGCGGTCGCGCGCTCTTTCTGCCTTGTCTCGCACGAATATCGTGCGCGATCAACTAATTTCACTTCGTATTGTGCGTTTTGGACTGCGCAAGCGGTGATATACAGCGTGTGGCCGAAAAGGGCGAAATCCTAATAGGCTCAACGCTTAGTGTTGACATTGTCGCCGTGTTTTATGAAGAAATAAGAAGGCGAGGACGAAATCGCGCCTGTATAGGAAAGGTTGCGATGGCGAGAAAGAAACCATTATTTCGTCTTTGAACTGGGAGTGGTTTAGTAGGGGCCCCTTTGAAAGAGCTCCTTCATTAGGCAGGCGATAAAACTTGTCCGTGCATATACTTGCATACTGCTATCATGCATTAGTTGTTCTTCTTTGACCGCCCCCCCCCCCTTTTTTTTTATTTCTTGCCATAGAGAAAGCGATATGAGGGGAGGCGGTGACTTCTTGGGGCGCGCTGTTTGAGAAGTTAAGTTAACCAGACCACTTCGCGAGCACGCTCTCAAAGAAGACGTAACTTTCAAGAAAGCAAGGAGAACTGCGGTGACAAACACAAAGGGAGGGGCCTGATGGTGGATAAACAAAGAAACGCATTAGCCTGCTGCGAATGTCTGGCGTTCGGTATATCGCAGCGAGGCAATGAGCAAAAACTAAAAATAAAAAGGAGGCGCGCGGCGGAGAGACGAATGCCAGAGACGCGCGATGATGACTGAGTGGGTCGCATTAAAAGAAGGTTCGTTTCGCGCTGTCCCGCGGAGGCTGGCACGCGGTGTCGCATGTGTGAGTGGGTCTGATGCTGCGACGTTTCAATCCTCGCTACAGAGACGACTCCTCGCGTGTACCTGCGATCAGTCTCGCATGGCCGCACTTCGGGCTCTTTACTTGCAGGCATTCGGAGAGTGCCATTCCGTCTTGGTGACGAACACTGGAGCTATGCACTGAGACCCCGTTTTTGTATCGTTTTGTTGTGAAATACAGCGACGGTAGCACTCTTGAAGACAGAATGCCTCACTCGGCTTCTTCCGCAGTTTTTCTGTAATGCGGTCCGAATAGAGATTTCGGACTGAATTCGGCATTTGAACTTTCAAACCTTGAAATTATATTTTACTACATAAGTACATTGACCAGTGGTGTAGCCAGAAAGATATTTCCGGGAGTGTTATAACCCACCGGTAACAAAACAAAAGGTAATATAGAAGGAAAGACAGCCTTCGTTCATACACTGTCTTAGTCATTTTTCTGCTTTCAGAAAGGCCAAGTGTTGTTTCGTTTACTGTAATACCTACATAAAGATACGAGCGGAAATGAGGAAGAGAGCGGGGCGTGCGCAGCGCTCAGAAAATTTCAAGAGGTGTTTTGACCCCGATACACCCGGATAACCCTCAAACAAGCGTAGTCTATGTTAATAAGTTAGCCTACCGCACTGCTGCTGATAGTATTCCTGTTAAGCGCCTTTCTTAATGCTACTATCGAATAAGGCCTCTACCCTTTTCTTTTGTCTATTTTACTTTTTTCAGCGCTTGCAACATCACCAGCTTAGGGCTCATGGCATCAAACCCTAGCGTAATTCCTTTCCTCGTATGATTTTATTCCTTTTGTATCGTTGCTGCATATAACCATCATGCATATGTCCCTCCCATAACCCTCCGCCCTTCTTTTTGTTGTTGTTGTTGTTGTCCCGGGACAATCGTTGGTACCACGTTCGTAGCATCATCAAGCAACCTTTCAAAACGTAGAACATGTGTACCTCCTCGCTTTGTGCGACCTCATGCAGAACCCTCCATCACACACCCCCCCTCCCCCTCTTCCCAGCGATGCCGCTGTAGTTTCGTTTTCTACATTGCGGAGCAGCAAGGACAAGTACAAACAAAAAAAATGGAACATCTGAACGACGCGCAACTCCACCTCAACCCCAACAGCGTGATGAATTAATACATACACCACAGCGGACTCTGGCTGCAGCAGGAGGCATGACGTATGACGTTTCCAGTGACGTCGTTTCAGGGAACCGTGCTCGACGTTGGAAACGGCATATTCTATCACCCGACCAACCTCTTTCGTCGTTCTGCACACGTTCCGAGTAGCGTAAGCAAATACAAAGAACGCGTTTGTGCGCGTCAGCGTATACTGTGACGCGCGAGGGCAAGTTAGAGAGGGGGGTCGCTCATCGTTACATTCGGTGACGTTCGCGTTTACACAACTCTTCACTGTCCGCATCCCTTTACCTTTTTCTTTTTCCTCATTCGTTCTCCCGTTGTATCCCAAATAGGGAGAGAAGCGCGGCCGCCCGGTCAAAGCGCTTCCGGTTCCTGGTTGACAAACGTATACACACGCGCGCTACGTTTTTTTTTTATATTTTTTTTCCTCGATGGCCGTTGCACTCTGGCCTGCGCCATGTCAGACGGCTCGGAAAAGGCAGCGTGTCGAACGCCACTCGTTAGATAACGGGCACTCGAGCAAAAGAAGGAATCAAAAAAAGGAAATAGACATCCAGGGTGAACAACTGTTCTGGAAGGAGAGAACATACGCGCGCCCACGCCGTGAAAGTATGCAGAAAAAAAAAGTCCATGCCTCCTTCTGCTCTTCAACGGCCTCGATCCTGCTTTCAGCCACTCAGTGCATAACATAGGAGTACAGACAAAGCGCACATTCATGCACGCATAGATACATTTGCGTACGCACATCCACACAGTTACGAATACCCCGTACGTGCGTACACATACATACATACATACATACATACATACATACATACATACATACATACATACATACATACATACATACATACATACATACATACATACATACATACATACATACATACATACATACATACATACATACATACATACATACATACATACATACATACATACATACACACATACATACATACATACATACATACATACATACATACATACATACATACATACATACATACATACATACATACATACATACATACATACATGCGTGCAAGAATGCTACCAAACGTGGTGAGATAAGACGATATACCTTTCTCTATCATAGGAAAATCTACTTGAAGAAACTGATAAGCTGCCCACTTGATGATGGGTCATTCCACGAGAGATCGACACGGGTCCGAAAATTGATATTTTAGATTTTATTGAGTATTTAATATTTTATGCACCTCTTACCAGGTAGACTGAAAGTAAACTTCATTTTATGATTAACGGCATAACTTACGAGAAAAAAATTATCGAACTTATCCAACACGGAGGGACCAATTCTGTCACCTGTGATTCTCTAAAGTTTGAGATGCTCTAAAAACACAAATATTATTGTTACAAGGGAAATATTTTTTTTCCTGAAACTTATGCCTAATGGAGAATAAATTCATACGGTTTCAAGTTTGTAGAGCGAAGGAAAATAGTTTTTAAAAATGTCTAATTATGTGACATTTTATAAAAGGTTATGTATTCCCCATTTTGTTTCTCTGAAGGTAATGCAAGCAGCGCATTGAAACTTTACGAGTTGTGGGAATATAGTGTGTTCAATAAGCGCATAAAATATTGTTGCCGTAGGGCAAATACATATTTTTATATATTGCCTCAAACTTCTCATATTGGCGAAAGTGAACCTTACTGAAATGTGAATATTAAAAAAACCCCATCTTCGATTTTTCTTAAAATCCCGTAAAGAGACAACCGAAGGCCATCGAAAAGTAATATAGAAAAATATGTTGCATTATTTTGTTTTTAGCGACAATATTCGCGGTACAAATCAGAGCTTTTCCAGAAGGCGCTGAGGTGCTGAGAAATCTAGAAATCGGAACAGAAAAGCGACAATCAGCTTCAAACGCGACTACACGTGACCGCATTTGGAGAAGAAAGGCTGTTTTAGTGGATCGGAGTAATTATTTTGAGCACGATATCCCACAGTACCTGAATTTGCACTTATACGTCGAGTACTGAGACTTCTTATATGTGGGCGCCTCTCCATTACTGACACACGGATAATAATAATAATAATAATATCTGGGGTTTAACGTCCCAAAACCACGATTTGATTATGAGAGACGCCGTAGTGGAGGGCTCCGGAAATTTCGACCACCTGGGGTTCTTTAACGTGCACCTAAATCTAAGTACACGGGCCTCAAACTACTGACACACGGATGCGACTGCTGTGACGGCCATGTGTTTTCAACATTTTGGTTAAGCGAAATAAATATGGAATAAGTTCACGAACGATCATTTGGGGCGCGGAGACTGCCGCTTTAGACTGAAGAACACGCTTTAGGGCTAGTTCTCGTCAGTCGTCTGCTCAACAGATTAATTGCTGCACGCCGCATCTCGGAGGCAATGCTTTAGATCATATGGTTTAAAGTCGGGACAAATATAACGCCATCTGTAATTTTATCGACAAATACTTTGTGAAATTCATTTGAACATACTACACTTCACTTTTGCATTCTCACTGCGGATACTTGCGCACTCTGTTTTACGTCTGCTCTCATTAAAGGTGGGAGACATATGAACAGACGACGGATAGATCGCTTTCGTGCTGCTGATTTCACGCATCTTTCTTTGTAAGAAAATGATAGCAGCATTGCCAGTGATTTGAGCCTTAAGGAGCGTGGCGATGGCTGACCGCTTCAGCCATGATAGAGTTTTTTGTGCAGATTACCTGATGGTGCACAAAAAGAAAATACCTTATCAAAGAAATTTCCGCAAGGTCGAAGACATCGGCCTGTTTGCCCTCCAGAAGCTTTTGCCGAAAGCTGCCCGCCATGCACATGACAACGACCACGTCTGCCAGAACTTCTTCAGACGCCTCAGAGATATGCTGTCGTCATCTGATGGCTCCTCAGCTGAAACAGTTGATGAGTTTTTGCCGGAAGAAGAGGAAGCCAGAAGTCAAGAGCGGTGCGTAAATACGCCTGAAGCATTGCCACATATGCGACTTGAGAAGCTGCATGCGCAAAATAGCAACGTTCATCCGGAGCAGAGCCAACCTAGCAACATTTCCACCGTGACAATGAAATGCCACCGTAATGTGTGTAACCGCCATTTAGAACCATCAGATCTAAAATGCAATGTGTGCGCCCAGTGGTTCAAGAACTTCAAACAAGCCTATGAAGCGTGCTCTTCTTATCAAGAGCGAATGCGTTTGTTGACACTCTTGCCGAGCGAATTGGAGCGCCGAAAACTCCAAGCGCTTATACCAAACTTGTCAGCTTACATGATATACAGATCCCGACGCTGGCGCGAAAAACACGGGATATGGTCAGCACCAAATGCGCTCAAAAGGACACGGCTGAACCAAATGGACGTCCAGGCAGCTATGGCCTACTACTCCAAAGATGAGTATGGCTGCTCTCGGCAGAGTCCCAACAAAAAAGATGTAATATCTGTTTTGATTGACGGGAAAAAGGAGCATGTTTCCAAAAGGTTTATGACCCGTTCGGTGCGAGAGGCTTACAGTCTCTTTAAAGAAGCTAATCCGAACACGTCGATTGGGCTCTCAAAGTTTTATTCTCTGAGGCCGAAGTGGGTCCTTCTTGCACCGCAGCAAGAAGTGTGTCTTTGTATATACTGTGCTAATGCCACGGAGTGTGTTTCTGCCCTACAAGGGGGGGGGGATGTCACCGATAGTGCCTACACGGCCGACTTCTTGAAAGAACTGTGCTTTGCAGCTCTCCTACAAGTGATTGTTTTTTAGGCAATTGTGTTTATTGTGCTAAGGAGGACGCTCTGACAGCTACATATTTGGGAATCCCTGAAGAAATTGAGGTAGCCTATGCAGTATGGGAAAATGGAGATCTAGTAAAAAAAACAGCACAGGCAAGTGCTTTTCTGCGAGAGCTAAGTCTGTGGTTTGTCAAGTGGATTACCCATGATTACATAAGACACATTCAAGAATCAGCCATACGCCCGGCAATTCACTTTGATTTCGCCGAAAATTGGACAGCCATTTTACCGAATGAGGTAGTCGTATCCCTGGCACAAAAGACAGGTGTCTATATTTACGTGTGTCGTCACAAGCAAGCATTGAAACCAAAGTTTTGCCGTCATCAGTGATGACACTTGCCATGATGCTGCACATGCCTGTTTTGCACTACAAATAATCCACAACTACATGAAGGAACAACTTAAGCCTGACACGCATGTTATCTATGTTTCCGATGGCGCCAGCAGTCACTTCAAAAACAAGTGCGAGTTGTTCGAGTTGTGTCAGAAAGATCACATATCAACAAAGTGGATTCTTTCGGCCACAGGGCATGGCAAGAACTCTTGTGACGGTGTTGGTGGCCTAGTAAAGCATCAGGCCACGCTCTACAACCTGAGAGCGGCAAGCTCAGCTGTGATTAAGTCGGCATCTGAAATGGTGGCGCAAATGAGCGCGAAGCTCAAGAATGTCAAGCTGCTGTGTGCAAATGCAGACGATCTAGAAACCTTCCGTCAGTTTAAGAAGAGCCAGTGGAAATTGTTGCCACGTGTTCCAGGCATAAGTTCTTGGCATGTTTGGCTAAGCACATCTGAAGGCACTGATCGTGGTCGTGTTTTGTTAGTGTCACGTACCGCTGAAGGTGATCTGCGAAAGATGCAGCCCTTTTGAGCGCATCTCTTGTTTGACGCATTCGTCACCAAAAGAGCAGAGTGTGGGTGCTTCAAGCGCATATGTTTTATCTTGCGAGACCCAAGACTTGCGTTGGAACACTTTCATGCATAAGTTTATCTGCAAATATACAGAGATGTTTTGCAACTGAGTTACAGTGTAGAAGATTTCCTCCGTTAGAGCTGTGTAATCAGCAGCATAAATGCGCCTTCATAGGTATGCATTTGTCACAGTGCTAAAACAGCCTTTCTTCTCCAAATGCGGTCACGTGTAGTCGCGTTTGAAGCTGATTTTCGCTTTTCTGTTCCGATTTCTAGATTTCTCAGCACCTCAGCGCATTCTGGAAAAGCTCCGATTTGTACCGCGAATATTGTCGCTAAAAACAAAATAATGCAACATGTTTTTCTATATTACTTTTCGATGGCCTTCGGTTGTCTCTTTACGGGATTTTAAGAAAAATCGAAGATGGGGTTTTTTTAATATTCACATTTCAGTAAGGTTCACTTTCGCCGATATGAGAAGTTTGAGGCAATATATAAAAATATGTATTTGCCCTACGGCAACAATATTTTATGCACTTATTGAACACACTATATTCCCACAACTCGTAAAGTTTCAAAGCGCTGCTTGCATTACCTTCAGAGAAAAAAAATGGGGAATACATAACCTTTTATAAAATGTCACATAATTAGACATTTTTAAAAACTATTTTCCTTCGCTCTACAAACTTGAAACCGTATGAATTTATTCTTCATTAGGCATAAGTTTCAGGAAAAAAATATTTTCCTTGTAACAATAATATTTGTGTTTTTAGAGCATCTCAAACTTTCGAGAATCACAGGTGACAGAATTGGTCCCTCCGTGTTGGATAAGTTCGAAAATTTTTTTCTCGTAAGTTATGCCGTTAATCATAAAATGAAGTTTACTTTCAGTCTACCTGGTAAGAGGTGCATAAAATATTAAATACTCAATAAAATCTAAAATATCAATTTTCGGACCCGTGTCGATCTCTCGTGGAATGACCCTGATTCCACAACCGCGTAACCTCGCTGTCTTGTCCGGATTATTATTTATAAGTTTCACATATTTGTTGCCACTTGCTTTGGCTATCATTTGTGATCACTGCACATGGTTTGTGTGTACTTGCATTTATTCGGCCACGACCATGAAAGGATCAGAGACTATATAATAAGGTAGACTTCAGCAACAACGCTTCAAAAGCTCGCCGGCGTGAGAGAAAGAGACGTTGTACACCAGAGATGCACGACAAGGATGCACACAGACAGCGAGACAACGCACACAAGGGGGCAGCAAAAACAGGTAGTTTAGGAAAGTCCCCCAAAAAATATAAAAAATAGACGTGAATCTGAGGAAAGCAGAGAGCCAAAAAGATGTGAAGGAACACAAGAACTTTCATCCCAATCTGACGAATGGCACGAAGGCCGGGAGCGGTTGGAAGGTCCGGTATTCATCTCACTGATGAACCCTGGCGGATCTAGTGAACCTCGTTTTCCAAGAGCGTGATTGAAGAAAGCCGATCCTGCACGCTAAGTAAACCGAAGAGCAAAGGCATCAACGAAAAGAAAGCGAGCACACAGACACACAGCCGGTACAAAAGCAAGAGATGGAAGCAGCAACAAGTTCTTCGAGATATCACTCCCGAAAGGTCCAAAAAGAAAAGAAGATTTCGTCTTGTTCTTTTTTTTTTCTTTTCCAGGTGATAGTTTGGTGAAACGGTCTTGAAACAAACGTCAGCCAGCAACGAAGCAATCAGACTCTGGTCGCGAGACGGCGCCCCAAAAGCGGAATGGCCGGGAGCCTGAGAAACCGAGCCGTATGAGAAGTCGACTGCTGATGGCAGCGGACGCAAAACATCGAAGCAAAAAATGCACTCTCTTGCCTCTGGCGCGAAACAAGCGGCATCGGACAGCGCTCGGAAAAATAGCAGAGAAAGAATAAATAAACCCGAGAAAGCCAGCAAAGGCGTGAGTCAGTGGAGCTGCGATGGAAGGATGCATGCGGAGGAGAGGGGGTGGACGGCAAGATCCGAAGCCCAAAGCCAAATCAAAGCGGCGTGTGCCGTATCCGAAGCCAAAGGCTAGAAACCCAAGAGGCGACGAAATGAAGAACACCCTCCGTCCTTCGCGGGTCGGCGCAGGGGCCAACGAAAAGGACGCAAAGATATTCCGGAGCACGCGGTCAAGCACAAACAGATAAAACAGAAACAGCGCGGTAAACGGGAAACGCCGGGTATTGTTAGATATGATAAAGAAAAAGAGTCAAGAGAGATAGATATACAACAAAGCCCACATGTTCCCGCGTTAGATGGCTGACCCAAGCCCAGAATTAAATACAGCATGAGCAGCGTTCACTCAGGGCAGCGTTCACGAACGCTGGAGGCGTTCGCTTCGCGAACGCCCCCCCCCCCCCCCCCTGTGCAGCGTTCGCCAGCAGCACTGTACAAGCTTGGCGAGGTCAGCCCAGCGAAATAACGCGCCCCGTGAAATAGTTTTCCCCCAGAGCCCAGAAGGAACCGACCGGCGGGCAGTCATGGCGGCGCAAGAAATTGATATAGGGAGATAGGGAAAAAGGGGGGAGAGAGAGAGAACATGAAAGAGACTGACAGATCTGAGGAACCTGTTCCAACTATAGCTGTATATGCGCTACTTCTCCACTCATACCCCCAAAGCCCAGTCTTTCCTTTTTTTTATACCCTCTTGCTCGTTCTTCTTACAACATCCCCAGTCTGGTCCGCTAAAGGTCTCGGACGTATCGCGCGGCGGGCTCCCCGCTCTTGCATCTGTATTTTCCCCGCGTTTCGCCGGTGGCGCTGCCGAGCTTTTTGATTGGACGTGTCTCTTCCCCATCTTCTTCCCCCCCCCCCTTTCCCGAGTGTCTTCGTTGCCGAAGAAGCCCTCAGCTTTGGTCCGGCGCTCCCTTTTTTTCATTTCTACTGCCGCGTGCAGCCACCTTTCTCTCCCCTATCCTCCCAAGTCCACCCTCGCGCTTTCCCGCCTTTTTTTTTTCCCGTTCGGTTTTTGCACCCCCGGTTTCGTCCCTCTTTGATAACGAGAGAAGGAACGAAGAAACGCGAAACTATACAGCATAAAGAAGGGAAAGGGAGGACATCTCTCATCTCGAGCACGAACTATCTCACCGCTTTTCGTTATAGTATTCCTTCCCTTTCATGCCGGCTGCGTCTGCTCTTCGTTGTTCGTCAATCCTGCAGACTCCACACACGTCCTTTCTTTTTTTTTCGTTTCTTTCTTTCCTTTACATCCGGGAACATCGCTTCCTTTCCTCTATACTCCACGTTTCTTTCTTTTTCCATTTTTCTTTCGGAAGGAGATGTCTCCACGAGCGTCAGTACTCGCCAATCAGGAAGCCATATCGCGCGGAAGCAGGAAACAACTAGACAGACATGTGGCCGCACGCTTTTTTTTTTTTCTCTGAGCGTGGGGCCCTGGGAGTCCGCCCGTCCGCTCGCGCGCGCACAGCTTGTTATTACTGAGACGACGGTTCAGTTCGTTCGTATATACGTCCAGCGCCCTTACACCCCTCTTCTGCTTCGGCGTGTCTCTCAGAGCCGCCTGGTGGACGAACGTGCTGTGGGTCAGGGTTTTGGAGCGGCAGCGTCGAGAAAGGAGGGGACCCGTGGTACCCGACGAGAAAGGTGCGGGGTAATCATTTTTACGGCGACGTCTCCGTGATCGCAAACTAAGTACTTCCGACTCGTTATGCTGCCAGCTCCGTGCTATACGAGGCGATGACGTAAAGCTCGCTCGTTAAGCCTAAACACGTCGATGTTTCTCAATGCGCGAGGTTTCCCAATGTTGCCCAGTTCATGCATTATGAACGCGCGTACACTGACAGAGAACGTGGCAATGCATATGGGAAGTGCTAGGGTCATTGACGCCGCACGAAGCAACGGTAGTTGCGATACATTGACACGGGTTAATATATCGTAGACATGCAAAAAAGAAAGAAAAAACAAAAGAAGTGTAAATAGTAAGCGGCAATGACAACGTACCACAGATGAAGATCCCCTGTGAAATTCCACTAGCAACAGAAACAGGCAAAGTGTTTGTTTCACGCTTTGTCTATAATTGAGTGACGGCTGGCTCGGTGTAACAATGAGACTTACGGCGGTTTCCCAAAATTAGAGTGTTTTACTTGTCCTTAAAATACCACTGCTCGTGTAATGACAATCTGGTAAGCAATGTCAGGAGTGAAATACATTATCTGTATAGTCAACAAAAACGTCGTTTAGAGACTGTGTTTAGTAAACGATGAAAAGTACCGAATACAATTTATCGACAGTCGCTCGCCATTAGTCTGACCAGAAAAACTGCTTAAAACATGTGAAATTCGAGCAAACAAAAGCAGCGTACCATTGGAGACCCATATTCGCCAAGTCCAGCCATTCATAATTATTACCATCGTCGTAATCACGTTAATATAGTTAATAATGATGGAGGAATACTTCGTTGCTGTGTTGTCGGAATCTAGGGTGTATTCAGTGTGAGTACATCAAACGCGAAATTACATAACGCTCGATAATCTGCAACTATATACTCACATTCGAGCGCCTACATACGAGCGCGCGTGTCAAACCTTCGCGACGCGAAGGGAGACAGCGCGCGCCTTCAAATTACAAATGACGCCGCGCCAACATACGCTGCGCCTCAACACATCGATAAGCCCGAGGAGCCAGTGAACAGCGCGCGCCAGCGTCACGCCAGCGCTCCGCTCAGCGTCCGCCAACAATACCCTCCTCAACACGCCCGCCAGAAACTCTCCACTCAAACGTCGCCGCAACCGCCGCCACCAAAGCGCGCGAGCCAACGCCTCTATAAAAAAGCCTTTTCTTTAAAAAGCGCCCGCCGCGAAACGCCCCGCCCCCTTCAAAATCCATAGCGCTCCCCGCCCCTCCTTTCCCACGAGTGACGTCACAAACTTCCTTCACCTAAATTTAAAACGACCTCGACCTTCCTCCCACTTCAACCGCCAGACGAACCGGAAGACGCCGCCGAGACCGCGGCTGAAGGCAAGGGGACGAGAAAAAAAAAATCTCCTATTTAAAGAAACCCATTTTGTAATGTAAAAAATTCAATACGCGCGCCGCCGGGTGTGCCGCTGCAACGTCGGGAAGCCTCATCCCTAAAAAAACCGAGCCGGGATTTCCCCGGGGTCCTCTTTCTTTTCCACAAAGAGTTCTGGTTAAGCCCCCCCCCCCCCCCCCCGTCCTTCCCCACTCTGTCCCTTTCCCCTTTCTTCAAATACGCGAGACGGTGTCGCTTTTCAGCTCACGCGAACTTAAAAAAAATATGTAAAACTAAAAAATCCACACGACAGCCGTGGCAGGAGACGTCCGCGTCGCCGTCTGGCGGCGAAGCAGATGGGAGGGGGTTTCCCCGCTTCCGCATTCCCAGACTCCCGTTCTCCTCACGCTCTCCGGCGAAGGACGTCCTCCCGAAACGCTTTTGTGAAAAAAAAAATTTTTTTGTTCAGTTTATGTGAAACCCGGCGTAAAACGACGGCAGCCGCCGCTCCGCTCCGGCGCGGGCGCTCCCGCGATTTTTCAGTAAACGCGTCCCCTCTCTCCCCACCCGAGCGATCGATATACAGCTCTCTTGGGAAGTACTCTCCCCAATCCTTCCTTCCTGCCTCCAATCCTCTGAGCCCGGGCTTCCCCTTTTCTGACACCTTCGCTTTTCGTTCGCCATTTTGATCCCTTTGTTGATATCATTTTTTTGTTTTTTTTTCTGTATGGCTGGTCTTCACGTTTGTATACATTTTCATACTTCTCTCTTTTAACATGTTCCCCTTTCATTTCCCATTTTCATCCTTTCTTTTTTGGATTCTTTATTTTTTATGTCGGGTCTCTCCTGACAGGTCTATATCCAATAAAAAAAGCCTCAGGGTTTCCTTCTCACCATTCTCACTGCCCACTTCGTTTTACTTTACAAACGCTTCCTTGCGCTCCAACTCCGCGTGGCTTCTAGTGATCTCCATTAAATACTTCCTTTTCCAGCCACTAAGTTCTACTCCACTACGTGAAGCGAAGGGCACAGTTCATTCACCTCCTCCATCTGTGTATTTTATTTTTATTTTTATTTTTTTCGTCCGTTCACCCGTCGACAAGGGGAACTTCAAAGCTGAAATCCGGGAATTGACTCCGTTTCTCACTTCTCTTTTTTTTTTTCAGTTTTATCCCCGTAAAAGCAGGTGAACCCTAAATAAAAGAAAGAGCACGAAGCTTCGAGTGAGCAAAATCGCAATGTTAAAAAAAAAAGGATGAGAGAGAGAGAGAAAAAAAACCGCAAATACGAAAACCAAAACCGCGGAAAGATTGCGAAAAACAAGTTTCTACTCAAAAACAAAATTTAGAAAAAGATAAGCATTGCGGATGAAAAAAAAAACAAGATAAGAAGAATCTCTAACACAGTGCACTTTTCCTTAATCGCACAAAACAAACACATGAAAACGAAGCGAAAGGAACGGAAAGAAGCCGGTATCACCGGCCATATAAACTGAGAGCGCTGAATCTGACAGCATATCTTCTTCTTTCTTTCTTTTTTTTTCGTCGCGAAAACGACCTCAAACGACGTTCGCAGCGACCCCTGCACCTCCGACCGCGAGTCCCTTCAAACGGTTTCTCCTTTACATCATCTCCACGCTACGAGACACGACAAACAAAACCAAGGCGCGGAACGCCGGGGACACGCCCTAAACCCATTTTGAAAAGACCTCTTCAGACATAAGTATAAAGTGAAAGTAAAAAAAAAAATGAATTGAATTCGGCGAGACATTAAAAAAAGAAATCGCAAGTCCTTCAGACGGCCTTGCACTTGGTGCTCCACAAACGTGGAGGTCGATTTGACAAAACAAAATCAACGACGTAAAATTCGAGTAATCGAAGATAAAAAAAAAATAAAGCGATTAGCGCGAACGCGGCGGAGACTGCGAGTGAAATTTATCGACCGTAAGCAATTTCCGAACGAAAAGAAAGTAAAAAAGCGACGAGCCAAGACCTGAGAAGGACGGCGTGTACTGAACACAAAAAGGCCAGCGTCCCGAAAAAAAAAAATGAAGAAAGAAAAACCGGCATCAGATCACACAAAAAATGATGACGTAGCGGAGAGTGAACGGCGCAAACAACAAGGCAAAAGGTTGTTGCGTGCGCGCGCAGTCTCCCAATGCGTCATTTTTTGTCGCAATCCTTTTTATTTCCTTGCTTTCTGCTTTCGCTTTAAGTATTTACCTCCTGCAAGGCGAGATTCCTTTTGATTCGTCTTACTTTTTGTCGATATTTCTCGAAGAAGGACCGCAGGAGGGAGTTCGAGCGCAAAACCTAACAAGAGCTACGTGCAAACATATAAGGCCACGTCCTACCAGAGTAGAGAAGACGACGGGCAGTGAGGGAGGCTAAGAACACGATATAAAACGAAATACGCGCAAGAATAAGCGGCGCGATCGCAATAAAACAGGCGCCTCCCTGCAAGGCAGCGCTAGCAGCAGCAAACCAGGGACGTTGGCAAAGACGCGTGTGGAGGAAAAGAAAGAAAGAAAACAAAAATAGGGGAAAAATCCTCCCCTCCGTTTTTGCCCGTCGTCCCCCATTTTTCCCCGGGCCCATCCTCATTTTTCGAACTCTCCTCCTCGTTTCTCCCTTCTTTAAATCGATTGCTTTCCTCCTCTCTCAGCAGCCCTGTAGCTCGGTAGCTCCTCGCCTCCGCGGCGCTGCCGTTTCTGAGCGGCGTTCCTTTCCGCGCGCTCTCCCGTTTAGGGAGCGTTTTTGCTCCCTCCTCTCCCCCACTCTCCGCCGACGTTCCTTTCCGTGTCCTTCCTCCTCTCCCGTTTAGGAAGCTCCTCTCTCAATTTTTTCCTTTCCAAGGAGAGTCGTCGTCGCCTGCTCGCGCTCTCCCTCGCCTCCTTCCCCCCAAGGGCTCGCTTTCGGCATCAGAGGCCCTCGCTCACTCTTTCCCCCACACACGACGCGGCGGCCCCGGCGTCGCCGTCGTAGCAGACGCCGCCGAGCGCCTGCCGGCGGCTTTAACGGTAACGGCGCCATTTTGAAGACCGCCGAAGTCAGCCTTGTGTTGATTTCGTGATGCCCGTTTGTTTCGCACCCCTACGCCACTGTCGCTATTATTATTTTTTTTTTCTGCCTTCGCAGCGTAGATGCCTATTTCGCAAGGACCGGTTTTCTACTGCGCTTCTTTCTTCAGAGGCTTTGATCTCCGCGCATGCGGACTTCGCAGAATTTCCGTTCGTCATCCAGCACATAATGTCGCCGCGTGAGCCGTAACAATGGTAAGGTTAATGTTCAAGGCATCAGTACGGTACAATGTGGATAGCGTCAGTGGTATGCTGGCCATAGGATGGATGTCAAAAATGTAGCGCGTCACAGGAAATCACAAAGCGTGCGCATGTTCCACACGCTCTGAAAAGTCAATTTTCAAGATCTGTTATGACTACCCATAGCCCCGGTGGTTGCGGCCGGCTGCGGAGAACGGCTTCATTATTATGATAAAATTTAGCTGATGTGTTTGGTGTTAACCGTCCAACACGGTAAAAGAGGCGCTGACCAGAAGATGATACCTGGATGCCACCGTGGCGAAATTGGTCTATAATCATCGCGGTCTAAACCACCGCGAAACCTTTCCATAATCCCTTTATTCAGAAGAACAGTGACGTAGACGTGAGTGGCGCTGCTGGTCGCGCCATCTGGCGATGTCGAGTTCAACCAGGAGAAAGCAACAGTAACATCGCAGTAAACTGCTAAGTCGTACACCGCTAATGACGTAAGTACACCAGAAGATGCGCCATGTATTCGATCGCGTTCTCTCTGGTCCGCCGCAGCGGTGTAGCGGTTACGGTGCCCGGCTGCTAAACCGAAGGTCGCGGGTTCGATCCCGGTCACGTTTCGAGGGAGGCAAAATGCTAGATGCCCGTGTACTGTGCTATGCCAGTGCACCTTAACGAACACCAGGTGGTCAAAATTTCCGGTGCCCTCCACTATGGCATGCCTTATCATGATATCGTGGTTTTGGCACTTAAAACCCCAGATATTATTATTGTCGATCGCGTTCTGTCTACGCGTTCCTTCCTCTAGAAAGCCCATGCAGCATGAGAACGTCTTTATTTATTTCTTTTCTTAACAGGGTGGCAGTTGAAGAAAGCATCACAAGGTGTACCTACCTTCGTTTCCGTGGCAATCCAAGGCGTTTAGTGTTGCTTTACTCACGCAGTTGGAAGCGTGACGTCTCGATGCATGCAATTATGCCTCCATAATCACCTAGAGAAGAAAAGAAAAAGATAACTCATGTAAAGGTAGCGCCACGATAAATGCAAGGGACATTAGCTTTCACTGCATACAACTTATGAGCAACTCTCCCTCTCTTTTTCTCCCTCGCCCTCTCACATATAGGCAGGAAGTAAGGCATTCAGAAGATCAATTGCTTGGCGGTGTCGTGTAGTGCGCACGTCGTATGCTCGACAGTGATGACCATTTACGTCTAAGCACTTTAAATCGAGCAATTATGCGCGGCGAATGATACAGCTTTCGTCCCGCTTAACGACGACACACCTAAAGCAAGCCTTTTATTTATACTGTGGTGCTGAAGATTTCCCAGTAGGGGTGCCCATGAACTGTCAGCTTAATGCCACTTCCTTCCAAGGACTTCGAGGTACTCTCTTTACAGCCTACATTTTCAGGATTACTCTGCAAGTTGCGAGGCAGAAAGTGTCGCAGCCATTCTTCTTAAGTCCAAAGGCGACTGCACATGTCCGCACGCAAGTATACCTGTCACAGGATGCGGCGCTTACGTTCATGTAAGTACAACATCCTGAAAGAAATAAAAGAGCCATTTTATCTGCGATGGAAGATTTAGTACCCTTAGCTTGTTAATGTGACGTAAGCAACCATGCTCTTTTATCGTCGGAAGATTCTAAGCTTGCTTCACAGTTTCAACGTGAACAAGCAAGAGATCAAACCAGAAAAAGTTTGTTAAAGCGGTCCAGCAACCCTTTTCCAAGCCGACGAACGACCTATTGCCCCAGGAATCATGTGCCGCAATTTTTTTAGAATATGTCAACTACGAGCGGAGTTGCAGGGATCTGTCGCGCGCTCTTAACGCTCTCTTTCTCCTTTCGTGCTTGTGAGCGCGCTACACAGGGGAGGAATGACACGCGGGCAAGCAACTTCGTCTGCACGTCATGAACTTGGGCGCCTTCTTTTTTTTTTTTTTTTGAACGCACGGCTCACTTTCAGCGTGATCACGAGCGTCCTACTGTGGAGCGCGGCGCGCGCACGTAGCGGCACACCGCGGCGGCCACGGTAACTATGCAGCTCACGATGCTCAAATCAGCCAATCGCCGCGTCCGTGCGCTTTCGTGTATGTGACGCAGTTGATTTCGGGTATATGGCATCATTTGTCGAGAGTATACCGAGCACTTTCTAGCTGACTGACATTTAATTGTAAATTCCACGCCGCGTGCAGCGCTATAACGTTTTGCTCATATGTACGCAGAAGCCTCGACTACCAGTCGGGAGCGTTTTCTGATCATGTTCAAAAAGTCTTGCAGGGCCCCTTCAATTACAAGAGGTGGACCAATGTCGCCCTAGACGTGTCGTCAACGAATGACGTTCTTCACGGCCCAGAAGCGTATAGAAGTGGGGAAAACGGCATCCCTTATTTATCCCTACACACTATCTCCTTTTCATCCTCTCTAACGGAAGACTGTGTCTGACCGTCCAAGCACCTTTGAGCTTCCTCCCCAATTCGCCGTAGGCCTCCACAGCCCTTCTTCCCGGCACTCCTCCCGGAGAATTCCTCCCGCTCCAGAGATCCAGTAATACATCATATCAATTTTCCGAACGCAGAGGGGGCCCCCGCGTCGTATTGATCCGCGTCTTCGACGGCTGCGCGGAAATCGGGAAGTAAAGCGAACAAAGTGAACCGTACATGGAGAGGTGAACGGAGTTCGAAGTCTGAGACCTCGGAAACACGCAAAAAAAGGGAACGAACAAGCGAATAACTCCCTCGTGCAAAAGGGAAAAACACCGCAAAAAGGGAGTCTCGCAACGAAGGCGAAGAAGAGGCAAGATGGAGATGACAACGAAACACGAAAGGCGAAGGGACAAGAAAGGGAGTACGTGGATCCCAGAAACAAGAGCGGGAGGGGCAAGAAAAGGGAGTCAAAGAGAAGGGGAGTAAAAAGGGAGCAAGACAAGCAAAAATAGGGGAAAAAAGGAACTGCACGCGCAAGAGATATACGCGGATATATCCAACTAGACGACGACGTCGCCCGGCGGCGCGTGGAAGGATCTATCCATACGCATTTATATATCTCTTCGAGTGCGCGGCGGGGCCCGGCGAGCGTCAGCAAAAACCGGAAGAAAGAGTATATATATATATATACAGACTAGAGGGAGCATGGCAATAAGGAAAGACAGCAAGGGGATGAGGGCGATCTGAAAGGAGGCAAACAAGCCAACCGAGAGAGACGAGAGCGGAGCAGAAAAATTTCGTCGCCGCCGCCATCTTGGCTCGTTTTCGTTCGGTATGATTGGGTTCCTTTTTTTCCTCCTACCGTTTCCTTTCATCCTTACTTATTTCCGCAAGATGCGAAGCCTGCGGGAGTGTGCCCCACCCCTTTCTCTCTCTCTTTCTATCCTCTTGCCACCTCCAAAGCCTCATGGCGGAGGTAAACACGTAGCTTTATATATATATGTTAGAGACCGTCCCTTTCGAGCGCTTTTTTCTGGTTTCTCTCTCGTTTACTTGGTAGTCTTTCCCGCACGCTTCCAACCTCTTCACTCCCTTCTTTTCAACCCCCCCTCTCTCTCTTCTGTCTCTCTTTATTTGTCCATAGCTTTTCAGCCCGATCCACCCGGATACGTCTATGCAATCTATACAGTGGCGGACGCAGAAGAGGAGAAAGGAGCGAAGCGTACCGAGACAGCAGGTCACCGGCCGGACGAATCTTTCAAAAAAAAAAGAACGAAAGAAAAGAAAGCACGATTCAGGAATAACGAAAGGAATAGGTTACGAAACACTCAAACACGCACACACACAAACGCAAACGGAGCAGACGGGTAAAGGTAAGGGAGCTTAGATAACAAGGGCACGCGAAGCAAAACCGAAAGTACTGAGCTTGCAGTAAATAAAAGGGGGCGAAGCAAACGTGAATCGATGAAAATAATAAAAAAGAATCTTTCTTTTTTATTTAGACGGTGGCTGGGGCCCGAACGGAAGCTAGCTGGGGTGCAGATGGGGTAAGGTCGGCCATTTTTGTTCATTTCCTGCGTAACGCTCCCTTCTGCAGGCGGCGGTCCGCGGCTAGCGAACTGCCTGGCCATAAGGGTTCACAGCCTTCTCTACAGCGGTCGAGGCCCCGTTTTTGAGCGTTCTTTATGGTCGCAGAACCCAAACAGCGCCCCGCCATCCTTTTACACCCGGTTTTCCCGTCCCCAACTTCCTACTTTTTTCCCCGTTCCTCCCCCGGGGTGTGTACGTTTCCCGTTACACCCACCATAGCCCGTTATGTACGCTCCCGGTTTTTATTTACATCCCAGGAAGAAAAGGGGGGGGGGGGAAAGAAAATAAACAACGTGACAGACATGGGGTTCATCTGCGGGAAGGCTTGTTGAGAGGACAACAGGGTTGTAAAAAAAGGAAAGAAAAAAAAATGAACAAGAAAGTGATTAAAACAGAGTACGGTAGAATACCCCTCGGTGTCTCAAGCTGCGACCAGGGGGCAGCACAGTCCCTGCTACCCCGGATGACGGGAATGGTAAACCACACTGTACTCAATACGCGAGTTTACCACGCGCCGCAGTTTCAACGAAACCGTCAGGCGCACTTTCCGTGCGCATAGCCTCGTTTTCTTGCGCTGTTTATCGCGATCCACCCGTCGAATATCGGGAAAGGTAGAAAAACCGTGATGCGGGGGCGTGCGGGGTTCGCCTAGTGGAAAAAAAAAGAAGTAGGTATATCATCCGGAAGGGAACTGAATCTTCCTTTTTTTAGAAAAAGAAAGGGTATTCACTCCGGATTGCCCGAAATAAAGGAAGTAGACTCGCTACACAGCGACAATATGAAGAGACAGGGTGAAACCGGAACTATAGAATATGAATGAAAATAAATCGGCAGATGGCAACGGAGCTGGACAGATGCGCAGCAGTGAAAGGGAAAGTAAAGGAGAGAAAGAAAGAACACATTGAAGGGTGCGTTGTGTGGACTGTATATGTTAATAGGTAGTAATCCGATATCCGGGAGCCACAGCTGACGGTAGAAAGATATGTAACGATAAAGAGACTGGCAACAATTAGACTCAGAGTACAAGAGACATCGTTGCCATTAAAACAGCGGTTAGCCAACAATAGCCGGCATTAGCAAGCAGATAGCAAACATTGGCCCATGCTGCTAGCCTGCGAGTAAACGCGGTAGTTAGCTAAAAGATAGCTTGAGACGAAATCAGACTCAGGCAGACATGACAGCCGTTAATACATTCTGCTTTCCAGAAGGCGAGTGGAAGAGACACTAGCAGGCACCGTCTTCAATAAATAGCAGCAACATAGCCAAAACGAAAATGAACTTTTATTGGCACGAACACCAAGCGACACTCTTGCTTTTCTTGCAAGCACTTTCGGTCAACCGATTACTTCCGGTTTTGCGAACATTCAGAAAAAGTCTTCTAAAAAGTATAAATCGATTGTTCTGGTTCAGGTTAGCTGTTATATTGGATACATACAGTACCGGAGCATAGCTTTACTTAAGATAAGCGCCGAATAACTGTCATTATAGTTAATCAAAATAATAGAATGAGTTGATTGAAACAGCAGGCCCTTTTCTCGTCAGTAGCTGGGATCACTGCGCCACCTGGTGGAGCAGACCTCAACCACGCGCTTCTTTCTACCTGGCCTCTGAGATTCGCTTCGGCAGCGCGTGAAACACAAAGTTAAACGAAGGAATATAGACTATATTACGTATAGGGTTTGGTGCCGCCATATTGTAGTCTGGTTCTGTATCTTTAACAACTAAATGAACGGTGCTACAATACACGCATACCCATGAAAACGGTTGGGTTGATGCATTTGATGCTTCGTGACCACCCGGTAACTTATTAGAGCGAGAGCTCTACTGCGCCATTGGCTTCCGAGGTCATTCCTCGCGTCGCAGTGACCTTGAGCCAGCGGAGCGCAAGTGTGGCAAGCGTGACGTCACGCCTCGCGATCCGCTGCGAAAAGGGGTCGCAGCTGCGCTCGCCCAGAGCCCTAGCGCTGCGGAAACACGAGACTAGGAGAAGCTTTAATGAAACGCCGTGCGCATAGTAATTCCAAAACCAAGCCAAGCACACCTTTCGCTCGCGATAACTAGGTTTAGAAGAGTTAAACCCTCAGACAACCTGTCATTTGCATACGTGTGTATACGATTGGAGCACCAACCGGAACTTATACGCGTAAACAAGCGAGTAAAAGTTCAGAATTCTCCTCATAGAAAACTGCCAGCGTATAACGCGATAAGCGAAACGGAACCCTACGCCCGGAAACTTTGCGCACATTCGATCGGAGCTAACTTGCCGGAAGATGCAGAGGTAGCGGGAGTCGGAAAAACTCCGTGGAAACGAAGTTAAGCGAGTTGCTTGTTAAAGCCACGCCGAGGTCGCGAAACGAGAAAATTAGTCTCAAAACAAACAAAAAACAAGTAAGCGGTGAAAACACGGAAGAGGATAAATGCAACAATGCACGCTAGGAGCGCAAGAGTCGAAGGGAGGGGACAAAAAATCTGAAAACGCAGCGCTGCTACGGGGCGTGTTAATTTGCGCAGCGCGCAGAGAATATATACACACGGCAGCGCCGCGCGAAGTTCGCAAATTAGAGTGACTTCGCCCGCGGCTATGAATATGCATATTTGATGCGCCCCCCATAGCTGCGACGCCAGCGTTGCTGCTACTTCTTGCGCCAACTCTCCAGAAAATTCACCGACGAGGTAAACACCAGCACCGCATGGAACTTCCAGAAGCACGACGCTTGCGTGCAGCGTGCTTCGAACGCCACTAGAGCCGAAACGGCTTTACTTTCACAAAACACGAGCCACAAAACGAAGACCGCACGAAAAATGTGTGACTAGAGGATTTAACTATAGTTTTAGCGCGCTGAAAGAGCCTCAGCGTTAGGCCTCTTTGCTGTAGATGTGCACTAGCACTGCTCCGTTGAAACAAGAATGCAAAATGCAATAGGTAAGTCACGAACGTATAAGTTCCCGAAAATTCCCAATAACTTGAATTTTTTAGCAACCGGACCAGCCTATATCCTTCGTGCGGGGACGGGTCGTGCGGGGAATGCTTGCGGGCTGGCTAGCTGACTGACATATTGATTGATTGATTGATTGATTGATTGATTGATTGATTGATTGATTGATTGATTGATTGATTGATTGATTGATTGATTGATTGATTGATTGATTGATTGATTGATTGATTGATTGATTGATTGAGTGAGTGAGTGAGTGAGTGAGTGAGTGAGTGAGTGAGTGAGTGAGTGAGTGAGTGAGTGAGTGAGTGAGTGAGTGAGTGAGTGAGTGAGTGAGTGAGTGAGTGAGTGAGTGAGTGAGTGAGTGAGTGAGTGAGTGAGTGAGTGAGTGACGACGCAAAGCTTAGCAGAACATGGCCGAGGCTGTTTGTTTCCAGGCGCTACGAAATAACTTCGCTCGAATGAGTCATCGCAACAAGGAATAAAAATTGATAAGGCGTGCTTATCAGCGAAATTCTCCACAGACAGCAACGGTGGATCACTGTACTAGAATGAAGAGGTGTTAACGATAGTGCGTGGACCGGTGCTAGCAATAGTACTGAATAACTATGATAGCTATGTGCTATTCGATTGTTCGTATAATGCACAGGCGGTAACATAAAAATGAATGTATAGTCGGATACAACTTAATAAGGGTCAGGGCCTCAGTCAGACGCATGCTGGCGCCTTTAGCTCAGACCCCTTCGGTTTTCTGTAAGAAAACTATCAAATGTGTGAATAAGTCCTGAGAGGCCCCGCCCAGACGACCGAAGCGCTTCAGCCGATCGCCTCCGCGACTAAAGAAGTACAGTCCCGCTGATGCACTCGGCAATGTTATCAGAAGGCGGGGTCACCGGCCGTACAGCTCATGACGTCAGTCTGGAGTGCGCGCCCATTGGTGCAGGCTTGTGTGCATCCGCCTTTGAAGAGGAAATGCCGCGGACTTCAATAGTTGTATCTGACTGTAGAGGAATTTCATTTTGCCGACCAGGCAGTGTCATGCTTAAATGAGGAAATAAGGAAGCAAAGGAGAAAGTTTCGAAAAAATTATACAGTGAAATAAGAAGTAAATACGATAAACTATTGATTAGGATGAAGAGCAATAGGGGCGCGGCGGTTCCAGATGAATAAATATAGTGTGTATGTTCGTAGGCTTTGCTATACAGTGTTTAAAGTGCGCTTCTACTCTTGTTGTGCGAGCCTCGAGATCTGTTCCCACAAAGGCTTATTGCAGGCTACAACGTTCTTGGGTAGGGCATTCCAGCAATAGAAACACTCGTAAAAATGTTTACAGCATTTGTAGATTAGTAAATTAACGGCTTAACGCAGGACGACGCTACCTGAGCGGCTGCCGCCGCACAGCTCAGATGGGTTTCAATATTTCATAACGTACAATACTTTATACGAAAAACGATAGTTTTCTTTTCTTTTTTTTTTGTGACGTTTTCAGGAACTCGCAAGACGTCGTCAAGATGGCTTCAACAGATGTCCAAGGAGCTTTTGCCACAGATACCACAGAGATGGCGGAGAAGGGGTCAAATCTATTTTCAGCTCTAGTGAAGCTGCCATACAGGCGCTGTCGCAATGTCCCAAGTCGGCGGATCCGAGTTTATGAGTCTAGTTATGGAAGCACTAGCATCAACGTAATGCACGAAGTGGTCAGGGACATTTCCGTGCTGAAAGGACGGCATACGATGCACATGACAGTTCAGAGGAAAAAAGAGTAAGATTGGTGGCAGATGACTTTTTTCTTCCTCCTCCTCCTCCTCAAAACTACTGCTTTCCGAGTCGGTACTCAACGCAATTTACGACACGGAGCAAAAGCACCTTTTTTTCGTTTCCGTTGCTTGTGTTTCATACAAAGTACACGCGACGTAATCAGCCTTCTAGAGTTCGCGCATCCGCAGAACTGCGCGACTGCCCACTCGGCTATCGAGAATTAACGCAAAATGTGCAAAAGATACGTACCAGCCAGGCAGGCAGCACGCATTCTTGCATAACTCTCTCACGGGAGAGATCTCGTAAGAGAGTCATGCGAAAGAGAGTGAGAGAAAGGGACCAGATACAACGAAAAGTAACAGTTACGAGCTTGGGGCGAAAGGAGGACATTTAATAAGGAAACTTGCTTTCCAAACCAGACATTTTAATTTCATCCTCGGTTAACCAGCGTAATGAACGCCACGCGCGAAAATGAACATCCCCGATCGCAGCAGAAACGAAAAACAAACAGCGGCCACATCCACGGAAGCGACTTGTTTACTTCTCCTCCCCCCACCGCAGGCGCAAGAACGAAATCAATTACAAAACCACCACAACAACAACAACAGCAACAGCAACACCGGCAACAGCGAAAACTCTTGGAGTTCGAAGAGCGAACGAAGGGAGAAGCTGAAACGGACGCAGCGCACCACCCAATTTGAGGAAAGATAGAAAGCGAGGAGAGGGGGGTGGGTAAGTAGTGGCAGCTCTGCGCAGGCTAGGGCTGTATATAGTGGGCCGGGACGCTTTGCAGGCTGCTAGCAAGTGGTACAAACAAATGAGCGTCCTCGTTCGTTTTGGAAATGCGGACCCCTCTCAACCACCTCCTCTCCCTGCTCCACGCTGTCTCTCGCTACGAGAACCGTTGTCTTCCTTCTTTCTGCGGCGCGCTAGCGAATTTTTCTCCCCCTTTTTTTCGTCTTCCCATTCTGAGTCAGCTCTGCCCGCAATATTGCTCGCTCCGCGAAGCGGTAATTTAATTGAGCCTCGCTCGCGCTTCACTTCCTCAACCCACACCCCCTCCCCCACTCATCCTAATTCCGTCCCTCTCATCCCTAACCCCACAGCGAGTAACAACCACGTTCCCGTTTCCCCACCATAGCATCTCGTATAGCCAGCCCAGTTCTCCAGAGTTTGCCCCAAATTTTTACTCCTGCTCTCTTCTTCACATTCTTCTTCTTTTTTTTTTCCTTTTTTTTTTACTGGAGGAGCGCGTTGTTTGGACGCCGTACTTAATTTGCGAGGCGGTGAGCGTCGCCGTAACCGAGTTTACAACGCTCCGCAGGACGCTCGAGTGAGTTTTCTCTTGCTCGCTTGCCTGTGTAACCTAGCTCGCAAGCGCATCGCACAGCCGCTGTCTGCTCTTCGTTATACAGGGTGTCCCAGCTAACTTTAGCCAGACTTAGAAATATGCCGCCGCACTCTATGGCGACGCGAACAAATGCACTTTGCCGACCCTTGCATGCAGTAAGTCACACTATTAAGCAGAACAGAAAAAATAGTGCGACTTACTCCATGCAACAGTCAGCAACATGCATTTCGTCGGTCGCGTCGTCATAGAGTGCGTCGGCATATTTCTAAACTCTGGCTAAAGTTAGCTAGGACGCCGTGTATAGACCTTTTCACAGGAGAGAAAAAAATGCCGCCATGCTGGCCTGCGCGCGGGAGTACAAAGGCTGACGTCACAGCCTCGGCAGTTCATTTTGGGGGGTTCACGCCTACTTAGCACAGCCCAGAGAGGATTATGGCGGCGCCCAGGAAGCCGTCTGTGAAGAGGTCTATAGGGCTACGCTATCCGATGAGGGTGTTTGTCGAGTTGGTTCGTCTCGTGCGACTATTCCTTCAATTTTAATGGCACGACCAACAAGTGGTACTCTCGTCTCTCTTCCAAGCACTTCCGGTTGAGCACTTACTTCCGCTTTTCCGAGTATTCAGAAAAAGTGCTGTACTGAATAAAACTGGTACGAAATCCATGGTTCTAGTTCAAGTTAAGAGTTATATTGGATGGATACGATATCGAAGCATAGGTTTACTTAACATAAGGGCCGATTAACTGTCAGGATGATTAATAAAAATTGATTGAACGAGTTCGTTGATAGAGCAGACGGTTTTTCTTGTGAGCGGCTTGGATCGTTGCGGCACCTGGCAGAGCAGGTCTCAACGAAGCGTTTTTTTCTATGTGGCCTCCAAGATCCGCCTCGGCAGTGCGACGCAACGCAATGTTATTCCAAGGAATACATCAGGGTACACGAACGCCGACGCGCAAGCGCCACTCCAGACACCTAAGCAAAAAATTAGTGTCCACATAATTGCCATGAACATTCTCGGCTGGTTTTTGCCGTCGCCGTCATGTCCCGTATATGTATATGTATGCATATATAAATAAAAGCCACAAAAAATAAATCAGAAGAAAAAAATTTCCGAAGCACGCCACCGGGATTCGAACCTTCGAACCCCGCTGTGTGTACACACAGGACGCACCCGTCCCTGTGTGTACCTGTGCGTTCTTTCCGAGTGTCCTTCCTTGTGTTTGAGCAGTGCACTGCAAGTGTCGAGCTGTGACCGTTGTTAGTTCGCGGTCGTCCTGTGTGTGTTCTTTCCGCCAGTCCTTTGCGCTCGAGGGGCGCGTTGCAAGTATCGAGCTGCTTGCCGTTCTTCGTGTGACATTCTAATTTGTTGCTATCGCATTCATTGCTTCGCCGTTACGGCGAAACTGTGACTTTCTTTCATCTCCGAGAGTAAAAAACGCACGCTACAGTAAAGGTTAACGTGACACTCTGTGAGCTCCGCGAATGCGTGACCTTTTGAATGCGGTTGGAGAGCGAGTAATGATGATTCTTCACAACCACTGAATCGAGTCTAATCTAAAAATAATGAAGCGCCAATCGGAACCAATCCACAGGTGCCCTAGAAGTAGCGCAGCACTGCGTGCTGCGGCAAGCACTCGAAAAGTGCGAATGCGCGTTCGCTTGAGGCTAAGACTAGAAAAATTCGCACGGTTCCTTGTGCATTCGTCTAAGACGACTCGAAGGGGCGTAAGCCATCTTGATTTTTTTTTCTTTTTTTTTACTCTTGTTCTTCTCAGTTGTGAGCTGCGCGGTGCATAAATGCTAGCGTTGTCTGATACTACAAGTCGCAGATGTCGAAAAAAAAAAATCAGCAGCATGCATTGCATTGACATGTATACCATTTAAGTGGTCACCTTAACGAAGCGCGTTGCGTCTGATTAACGATCTTTCCATAAATTTAGCCTCGTTGTATTACGGTTATTATTACGTCACTATGCCGACGAATTATCGTCTAACCAGAACTATTTCTAAGACCCTGAGTCAATGTTTGTAGAGTTCGCGAAGGGAGGCACTGAACGCCGGCGGTGACACCAACCCATCGACACTGACGGCTGTCACTGACCCTTCACGTCACGTCACTGACACTGACCCTTCGGCTGCACCGAGGACGTTTATATAACATAGTGGGGCGCCTCCAGGGGCAATCCAACAGCACTGAGTAATAAAACATAATACAGAACAGTGTTAACTCATTTTTCGTGCTGAATCCGCGAGAATTCAACGACTCAACGACTCCTAACTCATCGTCATATACACAGAACTTTCTCTGGCGGTAAATCATCCGGGAAACTGAAGTAAACCGAAATGCGACTCTCTGTAAATGACCTAATGTTCGCGCATTTCAACGAAGCAACGACGTCATTAACCGTCTCCATCATTCACGTCACCACCGATGACCCGAATCTAGCCTGCATCCCCTCGGGCATTACGCAAAACTTTTCAAACGCCTCCGCTCGTGCGAATGGCGCGCGCTAGAGTTGAAAAGGGGAGTGAAATGCGTGTCGCGCTTCTGCGCGTACAAGGCACACATTATGTAAGGTACGTACGACTGTCAACTGCGGAGCTAAAGAGATGCGCGCGCGAGCGCTCTCTCGAACTGCCCCGATACCCAGGAGGCACCGCGCGAAGCAATTAGCAATACTGGCGAGCTCGCGCATGCGGCACAGAGGGGAAAGAAGGCACGCGTGTCATGCGGGAAACGGTGCGTACAGAGGCAGAGAACGTGCGCTTCCTAAAAACAGCGCAGCCCGCCCTGCGTGTACGATAGACTGCGTGCGCACCTGAACGCTCGGTGGCTAAACGAAACTCCACGGTGAGGAGGGAGAGAATAAAGGCTTCATTAGCGACTTAATTAAAATTTTCGTTCCCGCGCCCACCGTCGCAGGTATATACTTACACACACGCCGGCGAGCTAACGGTAATTGCTCGAGCACGCGAATTCCCGGCGCTAAACCTGTACACAAGGTTGACGAGAAAAATACCTAGCGCTTGCACCCCCCTCCTCCTCCTCCCGTGTGAACGCGTTGTAACATCAGCGTTCGCTTGCGGAGTCGCTGCTTGCATTGCGAAACCACGCGGCCGCAACGGATAACACAATCACTCGCGTTGGGCGCAAAAACGCGTCGCTCGAGAGATTTGCCGCCTGAATCGCCCGCAGTAAATTAGCAGAACCAGGGAACTGACAGCGGTGCCATCGGCGACACTACGGTAGAGTTCACGTGCCCCAGCAAATCGTAGTTCACGGCTGCCCAAAGAAGGGAGAGGCGATAGCTCGGTGAACATTGGCTCCAAAACACTCGCACGGTCTCTTATGCATTTGTCTAAGACGACTCGATGGCGAAAGCCATCTTCTCGGTCGATTGTGTTCATCCCCACTACTCCCCGGAGAGCTTTCCTCCCCAACCTTGGTTTTGAGCTGCCTCCGGGATCGGAGGCACTGGAGCCTTTCTGCACCTCAAGCGGTTTTGCAGTGCCTCCTGGATCGGCCCACCTGTGACCAAGCGATGATGTCATGTGATGACGTCATCATGTGACGTCATGGTGGAGTCGTGACGACGTCACAAGTATTGGCGACCTGTGACGTCATGATGACGCCATGAGGTGACGTCATCACGTGATGATGACCTCTTGCATCGCTCTCGTTGACGCCGACGGTAATTTTCTTGCGTTTTAGGAGGCATCTAAGGCTTTCGCCTTAACGACTGCTGCCGTTGCAATGCATTTTTAGCAATGTGAGCCGGTACAGGGGAGATGCAGCAGTGTGAGGCCGGTACAGGTTAGCGCTGCCAGGAGATTAGGTAGGCGGTAAGCACGGCACCGTGATAACGTATGCCAGCACGACGGAGGCGTCGATTCTCGCTACCGTCTGCCCAGTCGTGTGCGATGAGGCTTACCCTGAACTAAATCTGAAGAATAACAGAATGACACAGAATGCTCCCGCTGTTTGGCATTTCCGCAGAAACACTAGGGTGAACAATCGTTCGCTCACTCGATCCATCGAATTTACTTTATTTCAGTTGCTTACATAATCACTTACTTCTTTTTGCCCCCTTATCCCTCTCCCCCAGTGCAGGGTAACAAACCGGATGTGCGTCTGGTCTCTTTCCTTGCTTCTCTCTCTCTCTTAACTCAGTACACTAGACACAATTAGTGACTCACTCACACGTTATCTCGCATCACTCAACCACTTTCACTCACTCGTATCGCTCAATAACATCCCTCACCACTTCACCCTTTCTAAGCAAACATCTAGTCAGGCTTTAACGCCAAGTAGGGATTATTTCACGTAGAACGCGAACCACGCGTTTAATCGGGGCGGACGCCCTTCTTCGAATGTCAAATGCGGCACCAACGAAGGCTACACAACCTCATATAATGCGCACGGCTATCTGACACCTATACACGCCATTTCACGGCGAACGTTGTCATCACCGAGTCGCAAGGATGCCACTCAGCGTCCTCTCCGATTGGAGGATAGTAATAAGGGTTCGCGAGAGAAATGTCGATGACATCGTTTCGTGGCACGGAACGTGCCAGAGAACATTAAATGTGTTTACGGAGCCGAATTACACGGGAGAACGGCGCGCGATCGTAAACGATAAGCGAGATTAAAGTTGGCACGACGGGACGTATAGGTATCGAGGGGGCGTATACATATTGACTAAACTATATCCACACTCCGGGCATCTAAATTCGTCCGCATGCACACGCGTGGCACCGGCAGGATTCATAGCCGGCTCGCTTTCGATTTGCCCGGCGAACGATCGCCATCGGAACACCTGTATACAGCGCGCGTCTCAATCAACTTCGGACTTCGTATTACCGCGGCGAACGGTGCCGCTAACGACGAAAGCTGAGCGCGCGCGAAAATAAGCGCGGGAAATCTAAAAAGCGCGCGAAAAGTGAGCTAATGCGGGAGAGAAAACGCGCGGCGCGGGATAATTGCCGCGGCGTTGATTAAAACGACTCCGTCGACGTACGTAGTTATGAATACGGTGGAGAAGGAATTATGCGTCGCGGGCGCATGCGCGTTGGGCGAGGTGAGTACTAAATTGAAAACGTTATATCCGCGGACTGCAGTCAACACTGCCAGGTGCGCGCAGAATGCATTAGAGTCCGGGATATGTGACACCGCGTTAACTGCGCGGGCCGTGCCGAACTTCACGTGCGGTGGTGCGTCAGCTAGCTCTCCGGTTCTAATGAATATATAGAGTAATCAAAGTTCCACGCGCAGCGCAGTTGACGCGTTGTTGGAAGTGCTAACGCGAAAGGTAGCCCACACGCGATCTCCCTCGCATAGCGGAGAAACAAACTGAAGGGAAACACGCAGCGCGATTGGCACTAACACGATTAGAGAGCACCACTACGCGCAGCTACGTTAGTTATCCCTGAACTTCCAGTTCATCGTGCTATGCTGAGAACGTAAGATTGAAATGGAAGGATTGCCATCTATACACTTGCGGCGCGATGCTACAGAGGAAATCCGTACGGATTTGCCGGTGCTCGGCTGCTGACCCGAAAGCCGCGGCATCGAATCCCGGCAGCGGCGACCGCATTTCGAAGCCGGCGATATGCTAGAAGCCCGTGCGCTTAGATTTAGGTTTAGGTGCACGTTAAATTTATATTTAGATTTAGGTGCACCTTAAGTAACAACGGGCGGTCGAAACTTCCGGAGCCCTCCCCTTAGACGTCTCTCACAATCACATCGCGATTTTGGGACGTAAAAGCCCAACAATTATTTTTATAAAAGTTGTATAAACTGAAACGAGGTGCCCCAGACAAGGCTGACCGCCGTGTCAATAGCTGGACTCATATATGTCAAAGGAGGCGTTGTCGTCAATGCCGTGCTAGTTTTTAATCGTTAGACGGCGTTTCTTCTCTCGCAAGTATTCTCGTTACATTATTAAAGAACTCTAAAACTAACCCAACAGGAAATACAAAACCGTGTTTGACAGAGATAGGTATATCTATCGAAACGTCGTCCATACAGTCGGAGGAACCTCAACCCTGATGTGGAGCATTACTACCTTCAAGGGCTGCAAAAATAACGCCTTTTCATCGTCTCACTCACCTCACCCTCATTATAGAAGCAACGTGATACTGGCGAACAAGGACACGGACGAGAGAAAGACACCAACCGTGTCCTTTTTCGCCATGATCATGTTACTTAGCTATAACCTAAACCAACTAGCCCAGCTATTTACGCTTTCCCTCTACCATCATACCGTATGGGTATGATGGCAATGAGGGTAAGCTGTAAACAGCTTTCACATTCCATCATACCGTATAGCTATGATGGTAATCAGGGTAAGCGTAAACAGGTTTCACATTACCGTCATATAGGTATGATGACAATGAGGGCAAGCTGTAAACAGCTTTCACATTACCATCATACCGTATAGGTATGACGGTAATGAGAGTAAGCGGTTCAATAAGGTCTCAACTTTATATAACCTTATTACACCCTGTTCACAGAACTTTTCACGCGGTGTCTTTCGTCGTGCATTCGTACTGCTTTACATGAGAGCGGAGCAAAAATACATCTTGACTTTTTTTTTGTCGGTTAGGAGCGCGCTACGGCAATAGGAAAGAGAACTGACCACGCGAGGACCTCTGGACCTATTGCGCGCGCAAATCTTCCACCCCTTTCTTCCTCCTGCTCCTCGTTCCTTTCCATCCTCTCTTCTTCGAGAGAGCGTGGCGGCTTAGAAGGGGCAATTACATCTCGTACGCCATTACGCGACACCTTGCCAGCTACTGAGGTCCTCCCTCCAAGACGGACAGCTAGGCCCACCCTGTTCCTCCAACGCCTTTTCCCTCCTCCACCCACATCGCTAGATCGCACGCTGCAATGAACAACGCCTGCGTGTGCCGCCTCCCCTCCCCCTCTCCTCTCCCCACAGCGCCTACGAAAACTAGCGCCGCCAACGGCCCTGAAGAGAAACACGACGGGAAGTGAAAGAAAGCGACGTCGCCGCCCTTACAGCTAGTACACGAGAGAAGTTGACTGATTACCGCCAGAAGGCCGGACCGCCCTCGAGCTAGCTTCGGGAAAGGGTTAGGGAAAAGGGGATACACTTACAGAAAGAAATAGGGACGGACGAGGTTCTTACAAGAAAAAAACACTCGTTCCTTTTTTCCCTTGCCCTGATTCTCCTTCTTTCCGCAGCCTCCCTGGCAGTTCCCACGCGTCTACAGCTTTCTTTGGCTCGATTTTTTCCTAGCTCTCGCCGGTGCATACCGCTCGATGCAATGCTACTACCTCGCTCTATAGAAGGAACGAAAATAAGAAGATACGTACAAGGGAGCCAGCAGAAAAAGGGTTCCGAGGACGGAGTAGTAGTTTGGCACCTCTTCCGCTTCGCCGCCCAGCCTGTTCCGAGCTAATTGCGACCTGTTGAGCTGCCTACGGGTAGAGCCTGTTCATAAAATGGCGTTTAGGGGATCGGCACTACGTTGCGTTAGAAAGCACCCCGACTAATGAAAAGCCGCGCAAAGACGAAATCGACAGTTGGTTGTATTGATTCTGCTTTATGACGCAACAAAGACAACCAAACAAACAAACAAAACGCGGAAGACCTGATCGCCAATATCGTGCCTCGTGGCAAGTAACTTATGCGTAACCCTTGTACCTATCGGAACTGTAACCATTGTACCACCACGGCGGACAGCGTGTCTTGCGAATCAAGTTCGCACCAAACTGACGAGTTAAGGACAGTCAAAAATTATTCAACCGAGCAGAGAAGCGTCAGACTACGTGCAAAATGGAAGGCAGGCCACACATGTCTACTAAGGATCTAAGATGAAATTAGTTTGGTACGGCTTCGAGAAGTGAAAGCGAAAAGTCAGGGGTGAGCCAGAAAGGTCAACTAAACGCACATATGGTGTGCTGCCCCTACCAGGATCGTCCAACACGGAATGTCGCTGGAGTAAACGCTTCGACAAGTGGGCTTCTCGAAACGCGGGCTCGAGCGACGTTGCCTCCTGGACGATGACTCATCGCTACAAGCCTCCGTCTTTCCCTGAACTTGTGTCTCGTCAGGAGGATTACTATGAGAAAGGGGTTTAAGGAACCCCTTTCTCATAGTAATCCGGTTACGGTGCACGGCTGCTGACACGAAGGTGGGCGGGTTCGATCCCTGCCGCGGCGTTCGCATTTCGATGAAGGCGAAACGCTAGATGCCCGTGTACTGTGCGACGTCAGTGCACGTTAAAGAACACCAGATGGTCGAAGTTTTCGGAGCCCTCCACTACGGTGTGGCTCGTAATCATGTAGTGATTTTGGCACGTAAACCCCCCAAAAATATTATATTATTATCTTTCTTCTCGGAAAAATACGCACATGATGGTGCAAGAACTTGCGTATTTCGTCATTTTTCGCGACTTTAAGATTTGCAGATTTAATTGCTATGGCCGTGAGCTGTCTGAATAAGTTCATTGGCCAAACAAGTATCTTCTACAGACGGCCTGTTTGAAACAAACTAAACCTAATCTATAGTTCTCAGAAAGTCGCCAAGCCGTTTTTCCTTCATTTATGCTTATTCTATTAACCTATAGTAGGCTGCGGCCTAAACAGTTCTCTCAGCCATGCACGTCTGAGCGTTAGGCTATTCCTTTTCCTTTCGCATCTATCGTATCACGGTCTTATTATATTTATTATATCCCATATTCTTTACTGTATAATAACAAACTTTATTAGTACAGTCAGGATGAAAGGACCACGTGTAACTTTCGTTTCAATATCTCGATAAGACACTGACAATGCACTTGACAGAATCTGCCAAATGCTCCCAAACCCATTTCCCCCTGGACATCTTTTTAAAATCAGAATAAATTACTTGCCCCCACAAATGTAGAGATACTCGGCTTCTCAAGTCTGAACAAGGACACGCGGTCCAGGTCTGGGCGAGCAGCCCTGCTACAGGTGACACGTCGACCCTCGCTCAGTCGGCGCTGTATACAGCCCCGTGCACCTACATCACCCACTGTGACAGCGTATCTTCTACACTTGAACCTATATAGCCGTGGCTACAGGCCAAAGACATATATCACACGTTTCGTTTTTCCGTATATCCGCAACACTTATACGTCCCCGTCCTTGCTCCTTGCATGCTTCTTTCCAGCGCAACATCTACCCTGCCTATGCAGTGGACGATGCCCCTCCCCCCCTTTCTCCCTTCACCAGCTGAGCCTTTCGGCTCTCCAGCGCAACGCGCCCCCGCAGACCTGACAACTTCCTGGGTTACGCCCGCCTTCCCCAATATGGATCAGCGGATCCCCGGGAAGACCTCCGGAAACAGGCAGGCTTGCAAGCGCATCTCCCCTCCCCTCCTCCCTTATGCCTCCGCTGATCCTCCCCTCTCCCTCTCTCTTAGGGCCTCGCTCGCACACATCGCCTTCACCCTTCCCGTTTCGGGATCCGTCGCGAAAGAAAACGGGCAACGGGGATGTCCAGTATTAAGTCCACCATCTTGGAGGCCGTGTCTTGCCGTTGCCCGATACATTTCGTTCGCGCTTTGGCGCCCTTACTTGCAAGCAGCGCCTGCCTCTTATTCGGCCCTTATGTGTTCCCCAATCTCTCCCCATATAAACCACGCACTCTTTCCCGTCGGGCTCCCCAACGGAGTAGCGGAAGGCGAGCGCTCCGGAGGGCTTCGATATGACCTGTCGCCGGGATGACGGATGACAAATTTGCGCGTCTCGAGAGCACCTTGCGATTGGCTTGGCCCGGCCGCGTCCCGCTGCTGCGGGGAAGCCGTCTATACACGAACGAAGGACCCCACTTGGCCCTCGCAGTGTTGCCTTTGGTATCGGTGTCGTTTGGCTTACATGCGGAAGCCCCGATCCAAAGCCGAGACAAGCCGCAATCCACGTGCGCCCACACAGAGCTGCGTTGTCGCGTTCCTTCCGTTTGTCCGTATTTATTTGGCCCTATAGTAAGGCGAAAGCTTTAGATGTGTCATGAAAAGAGAAAAGTGACCATCAGCGTCTGCGGCGTCAAACGAGAATGCAAAAGAAAGTCATCATGCCATGATGTCACCGGTCGCCAAAATTCATGACGTCACATGATGACGTCACCAGATGAGATCGTCGCTTGCTCCAAGGGAAACGATCCCGGATGCACCTCAAAACCATGTGAGGTGCAGAAGCTTCCAACGCCTGCGATCCCGGAGGCAGTGCATAAGGGACTGTGTGACTTTTTATAATCTACATTGGGTCGGAGACACCGATGTGGCATTAAGAACACACACACACACACACACACACACACACACACACACACACACACACACACACACACACACACACACACACCGTGTTCACATTGTGCGAGAAACCTATACTATTCGTCAGGTCGCCGTGGTATAACCGAGCACCAGGCTGGACTCGTGAAAGAAACAACAGACCATGACTGACGACGTCGTTCACGCAAACTGCGACATTCAGGAAAGAAGCCCGCGTAAGCAGAAGGGGGAAAGAATCAAAAAGACAAGTACAGCGCCCTCTATACTTTAGCCTGGCTTCCTACACACACCGGTTCTCGAAAGGAGGCGACAACGGAAAATGACCCCGTGATTTCCCCGAATCACTGCTGGCTGCACCTTGCTCTCCATTAGACTGCTCACGGCGGAGGTAAACGCGGCTACTGAATGGGAAGCCCTTCGCACGCCGCCCAGAGCGGGCAATGTCGTTTGTGGCGCACGTGAAAGCCCAAATAGCGTTCCTTTTTCGCCTCCACTTTCTTCGGCGGCGCTTGGGCCGAGGACGGGTAATCGCGTAGTTGCGACCGGTTTCGCACATCCGCACGTTGACGAATCCCCCTTCGCTTTGTCCGCAGTCACGGTAGCGCACATGACCGCCAACAATGCGGACACCGCGCGCGAGAGAATCCGCTCGTTCTAGATAAAAAGGAGCTCAGTGCTGACCGGATATTGCAGCGGAAACTATGGGTGCATGCTGTACGGAGTAGGTTCAAATAGGCGAACGGAGCAGTGCGAAGCAGTTGGTAAGGTATAGGTGGCCACTGCTCACGAACGTACCGCAGCGCTGCTGGTTTAGCAACAGCACATGCTTTAAACGTGCGCAGGGTCCTGCATTAGGGGGACCGAAACTTGATCGTAGTGTCACTCCCCTCCCCCTTTGCCTTCCCACCTTTGGACGAGTCCGAAAGAAAAGCTCTGTCATGGATGCAAAAATGAAAGTGGAAGCCTGCGTTTGGTCCTGCGTTTGGTCCACGGGTTTCCAGGGGTGAAGATGGGAAGTGAGCGGTTCTAAGAATGCAACGTCAGGGGTCCTCGGCGGATAGCTATTATCGTTAAAGACGTGCATGACAAAAACCCCGCTCATTAAACAATGAAGGGACATGTCCGACTAAATAAAGATATGGGGCTGACTTGGCGCCCCCACTTAGATTATCGGGGGGGGGGGGGGGGGGAGGGGAGCAATGGGAGGGGGAGGCGTCATAGATACGATAATGACCTGAATCTGATCAAACGCGCTGAAGCCGCCACAGCGGGCCCAGCGTCAAGACCTGTAGATGCGCAGGTATTCTGCACCACACGAGAATAACGCGTGTTATGACGGTGTAAGAATATAGAAAGGGGAATTAAAGAGAGGGAGAGAGAGAGAAAGTAAAGATGGAAATGACAGAGGGTCAACCAGACGAGCGTCCGGTTTGCTACCCTACACTGGAGGCAAAGCCAAGAATAATATAAACAGGAGGTAGAGGGGGGGACCACGCAAATGGAAAGGTGCTGACAGGAACAACGACAAATGAGCGATGGTCACGCTCTGCTGGCGCGAACATGCCGAAATGAAAGAAATAAATAAAGAAGGTGGGGGGGAAGGGAAATATAAGGGAGGAAAGGAAAGCGAGGTATACACCATGCGTGGTCAAGCTGGCTACCTGAACTAGCTGACCTCGATTCGTTGAGGACAAAACGGGAAAAAAGGGAGGCTAGGGAGGGAAAAAGGTGCCGTGAACAAAAAAAAAATTGTGCCGGACACGCGTACGGACGAAATACAATTCCCGCCCCCTGCCTGAACGAACGCGGGAGGCGGTTCTTCACGCTGGACTCACGACACTGTTTTTTTTTCCCTTCTTATTCTGTTTTGAAACCCATCATTTCGTGCGCTACAATGTCCGGCGCTGACCAGCTAGCTGACCAGTGCCTCTGAATAATTGACGCCTGTAAGACGAAGGTACAAAAAGAGAAGTTGGGGAAAAAAAAATTACGTTTCCTCTTCACCCTGCTTCGTCAAGGTTGAATACGCAAATGTCTTTTCTTCTTGTGCCTATATTCACGTCATGTCCAGCCGCGCATAGCTTGACCCTTCGGCGGGCACAGTGCACCGCAACGGCGAGTTTAGGGAACAGCGATAAAAAAAAGCACAGGGCGTGAAAAAAAATCATAAAAGAGTGGTTGATGACTCAATCCACCAGTCACTGGGTTGAAAAATGAGGGGAAAAAAATATAAGGAGAAAGAAGTTCGTTCGCGTTCCGCATTCGTAAACAGGGAGCTTGGGAAGTTTGGTCAAGCTTCTGCGTAGGTGTTTATTCGTATTTTTCTTTATTCTTTTCTGGGGTGCCCTTACAACGGTAGCGAGCTGAATTGCGACCATGCAAACGAAGTAAAGACGTAGTTCGTTAGCTACGGCCGGACAGCCTTTCTGAATTGGCTACAAGGTCGTGGACAAGCTGCGCGGCGTGACCACGAGGGGTGACCACGGCACGCGAGGTAGCGCATGTTAATTCCTGTTTTTTTTTTTTTTTTCACTGAATGCTACAGCAGGAGGCAGTATGTCCAGAAAAAATGATCGAATGACCCCTGTAGACTGGTGTGGAAAAAAAAAAAAGGGGGGGGGGTGTAAATTTGCCTGACGTCACGCAGTACGCTGTAGAGATGGCACAATTACTCCCGAGACCTAATTAAACTAAACTATGTAGCATTTGCTCATGGAATGCCCGTGTCATGCAAACCGCGATATGCAACCGGAGACGGACGTGAACCAAGCACCAAATACGAACGTCGACCTCCTAACCGAAACGTGGGAGGCCAAGCTCGTCCTCGAGGAACTGGAAGACCAGCGACAACTTGTAACCAGGGTCACGAGGGCTGTCGAAGCCAGAGGGTTCCTGGACTAGGGAGCCCTCCCACCTTAGGGTGATACCGGGCATCGCTCGGAACTCTGTTTCGCAAATAAACGTTTATTTCTCTCTCTCTTATGTAACTAAATATTTGTATAATTTTTTTCGAAATGTAAATAAATTGCTTCACAAATTACGGCTGGCCGAAAGTAATGACATTACATCACGATTGCTTTTCAAAAGTAATGAAAGCACCTTCAAATTACTTTAACAAAAGTTCATAACTCATGCGTAACGCATGTACAGCTTATTTGCAGCACGTTTACATTGAAGTCTCCGATATTCTTCTTCATCTTTCCACGCCTTAGGTTTGGCACTCAAGATAACGTATTTTAAAAACGATAGTCTTTATTGGGGAACTTAAACGCAGAAATTTTGGTCTGTCTGTCTGTCTCTCTGTTTGTCTGTCTATCACCCGATTCAGCCACCCGGCCAAAGTTTAACCACTTTCTGAACGCCCAGCCATCTTGAAATAGTACGGCCGTTCATACTTGTGAACATTGTCGGTCAAAAAGCAAATATTGCGCATATCTGAGGCAAAACATCAATAAGTAAGTATTAGGTGGTGTGTTCCTTTACTAGAAAATAGATAGATAAGTAATTCTAAAGACCCTAATGTTTTTTAGGCTGCGCTGAAAATGCGATGATATAAGCCTAGATGCGGTAGTTCAACATCGGGGAGGAGGATTCGTGTAGTATGGCCGGCACAAGACTATCGTCTTTTGACGACATTTGCAGCGAAGCACGCAGATACACGGCCAATTTTTTTTTTTCGGTCCCCTTCTGGTAATTTTTTTATGCAATAAGGGAAGCGGACATGCTACATTTCAGTCCAAAGTAAGTGGGAAATTAATGAGAAATTTTCTCGAGATTACTCGCTCGAAGTAAATCACTACGTCGCTAAATTACCAGCCGACGAAGTAGTTGAATACGTTGCTCATTACAGCAAGAAGTAATTTCATTACTGCGAAGTCTGGTACGCTGCGCAAAGAACACGCAGCGCAACGTGCGTGTCGTCTTCTCGTCCTAGTTTTTTCGCGCTGTTATTCCTTCAGCATGAAACAGAACTAGCCCACTAATAAACATTAACATAGAGATAACACCATCAGCTAACACAATATTAAGGTAATCCCCGCACTAATGGCTGGCATAGGCGAGAACCCGCCTTAAGCGAGGATCCGGCTTATAGATATACCGAAAGTTGGATAATGGCCAGTAACGTCGCATGACAAGAGTGTTCTCGAATATTTGCTGCCAGTCTGCAAATAACGATCGTGCGTTCTGTGAACAGGTGCTTGAACAGCTGGTACAAATACTCTTATCACTTTGATACGTGCTATTTATGGTAGGAGGATCAATACATCGACTTAGAAGAAGGTGGATTTCGCCTTCGTGTCGTCTTAGACGATCGCATAAGGGACCCTGTGGCTATTTTTAGTGTACCGGTAACGTGAATTTTCTACCGTGGTCAAATGGCCAAAACGACCCTACGATCGGATAAAAAGTATGCCTCGGCATAACTAGAACCAGCGGTTTCAAGCAAGAACATTGCTTGAAAGCAAGCGGGAAGCCCGTTCATCGCAAAATCACACACTTTCACTTTGAATTCGCGAGCGCACGGCTACTGGAAGAAGTATTAAGATGGTAAGCTGAGTAGTTGGTTGGTGTTCAAGATAACATTTCGTGCAGCGCTCACGAGTATAGGACAAACGACAGAAGAGAAGACACCTACCATTATGGTCTAGTGGTTATGGTGCTCGACTGCTGACCCGAAGGTCGCGGGATCGAATCCCGGCCGCTGCGACCGCACTTTTTATGGAGGCGAAAGTGCTTGAGGCCCGTGTACTTGGATTAAAGTTCATGTTACAGAGCCCCAGGTGGTCGAAATTTCCGGAGCTCTCCGCTACGGCGTCCCTCATAATGATATCGTTGTTTTGGGATGTTAAACCCCAACAATTATTATTATTATTTAGGAAGGAAGAAACAGGGCCTGTTCTTTTTGTTTCTTCCTCCTTTTTCCTAAGCGTGAGCGCTGCCCGAAATTTCATCACGTACTGGAAAAGAAGCGCGAGCCGTTGGCGCGACCATTTCGGGTCATTTGTCGCCAAGAACAGAGCGGGGCAGGCGACGTTAACAGAACGGGCTGCAGCTGTTTCCTTCGTGTTTACCGCGACAGGGTGGCCCCTAGAGAGAAATGCAAACTAGACACAATAAAAAGGCACGTCATTGCATCTCACCACATCCACCCCCCTCTCCCCCCCCCTTCTGAAAGGGAGAGGGGAAGGGGGTCTTTCTTCAGAAACGGGGCCGTGACTCTCCGGGGGAAGCTAGATTTATGCCGGCCCCGACCTTGCACTTCCCGCCAGACCTTGTACCGAAAGCGGTGACATTCTTAGTATGAGCCTACATACGGGTTACGACGAAGCAACCCACCCAACCTCCCTCTTCACTTTTATACCAACCCCTCGAACTCCCCTCTCACTTTCCAACTCGGATTTGGATCTTCAATTTTTTTATACACATATATCTCATACGCGAAAGCTGCGAGAGACGCGCACGCGACCAGCGCGTGCGCCTTAAGAGCAACAACAAGCAGGCCGACAACGGCTGCTGTGCTCGCGAGCGGCGGCGTTCAAAACAAAATTATTCGCAACGGCCAAACTTACCGGACGTTGTTGTTAAACGCGGGATTGAATTCGGGGACTCCTGAAAACTGGGGACCATTCAAGGGACGTGTCCCGGCCTTCGGTCCGGCTAAACTATTGTTGTTGACTTCCTGTTTAAAGTCGACGCTGCTTGAATTTGTTTTCTTTTTTCTTTCCTTTTTTATTAGGGGCGCAGATGGGTGACAGCGGTGTCCAGATGCGGGCATGGAACACCCGTTAATTCTATAAAAGCCGTCCGGTCAACGAGCGCCCATCGATTTCTGCAGCTGGATGCGGGCGGATGATGTCCCGGGTTCGAGTACTTGTAGGACATTAACGAAGGTGCAGTGCGTTAATGTTCTACACTGGTATCATGGCGATCGCGTAAGTATTTTTGATTAAAAATGTCAATACAAACCCTTCATTTACCGCGTCTCTCACTGCGCTCTTGAGATGTAAAACGCGGTCGTGTAATCTGACGTTCAAGCTCAACCGTGTATACTTAAGGGCTCAGAATTCAGTGGCATATCAGGGTGTGGGGGTGTTGAACCACACACCAAAAATTTTTGCACAAATTTTTCAGTTTTTCATATGTATATATACACGGACACATACAAACGCACGAACGAACACACATAAAGTATGGTAGAAGATGGCTTCAAGCTGTTATACGCGAATGCACAAGAAACCACTTGAGTTTTTGTTGTTGTTGATGGTGATGCCGGTGGCAGTATTGGTGGTGGTGTACAAATGATGATGATGATACAAATGATGATGTTGCGGGGGTGACTATGGTGATTAGAACGACGACTCCTCGGCAGAGCTTTGCCCACCCGTTCTTAGCAACTATGGTGAACGATTTGTACCGCCTAACCCCGTCATCAAAGACCAAAACGTAAGAACACAACGTCGCCCGTGGAGAGCGCGAAGGGACGCGCGGAACCGCGAACTTGGTTCGGTAGCGGTGCCACTTGGTGGTGTGAAGCGGGCAACGGGCTGGCAACATTGAGGAGCGAGAAACACCCGGCCCGCGGGCCAAAGTCACCGGAGCGCCATGAAAGCTGGCGAGGAAAGCGAAAACTGTACGGACTCTCACTATTAATTATATCGACGGACGGAGTTCCACTGAGGCGAACCGAAGCCACGGCGACGAAGCAAGAAAGGACTCGCTCGCCTCCGGTTGCGATAAACGACGCAACGGCGCTGCTGGTATGTCGCAAAATGTGACAAGCCTTCGTCGTTCCTGTTTTCGCCCGCGCAGTGTGCCACTGCATCTCGTTGCATCTCAAAGGTTACGGCGCACACAGACGGAGACAACATGAAGAAACAGCAAACACGATCAGCGGTGTGTTTTGTTTCTTCTTCACTTTGCCCCCGTCCGAGTGCTCTGTAACCAAGATGTAGTACACTAAGACCATGAATAACAATCTTGTCCAATGCTCCACTATCTTAAGGTATATAAGGTATGTTCAACTAGTCTTGGAGATAAGGCATGTCGGTATTGCATTTTCATACGGCTCATTTTGAAACCACGGGCAGTTTCTTTCTATTTCTCCCCACGCCGTGAAGTGTTTGAACACGCGAATTTAGTTCTGGGGCGTTGCGTGCTGGAACCACGAGCAAAATCTGCCACCTAAGGTTGTTTAACATGCTGCTAAACATGAGTGCACGTTTTTTTTTCCAACTCGCTCTCGTCGACGGGAGCGATATGGATGCATGCATACATGAATGCATATGTCGACATGTATGTATGTATGTATGTACGTATGTATGTATGTATGTATGTATGTATGTATGTATGTACGTATGTATGTATGTATGTATGTATGTATGTATGTACGTATGTATGTATGTATGTATGTATGTATGTATGTATGTATGTATGTATGTATGTATGTATGTATGTATGTATGTACGTACGTATGTTTTATGCGCGCAAGTATATATCTATCCACGCATGTGTATAGTACTCAGATCCCGCTGATTTGCTGCTTTTTTTTTTTGCTCTGGCCTCTCATAACGCGAACAGAAAAATGAAAAATGCGGATTTTCGCATTCTCTCGCTCTCAATCTTTTCAGGAACCACTGCATCGAAAGAAAGGAATATACCCAAGGTTTATCCTCTATCCCCAGCAAAATGTGGCCTGCCAGCCATTGCCTTGTCGTTCTCTCTCTCTCACTGCCAAGCACACACACAGACACACACACAGACACACACGCGCGCGCGCGCTCTCGCAATTTTTTTTTTCTTTGTATCGGCGTCAGTATGTGGCCCGAATAAACCGAGAGGCACAACATAAATGCGCTAAGTTCAGCAGCGCCACAGCACAGGAATACAACTCGCAACTCAAGGCCTCGTGCACAATGCACAAATGCGTGCACAGCTAATGTCCAAATGTGCGCGCACGCAAACGTCCCCTCCATTTCGAAGAAAGGTGCCGCGCAAATCAACGTTTCAAGAAAGCAGGCAACGTCGAAAGTTGGCAACCGCGGGCAGGAAACCGTGAGGGACTCTAATTGCTCGACGATCTAGAGTGAAGTAATGAAGGAAGCGTCATACGCTGCAGAATCGCAACAAACTCGTAATATATCGTTCACTATATCGTAGAGGAAGACCCACTCCCCCTGAATCGCTACCCGATGTGCTTGCTTATAGCATATATATATAAAAGTAGTTGTACCGAGTGCAGCCTCCTCCGCTGCTTCGATACCAACTCGCCACTTTCACGTCCAATACCCGCTATGCTAGCGGCCGAGTTTCTTCCCACTTGGCTGCGTGCTGGGCTTTTGCCTTTCGCCGGGGCAGCCAACAGGATCCGGAAGCTGCGGCGAAAACGGCGAGCGGTCATTAACTTTCGCCGGTCTCTGGAGCGAGCCTAACCAGCTGGAAGGATGGAAGTTTTCCGCCGAGAGGTGACCGAAGCGTGCTCGGTTTTAGCGCCGAGAAACTCGCGAGTGAGAACGACGCGGCTCAATATAATTTCTCCCCATAGTATACGTACTTTGTTGGTGAATGCGAGCGAAGCGCGAATGACATGCCAAAGCTGCCGAGGCAGCCAGGTATGGCACGAAGCTCGAATGTGAAAGTCGGGAGTGTGTTGGCCGGCATGCGATACAGCGGTGAGCTCTATAAGTAACAAAATTAACGCACAGCGAACTATCGATTTTCTTGACTCCTACAAGTAAATGAAGACCGAGAGAGAAGATGCTAAGTGGGGAAAGATAGGCAGATAAGCGCGTGCCTGTTCTGGCAACAGTGCATGTTAAAGAAGGCGCATTCAGAGACAGCAGTGAGAAACAAAATGAAACAAGAAGACCAAGAATAAGTCACACGACCTCCCCTGTGCATAAGACGACTCAAAGGCGAAAGCCATCTTTTTCTAAGTCGATACATATACATAGCAGCCCATGACATCCCAGCACAAATGCCTGACTAACCCTGCGTCCAATACAAATTCTTTCAAAAACGTGTTTGCCTTCTGGTGCAGGTGGCCTGCGGGCCACGGTCGAAGTCCGCCTTTTACACGATGCCACGGCGCATGCGTTCTTCCCCTAGCGGAAAAGTCGCGAAACGCCTCTCGATTTCGGAGGCTTTCGTTCTGGCGATGCCGGTTGTCCCAGCCCCTACCGAAACCCTACCAAAACGACAGAACGCAGCACAGAAAAATAAAAAAGGCCAATTTTCGCATTCTCTCACTCTCAATCTTTTAAGGAACCACTGCATCGAAAAAAAGGGATATACCCAAGGTCTTTCCTCTTTGACCCGTCAGTCCCCGGTTGCTCTCAGGCTCTCCTGCGTAACAAAAAAAAAAAAATAAAGACATCGTGTCTAACTTCGACCTCGAGAAAAAGCCTTCCCTTCCGATTTCGCTCGGACGTTCTTTCAGCCGACATCGATACTCGAGGGCGAACAAAAGAAGCCCCCCTTCTCCCTCAAATATAAAAAAAGGGAACCGAACAAAGAGGGGACGTTGAAAACGCTAACAAACAAACCGAGTTGATATAAAACGAAGGAATAGAACAAGAGTTCCCGCGGGGTAAACGCGCGCCGAAAGAGAAGAGAGCCCCGGCGTCCATTACTTATCGACGGACCAGCATCGGCACCTAACGCTTGAACAAACGCCCGCCGCGTCTGAAGTTGCTCGCCTCCGAGACCCTTCCTTTTCTTCCCCATCTCCCCGACGCCATCTTTTTGTTTCGACCTTATTTATTGCGCGCCCCCCTGTACTCTCGAGTAGAACGACACGAGGAGTATTGTTTCATTCTTCCCTTTTTCTTCCTTTTTCCCGTTTTCCTTATATATTTCTCGTCTTCGCCTATACAAAACGGATGGGGAAGTTGGAAGGGATAGAAAAAAGGGGAAAACGAAGAATCAGCGGGGATAAAGAGCGCGAGGGGATGTTGAACGGCTAGAAGACTGGAAAAAAGATAAGGAAAAAAAGGGGAATGAAAACATAAAGAGGTGAAACCTTTCACTCGGCGCAGCTCCAAGCATCGCAGCTGCCGATGCTGCTGCTGCTGCTGCTGCTCCTGCTGCTGCTACCATCGCTCGCTGCAGTGCGGGGGCGGCCACATCAAAACCAGGAAAAAAAGGGAGTCAAAACGGAGCGCGGCTGTGGCAGAAAGGGACAAATAACGGAGAGTATAGAGAGAATATAAAAAGAAAGAGTGATCGAAAGAGAAACGGGCGAAATGGAGGAAGGAAAAAAGATGAGGGGAAAGAGGGGAAGCTCAGGGAGAAGATGCGGGGGAGGCAAGAGTGCGGCGCTGGTCACCGTGTATGTATATATGTACGTGTATATATATATAGATAAAAAATAGGGAAAGAAGGGAGTGCGCGCGCGCGCGCCACAGCGGCAGCAGCTAAGAAGAAATCCCCGGTAAAGGTGATTTATATCCGGCGGTACACCGTTGCCGGGGCAACCGAAAAACGGGGAGGGAACGAAGGAGTGTAGGGAAAGGAAAATGGCGAAAATGGGGAAGGAGTGGGGTTCGGAGAAGGAGTGTAGGGAGCGCAGACGGTGGAAATAAGGTGCGCTAGCGGGGGCTTAGGGAAGGAGACGAAGGGAGGGTAGGGAAGAAGGGACGAGGAGGAAAAACTGAAGCGGTAACGTGGAAGGAACGGGAAAAATGGAAGGACAGCAGTCAGTGTGCAGCCGACAAGAGAAAAGGAGACGGGGAACAAAAAGGGAGGCAGGAGCGGGATACAGTGAGGCGGTCGGAAGCGCGCAGCCGCGCCCGGTTGCCGTAGGAGAGCTGTTAGAGCCGCATATAGCTGGTATGAAGCGCGGAGCCATGTACATATGTTTTTGAGCTCACTTCCGCAAGCTTTTGCAAGCATTCACACGCCGACCAGAATAGGGACAGTGGGAACGAGGCCCAGTTCTTGCCTGTTAGATTCAAGCTTTTTTGTTCTTATTCAGAGCCGGAGTACAGAGTTGGCAGTGGCGATCCGGGTCGTCATCACGTTTTCTTTTTTCTTTATTTTTTTATTTTCGCCACTACCGCGGTTTTTCTTATGCATGTTAGCCCGGCTGTCTGATCCGCGTACACACAAACCTGGACGAAACACACGGGTTCCGGATGATGCAGGAAATGGATCAGACAAGCCAGGATAGATAGGCTCGACAAGCGAATCACTCGTGAATTAAGCCTTGCCGGGTTCGACTCTCGGAGGCGGCTGACGCGCTGTTCGTAAGGATAATTAAAATGAACCGCGGTATGCGTTATTCCATGCGCGCTGAATCAGGGAGGCCGCGGCGAAACTAGAATTGAAGCAGGACCGGGTGTTCGGAGCTGGACTTCGAAACGAAGTGAAAGAAACGCAGTGCCAAATTAGTTTTAAAAAAGGGCTCTGGAACCCGAACAAAAAGTAACACGCTGCCGTCTCTATGACCCCAACACAGTAACCGCTAATTGCCAGGCAACTATACTTCGGGATCCGATGAGATAAGCTTCTCGGCTCTTCTGCGCCGTCGAGCAGCATTTGCGCTCTTCTTCTCCATGGCGTTACCCACCTGCAAACGCCAGTCAGAGGCGCTATCAAGCGGCCCCAGCGCAGTGTCAGACAGCGACTGCACAGCGAAGGCGAATAGCTGCGCCCGCGCTGGCGCCACTGGGTCTACGACGTCACTCCTCTCGAATGCGGCGCAGACCAGCAGCAGCGAGCTGCGCGCGGCGGTGTCGGAGAGCGCGTGAAATGCCAGCTCCGGTGACCCAGCTGTGTGACATCACTGATCCTCGCGCATGCGCAGCACGGCTCATGACGCTCCACGCGAAATCGGCTCCGGCTAGGCAAGTGTAGCTAACGCTACAAAAGAACAAAGCCACGCGTCCCCTTATGCATTCGCCTAAGATGACTCAAATGCGAAGGCCACGTTCTTCTTGGTTCTTTCTTTCTTCCTTTCCTTCACAGTCGATCATTTTTTTTCCCTTTTCGAAAGAAGCGTATAGAGTCATCGATTGAAAGGGCGCAAACAAAACATCGATATTAAAAGGGGGTGCTCACATAATTAAGCGTTTCGACGCTGCAAGGTTTTCCCGCTTTTCTATCGCCTTGTCTTTTAAGGTGTCCTCGCGAGAAGAAGCGAGCACTCCACCTACGAAGTCCCACGTAAAGCCAACCGCTGCATCAGTCTAACAAAAAAAAATAAAGTAAAATCTCTACAGGAAGTGCGTACGCGGGAATTTTCCGAGCCCATTGCGGGACACCATTAGCTTCAGTCTTGAGAAGACAAAATACGAGAAAATCGATCGCGGCAAAGCAGAATCAAAGGTGTAAGCGAAAACACAACTTTTCGATTTTTTTTGTTTTAATTATTTTTTGCCTTCCTTTGTCTCGTCTCTTCCGGCCCCTCCCCTTTTAGCTCTCAATCGAGCGACGATTTCTATAGCGAACTCGCCTGTCAAAAAAACAATCGGCAATTTCGCGAGCAACAAGAGACTAAACTTTTTTTTACTCGCTAGCTACTAGAGGCAGTAATTTGCGAACACTCCATATAATAACGAACAACCATACTGACTCAGCGCCGAAAAATCTATTCTATAGACTACAATGGAAGCGTAAGGGCTGGCTGTGAGGAACGAGCGGTATCTAAGAGTCTACCAAAGGTATAAGAACGCGTACGCGCTAAGACAGCGCGACCTGCCATCGAACAAACGCAAACTGCACACTTCATGAGAACTAATTCTGCGCAAAACAATAGAGGCACTCAGTAAGTCGGCTTTCTAAATACAAGGGGGAGTCGCGTCGAGGCATCGAAAAGCAAGAATTAAACACCGCCTTAACCCGGAAATCGAATAACCCTGGACAGCCGCCCTCGGATCGGAGTAGAAGGGCGTGCACTTGCAATTGAATTGTCTATGCGGAGCCGTTGTTTGTTGCCTCTTTATTTAGCGGCGCGCGCTGGAGATTCTTTGAACCTTGTTTTGTGTTTTGTTTTGGCTTCACCTTCTTTTCAGAGCAGTCATTAACTTTCCTCAGCAGCCCCTTTGCGTGAAATAAACAATTCATCGCTATTATTTGTCTGGTTTTATTTTCATTCATTATTTTCGTTTTGACATTTAGAAGTCAAGCACACTGGTGCGAACCCATCGCTTCATGAACAACGATACAGCGCTTCGGTTTGGGCACCCTTGCCCTGGTCTTTCGATTGCACACACATTTCGCTATTTTTTTTTCTTTTTTTCTATTTGCCGCTCATAAAAAAGGTAGTGCTCAGTAGTAAACACCACGTCGGCACAAAAGGGTCCAGCCGCTCTCCACCCACCAGATTGTCGCTCAGTGTCTTTCGTTCTGTTTTTTTCGTCGCCAATCGAAGTCTTCGCTAACGGCAAAGCCATACGATAAAGAGAGAAGCTCCTCATTGTGTTCACTACATCCAAAGGCGCCTAAGCTGCGTAACTTTTGTTCTGCCGTAGTGCAATTACGGACTCCCAACGACTACTCTCCCACTCCCTCAATATTCACCACTACTTCGCGCTCAGATCCCACAGTCCCAGCACCATTCTCTTCATTTATTTTTGATTCCACAGTATATTCCTGAGATAATTTTGCGTCCCTACGTCTGGCGTTAGCCTATCATCGACTGCGCCAGAATGCCCCTTTCGCCATTTGAAAGCTATTGCCCTGCATTATGCCCGCAGAACACAGGTCCATGGCACGGGGAGGTGCCATCACCATGGTACACATAACGTGAACCTGTAGATTGCGGCCGCCAAAAATCAGTCCACCTTTGCCAGTTACAATATTCGTCGACAAGCAAGGGAAGGTACGACTCGTAAGAGTGGATCGCGAGAGTCAAGAAGCCCTGCTCGACTGAGCACGCAAATGTTTACTACTACTACTACTACTACTACTACTACTACTATTACTACTACTACTACTACTACTACTATGTATACTACTGCTGCTGCTGCTCTGCGCCACTGAACATTTCAAGCACAGATGCTATATGTATATGCAACTGTTTCCTAAGTTTGAAGCCCAGCAAGGATCTATGATTCCCACAAACTGTCACTGCAAAATATCGTTAACACGAATTCATAATCAGCCGGTTGTTCAGTTCTGTTGTCTTTGTGAACTGAAAAAATAAATGGTTTATGGATGTCAGCACGGACGACGACATGACGTTGACATTCCGAAATGGTTTGCTATGATATCGGTCTTTGACCAAAACTAGATACTGCATTAACGAGCGATCTTCCTTGCATATTACGGCGAGGACGGTCGTGCAGGATGTGCTGAAGGGTCTCCTTGAAATGGCGTACGTAGTCACGACACAAGACGTCGTCGCCAACTGAGACGCGAAATGCAAAAGTCATCGTAGAAGCCACTCTTCGCCGTAGCCAGCATAACCCGATGGTTCCACGTCGACAGAAACCAGCAAACACCGGTTAAAACAGAAAAAAGAGTGCACTACGCGCTCACCTGTTCCCCGTAACAACCGATAACACTGTACATGACCACATGGACATGCGACCAACAGCGTCTCGGGCCGAAGTGGTCGGCTGTTATAGAGTGCGCAGCTGTTCAAACATGCCTTCAGTGTCAGATACGCGTAAGAAAGCATGGTTCGCTTACTGCTGCGCGTTATACATTGAAACACAACGAACGCACAAGTCCTACACGGTTAGTCCTGCACATTCGCAGCGATCAGCACTGCTGGACGAAGTTACGCCGTCTATTTGAGTTCAATACTTCGGGAGCTCATATGCTTTGCCAATACAGTCTCAGACTCCGAACCCGTTGAGCGTTATAAGCGGTATATTGTTAAATACAGTGTTGTCCTGTATGACGTAACACTCCCCTCGTAACCTCCCCCTCCCTCTTTTAATGTAATTGTTTCTGTTGTCGGAATCTTCCAATGACCACGAAGAAGCGCAAGAGGACGCGGGAAGGTCGCAGCGCGCGAACAAAACGGGGGCGGAGTCGCGAGACATCGATTTTTCGAAAAGTTTAATCGATTTCAAGGAAAGAAGGGGGAGCGCCGGTGTCTGAGGAGGATGGAGAAGCAAGGCAGCCTCGGCGGCGTATTATAAAACCGGTGGAGAAGGGAAGAAAAATGGCGAGGAGGTTTTGAAGCCGGCGGTTGAACGCCGTTCGCGCCGGCGCTCCCGTCGTTTTTAGAGCGCTTCGCGGGGCTCGCGCGCGCAACCATGGGCCCGGGGCGGGGACCCGGGCTCCGGGACTCGCCCAGCAGAGGCCGGGGGCCGGCTATTTTCCGAATTTAAAGGGCCGGTCGCCATCTTTCGATTGGCTGAGCGCTAGGACCAGTCCCGTATAGGCGCCCGGGCTTCGTTTTAAAATGCCTTCAAGAACCGTCTTCGCTTTAGTTATTTGCTGGCGTTTCTACGGCCGGATCTGAAAAAGTGCTCGGTCAGCTGCAACGTCAGTGGACATACTCGAAAGAATAAATAGACAGAGAGATGGAAGAAGAAAATATTGGTTACGAATGAGGACAAAGAAGAGCAAAGAAACGAGGTAGGCAAGCTGGCGGGGGGGGGGGGGGGGGGCGGTCGCAGTTTTGTGATTGGATGCGCGCCCACCACTCACGGCACTTTGTGCTCTGCTTTTAAAAACAAGCATTTAGATCCGCTTTCATTTTTCTCGCTCGCTTTCGTGGTTCGTGAAACGTTTCCGAGACTGGAGTGAGATATGTTCCTCGGGCATGTGACAAACCGGTACGGTTAGGCGTACATCTGGAAAGGCACAAGACCGGATTCACCGACACGGAGGCTGTGATCTCAGCGCGCTGATTGCCAAGCGCTGCCGCTCTTATTGGTCAGTATTATTTGAACCAACCACAAAAGGGCACTTAGGGTAAGCCGCAGGAACAAACCTGTACAATAAAAATCAGAGCCGGACATAAGGCTCTGATGTAACTCGCTGATATATGCACGCAAATAAAACATGTTTCCCTGGTTGCGACTTCCGTGAAATTGCAACTAGATTCCCTGTCCATTTCCGTCCCTGGCACCCTTCGTCCACATCCAGTCAAGATGGCCTTGTTATGAGCCAATAGCGTCTTGTTCACTCGCTCGCGAACCAATAGGATCTCGACGGTCTGTCACGTGACAAGAAAGAAGCGAATGGAAGCCGCAGTGGGCCGAAACATGGAGGAGCTTTTGATCCCTGGAGCGGCTGTGACCTGAATTCGCTACGACGTCGCGCTCGGTGAACTCCCGATGAGTGAGCGCTCTCATTGGTAACCTGAATTTGGGTACTCTCATGACAACTTACGAACACTATATCCCATCATATTGCGTAAGCCTTAGCTTCCGCGGTCACAAGCGGATGCTATCGCTCGTGCATTGTGGTAATCTTATAGCCGAACACGGCATGCATTGTTCCGATGTATATTGCAAGCTCGTGTACATGATGAATCTTCCGTAAGTAGCACAACGACTAGGCCTACGTTTCTCGTCGCTGCGACTGTAGAACACAAGCACTCGAACGCGCGTACCATAGCGTCAAGACATGTCTGGAGTGCAGGCCGCAGGACCTGAGAATACGCTTACGCGACTTGTAGTTATTGGCGCGAACATATACACACTGTGGTTGTGAAACTGGCACAAACAACAACATAAGTACATAAGTAACGACAGCCCGTGCTCCCTTGTTCTCTGGGCCGTGCAGCGACACCCATCAGCGCACGTCTCGTTGGCTCCGAAAGGCGAGACGTCACATCGTATAGCGACCAACGCGCGTCCAGCTATGCGGAATTCATCATGATGAATTATAACCGGCCCGCATCTCAGCGTCGGCCATACTCGACGGGCACACGACGCCGTGAGACTAGCGCCGTCGCCCAGTCCTCCTCTTCCAGCCATGCCGAAGAATAGGATAAAAGGAGGTGTGGGAGAGAGACAAACGCAATGCGCTGCATTGGCGATGACAGAGCGAAGTAAGGAGTTAATCAGTCTATTCCTCCCGCCACCTGTTCGCGCGCCGTGTCATTTTCTGCAGTCCTCGCTTGTCCCAGCGCTCCTGCCTGCGCACGCGCATGTCACATGTACACACACGCACAAACACGCACAAGCAGCAGCAGTCACGGAGAACCCGTTAGTGCGACGCCTCGGAGTGGCTGAGCCCGTCAAGAAGGGGGTTGGCGAACTGAAAAATGATCCGCGAGCCGTTTGTCATCCACACCGCGAGCCATCATGCACCGGACCACTCGAAACCACCACCGGTCATAGCAGCAGCAGAAGTCCTGGAACCTCATTTCTTTATTTTTTCTTTCCTGTCTTTCCTTTTCGTCTTGTCTACTTCGACTTGGCTGAGCTCGATCCCTACACAGCGTCCGTATATGCTCAAGGGGGACGACGACGACGACTAATTACCTTTACAGATCGCGTAACGGGCGCGCTCGATTTCTGTGTTGTTGTGCTTTCCCGAACGAGATTCCTTACGTAGACGTCTTCTGCGCGAGTCGTCACGCGTTCTGGTTGCTCGGTCTAATCAGAGCGAATTTTGTCGTGCGATCAAGAACAACATTTAGTGACGAGTGGGTGGTTTGAAGCTGAACGTCTTCAGCAGAAGTGCCTGTCTTGTTGGGGTAAATAAGACTTTCGAATGCTGCCGTACGCTTCGAATCCCAGCGCCTCTGCAAGGTGGATGCCTTCTATGGGGTTGCGTTGGGTGAACACTTTGGCATTACATTGTAATGTGCTGAGCAGTTTTCGAAACTTTGCTGCATCGGAACCACACCCCGCCTTGTTTTGAGAGAGCCTTGGCCAGCTCCAACCTCGACGATCAGCTAAGGCTGGTCGCGACAGCCCAGGACGCGGCCCAACTCAAGGCGTCCTGGACTAAGGACGCCTCTCCTGAGCTCCCTTCTCACATAAGGACGTTTACTCTCTCTCTCTCCTCTCACCGACATCTTTGTAATCTCAGGCAACCAGCTCGGGATCAATCGCAAGACACTATTCACTGCATTATCCTACGCATTTTTCTTGAATAATTTCGTCCTGAGTATCTTTGCCTCCATACTTCGCGTCCAATCATCCTTCTGAAAAATTAGCTCGAGGAAGTATCTGGAGCACCAGAATGACCCAAACGGTCTAAAACACTATGATATACGCGTGATGCCACAATGACTTATCGGTCGCTTAGGTTACTGCACGAAATTCAAGAACACAGAAGTCAGCCGAAACTTGTAGCGCACTATGAAGGACACGGACGAAGAAACTGAATACACTTCATCTATCGCCAACAAAAAAACCCTCCTTACTTCGTTAGAGAAGTCAGGCGTCCTCTTTACTTCGGAAATATTCAACTCAGTCTCGCTACGAATGAATCAAGGAATGTTCAAAGGTACTCGAGCAGTCTTAAGTGACTCCCTTAAACGAGATTTTACAAGCTAGCATCCTTTATTATTATTTTTTTCACTGATGTATCAATCCTTCATTTTCATTCATGTCTTGAAAACACTTTCTCTTGTTGCCTAGTGAGCATCGTCTGCTCTCTCCAGACACCGCGTAATGCCACAGCGAGTGAAACAACGCTCGAGACACCACACACGTACGTACGACTCTAAGCAACCACGTTTGCATCTGAGTAGGGCCCGACTGCTGGTCAGTGCTGCGCAATCTACATTGGCTTGCGCGTCCTTAAAGGAACCCGTAGCGATAGAAGGCCTCGTTCTTGCCAGAGCACGTAATGGTTTTGGTGTGCCACCCGCTTTTCCTCAAGGTCCCATATAGCTCGTTTGATTTATCGTTATACGGCCCGCACAGTCACCCCCTGCGCGTATTTTTGCTTCCACTTCTCGGCGACGCTCTTTATCACCTCTGGTGCTTCGTTTTGGGTGATCAGAATGCGCGCGCAAAAAAGCCGAGCGTGTGTACACAGTGCTCCAAGAGGCAGGCACGGGTGCCATTGCCGAAACGCCGGCGCGCCGATTGTTCTTGGACCGCATCTTGTTTCTCCGGCACCCTTGGGTAAAATTTGCCAGCCGCGCGTGAGGATGCAGTCGGGAACACGCGTGTTTCGGGTCTCCCCTACGACTGGTTGCTCCCAGGGATTCGATCTCTTAGCTTTTGTGCATTTCCTCTCGTTCGTGTCTTGTATTACTCGCGCCGATGTTCCGTTTGCGTCTAGCCTGCCCGTACTGCGCATTCAGTGGCCTCGATATAATTGCCCCCCCCCCCCCCTCTCTCGTACAGCTAGGCTTGAGGAAAGTCGAATTGCCCTGTACCCCATATTCGTGTCTCTGTTTCCCTTCTGCTCTTCCTTGCGCAAGGTACCAATACGCTTGTGTACAAGATTAGCGCGAGAAAGGAACTACAGTATCAGCGGTTGCATTATCTGTCCGCATTATCATAATCGCTATCGCGAGACTGTAGTCCTTTTTTGCCTCCTTGGATGCGCGTGCAGTGCGCACCACTGCCTCCCACTTTTCATCTTTCTAGTACTCCTTATATCCATAGCGTAGGGTAGCGAACAACACGACCATCTAGTTGACCTCTTCGCCATTGCTCTCCATGCTCTCTTTCTCTCTCTCTATCTTTACAAGGTACCATTGCGCATGCACATTTGAGCCATGATGTCACGCCCGTATATAGGCCGAAATTGAATGGTACGCTGTAACGAAGAATGGTTACCACGCTTATGCATAGTTCATACTCCTATATTATTCGTTCATCGCTCAGAGAGGCGCCAATCCGGCGGACACCCAAATGGCAAGGAGTTCACGTTTATGGCATCCTTCATATCGACAGAAGCCGTGCTGCAAGCTCTTAAAGAGCCGCGAAAACAATGACAGCGCGCGATATTTTACTGACAGCGCGGCCTGACTAGAATGAATTAATTCGCCATCGCGGAGTCCCCCTTCCTCCCACCACTTCTTTTTTAAAGGCGCAAGCCTTAGATGCCTCACCAAACGCGAAAATTTACCGACGGCGTCCCGCGGCGTCGGTGTCGACACGACTGATGCAAAGAATCACCATCATGAAGAGTCCCAGTGTTAGAACCTGTTGACTTTCGGCGCGGACGTGTCTGCAATGTGTCCTACGCGATTAGCTTTCGTTGGAGAGAACTCGCTCGCGCTCGCGCTCATTCGGAGCAGAGCGATACGTAGTGGGATTCCCCGAGGGTTGCATGTGCTGGTCGCAAGGACAGCATTCAGGTCCTCGGATCGGCCGCAACGCGGGTCCATTTCCGGAAACGTGGAGACGTTTTGGGCTCCGCATTATTGGCGATGTCTAGAAGAGACACCACGAAACGTTTTTACATACTTATATTTTTTTATTAGTTTATAAATATTGCCACGTGCGTTTCTTATTATCAGTTTTCCTGTATTTGGTTTTCGCTAGCAAAGACTGTCAGCAACGATCAGCGCAAACCGCGCCTCATTGTTCGAGAAGCTTCGCGATTATTTTAGATCGTTTTGTTAAGATTGCGCGCAAGACGCGAACAATCGAGCTTATTCTAGAGATTACGCGACAACCAGCGATAACGTTGGAATATTCGACGGCACATGTATAAATGCCGACGCGCTTCACCGCTTGTCAGTTTATCGACGGCCGACGCCCTGTTCGCCGCTATCAGTGTACAGCGTGTATTGTTGTAGTTTGACTTTTCATTTCCCGGCAACAAGTTCGGCCAAATAAAAAGTTCCATCTTGAACACGCCTGCTGCTGTCTTCTTCGACGTCACAACCACGTGACTACAGTACATAAACTGAGAAGAATTTGGCATTCACCTTCGAATCGTCTTAAACGAATGCATAAGGAATCCTGTGAATTTTATCGGTTGAGCGTAGTCTGTGTGCAGCCTCTAATGGGGGTATGGATGGAAAGGACGCCGTTTGTGAAATGGAGGTCCTAAAATAAATGAGTAAACGAACACAAATAAAATGATCGGAATTTGAGCAGGGCGCCCTAGTATCAAAGCACGATGCGCTGACCACTACTCCGAAGGACTGTGCCTTATAAGGCGGAATAGAGCGCCATTAATAATGTCCCGCGTGCAAGAAAGCGCGTTCAGACACTCGATTAGTTTTCCGCAGCGCTGTTTCCCTCTTGCAAGACAACACGCTGGGATGCTTGGCGCGTTTTCACAACGCTCAAGATTCGTCGTCGGTTTCATCCCAGGAGGTTTAAAAAAGAATTGCTGGAGTGTAAATTATGCATCAAGAACGAAGCCGTATGCACCCTAAGAACCCTCTTTGTAAGCATCCAGGTTTCTGCTCCGTAGTTAAGTACCGGTAAGACGCAGCTGTTGTATTCCTTCCTCTTGAGTGATAACAGTAAACTACCATTAATGATTTGAGAATGCCTGCCGAATGTGCTCCACTCCATTCTTGCTCTTCTAGTTACTTCAGTCTCATGGTTCGGCTCTGCAGCCACATACCTGTCCTAAGTACAGCACAGGTTGAGCAAAGCGATGAATTGGGCTAGTCGGTTGTTGTTCGGCTCCGTAGGTAAGTACCGGACAGCACAGGACCCCGTTGATTGGCAGAACGTGGAAGAGGCTTTTCCCCTGCAGTGGGCACAGTCAACGGTTTTAGAAACGTTCGGCGCAGTCAGGCTGATGATGATAACGACACCTTAAGATGGCGGCCGCGACCGCCATCTTAGTAGCGGCAGGATAAGACGTTAGAGTTCAGCGAAGAGAAGGGGGCGTCTTCTTCTCACGCCCTGCTGAGCATAGCGAGCATGCGCATACTCTTGACCATTTCTCCGATGTGCTCCGTTGTACGGCGCTCTTTAACTGAAAAATTACTTAAAGATATGTTGAAGCAAGCAGCGTAGCAGACGGCGCTCGCAGTTCAGTGTGCTTTGTGCGCTTGCGCATCGTTGGAAGATCTCGTCACCTTTCGAAAATATTAGGCGCTACCATATCCCGCGCTCAGCGCTCGCGCGATACTGTTAAAAAATTGCAAGGGTGTGCTTTGACCCCTTCATCTCACTGCCTTGAGAGTCCCGGCAGTTCAACATCCACTTTCATTATCAGTATTTCTAAGCGAAGCTACTATGTGTTACGGATTTCGGTGGTGGCGTTGGCGGCATAATTCGCGAAAAACTCGGCGCCGGCGAGTGGACAGAAATGCGGGGTGTACGTAAATACGCCTGTGAAGGGGCGCCGGTCGCTTGCGTACTTGTAGGCACCGTTATCTAGTAATTGATGCTGTCTAGGTCGTGGGCATGTCGGCAATTAGCCGTTTCTGATACGATAATCTGATCTTTTTTATTTACAGTTTTATGCGCTCGTATGGAGAGTCAACGGATCCTTCTGAGACTACTACAGCATAAGTGGTCTACGGCAAGGACTATGTCTTTTGAAATTACGAAAACGCGGCCGGCGTCATTTGTGAAATGCAGCGAGGGGTGACGCAATTATTAACTTCCATTCTGATTGGTCGCGGCGAGTTAGTCCGACTGCAACGACTGCAGGAGTTGGTCTGAATCCGACCGCTGCGGAGAGGGAGTTTCGGAAGAATTCCACGCCGCGGAGTTCTATTCTGCGCCGTTCTACAGGCATCCCTTCTTTCCTCCCTTTTTCCCGCAACACAAGTAGCCATTCAGGGTCGACGCTCTCATACCTCGAAATGTAAGCTCATCCTGCTCGAAGTTGTGGTCCTCGGCAGCGCAGAGACCTCTCTTCTGTCACACTGTACATCCCCAGAGGTCAGCGTCGGATCAGTGATCAGCGTCGTCATCAATGATCAGGGTCATCATCGGCGTGTCAGGCCATGCCCATCATCGGAGGAGGTTAAACCCTTACCCCCGAAATTTTTACAGTTTGTACGGATATATTTTGACGCACACATACAAGCTCATGCATATTTGAAGCTCACGCAGGAACACAAATAAAGGTCGGACGCACCCCCCCCCCCCCGCTTTCCTAAACAAAATCACACCATCTCCCGCTAAAGGGGACCGTGAAGCGATGCGAAGCAGCGTTTCGGCATGCCAAGCCCGCGTTTTAGAGGGGTAGGGGACAGGGGTAGTGAAGAGGGCGAAGGGAGAGGGGTAGCGGAGAGAGGGAAGGAAGGGAGAGGGGAGTGGAGAGGGTTTGCGCATGCGCAGTACGGGTGGTCACGCCGCACACCACCGGTTTGAACTCCGCCATAAGATGCTTCGCATCTAAAAAGGTAGCAATAGCAATAATAATAACAACATAGCTACGCCGCAGCTGCCGCGCATGCATATGCGCATGTACGCAACAACGAAAACCAATCGCTAAGAAAACAAGGGGCGTCATCTAGTAAAACGCGTGGCGACGAACGGCTTGTTATGCAGAGAGGCCTCGTAATCCGCAGGAACGCATAAAATCGAAGCGAAGTACTGCATTCGGGCGGCGACACAGACCGTACAGAAAAACAGGAGATGGCTGGTAGGAGACAAAAATGAAGATAAGAACAAGTATCGCAAGGAACTGAAGATAAAGATGACGGCAGATAACGAGTATTCTCATAGCAGCTTATATATACCAGGGCCGTGCTCTAGCCAGCGACAAAAACAAGAAAGAAAGGAGGAGGCGGCGGCGGCTGCCAGCCATTGCTGCTTCGAAGCACGTTCGGTCGACTCCATTATCTGACCCGTAGAAGGCAATCCACAGGAACGCTTCGAACGCTGCCTAGAACGCCGATGACCGCATGCCACTGGCTCACTCGGTTTTATCGCTGAGAACATTCGCTGGGGCCACTTCGCATGTGCGTCTCCCCCACCCCCATCTCCCTTTTATCCGCTATATTCGCGTGCCGCCGTTCGAGCTTTTCATTTCTTCGAACGCCAAACCTTCTTGGTTCGTTTGTTTTATACGAACAGCTCGCTGTCGAAGGCAGAACTCCTTCGATACCCGAAAAAAAGAGCGTGGTCGTAAGTGCGCCGGCACCGAAAGTGGTATTCGAAGGGATGGCGCAGAGTTTGATATGAAAATGAGGGCACGGGCCTGGATTGAATAGGCAAACGGCGGCCTATCCCAAGGGTACACAGCGTGGTTGTTGTTGTTTCCTGCCGTCTATGGAAAACGGCAGTAAAGTGTTCCGCAGTGCCCCGTATGCCTCACGTTGCGAAAGGAGCGGGGTGGGGGGAACGTTCGCTATCGTTGAAGAGTGTCTTTTTTTTTTCTTTAAACATGCTCAACCAATACGTGGAGTAGAATCTGCAGTCGCTGTACGAGTTGTTCTATCCTATTTTTTCATGAAGTGTAGCGAAAAGCAAACGACCGTCATGCTCACGCTTAAGCACCTCCCCCTGGCGAATATCGACGGCAGGACCTTTCCCGAAGGTCCTTTTCTTTTCTTGTACTTCTTGTAAAAATTCGAGAGGTGCTACCACTACAAGTGCCACCACTATAATGTTATTACTGCAACTGTTTTTGCGCGACACCAGACTAACCTGAACGCTCTACACGTGGCGTTGTAATAATGCTATGTAATAAATATTAGCCTCAATGCACTAATATTACTGTTATCATTACAATCAACATAATCACCGTGATTCGCTTCTTTTTTCTTTTCTTTTTCTTTAGCACGAAAGTGTTTTATGCCGGGGTCCACCAAGATTTCCTTGACGTATTTCCGTGACAGAAATACGTCAGCAAAATGAACGCCATCAAATGGCAAAGAAAAAAATCTATAAGAAGAATTTCCGTTCCCCGGAATAGAACCCATGACCTCTGGGTCCACGACGACGGCTGGCGGGCGGATAGCCCACTGAGCTACCGCCAAACACATAACGGAGGCTACATGAACGCGCCTTTTATCTTTCCCACTTTCCTCTCACAGTGCTCTTGCATGGATGGATGGATGGATGGATGGATGCTATGAGCGTCCTCTTTATAACGTGGTGGTGACATGTGTGCCACTAGGCTCGAAAAACAAAACGAAAAAACGCGCCGTTGCTGCGACCGTCCCATTCGGCGCGTTTCCAATAGAAGTGTATTTTCGCTTACCACACCGCGAGGTGGTGGCTTCAGCCCAAGCCTTGTTCATAGCGTCCATCCATATAGAAAAAAATTTCGCCATCTCCCTCTAAAGGGAACCGTGTGGGGATGCGAAGCAGCACATGGGTCGACTTAACGTTCCGTTCATCACGGGCACCTTGCCCGATGTTAACGCGTCCTTGCAGGTGGAGCACACCATGAATTCACTGTAGTTGCCGTTGCTGTTACTCGTCCCGAACTCTTGTTGGAGCACGCCGCGCGGGTTCATCGCGCGTCTGCAGAATCTCGTTCCCCGACGCCATCACGTGATTGCTGAGAGAGTGTAAGGGGGAGACGCCACAGCGTCTTACCCAGCCCCTTACACAGACCCGAACGCGCTAGCGCGTGCCAGCGCGTTCTGACTAGGATACAACGCGTTGGTTCATCGCGCGTCGGCAGAATCTCGTTCCCCGACGCCATCACATGATTGCTGAGAGAGTGTAAGGGGGAGAGGCCACAGCGTCTTACCCAGCGCCTTGCACAGGCCCGAACGCGCTAGCGCGTGCCAGCACACATGGTTTTGTCTGCGTTACGCCAAGCTAGGACAGCATACGGCAGCCCGGGCCCCTAAAGTGCTCTGCACGTATCATCATCAAGGCGGTCGAAGAACAAGAGGAAGAAGACTTCTTGGTGCGAGCGCGCGCTCAGGTGGCTATGGTGGAAAGGGGACGGTCGCCAATGGAACTACGGACACAGCCCAGCGCAAAAGCTGCTTCAGATCTAAAATAGCTCTCCGACGCTCGCCTAGCTGTCGCACCGCGTTCCCCGCTCGCCTAGTGAGAATTAACGGCCAGGCTAGAGGGAAGACACAACGCGCGTAGCGTTTCTCTTCGCGTTTCACGTCGCTTTGAAGGAGTGCATACCGAGTATCAGTGTTTATTATGTGCTTGTTGATGCCAGATTTGCGCGGGATGCACCATATGCGGTGTCCGCTTATATGTTAAGAACTTCAGCTACCGCAAGGGTTAAATCATGATCATGGGCGTTAGTCGTCCGTACGGAGATGTGCCACTAGGCGTCAACGTGTGTGCCTCCACATCAGGCGGTGATACATCTGCCAAACAACAATATACGTATTGCAAGCTCTGATATACCAATGCGCTAAAGCGATCAACTACTTCCGTGACGACACGTTTCACTTTCGTGTTATACCGATTCCCATGACAGAGGGATCAACCATCTTTTTGCCTTCCCCTACGCAAAGCAGGAAGTTAGAGCACACAAACTCCGAACATCATTTTTTACTCGCACCTACTACTACTACTACTACTACTACTACTACTACTACTACTACTACTACTACTACTACTACTACTACTACTGCTACTACTAGTAGTACTATTATTACTACTACTGCTACTGCTATTACTACTACTACTACTACTACTACTACTACTACTGCTACTACTGCTACTACTACTACTACTACTACTACTACTACTACTACTACTAGAACACCACCCCTACCAAGATAAAGGAAAGACAGGAGAGCTTCAGGTGTGCGCCTAACTGGGCTGGTTCGTACATCCTGTGATAGAAACAAACAGGAGGCTTAACTGGTTAGCATGGGTTAACCAGTTGTATCCCGGTTGCCTATTCTGCACTGGGAAAAAGTGGGACTGAAAGAACATGTGGAAGGAGGTTTAAACTTTGCGGAGACACACTTCGCACAGAGGCATAACTAAGGGCTCTATCCTTTGGGAGAGTACAGGTGAAACATAGAATGACAAGAAGCTGATCCAGCAAGTTAATCAGCGTTTGCATTGTCCTGACTTCCCTCTTGCGTCCGTGTTTGCTCGACTGCTGTCTTTTATCCTGTACGGATAAAACCTAATTGACATGTGAGCTTTTACGTGCCAAAATCGCGATATGATTATCAGGCACGCCGGAGTGGAGAGCTCCGGAAGTTTTGACCATCTGGTGTTCTTTAACGTGCCCTGACGTCGCACAGAACACGAGCCTCTAGCATTTCGCCTCCATCGAAATGCGACCGCCGCGGCCGGGATCGAACCCGCGACCTTCAGGTCAGCAGCCGAGTCGTAACCCCTGTACCGCCGAGGCGGGCCTGTAAAGGTAAATTTTACTCGCGTGTGGCGGCGGAAAGTTCGAGCAGCGCTTCCTAGACGAAAGACGTGCCCACTGTGTCTGCGACGTCATATTCAGAAAAGCGAAACGCCCCCATGAATATAAGTTGCTTGGAGTAATCACGCTATGCGCCGCCCTTCGTTCTACGCTCGCCTGAATATCTTGGCCTTCCCCCTTATTAGAGTAGCAAACGGCACACGCAACTGGTTGCACCTCATTTATTTCCTTCTTTTCCTCCTCATTTGCCATATGTCGAAGTTCAAAACCCCTAGGGCAGCCTGTCATACAAGAGATGTAACTTCGAGGTATCAAGCCGAGAACTCCAAGTTGTCTTCATGCAAGGACCACTTGAAGATTGTCCAGAGCTTATTGGACAAGAGCATGGCGAATCTCAGAAAGCACTAAACAACGTGTACTGAGACAGTTAAATTCACACCGTATACTTATGTTAATATAAACCAGAGTTATTATGCAAATTATAGACTAAAGGCAAAATTGAAATTGGAGCTGTTAGAAGACACAGAAAAAGACAAAGAAGACACAGAAGAAGACACCCACAAGTTTGCAGATGTTTTACGTGTCTAGTCCGACTGTCTTTTCTTAGTGAAACTAATATCGGAAATGGGTACCCAGAAGTCACGTTACGAACCGGAAGTGATGTAACGGCTGTTAGGTATGAGCCGAAACTCGCATGACGGGAGCGGAGGGCGACGTCAAGACATAGAGGGAACTTTGAAGTGAGATAACGGAAGCTGAAGAGGTACACCCCAAAGTAATGCTAACGAATTTCTCTCGAATCTGCCGCTAAATCGCCACTGAATTTCTGTTACCTTTCTTGTCGGACCGTGTCAGCATGTTTCAAGTGCGCGCTGAAACCATCGCATAGTACCTCCTACGTGTTTTCCCTTACCTGCAAGACCACCGCAACACACCACTGAATTCCGGGTCAACAAAAATTCGCACGGTCTCTTGCGCATTCGCCTAACACGACTCGAAGGCGAAAGCCATCTGCTCCTCGTCCTTCTTCTTTCTCTTGTTCTTCTTCTTATTCTCAGTCAATTGTGTAGATTTCACCCCCTCCAATCCAAATCTTTCTGCACCTAGAGTGGTTTTGCACTGCCTCCAGGTTCGGAGGCATCATAGCTTTCTGCACCTCTCGTGGTTTTGTAGCACTCCAACCGAGATGAACCCACGTTTGACCGAGCGACTATGTCGTGTGTGATTACATTAACGCGCAACGTCACGGGGACGTCGTAATGAATTCACAAATTTTGGTGACCTGTGACGTAATGATGACGTCATCGCACGATGACAATTTCTGCACCACTTGGTGTTGACGCCGACGTCGCCGATGACGGTCGGTTTCCGTGTTTGATGAGACATGTAAGGCTAACGCCGTAAAATTTGCCTTTCGCTCTCTCTAAAAATCGAGCTAAACGTTTGCGGAGGGTTCAATTTGTAAGGACCAAACTGTCTAGCGCTGCAGAAGACAACTGAACACGACAGGGCGAGAGCGAAAAGAGACAGAGCGGCTTAGATAAAGAGAGAGAGAGAGTGAAGAGCAAGAGCGATTGGGGAAAAAGAGGAAGACGAGGAGAAACTACAGCAAAACGAGTTTCGCGAACGACCGGCTCCGCTTCGCTAAGCTAAATAGGAGCAGGAAAGAAAAAAAAAGGCCGTGCTTCGGTGGCGCGCACGCACGCGCGCGCGAGCTCGCTCAGCTCACGTCCCGCACTAAACCGAATTCAACGGCCGGAGTGGAAGCCCGACGAGGAGGAACGGGAGAAGAACCATTATACGGCCCACTTAAGCGAACAAACGACGCCTTAAAGGAAAAGGAACGGCCCCGTTCACTTGAAGCGCCCGCCTGTCTCCCGTCGGCTGGGGAGTCGGAGAGGGAAACGGGGAAAAGGCGAGCGGAAGCTGAGGAGAAGGCCGCATGTTCAGAGCCTGATATAAAGTAGGGAGATGGGGCAGACGGGGAAAACGAGCTTAAGCTGAGGGTAAGGCAACGTTAAGTGAAACAGCGAGTGGGAAAGATTTATGGGGAAATAGGGAAGAATTTGCTGCGCCGAAGATAGGAAATAGGAAAACGAGGACAGAAACAAGGTCACTGACAACGAACTGGCCGAGAAAGGGTAGTGTTACTGGTGGCGTCGCCATGCCACTTTATATAATCTGAAGCGACGAAAAATCCTTGAGCGCTAGGTGTCTCCTGGAGCCAACGCTTTGACAACTGGGCTTGCCTTCTTCAAGGCAGCAACTGCATGAGAGCCTGGCAGCTCTGGATAACAAAAACGGAGCTACCTGCGCGTTTTACCTTCGAAACATATTCACAATCAAAATGTTAGGCTAGACGACGACAACGTAGGAGATAAGGACACAGCTGGAAAGGCACACATGATGCCACAACCCGAGCACCCATCTGCCGCGATGTGCTTGTTTTATCACGCATTACCAACAAGCCCCGAAGCCTCTACCCTTAACAATTTCTGGAGTTTAATGTGCCAAAAAACACGAAATGATTATGACGCACGCTGTAGTGGAGGGCTCCGGAAATTTCGTCCATCAGATGTTCTTTAACGCGCACTGACATGGCGCAGTAAACAGGCATATAGCATCGAAATGTGACCGTCGTGGCCAGGACCGAGCCCGCGATTTCGAGTCAGCAGCCAGCACCGTAACCACTGCACCACCGTGGCGTACAAGCCTCTATTATTTTCAGAGGATCTAAGGTAAATGAAGTCTCACGTCTCTCCAATAGAAGTCCATATTTGATTCAGTCTTGGGCTTCGCCGTCCAGCAGCTGCGCCGCGGCTACGACGCTACTGCTGAAAGGGTTAAAGCGCGGGACTGGCCACCTGCGGTTCCATAAGGTGAATCGATTAACCACATAACAAGCGTTGCTTCGGACCCACGTTGGGAGGCGGCCGCGAGAAGAAATCGCGACTTCGAAACTATAGACAAGTGTATGCCTGTGAAACTGAGCCAGCTTGGCATGCGAGAGATTCAATGGTTGGTAGCATAGCAACGTTGCTTGTTGGGCGAGTTGGAACGAGTCAGTCATAACGTAGTTCAGCGCAAAAAACAGGAAACAGACAAGTGAGAGGACAGTGAGATAACTGTATGCCCTAATTACATCTTCGCCTGTTACCACGAGTACCAGTCGTGTGGTACTGTTTAGGCCTGTTTTCTAGAGAGCTTTGAAGCTAGGCAGCTTTGTCACTGGCTAGTCCTTAGGAGGAATGTCATGTGGGAAGGCTGTATGATAATATATCCGCTGCCGCTGCCAAGAATTTTTGAAGACACCATTAGAAGCAGTATTAGGTACTCATGAACGTCCAGTTGAAATTATATTTCGCTTACGTTATTCCAGAACATTAAGTGAACTGTGTTTTCAATGCTGCGTAGATTGGGGCTGCGATATGCTCCATGCGGCTAATATACCCTTTACTAAGAGAGTTTTTTTTTTCAGTGCAGAGGCGCATAATCGCGGCGCGCATGCGCGCGAAGCTACTCAGAGAAAGGATTCGAGAGCTATATTACGAGCTTAGTGGGAAGCCAACAAGGACATACAAATAAAGGGAACAATTGTGGGGGCAGGACAAACTGAAAGGAAGCGGTAAAGTACGGCGCCTCCAACATAAAAAAAAGGCAAGAAAGAAATCGAAGGGGGCGGTGCACACCGATCGCCGAACGTTGAAAGAGAGAATACAAGTCCCGAGACACGAGGGCCTTTATCTTTTAGAGCGACAAAGGACGTAAAGGGCGCAGAGAAGTTGGGCAAGAGCTCCAGATAACGGCGGCGTATACTTCAAGTGTAAGCAACAACATTCGCTTCGCACAGAGATAGAAGAAAAAAAGAAGCGGGAATAAGGGAGAAATTCGGGAAGGAGAACGCGCCTTTTGGGGTGCGTAGGGAAGCGGGAGTAGTGAACGTGGAGAACGACTTTACAAACAAAATGGGGAGGAACGTGCCTTACGAGATAAACTGCCGCGCAGTGAAACTGGCCGCTCACGAAGAAGGAAAGGAGGAGACAAGACGCGGAAGCGAACGAAGTGAAAGGGTTCGTGGGGAGCCGTAGAAGAGGCCGTTACGATCGGCTATCGCTTCGAGCCTCCCCCAAAGTGACTTAATGTCGATATAAAAGGAACGACGCCACCGGGCTTCGTACACTTTCTACTATCCCTCAGCAACGTGAACTGCGGTTTGGTTAGGAGGATGGCATTTTTTGTTTGTTACGTTCTTGTTTGCTCTGCTTTGATCGTCCGCCCGCCTGGCTCCAAAGCGGACGCAAATGCTCCTATACTATAGTGGCTAGAGCCTTTCTAGCCGCTATGTACCCATACAAAGACGCGGCAAGTGAAGCGATAGAGAAGGGAGTAGGAAGGCCACCGATGCACTTTAATGGGCTCCGGCCGAGCGATTCAGCGAGCACTTGTCGGCCGCAGAAACGACGCCCAGTTGAAGGAGATGCGTGGAGGAAAAGAGACAAGACTCCTGAAGAAGCGACAACGCGATTCAGCAAAGACTCGCGGCGTTGCTATACGAAACGCGCCGCAACAACAATAACAAAGCAGGAGATGACTACAACAATAATAAGCCATCTCCATTAGAAAAACAAACAATCTTTTTTTGAAGAAGGCAACTTGAATGGTCAGGTTCATAGACAAGAAGAGACGGATAATAAACGTCAGTTGAACACACAGAAGTTATGTTGCCCCTGAAGGCATGCAGACATCGCCAATGGTCTGGGCCGCTAGTCCAGGACTTCGTTGGCCCTGGTCATCCTCTCTACCCTATGGAACAGCATAAGCCGGTTTTGAATGTTGCGATGTCCTTCGCTATTTGACGTACAACGTAGACACCCAGGCGATGTAGAAGAGAGTTGGCGTGGTCCCACACCACGGACATATATATCTTTGTATGCCGTGGGCAGGCCCGTAGCCACGAATTTTTTTCGTGGGGGGGGGGTGGGGGATGTCTCGTTGAAAACCTGGACTATTTGAGAAAAAAAAACAACCTATTTTCATTATTTATTTTTGGTAAAAACACCTGCTTCACCAAAATTTCGATCAAGCTGTTCAATCAAGCAAAACACACTCTAATCGTCAGCAGAATGGTCGTTTAATTAGAACTCGGCACATGCAGCTGCGTTCCCTGCAACGCCTGCACATTAGGCCACGATCGTCCTGATACGCACTACATTGAGCAACACGCCTTATCCAAACAAAGAACAGTCTTTCGGTCACCGCGGTATGGTTACGATAGCGTAAACGGTACGGTAACACGGACAGACTAAAACATCTCAACGAACGCCACGTAAACGACAGCCCAAAATGCTTCGCGCCAGTAATTATCCTCGCGCACGCGGGCCAAGGCTTATACGTGAGTATACGAGCTCTCGGTGTAACGCACTCATTGCTTTTGCATCCGGAATGCTCAGCTCGGCTCCCTCGCAGCCATTACATCCTGCGGCATAGCAGAAAGGGAGACAGATAGAGCGAGAAAAAATGGACGCAAATGTGCGCATCCAACGCCGAAGGGCGGTGAGATAAAGAATGACTCTCGTCTTACAGGGAAGCATGGCAGGGCTTTCTTTCTTCTTCTTCTTCTTCTTCTTCTTCTTCTTCTTCTCAGAAGGCGCGGCGCGTCTGTTCAAGCGATTTCCTTTTCGCATCTGTCACCGGGAGCGGAGAAGACGAATATGTGGGCGGACGTAGGCTAGCCTCGCGCGCACACATTTAGCCTAATTGCGAGGAGTCGCGGGATTCCCCTTTGACCGCGACGCCAATGACGAGAGGTGGGAGTAAACCGTAAGATCCTTACCATTCCATACCAAATCCGATGCGTGACATGAAATCTGTCACGCATTTGTTGTATTTGATCTCGCAGTTCTGCAAGTTGACTTTGTGTTATTGCATTGCATAATTATTCTGTCATACTACTACTTGTTGCATTGAATGAAGGAAGGGAATTTCGAGGGCTCGTTTCCTTGTTTGGCGCAACTTTATTTAAAACCAGGGAAGGCACATGGGGCGTTAATTGTACTGTTTTAAGTGCATTGCACTAATTGTGACATAGATGGGAAGGAAGTAAAGTGGACGAAAAGACAACTTGACGCCGGCAGGGACCGAACCTGCAACCTTCGAATGCAAGCTTCGGATACACTTAAATAATAATAATAATAATATCTGGGGTTTAACGTCCCAAAACCACGATATGATTATGAGAGACGCCGTAGTGGAGGGCTCCGGAAATTTCGACCACCTGGGGTTCTTTAACGTGCACCTAAATCTAAGTACACGGGCCTCAAACATTTTCGCCTCCATCGAAAATGCAGCCGCCGCGGCCGGGATTTGATCACGCGACCTTCGTCGGATACACTTAAAGCAGTACAATGAACGTCCCTATACCTTCCTTGGATTCATTATCTGCTGATTTTCATTACTTATGGCACGATATTTCCTTTAATGTGAAATTATATATTGTGTTCTTTCTTTATGTACTATTACCCTCTGCCGTTTTAAGTTCGTTGTGTGAACAAGCTTACTGATTGTTATCCCCCCCGCCCATCGTAATGCTTGATTCCCGGCACTTAAGGTAAAAAAATAAATTAAACGAATGAAATGAAATAATAGACTAAGGTACGCTTCGCGTATGGTACTAAAAAACGTTGATTTAGGCGCATAGAACTTAACCCGGAAGCTCTAGTTGCGTTTTTATTTCCTTTTTTGACAATCTCGAGTGAGTCATCAGTGGTAGACGGCTCAGCAAGGCAATTTCTAATTAATTGTGATGCTCATTCAGTGACTAACTCGGATAAAATTTCATCGTATTATTATTTATTATGTGCACGACGGTGTACTCTATAGCCTATATTGACGGTACAATCTATATGTGGTTCGTACCAACGTTACTAGACTAGGTAACGTATAAACCTAATCTAGTAACGTTGGTTCGTACCATGACCGCGCCATGAAAAAGCAGACAGAACTCCGCAGAAAGGTGTTGCTTCCTTTTAAAGAAGTAGTTGCAATGAAAGAATAGCTGGTGATTTGCAATAGACATATAATTGGTATAGATATGCGTAACTTCGTATGAGCACGACTACGGGTATGGTCTCAGTGTTCAATGGAGTTGTACAGTGATGGCTGCGTGGCATCTTAAGTATAGAAATAATTGTCCGGTATGATATGCATCGTCATTAAAAACAAAAAATAAAAAAGAACAGGTGTGTCGACCATAGCTGACGTTGTTGATATCGTACACGGAAGCATGTAGACGCCATCACTTGGTCACAACACACAGATGACGATGACGTAAAGGTGTCGTCACGCGGAAGCCCATAGCATGACCATCGAATGGTTGGTCCTCATAGCGCTATCTTGTGAAGAAAGATGATTGAACTTTCAAGATGACCGAAGCATGTAACTGTTGATCAGGCGAAAACCATCAGTCAGCAGGATTCTCACGAAGGCTTCAGTCTCTCAAGCCTATATCAACTATACCATGCACTCCGGTGAAGCAATATGATATTGGAGCTTCTGAAGCGATGTGAACACGTGACCGTAAATCAGTTGAAAAACCTCCTAACGACAGCCATCTTAAAATAACTTGGGTCTTTCAAGCCCTGACCAACTAATCAACGAAACATCAGAAGAAAAATTGGGGGACCCTTAAGCTTCGCCTTTAAGAGTTCAACGCGACAGCGATATCCGCGCGCGCGCACACACGCACGCACACACGCACACACGCACGCACGCACACACACACACGCACACGCACACGCACACACACACACACACACACACACACACACACACACACACACACACACACACACACGCGCGCGCGCGCGCGCGCGCGCGCGCGCTATCACTTTCCCAGTCGCTAGCCTGCCTTCGCTTCTCGATGGAGACCTTAAGTGTGCCACAAGGAAAAGTGAAAAGTGCAAACGCCCTCCGGCTCATATCTTTATTTCCATCTACTTCGAATTTTAGCTCACAATCAAAGACGCCGACGCCGACGCCGCCGGCACCGGAATGTCTGCGAAACGAGCTCTTTAACGCTGTCGCGTTAAAAAAAAAACGAGGAGATAGTCCCTCAAGCCTTAATGCACAGCGGAAGAGAAGCTTGTTTGAAACGAACCGAAAGGGGCCGCGAAAGACGACAGCGGCATCTGAGCCGAGCGGACGGCGCGGACGGCGGATAGACTGGCCGACTGACGCGGCAGAAAGCGAGAGAAGAGCCTTACCGAGGCGGCGTATAAGAACTGGGCGTTGAAACAAAAATGAAGAGGAAATGACGAAGAAAAAAATATAAAGGAGTATACGAGACTGAGAACCAGAGGGAGAGCCAAGTACGGCCAACCCCCTCTTCATCCTCCTTAGTCTTTTATCTTTTCATGCGCCCCGCGTCCCCGGGAACGACGAATCCTTTTATCCAGCCACTAAATAAATAGGCGAAACGCCGCCTGCTGCCGTACTGCCGTTGCCTGCCTGCCTACCCGGCGCTTCTTCGAACCAGCCGAGCGCGCTCGCCTCCAGAGCCGCTCAACTCCTGCACGTCGTTGCTCTTCCTTTATTTCCTCCCTCTCGTCCTCTCCGTCTTCTTCCTTCACCCCTTATTTTGCACCCCAACTTCCCACCCCTTTCCTTTCGCACTCCCCCATACCCGCGTTATCTCATCCTCCATATCTTCTTCGTTTACTCCCCATTTTGCACCCCAACCTCCCTCTTCTTTCCTCTTCCTCCCCACCCGTGTTCTCTCGTCCTTTTTACTTCTGCTTTAACTCCCCATGTTGCACCTCCAACCCACACACTCCCTATCCTCCTCCTCTCCACCAGCGTTCTATCACACTCAACAGCTTCTTCTCTTACTCCCCTATTTTTATTTTACACCCCAACTCCCCATCCTCCTGCTCCCCGCCAGCGTTCTCTCGTGCTCCCGAACCTCTCCTTTTTGCGCCCCATTTTGCACCTCAACTTCCAACACTCCCTTTTTCTTTCCTCCTCCTCCCCACCTGCGCCTCTCATCTTCCTCATCTCCTTCTTTTACTCCCCATTTCGCATCCCAACCCTCCATCCTCCCCTTTCCTTTCCTACTCCTCCTCCCCACTCGCGTTCTCTCCTCCCTATAGAAAAGCTCCCGTCATCCTCTCTCCTTTGCTTTGCTTGTCCTTCGGGTGCGTTTCGATTATTGCGTGCGTGGCGGCGCGCCTGCACTTCTGCCTGCTGTTCCTGCTCCTAGCCCGCCGCCACCTTATCCTCCGCTTCCGGCATATTTTTCTTGTTTACGCCGGGTCCTACGCGTTGCCCCGCCGAACACTGCGCGGCCATCTCCATTTTTTTTTCTTTCGCGTCCTTTCTTGCTTCCTTTTTCACTAGCGCTCACTTCCTTTGTAAGAATCCGGCCTTTTTCCCAACTCCCCATCTCTTCTCCCCTTTTTCTTGCGCCGCATCCCTAAAGCAGCTCTTCCCGATTCCTCCCGCCGCGCCCGGCAGAACATGTTCGTCCGATTCATTTGTTTATATTTCGAGGACGTGGCGTGCGTGTGTGTGTGGAGAGCGGGGGGAGTATAGGAAAGGGGGATCTTTTTTGTCTTCGCTTACATTTCCATCCAACTACTATCGGCCCGGGGCTGCTGCTGTCTTTACATTCTTCCAACCAATTCCTTCCTTCTGTGTTCCCCTTTGTTTCTGTTTTCCCTTTTTTGTTCTTGGTTCACTCGGCGGCCACCGTTTGTTCCTTTTCTCCCATCGGTCGCAACGCGGACCGCGAAGGACGCTCCTGAATTATTGAACACCACTCTGCCGGACTCCCCGCGAGCGCTAGTTGTGAGCGCACGACGCCCGGCGAGGGAGTGCCACTCCATCTCTTTCTATCTATCTACGTCTCCCTTCCTGCTCCCGATTTTCCCGCACTCCCCATTTCTCACTCTTTGGCAGGACACTTCTTTCTCAATTCCAAATGAAACCTGGGCTAGTTGATAGCCCTACGTAATGAACTATCCAACAAAGAGATAACAAAACGGAATACAGGACATGGAGAAACTATTGATCGTGATGATTTCCATTCCCCACCTTCGAAAAAGAGTTATCTGTAAAACAAATCACCATCTAAACCCTCCGTACAGATGGTTAATCATTGAAGTCGAAACGTGCGGCCCCGGTGTTTATCACTGTGTTAATCCCGGCGGTTTGTTTTAAAGTCTTTGTCAGCTATTCGTTACGTCTATCCGGAAATCTTAATTGCTGTTTGCTGCCCGTGTATTCTGTTTATTTTTAGGGGACCAGCAGGAAGTAGTGGGATCATATCGTGGTTTTGGGAAGTTAAACCCCAGATATTATTATTAGGAAGTAATGGGAGTTGCCCAATTTCTGTGGCACATACCCGTTCATGACGATGCTGGGATTTCGCGTTTGACCCCCGGAATTCTCTTTCGCCTAGCAAAAAGATAATAATAATAATAAATAAAAAAAGAAGCTTCCCTTGCGGCCTACGATTTCATGACCTATTTAAATTTCCCGCCCTGACGTATAAAACTGAGAAATCATTCGTGAGAAAGCAAGAGATAGCCACGAACTTAACCTTCAATTTTCCGCTTCTTATCATACTTTTGTACAAGGCTATTTACGGCCGTGTTTTCGACCAATGTTCCCGTAGCAGACACGGGCCGCGTAGCGTCAGAGCTGCGACAGCAATGCGGCGTGGTTACTTTAAGCAGCGCTACCACCCGGTAGAAATGCATAAAAGAACAACAGACAACGACCTCATTTTTCATTGTTGCGTTGCAGCAGTGCCGACATCGTCACAAGCACCCGCGATTCAGCCCGCAGTAAGGAGCGGAAGCTGTGATTTCGAAATACCGGATAGCTTGTCTAGATGCGCATCCGCTGTGAGCTACCGCTATAAATTTGGCCTTTTCTTCGCCATTCAAACACGCACGGGTATGTCATCAATTATTTATATCAGTTCTTGCTTTCGTCTTTCGTATCAAACCGGTGCTGCTAGAACATACCGGTCTCACCAAGTTCTTGAAAGTCGAGATCGAAATACTATCTCGTGAGCGAAGCAACCTTCCTGACTTCGTCGGTAGGCTTTAACGCAGCGCTTCGGTGACCGGTATACACAGGTGCCCACAAAATAATTCGGAGCGCCGCGGATGCGCTCTCTAAGACTCTCTGTGTGCGCGTGTGCATGCGGGGCAGCATACGCACGCGTGCATGCGCGTTTATCGGCATCGGCGCCTTCGAAAGCGACATGACTACCTGACTCACTAGTCGCTGAATGTGACCGTCTAATCGCCCGTCACCGGTAACACTTGCGGTAGCAAAAATAAGAAAGCGGCATACTACACCTCTGCAGTTCAATAAAGCATGTAAAAGTTAATTAAGCACCAATTAACTAAGAGTAATTAAAGAGTCCCAAGACTACTTTAATAACATTAGAGTAAGTAAGTCCAAAACACGGACATCAGACGACACCTATATAAAAGTGTGCTAAAGTGTATTACTAATTAAGTGAACGCAAGCATTACATATACTTAAAAGTAATTAAGCGTTGCGAACATTATTAGACGCTACTCTATATCAAGGCTCCGTGATAAGGCTGATCACACCAAATTAATACTAATTAAGAGTCTATTTAAGCTCAATAACTAAAAGCAGATAATAAAAGTTTGTAAATGAGAGTTAATTAAGGTCGCGCCACAAGGATTACGTCTGCGTTCAGAGGTTCCACTGCATCGAGCGCGAGCGCGCTGTAGCCTACAGACCTCAATCCCCTAGTGTGTTGCCGCAGCGCTAAGAGGGACAAACGACATGATCTCTAACGGAAGGCATCGCCTATCTAGATACACTAGGGAGCGAGACTTGCTCTCTAGGGATGCCGCGCACGCGCAGGTCATGGCTGTATTTTTCCACAGGTGCGCTCCGCCGACGAGCGGCCACCGGTCTGGCGCTCCGAAATATTTCGTGGGCACCTGTACACTCGGCGTCAAAAGTTTAGGGACCACTAGGTTTGATAAGGCCTTGAATCCCCCAGCAGTTTATGACTGTATGGGATCTAAGTGCGCATTACTAGGTTCTTAGCGCGCGTTAGTACAGGCCGGAAATCAAAACACAAAGCTGCGTGCCGAAGCAGCGGGAATATTCAGGTTTTTCTTCATTCTCATGGTCCCTAAACTTCTGACGCTGACTTTGCCTAAAAGCACACGACTTTCTCCGCTTCCGTGAAAAACAGAAACATTCATGAACAGGCCTAGCCCGATAATATTTCGTAAGGTAAAACCAGCCAACCGAACACAAGCATTGAGCACTCACCCAGTGATTTCCTAGGCCCCCAAAACCGCGCTGTCCACGCATTCCTTTCCGAAAGGCCAGCGCCTAGAGCTTCCCAACTGCTGCCACAAACGCCACTCACCGTTTCGTCCCTAAAATTAGAGAAGTGGCCACTATCCACGTTATCCCTTATCGTTATCGAGTAACCTTCTTTCGAGCGTACTGCCACGTGCGTTTCTATATGCGGCATACCGAGCGATAAGCGCTGTCGCTTTTTCTTGTCTTTTTTTATAAATGATGACGTGCACATCTTGTCGAATTTCACGATATACGGTAGGTGGGCAGTAACGGGCAAGGTAACGGGTCCCATGACAGCTTCTTAAAAACGACCCGACGGGTAGCGAACGGAGGTCACTCTGCCAACGATTGCTCGCCGCAAGAGGCACGCCTGGCACTACAAGAAGTAAGGCCCGTGTACCATACGATGTCAGCGCAGGTTAAAGAGCACCGGATGGTCGAAATTTCCGAAGCCCTCGACTACGACGTGCCATCCACTCAGATCGTTGGTTTGATACGTAAAACCTCGGATATTATTATTATTATTAAAGAAAACAAAACACCGACACTGATGAACGGGCGCGTTGTGCTTTGTCGCGCTTTGTCGCTCTGCTATTCGATGTACAACGCAAAATAAAAAGAAAATTGCGCGAAGAAAGCGAGATGAACTTGTTACGAAACGCAAGGACGCAACAAGGCGACACAAACTGATGCGGCCGCGGAGACAAACAATAGCATGCTCCCGGTGACCGAAAAAAAAAGCAAAAAAGAGAGGGAGTAAGATACCGCGCAGTGTCTCAGCACGAGGCGTCTCACAGGTGAGGACAAAGCAGCGACCTCAGTTCCAGGAAAAACGAACAGCGCGCACAAAGGAGGACGGGATTTAAGAAAAAGAGTAGGGTCGCGAAGAAAACCAGGAATACAAAAAATAAAAAAAAAGAAGGAGAAGCGGGGATTGCCGGAGTTCGCCAAGCGAGGCAGCGGTACACAAAAGAAAAAAAATAACAGAGCGACTCCGTTCAACAATGCCGCTGTGTTTCAATCATTGTGCTCACGTCAGGTACAGGTGGGTACAGCCAGAAACCCCAACCCACTCGAAGCCATGCCTTCTTTTTTTATTTGTTTACCATGCCATCCTTAACATGTGGGGACTGATTTATTTCCCTTCTTTTTTTTCTCTGTAGCAGCGCTTACGTTCTTCCCGTATTGTTCGAGATGCGTCGTTTTTTTTTTTTTGTTTTTATTTTTCGGTTCCTCCGAGCCAAGTGTGGTTCTTTTGTAGACACACTCCTTATTCCTTCCTTAAATCGCCACTCCGCATAGAACCTGAAGAGCATCACTTCCACAGAGTGAACAACCACAGAGTGGAATTTCAAGAAGTGCCGCGTAATGTGATCCTTCCTTGACCTGACACAAAATTTCCTACAACAGGCCCTGGAATGCGGACTGGAAACTTTGACCAGGCCCGGCGCGAAGAACCCCACCCACGCTATCTCTGAGGAAATTTTCATTAAATAAACGTTTTTTCTCTACAGATCCAACAAATTATCGACATCTATGGCTAAGCATTATTGTGCACTTTCTTGGCGCACGATTCGTTGCATAAATTGCCCTGATTACATAACATATGCGACGGTGCAAACAAAGAAAAATCTTTCTAGGCATAAAGATCCCGCGATAATCACCAATGCCTAACGAAAGTTTGAGCACTAAAAGACCCTGCGCACTTCCCCGTGGGGCTTGGACTAATAAATAACTTCGAGATATGGGGCCCCGCCAAAAGGAACAAACAATAACGACCAACCCTAACTCATCAAAAAATATCCACCAACTGTGCACTAAAGAAAACGAGAGAAAAAATAAGTAAATAGGTCCCGCGCGGTTGTTTACTGGGGCTGCCGCAGCCGTACACTGAATGAGTCACAGCGCCATCTATAACGTTCGGAGCCGTCAGTGCAGGCGCAACGCCAAACAAATGCCCAATTTCAGCTCCCACGTCGCCGACGCTCGCGATGCGAGAAATCTAGGCCCCCCTCCACAACCTCCTTCCTCCTCGCAAGCTTTGCCGATCTATGTGTAGCATTTCGCTGCAGTTCCAGTTACTGCGCGCGCTTTTTTTTTTTTTATTTACATCTCTAGTTGCAGTTTTATACTCCTCTACTTGAGCGTTGCTGCTTCACCGCGAGACACGAATTCCAGCTTGGCCCCTCCCTTCCCTCCTCCTCTCCTTCTCTCATCCATGTGTACACCCTCTCCTCCTCTTCCCCCTCCATAGCTGTCTCGATTCCGGAATCCAACGGCCTTCCGAAACGTTCATTACCGGATATAAATCGTTTTCCGGTCGCAACACCCGGGCGCTACGCCAGGAAGCCCTTCAATTTATTTCCGGGACTCCGCGCCACGTACTTCGGCACACGAGCGCGAGCTTTTCTATCGCCGAAACCCCCCCCCCCCCCCCCCGCCAACGCCAACAACGATGTAGGGGACAGGATCACGAGGTGCACGCCGTTAAGAGAGAGGGTGAAGAGAGGAGGTGGACGCAGCTTCAACAAGTTTCTCCCTTACGCTGCGTCGCGCGAACGATATTCCGCCGAGCGCCCGCAGTCGGCAACCGGTTGCCCCTGCACGCAGCGGTGATGCTTTGCCGCAACATTAGTGTTCTTGCAGCGGAGCACGCTTTACAGGCAGTCACGCCTGTAAGGACCTAAGAAAAAATAGACCTACGGGTGCATTACAGCTAACAATTAAAAGGGAAAAACATCTTTGTGAATGAAAGCCTTCAAAAAAAGAAACATACGGAACCTCAAGAGGAGTTTTGAAGCATACGTTACCATTCCTACTTTGTACAAAATGTGACAGCGATTTTGTCCGCTTCGATCCGCTGTCGACCGAAATTGGGCTCGTATCAACCCTCAAAAGTTCTTATAATCACTACTTGTAATAATAACACTAATTGTTCCGCTTTTCCATCCCAAAACCAAGATATGATTATGTAGGACGCTGCAGTGAAGGGCTCCCGAAATTCTGACCACCTGGGGTTCTTTAACGTGAACCTAAATGTAAGTACAGGGGCCTCCAGCATTTCGCCACCATCAAAATGCGGCCGCCGGAGCCGGGATTTGATCGTGCGACCTTCGGGTCAACCGTTGAGCATCCTCACCACTACACCATCATGGCGGGTCATAACTACATCTTCCACACACGTCAGTTTGTCATCCGTCAATAAAACGCGCACTTGAAGCTCAGCCTTCGTAAATCTACGTGTTATGCTCACAATGCACCAGAAAGCTCACGGAACACCAAAGAGCCGATGTATTGCTGTGGAGGGCGTAGACATTTTTCTTGGGGGGAGAGGGGGGGGGGGTCGTTCTACAACGCTTGCGTATGAAAACTCGCACAGAGGGTTCTCCGGAGTCTGACGTATTACACCCGAAACCAAGTCACAACCAATAAGCCAGAACACACGAAAAAATATATTACCAGAACTTTCAGACCTGGTTGACCGTTGACCAGAAAAAACAAAAAAAAATGACAACAGGCGAGCTTTCTTCCAAGCGGTAAAAGCCCGTCCTTAAAGACATTCGCCTGTACATTTTCGTCTGAGACAAATAAAAATAGAAAAATATGAGGATATTAATTGTTTGTGTTTTAATTCCCAATACCACGATATCATTACGAGAGACGCCGTAGGACAGGGCTTCGAAACTTTCAACCACACGGGGTTCCTTAACGTCCACCTAAATCTAAGTGCCCGACCCACTATCATTTCGCCTCTATCGAAACGCGGTTGCCGCGACCAGGATTCAATCCCGAGACACAAAAAATAGGAAAATAAAACAGGCGCGAGCTTCGAACGGCGCCATTTTATTGACGATGGGAAAAAAAAAGGGAGAGAGAAAGACCGATTAGAGGAGGGTCAATCGAAGACAAAAAGAAGCGGCGATTAAAACGGAGGACACGAGACTCGATCGATCGAGCGCGCGGCAATACAGAACGAAAGAAAAATTCGGAAGAAAGAAAAAAAAAAGCCTGAACCCTTTTCTTCGTTCGTCAAAAGGAGGAAGCTCGATCGCGCCAGCATCGTAAGGGCGTTTCTCTTCGTCCCTCTCTCTTTTTTTTTCTATCAGCCGTTCCTCAGAAATCGTTTTCCCGAACGTGTCTTTTGAAAGCCAGTTTCCCGTGGCACACAAGCCTTTTTCTTTTTCCTTCGAAACACGCTTAAGGTTTGTTTTTTCTTTATTGCCCTAAAAAGGGGGGAGACGAGAAACACGAAACTGGAAGAAGACACGATTGGTCCAAGACACGAAGTCACGTGAACTCCCGGTTTTTTTTTTTCCCAGCCCCCGTCCTCCGTTATACTTTCAATATATTGTTTTTTATTACTGCCGGGCCTTTTTAACTTTTCTCCGCTGACGAAACCACGCCCTTTTTTATCGAATGATCCCCGCCCTAAAACGCAATGCGGAGCTCCCTCTCTCCCCCGATCAACTTCCACATTAACTCTCCTTCAATTTTTTTAAAAGCGCCCCCACGTTTTTTTAAAGAAAACTGCGCACTTCAAACGCGAGGCGGCGCTCCCTCTCGTCCAATAATATGCCGCTCGTCGTTTAGCGCATGCGCTTTGGAGCTCCAAGGCCGAGCCTCCCGACGACGCCCTACACCCTACATTTTTTTTGTCTCTCTCCTTCGATTAAAAAAAACTAAAAAAAAAACAACAAGGTGCAGCGTTTTAAAGCCGGCTGGAGTCGCGAATGGCTGCTCAGGAAAGCCTCGCCTATTCGGTATTTCCTTCATTTCTTGCCTCTCCTTTCGAAGTTGTCCGCGTCGGCGCTTCAGCAAAGATGGCGCTCTGCCGCACCGCAAGAGGTTGCCGGTTCGACTCCAGACAGGGGAAGGAAACATGGATTAAACTGCCTTCGCGACGGGTAAAGGGACGTTATCTGTGCAAAATTAAAGCGAAAGCCTCGGGCTAAGTAAATATTTGGTTTTAACTAGTGGCCATTACTCCATCGTTAGAAAGATCGTTAGATCTGTAGAGTACTATACACCTATAGATCCCTTGCTCTGACTTGTCTAGATGAGAGGAAGGGCGATGGAACAGCGAAAATCGACATCACATGCTTCGATTCTGGCCATCTCTTCTCGTTGCTTCGTCAAGCATTCTGCGGTACATCACGAAGGTTAGTTAGTTAGTTAGTTAGTTAGTTAGTTAGTTAGTTAGTTAGTTAGTTAGTTAGTTAGTTAGTTAGTTAGTTAGTTAGTTAGTTAGTTAGTTAGTTAGTTAGTTAGTTAGTTAGTTAGTTAGTTAGTTCCTTCTTTTTTCCGCGTTCTTGCAAGCCAGAGGCGTAGTCAAAAACTTGTTTTGGGGAGAGAGGGGTTCAACATTCTATATGTATGTTCTTGTGTGTGTGTGTGTGTGTGTGTGTGTGTGTGTGTGTGTGTGTGTGTGTGTGTGTGTGTGTGCGCGTGTGTGTGTGTGTGTGTGTGTGCGTGCGTGCGTGCGTGCGTGCGTGCGTGCGTGTGTGTGTGTGTGTGTGTGTGTGTGTGTGTGTGTGTGTGTGTGTGTGTGTGTGTGTGTGTGTGTGTGTGTGTGTGGTGTGTGTGTGTGTGTGTGTGTGTGTGTGTGTGTGTGTGTGTGTGTGTGTGTGTGTGTGTGTGTGTGTGTGTGTGTGTGTGTGTGTGTGTAGGCATACAAGTTGCAAATATTTGGGGGGGGGGGGTGATCGTTGAATCACTTTCCCTCCTCTGGCTACCTCCAAGTTGCAAGCAGCTTCGATATACAAAATATTTAAAACTATTCATAAGAATTTTTATTGTTCTACCGCAGCAAGCCACCGAAAGAGGCACGCTACCTGGGGTGCTACTCATTAATCAACATGAATTTCAGTGACGGATATAAAATCTTCATAGTAACTTAATCTGTTCTTGCATCAAAGGCAGTGCTTCATATCCGCTGCCGCGAGATATGTAGGCGAAACCAGGTCAGGCCAGCCTTACGTACATACTAAGAACGGCACCACGCATGCATTATAAATCACGATAGCACATCTGTACACTTATTTTTCATTAGTATGTCACATGAAGATCTATGCACCTGGAGTGTGCGCCAACGCTTTCGCTTAGGTAATTCCACTATCCGCCGCAGGTTTATTCTGTCTCACTCAAAGTAAATACGCTGTACTTTTCATCTCGGGCTCAATGTATTGAAAGATGAATGAGCCAAGATTATCTTAGATCAACAATAGCAACCGTGTCGGAACAGTGATAAGAAATACAAGAGACCAATACGAAATCGGGTGCCCATCAGTATCTGTATTCACCTTCATTCAAACAAAAAAATCACAGTTCCGCCCGAATCGCGAAACACTCACAGCTATAGCAATGTATGCAACACCTGCAAAGTTGTTTGTAGTATTATCCAACCTGGTACAGGTGCAGTGTACACCATTCGCGTACTAGTTCAGCTAACGAGCGTGGCGTTTGCGCGCACAGGCAAACACCAACAGGTTTCACTCGGTGACCCCAATACTTGGCCCCAAAACTGGCACGATTAGACGCTCAAACTGATCGTTTCAAGTGAGCGAATGTGTTAAGCAGCTTTTCGCTTCTTTGAGATGGCGCCAGCCGCAACACTAGAGGCGCGGAGATCCGGGGATGGCGGCGAAGGCAGCCACACGAGCCCATCGGCACCCTCGATTCGCCGAACTTTTCGAACCACAGCCGATTACTTGCAAGACAAGGAACGCGAGATCTTTCTTAAGGCCTGCGCCAGTGCGTAGGGCACCGACTCTTATGACTTACACCTCCCCATGCGGTACCGACTGAAAGAAAGATGTGTGCCAATGACATAGTATAATCGATGACGAAATGCGTTCCATCACAGGAAAGGGATTCTTTTACATCTTTTGATGCGGCTGGGCAGCAGACCTGACGCTAAGAATCTCCCTGCTGAGACTTTCCCCAATTTGTACGGAAATTAAGAAAATCACACTTTGATGTCTCACGATTCGAAGGCCGCCGGTTCAGACTCTGCCGGCGGCATGTTATTTTTTCGTTCGCTTTACTTTCTTCGCATTTATATCCTAATAACATCCCCTATACTTTCCCTGGCATTATTGTCTGTTAGGTCTCATTAATATTATGTCTAACAAAGAAAAACGAGCCCTTAACAGTCATCGCGCTAAAACAACGTACGATACTATTATCAGGTAAGCCTTGTTCAGGGACTCAGAAGCAACTTTGACCACCTGGGATTCTTCAATGAGCACCTTATTTCATGTAAACGTGCGTATGCTTTTTATTTTCATTTAATTTATGGCGGGTGTATGGAAATAAACTTGCGAAGACAGTGGTACTACGCTGCTTATTTTTTTTTATTTAGAAATGCCGGTCTTGATTTCTAGCTATGAACACAACCTTACAGCATACCATATGACTGAACACTTACCTATATTTCTATTTTAACATTTATATCTTTCTTCCTCTCGGCGAAGCTGCCAAAGCCAGTGCCGAAACAAGTTTGTTGTGGTGCGCGACAGCGTGTTCAACATCAAACTTAAATTCAACGAAGCGTCAGTTCAGAATTTCCACTGAAACGTAATGGCGAGTCATTATAAGATAAAATTTGTCTTGTGTATATTTAGCTGGCATAGACAAACATATACACTCGCGTTTTTTTTTCTTCAGCTAATAAGCCTACAGCGAAGTCAATATCATTCCCAATAACTTCGTTACCACGAAGGCTTACTGTAATTATGGAATCAAAATCTGTGACCACAGGTAGCAAAAAACAAATGAAAGAAAACGAGAGACTGATCAGTCACATTGCGGTGTCGTGTGTACCCCAGTTCACGAGAGAGATGGAACGCGCAAGACAAAATATTTTGCGTTATGCAAAGGGGTGGCGCCTGGGGTAGGCGCGGGCAGAAGCGGGGGTGGGGCACGAATTATTGTCTGCCCCATTTGCGCCCCCCCCCCCCCCCCCAGGGAACCAACATAGTCAAAACACAACGCATAGGTTATCCGCCTTCTTGCCTCCCATCTCCCCGAAAACATAAACTTATTTAGGTGCCCCCCCCCCCTCCCCTCAAGCCAATAAACAAATTCCTGGCGCCGCCCATGGTTTTACAGCATATTCTATTTACAAAAAGCTTTCTTTTTTATTTACGGTCACTGTAACCCGTAAAAAATTATCCCAGGCTAACTTTTTCGACAACCTCCCAAAACTAATTATTCGTGCTAGTAATGTTCATTACACGACTACTTAATGTCGAGACACTCTCCAAAAAACTATCAACCCTGTTCTATCCAATCAGCAAAAAAAAAGAAGAAAAATCTCATTGGCACATTTGATTACCGACTATGTACACGAGTATAATTCGATTACGAATCCTATTAGTGACTTATGAGCTTCAAGCAATAATGACAGGCAAATGTGCCTTTACAAAGCTTACACTGTTACAAACATGCTAGCCGGAAAGCTCCGACACGCCAGGCGTCAGCGGGACTGTATTGGATGCACGTCAACACGTGTCACCAAGAGTCAGCGACCTCGAAGATCTACGAGTTCTTTTCGCGTTTCAAAACAAATAGGAGTAACAAAACAAAAAATTCATTGATATCGGTCGCCAACGTGCCGCGAGTCACTGACCTCCGAAGGCTTTTCAACCCAAAACTCTTGACGCTTCCCGTTGCGAAAAAGACGGATACAGGCGCCGGCCTTTATTTGACGCTACCCAGACTGTCATCGCCATCTAGCGGCAAAGTGTGAAAGCACGACTTCGTTTTTTTTTAACCTCTTCGCGCGCTTTACGAAGTACGAAGTGGTCTGCAGACGTTTTCGAAATTGAATTGTCCACGTCTTCTTCCTTTCTTTTTTTTTTTTTTCAGCGAAGCTATAACAGCTAGCCGAAACTAAGATTCGTCCGTCCAATGTACGCAAATACTCCAAGCGCGCATGTGCCTCAGAAATTGGGTAAATCCCGCTACTCACCAATGCTCCACTAAAAATGAGGAACACACGGGCGGGAAACACGAATTAAGATCTCTGGAAAGACGTAACCAATAACTGAGAAAGACTTGAATGAAAAGTGCAGACTGACCCAGCGATAAGCACTGGAGCCGCACGTTTCACCACCTTTGGTTAACCACCTGTACGGAGCGCTTGCGCTGTTTTTTTTATTATTAAATAAAAAAAATTAGCGCAGCTTGCGCAAAGTCGCGCAAAGCTGGGGCACAGCAAGCCTGGTGGACTCGACGCAGAAGAGGAAGAAGAGTACGGAGGTTAAGAAGACAACGAAGAGAGCGCGTGTCGGTTCAGGAAGATGATAGTTTTTCTACGCAACACGGCAAACTATACTTGCTATATTGTACTACACATGGCTATGCTTTCTCTTTTTTTCTATCGTCTTTTTTGTGTATTTTGCTTTCTATCTCTTTCTCTCTATTTTTTTCTTTGTCTTTCTGTCTTTTTCTCTCTTTCCTCCCTTTCTCTCTCTCTCTTTTCTATTTCTTTCTGTGTCTTTGTTTCTTTATCTCTCTCTCTCTCTGTAGTCGGTCTCTCGCCACCTATCTTTTTCTCGGTTTTTGCCCCTTCTTTTTTCTATTTCTCTCTTTCTATTTCTTTCTATCTATCTCTATCTCTCTCTGGTCTCCCTCTCTGTACTAGTTCTCCCATCCTCCTTTCCTTCCTCCTAACCCTCACATCTCTCCTCATCAGCCTCACTTCCCTTTCCTACCCCCTTGCCATACCATACTACCCAAAGCTATGCTCTGCTCTGCCAGCGTTCCTGGATAGCCGAGAGAGGCTGGTAAGGATGAGCACCTCATCTAGATAGGGCGCCAGTCTGGGCTGATGTCAAGTTCTTCATAAACGTCCTTGAAGTGAATAGCGACACGAATGAAATGCATACTTGAAGCAGTGGTTGATTCCGCATTACGATCCTGCATGCGCGTTTTCCACAAACTGTGCATTTCCACAAGGAAAAAACATATTCGAGGGCACTTCATCAAGAGTCGTTGGGAGAAGGTAACGTATAGTATGTGAATCAATCAATGGTAAAATCTTTTTTTTAGGGTTCGTTGAAGGACGTCCCGAAACAGAGTGGCATCTTTGCAGCTAATAAAACAGTGTTCTATTGGCTCTGGTACATCGCACAGACGACAGTTAATTGAAGAAATAAAAATAGCTTTCCTTTGCAACCATGATTTCACCGGCAGTGTATCAGTATGTAGTTTGTCAAAGAAGGTTTTTGTATCAGGAGAAATATACATTTCTCGAACTCGTTTTAGTACATCATGTCCTGGAATATTGGAATATAATGAGTGGCAAAGTGGACGTGGAAAAAGCGTGGATAAGAAATCCTTATACAGTCTCCTGCGTTTTGAAGAACTTTTCCTGTTTTATATAGGTTTTATACAGTATATATGTATGTTAGCCTTTGAATACTTGTCTATAGCAGTGCTTGTGCGCTGCTATAGTGCTATAGTGCTTGTGCGCTGCTATTATTGCCGCTGAGTGAATGCATCACTACGTCATAACATCTGCGATATTTTCGAATACGCATTATAATAAATACAATGAAAAAAAAAAAAACGTTCCTGGATAACCGAGTGGTTAGGACGCCCGCATTCAGGTCGTGGGTACGCGAGTTCTGATCTCGCCTCGGCTGAAAAATTATTTTGGGCAAGGAATTCTCCCTTTCCATTTCTTTCTATTTCTCTCTTTCCTTCTCTCTCTCTGTACTCGTTATCTCGCCAATCAAGTTATTGCATCCCTGGCCGGACAAATCAGCGCACGTCTTCTGGTAGCGAAGCACAAGAGGAAGAAGAGGAAGGCGATGAAGAAAATGACGAAGAAGGCGCGTCAAGATTCATGATGATGATAGTTTTCTATCTACGACACACGGCAAACCTCGACCTTAACAGCTCTGCTGTGTAAACGTTCGTTTAGGAGGATATTATGGTCGCTTCCATCGAAATGCACATGCCTTGGCCCAGGAATCGAACACACAGCCTTTCACGAACGAAGCAGACGTTTAAAATGAAATCGCGATGGCTACTTCCTCAACGAGAATTATTGAGGCGCAATTCGTTCTAACATTAATCGACCAAGAGAAATTTACTTCCATTGGCTTACCTATTTTCTACAATGTCCAATTAAAAATGGACAGATCGTCCACACCGCAGCCGACGACAAGCTGATCTATATTACAGCGCAAGGTGTGACGGGCTCACTTCGCCAGTCGATTTTGGCGGTGATCAGCGTTTGAGTGCTACATCAAAGTAGCCCATTATACCTAACGGTATGTCATCCTTTTGCTTAACCCACGATATAGATGATGGACTGTTTGATTGACAAAATCGCAGGAATAAAACTGTTTACATTATTGTTTTGTTCTTGTTTTTTTTTTCAAGCGTGTTTGAGAGAAAGCTCATTTAATGCAGCTTCCCCAACATTTTGTTTTCTGTTTTGAGCACTTGCACATGTAGTGCGCTGTTAAAGTCTGCTAAGGATCGCAATGTCTACAAATTAAAGACAAAATACTTGAGATGAAAGATAATCAACATTGTGTGTAGACAGTGCTTGCGATAACAATTCACTTCTACATGCTAAACTGGAATTTAAAAATTATCTACTTTCGGTAAGCGCCCTCAAACTGTTGACGACGGGCTCTAACGGGGCCGCTCCTTTAGCTTAAGCTGTAACTGTTCTGCGTGTTCCGCCTAGGCGTGGAAGCTTTTTTTTTATTATTTTATTACGGCTTTGAAGTTTAGAGTGTACGACGATTCCAACGCAATTGAGAAACAGTACAAGATTAACCAAAGAGATCAAAGGGCCTTCAGACCTCATAAAGGAGCATAGATTTCTATCCGAACTTCGTTGTACGAGCCGCGCTTCTCGATAACTCACATGAAAGGTCAAATAAATTTGAATTACTAATGAATGAACAAAGATAACGATTCCAGTTTTGTTTCATCAACACTATTTTAGGTCGATGTTTCCATCCAGAAATTCACTCTTCATCCATTTCATCCCCTTCAACCCAGGTACATTTTAGTTTTGTCTGAATGAATGAATGAATGAATGAATGAATGAATGAATGAATGAATGAATGAATGAATGAATTTTCAAAATATTCAAACTCCCCCCCTTCCCCCCCCGCCTCCCACACAACCCAAAATAAAAAAAACAGAAGATAATTTTCTGATTTCAGTTGCAAATTACGAATTTACGTTGAAAAGAGAAACGTTCGAGACAATGGTAGTAACATGTAATCGTTTTTTTTTTTACAACAGGTAAAGAAACCAGAACATGCAGAGTTCTGGTCGGCCATTAGTTGCGGAAGCGGCCACTGAACAGGTTCTCAGAATGGCCTCCGAAATCGCACACGCGGCGCAATGTCGGGGGGCCGCGATTTCCAGTACTTGAAGTGATTCGAGTCGTTATGTATTGTGAAACATCGCACCTTCACTCGACACCTGCCCACTCCACGTACGGCGCGTAGTTGGTGCAGACTCCGACATTCGCGTTATATGTAGAGCGTACGACAGCACCGCGTGCTCTCTCGCAGTTCGTCGTTGCGTCTCGCAATCGGTCATGGCGCGCCATCTCTTTGACAAAGCGCCACATTTCTAGTCCTATACCTGGCCTCCGAGACTTGCCATTGGATTGATCCATGATTGCTCGAACGTTCTTTTCGCAGAGATCCCGGGGGGCGACCTATCGTAAACGCCAAACGCAAGGGACAGGCGGTGGTATCTAGCGGCGCTCGAGATACACGTTTTTGCCGAAGGTTTGGGTCGAATGCACCAGAGGGCAGGAACTTTTCTCTCTACGTTTTTTTAGCAAGGTACGCTTCGTACAATTGCTTCGAGAACGCAAATTTCCTGACCTCAAGTGTATATTCTGTCCCAAAATAAAAGTTTTTCTCCATGCGTTCACGTTTCTATACACTGGTTCTCTGTGAAATATGCCCCAAAGTTCCGTTTTACTTAAGTTAAACTGCGGTCGTAACGCGACGAAATACAGTAGTCAGCAAATGAGCCACCAACAAGGACAAGAGACGGCGAGGAGAGAAAGAGAGGAGATAGAAACGAACCAACAATTAAAGCCACTTCCACGCCTGTGCAGTCTGAGTAAACAGCGCAGCAGGTAAGCAAGCGCCGCCACCAGGCGAACTCAGGTTGAGTTCTCGCATCTTTCTTCGTCTTCTTCTCGCTTCTTTCTTTCGTGTTTCTTTATATCGTTACCGTTTTCTAGATCTTCTTTCTTTCTTTATCTCTTTCTATATTGTCCCCTTTCCTTCTTTCTCTCCTCCTAAACCTCAGATTACTCCCCTTACCCTCACCTTCTCTTTCCCACTCCTTGCTATGCTATACTGTACATGGTTACGCTGTGGCTTACCTTTTCACCACCTTACTCTAACATCTGTCCTCCTCACTCTCACTTCCTTTTTCCACCGCTACACTATACTAGCATAGCATAGCGTGACTATGCATAGCGTGACTATGCTTTAAGATGAGTTACCAACTCGCCCAGCAGTCCGTACTTCTCTATGTTAAAAGCTGCTTGGCGCATACCCGCATTCTTTTGCGCATACCCGCTTCAACCTCTTCCCTCCTTCTTTCCTTCCTCATCAGACTCGCTTCCCCTTCCCGCTTCCTTCCTATACTACACTATACGTGGATATGCTATGCTAGGAGCTGCTTGGCACACACCCGCTTGTTGTGCCGCTGGTCACACGAACCGGCAGAACGAAAAGCGTAAACGGCTTCGCTGCTAAAATTGGGTACACTAATGCGCTTCCTTACTGATTGAGGCTCGCTCGCATACATTTAGGAATACGCAGCACGAGCCCATGCACATGTCGCTGTGCGTGAGTACATTGACACGAGAGTCAGATCTGCCCCCCCCCCCCCCAGGATTTTACAGCGGAGGTGTTCACGCTAGTGGTAAGGCAGTTAATATCCGCACAAAACTAGGCGGGTATGCGCCATAGGAAGCGGGTATGTGCCAAGCAGCTCATATCATAGCATAGCGATACATAATACAGTATAGTAGGGGGGTGGGAAAGGGAAGTGAAGGTTAGGAGGAAGGAAAGGAGGAGAATTTCATGTAGGCTCCGTAATACATCCACTGAGAAGAAAAAGTGGATGGCTTTCTCCTTCGAGTCGTCTTAGGTGAATGCACATGGGACCCTGCGAATTTATTATTATTATTATTATTATTATTATTATTATTATTACGATGTGTGAGACAGTTGCGACGTTGATTGCTATTCGCCCGCTTCTTTTCAACTCCTGTGATTGATTAGGAACGTCACACAGGATGCGCACGTGCTGCAGGATGTCATGCTCATGCCGGTCTTGTGGCGCAGGAACTTGGCATCGGAATAAGAGATGTGTATGTGTGCAGTCTGTCGCTCCTAAATGCTACATAATTTATGCGTCCGCACTTGTCGATCTTCTTTTGTTTCGGTGTCCCAGTTACAAGCAATAAAGAAAAGAAAGATAAAGATTATCGCTTTATCAGTTTTAGCGGTCTTGCGCTGGAGACAGAGATTGATTCTAAGCAGTGGTCATTTACTCTCTTAAGACAATGACAACACGCATGACCTGCGAAGTTCAGGACGATTCATTAAGCTTCGTTTCAGTGTGTTCTGGTCTTTCAATATTTCAGGGCACCATCTTTACGAGGAGCCTTGGCGCCATCTCACGAAGTCATCCGCAATCGATGAGATCTGAAGCTCTTCACAAGCACGCGTGGCGTCGCCCCCGTACAGCCGCAATTTCGCCTGTTGGTATCAACACGGTCCTTAGAATATACTACAATAGTACTATACTCTATAGTGTACTATATAACAATAGTATGTTCTAGAGACCGTAATATCGATCCTACCTTTCTGCACGGTCAACAGTAAATTGCCTAAGTGGCCTTGAATTTCCCTAGAAATCTTTTAAATAAACGTTAAATACTGTCTGCATGTTGCTAATTTGTCAAAATGCCCGTGTTTGATTTTTATTGCCGGTATTACATTGAATAACTCTACTTTTAGCCGACTTGTAAATAAATGCAAAGGCAACAATCACAGAGGTACAGTAATGGCGGTGTTCTTGTGGTCGGCGCTCTTTCGCCCCAGCTTTTCCTCCAGAGTCTGTGCTAACTCTATCCGTAAAACCCTCCGAGTTCGTTTGGAGCACCATCGACAGGTGGCGACACCGGTCCGTTCCGATCGACTGCCGCTTCTGGCAAGGGCTGTCAGAAAGAACACGCACCGGCAGGGCTTCAATGGAGCGACCCTTTCCCTTCTAGGTCCAACACGAGACGAGCACTCGCTCCCTCTCTCTCTCTCTCTCCTCATCCTCTTCCTCCTCTCAGGAATCGATCGATGAAAGTGAGCTTGGAGAGCGGCGGGCACGGACGCGATCTTGCCGCGAACGAACGCGCCTGTGTGTGCGCTCGCTCCCAAATGGGAAAGGAAAAAAAAAACACAGGCTCAGAGCGCGCTTTCTGAATCTACAAAATAAACTAAGTGAAACGTTCTATGAGTAAAAAAAAAAAGCGTGCGCGCACGACATGGAACGCAGTATCGCACGCACAGCGATGACTGGAGAAAGGAAGTGGAAAGAAACGCGGAACGCGTCGAAAAAATATAAACAAACAACCGGGATTGAAAAAAAGCACGCGCGGCACCTCTCCACCCTCCTGTCCTCCTCCTCTCCTCTCCTCCTTCGGCGTGCGTTCTCCTCTCTTCTACTCCACGTAGTTTCTCGTCATCATCCAACAGCGCGAGCGAACATCGGGAGGAGCCCGGGGCGCCGCTTCGGTCTCGGACACACCGCGCGGCGCGCAAGCCGTTCACCGCGCCGCCACCGAGGCCGGGGTTTGGATTCACGGTGGGCCGAGGTTCCACTACGGCGACTCCCTCGGGCCGGTCGACTCCCACGTACGAGACTCCAAACCGATCATACTGAGGGTGTCCCTACTCGGCGGAGAATCTCAGCAGCCCACTGGAGAGAAAGATTGGATCTACTCGATTAGATGTGTAGTCGATACGATAAGACTGAACCGCGTACCCCTCGTGAAACCTGAAGGCGTGGCAGGAGAGCACGGCGTAGGAGAGCGGATATCGAAGACTCCCGTTCAACATCTTCGGAGTTGAACTTCAGGCACTATTTACTGAGAGCCCCCCACATCCAACGTGAGTTCACAACCCAACGCCGCGGAAAGAAGAGAGACTCCCTGACGCCGGAGGGATGCGCGACGTCAGGTTCGCGCGCCTGACGGCGGCATCCCGACTTCTTCGCCGGCGACACACGCCCACGACTTCGTGGGGAGAAGAAGAAGGGCGGTGACGCTGAAGGCGCGAAGCCGTCAAGTCGAGCGCCCGCGCGTGAGGAAAAAGGAAGCAACAGGAGGCTGCCTGCCGAATACAAGACGTTCTGTGTACCGAGCCTGGATTGCCCAAGGAAACCTAACGTTGAACCTGATTCCGGAGAGAGTAAATGTCTGGCTTTCTACTTCCAGTGAATTTATACTCGTCGTCAAAAGTTTAAGAGACCACAACGTCTGAGGAAACTTTGAATTTCCCAGCAATCTACGACAAGACGTTCTGTGCCGTGCCTGGAGTTGCCCGACGACGACGCTGCCGGCACCGAGACGTTAACGCTGAATCCTATTCCGGGGAGGGGAAAGCGATTTGTAACGGGACTGGCGAGGAGGTGCTACGTTCATTGAGCGGAGCGCCTTGCTATGTGCTGCGCGGAGAAGCGTCCTGCTTTAGCGTCTCGGACGCGCCTCTCCCCGTCGTCTTCGCCGCTGCCGGTTGTTCCGAAGAGTCGGAGTGGTCGTCCCCATGACGCGACCAGGTGAGTGTCACTGTTCTCAAATCAAATCAAATTTATTTCGGATCTTAGTACAAAACACTAGGTCCGAAGGTCGCGGGATCGAATCCCCGGCCGTGACGGCCGCATTTCGATGGAGGCAACATGCTAGGGCCCGTGTAGTTTGATTTAGTTGCACGTTGAATATACCGAGGTGGCCGAAATTTATAGCGTGGTTTTGGGAAGTTAAACTCCAACAAATATTACTATTAACTGATCTGAAGTGTTTGCTAAATGATTGTAAGTTTGGCTCATGTATGATGATGTCAGCTAATGTAGACGGTCGCATTTGGATGCAGGTGAAATGCTAGAGGTCCGTGTGCGTAGACTTAGGTGCACGTTAAAGAATACCGGGTGGTGGAAATTTCAAAAGCCCTCCACTACAGCGTCCCTCGTAATCATATCGCGGGTCTGGGATGTAAAACTCCACCAATTTTTATTAGTACAAAACACTACAGAGAATGAATATACAGAAGACCGTATATAGCACTAGGCTGTAAGGGGACCTCCTGTCAAATGTTACCAATAAAGATAGGTGGATTAGCGACAGACTTGTGAGATTCTACCGAGCTAACAAGCGAATAATCATCACGAAAGAAGACCAAAAAAATGCGGCGCGACATTTGCGAAGAAGCCCAGAAGAAGCGGAAGTTTAATTAATTTTCTCATTCTTGAAAAAAATTCAATTATAATAAAAAACGCCATTCAAATACGAAGGGGAGTTGAAAGAAATCACTTTAATTATCTTGTACAGGGAAAATATACGCAACTATGGACGAAAGCACATGTTTACTTTTTAACACTGTCGCCAAGGTAGTCTCCATTCGGCTAAATGCACGTTTGACAATGCATGGTTAATGTTACTTGTTGATTCCCCCAAGGTATGTTTGACTTCAACTCAAAGTCATCGACAAACGCGCTATTCGTGAACGTGATGATCACTAAAATAACTATATTTGCTCGAAAAAATGCAAATAAACCCAAAAAACGCCACAAGCGACTGTAAAATTCTACAAGCGACTGAGCGAAAAAAATAAGCCCAAATCCGCTTAATATAAGCGGTACTGGCAACTCTGAAATTTTATCAATAACAGCAATGTTACGGGAATTGTCGACAGCGCTGGAAAGTTTGCAAAACCTATTTTGGACTGCACTCCTTAATTTCAGATCACGTTCACGTGCAAGCATAACTGACTCCATGTTAAAGTTTCTGGAATTCTTGATGTGCACACTCTTGCTCAGGGCAATTTAGGCAGTTGAATCTCTATACGCGTTATCTTCCCTGCATTTCCACAGCACAATCCCAATGTAACGTTAACGCGCTAACAAGATCAACTGGCTAATAATAATAATTGTTGGGGTTTAACGTCCCAAAACCACGATGTGATTACGAGAGACGCCGTAGTGGAGGCCTCCGGGAATTTCGACCACCCGGGGTTCTTTATCCTGCACCTAAATCTAAGCACACGGGCCTTTAGCATTGCCCATTCATCGAATTGCGGCCGCCGCGGCAGGGATTCGATCCCAAGACCTTCGTGTCAGCAGTCAAGCCCCATAATCACTAGACCACCGCAGTGGGTAGCTCAGATACCTGCCCCTTTGAAACGGACGGAAGATACCAGGCTGCAACTCGCTTGTTCGCAAATGTGTCTGTAGCATTAGGGGAATACAACCGCGTTTCATGGGTAACAGTAGGTCTTAATGTGTCTCATGATAGCCTCACATGACTAAATAAACAAGCATATTATGACTCCGTTATCGGATTTAGACAGCGATAGGCATTCTTGGCGTGTCACCATCTGGAATTTCAGTAATTTCACACATTACTGATGCCCGGAAATCTCTCAAGCAAGAAGCCTTCACGAACTGAACTGTGCGAGTCTCGTACACAATACACAAGAAAAGCCGCAAATGCTGATTTAAAAAAAATTAGCGCCTTTCAAGTGATAACGTCACATTGACCGTCCTATAGAATACTGTCGCCTGACTATTATCTTCAAAACGGAAACGTCAGAAACTGACCACTACTACGCGACCGCGTTCTAGTGTGAAATAACCCGCGGGGAACGAGACAAAAAAAAAAAGATACTTGAGTCAGACAAAACAAATGGTTGGTTGGTTAACTTCACCGGTAGCAACATTTGCTATGGAAAAACTGAACAGAAAGGAACCTTGAAAGTAAAAAAGAAAAGAAACTTACCTAAGAAGAGCGTACATATAAATAATAGTAAAAACTACTAGACTTTTACGTCCCAAAGCCACGTTGTGATAATGATAGGCGCTTAATGGAGGGCTCTTTAAAGTGCGCCTAAAGCTAAGCACACGGGTCCTGTAGCATATTGCGTCTATCGAAATGCGGCCGCCGCGGTCGGGATACGATCCCACGACCTTCGGGTCATCAGCGGCGCGCTATCGCGACGGGCAGCGTGTATATAAAAAAATTAAAAAAACAAATATAAAAGAACAATAAAAAAGGTGAAGACCCACTGAAACAAAACTGAAAATAATGTTTACAGAAGGCGTTTTCGGGTTATTCTTTTAACTTCGTAGCATTCATCAATTAGCATGAGTAAGGTTATCTAGAAACCCGAAGATCCTCGTGCTTCGCGTGATCGATGTTAATCTGATATCGATCACTGACGCTATCGATGTTACAGCTATCGATTAATGAGACAATCAATGTTAATCCTGTATAGCTCAATGAAACGCTCGATGCTACTTTCGTGTCGATCAATGATGCAATCGACGTTAATCTGATACCGCCCTACGAATCAGTCGATGCCAATCTGGTATATCTCGATGACCGAAACGACGTAAATCCAGTACCGTTCAATGAGTGATTACTTCGTATGAAGCCCGAAATATTGGTACCGACTACCTCGATGACTCATCCACAAGAAATAATTTGCTCAGCGATCGAAAAATCACGGCAATAACCTGTCCAGTGATCAACTGCGTGTTACTGCCGTTCCAGCACTTCGCAAATGATCTTGAATAGCCAATGCACAAAGAAAAAAAAAAGATCATGAGCCCTTGCCCTATCGGGAAAATGGCGCTTGGCGTGTGTGCGCTTGACCTACTACTTTTTTTATTGCGATAGCAATTACACGGACACTTGTGGCGGGTTTTTGTCGTCGCCGTCATGTCCCGTATATATATATATATATATATATATATATATATATATATATATATATATATATATATATATATATATATATATATATAGGAACTAACGAAAATAAATCAGAAAAAAAAGTTCTGAAGCGCGTGACCGGGGACTCGAACCTGCGACCTCTCGCTCCGCAGCGCGCTGAGTTAGCCAACACTACCACGCGCCATGCGTCTGCCAGCATACTAACGGTGAGCTATTTATATATACCATTTACCACTGACGGTACGCATATCCAAAAATGCTGCACAAGCCGGGTGACTTCATGATTCTAAAAGATATAACCAAACTTAACACAACACAACATTCTCCTCGCAGCGGATCAGGAGGTGCTTCAGTGTGTTCTGTCATCCGAGAGATGGCGCGAAGGGCGCGAAGGGCGCGCTTTAAAGCAACGCTCCTAGATCTTCTTTCCATTTGAAAACTGCCCTTGAGACGCGCACGATAAAGTGGCCCCTTTCTGTACCCATTCGCGAAGTGGAACACCGAGCACACAATAAGTCGGAGGCCACCACGCGGCTGGGGAAGCAATCCACGCGCCGCAGTATTTAAAAAAAAAGAAGAAGTAATATCCATGAGCGTTTGGTTGTGCATAGTCGACACCTGAAGCGCGCTGCTCAAACACTAAGAAGTAACAGCTGCAACAGTTGTTAGCTGGCGCTTGTTCTCTGTATACCTGTGCGTTCTTTTCGAGCGTCCGTCTTTGTGCTTGAGCAGCGCGCTGCAGGCGTCGAGCTGTGACAGTTGTTAGTTCGCACTCATGCTGTGTGTGTTCTTCTCGTGCGTCTTGCGCTTAGCGCCGCGCAGCAAATATTTTTGCTGCGCGGCGCAAAAAATTTCTTGCTATCGCATTCATTGCTTCGCCCTTGTGGCAAAACTGTGACTTTATCTTTATTTATTTATTTATTTATTTATTTATTTATTTATTTATTTATTTATTTATTTATTTATTTATTTCCCATTTAGCATTGCTTCCTCCTAACAACTTCCTTGCTCAATGCCGAGAATGGCAACTTCAACCACGTGCTAAGAAGCGCAACACTTCAATTGCTACTGGCAACAACGACGGTCATGCGTTCATATCCAGGCAGCATTGAAGTGTGGCGACGTGAATTGACAAGTTAACTCGATTAACGATGAGATTGCCATATCAGAAGCGGCTGATCGCCGGCAAGCCCACGATCGAGGGAGCATCAATTATTGGAAAACAGCGCATACAAATACGCGCGTCACCGGCGCACCTTAACGGGCCGTATTTCTGTACGCTCGCCGGCACAGGCTTTTGCTCCTACGACGCCACCGAAATCTGCGATTCACAGCCGGCTTCGCTCGAAAAGAGCAACGAAAGAGAAGACACTGACTTCCCAGCTCAAACGCAAGTCAAATTATAAAATTAATCAAATAAAAGAAAGTAATAATAATTTCTGGGGTTTAACGTCCCAAAACCATGATATGATTATGAGAGACGCCGTAGTGGAGGGCTCCGGAAATTTCGACCACCCGGGGTTCTTTAACGTGCACCTAAATCTAAGTACACGGGCCTCAAACATTTTCGCCTCCATCGAAAATGCAAATAATACAAAGTAGATAAAGGGCTGCACAAATTGCGGGAAGTTAGCACTAAGTCGCGCGAAGCTTGGCTTCAATACAGCCATTTCTATACAGCCGTTGGCCTCTATACAGCCTCTCTACAGGATTTTAGGCCTCTATACAGCCATAATACACCCTGTCATCGCAATCATTGGCCATCGCTAAGACCACATAAAAGACACGGCGCTCTTTGGCCACCCATGGGGCCCCTGCGCCACAAAAAATCCAAATCACCATCAATCACAGAGAAGCACGAGCCCATCTCCGCTCGCTGGGCAACCTGTCTCTCTATTATTTGTCTACAGAGCTGGGCGGCCTTGTTTCTCTTTAGTTTTCTCTTTCTCCCTCTCTTTCTTTCTCTCTTTGTTTTCTCTTTTCTCTCTGTTTTTCGTCTTTTTTTCTATTTCTTTGTATCTCTTTCTCTCTTTTTCTTTCTATTTCTTTTTCTTCCTTTACATTTCTTTGTCTCACTCTCTCTCTCTTTCTCACCTGCTTCCGCTTTCTCTATATCTTTTTTTCTTTCTCTATTTCTTTATTTATCTTTCTTTGATTTTCTATATCTCTGTCTTTCTCTCTATTTCTTTCTCATTTTTTACATGCTTTGCTGCCCTCTCTCCCCTCCCCCTTTCCCTCCTCCACACCCTCGCTTCCCTTTTATGCCCCCTTGCTATACGATACTATACAAGGCTATGCTATGTTACGTCAGCGTGCCTGGATAGCCGTGTGGTTAAGACTCTCACCTTCCGATCGTGGGTACGCGGTTTCGAATCCCGCAGCCTCATCAGAATGTTTTTTTCGCCAAGACTTTCTCTTTCTTTGTGTCTCCCTGTTTCTTTCCCTCTTTCTTCCTTCGCCTTCCTCCTCACCCTCGCATCTCCCCTTCCCTTTGTGCTTTCCCTTGCTACACGCTGAACCAATCGGCGCACGTGTTCTGCAAGCGAAGCAGAAGATGAAGAAGAGGACGAAGAGATCGCGTGCCGGTTCATGAAGATGATAATTTCGTGTCACAACATCTTACGCCGAGCTATAACACCTTCGCTGTTAAAAGACACGAATGCGCTACGACCATCAATACATATCGAATGACGAGAAGACATTAAACATTAATACGGAGCAAAAGCGCATCTTTCAAGACGCGATCGATGTTAATGCGACGAAGCTCACTGCCACACCCGGCGTTCATCAAGTATTGCTGACCCATGCAGCTTTCATTCGAATAGCGCCAGTCTCGGCATACGTCATCAAATTACTGGCATTCAGAGATCGGAAACACGTGAGAGAAAGAGAGAGAGAGAGAGAAAGAGAGAGATTTATGGTAGATAAGCTGAGAGGTCGAACTGCATCGAAGTTCTGACTCAGTGTTGGGTCATCAGCCAGTATTCAACGTACACTCTTAACCGCGTAACCTTTAGTAGAGGCATACATTTTTAAGATTCGTATCTGTCTAATTTAAAGGTTATGCATTACCTTTTAATATGGTTAACTTCTACCATATAGGTCACGGTAGTTTTATAAGTCACAGAGAAACCTTTAAAGCAAAAGGTAACTAGCAACCTCTAAAATTGTAACTTTTATTAGAGGTATAGCGTGTTTGTGTCCGTATAGGTATTTGAAAAACTTCTAAACTGAAAGGTTATACAGTAAACCTTCAAATCTAACTTTTATGACAAATACAGCAGACCACTGCATGGAATTAACCTTATACAACCTCTGCATGCCTCGTGCAAAACTCTTCCATTAGAGAAAGAACATCACACGGGACACGCAGAAGTTGTGGGTTCATATTCCTTCCATTCAGCAAACTGCATTTTCCTTTCATTCACCTGGAAAATAAAAGTGCCCTGAAAGAAAAACAGGCGTATCGGCTTACCATGATTTTTAGCTTAGTGGTACACAAACTTTCTAATCAATAAATGTTTATAAAGCCTGCGTGTGCTTGGCAATTTCTGTGAGAAATATGTGAAATTGTTTGGCATACACAAAGCCGAACAGTTCATGCAGGAGCATAGGCTCTCAGACATTCGTCCGGATGCAAAGCAAATTAAACGAATTAGTCAGAGAAATAAAAAGCATGAACACTTTATTTAAAATGCAAAGATATACAGTAATTCAGCTACACGTAACTGAAAAGTTTTTCTTGGAAAAATATTTATATGAAAACTTCCAAACATCTGCCCAAATAATCTTTGACAATAAAGTTTGACCAACCAATTGCATATATACTGATCAGACTTTTTTTTTTCTTCAAAAGCGCCAAGAAACACTTCAATCGGTTTGAAATAAGCCCACGTGGGATAGGTTCTTAGGGTCTTAAAAGTTTTTGAACCATATTCAGGGTCTGCGAAAAAGCAGACGGGTACATGAGGTTTTTCAGATAGTATATGAGAAAGCATATGACGGCCGCACGCTCAATGTTCAGTTCCTTCAGGTTAATTATTTCTTCCTTGCTGCCTCCATATACCCAAGCTTGGTCCTTGTATACGTATACATGTGGTGCGGCAATTTTTATTTCTGTCGGTAGAGCAGCCTGTAATTAGAATCATCAAAGACCCAAAAAAAAAGAGTGTTATATACTGAATGCAGCCATTTGCTAGACATTCAGCATTAGCCCAAGTCTATTTTTCGCACGTCATATGACACATGAGCACTTATCAGTGCATCTTTCACGCTTTTCGAATACAGTTAGGCAGAGAAAAAAGAAAATAACTTACCTCAATGATCAGTGAGTGCTCTGACGAACATTGCAAGTGCTTCGAGAGCTCCAAAAATGAAGTTTCCCTTCCTTCCTTCTCTGAGAAAACTTGTGCCGCCTTTTTTAGCCGTTGTTCCACTTCATCCCCAGTGAACCCAAAGCGCAGTTGGAGCTCAGCACAAAGCTATGGAAGAAGCAACAAAACAAGAAAAACACTTATTTTCCCTTCACGTGCCTTAAAAAGTGAATTTTAAACAAGTCATTCGGCTAGACCTATGTTATATGAAACCTTGAGTAAATAAAAATCAATCGGGCCTTGAATACAACGCCACAAGATTAATTTTCCTGTGTGAGTTTACAACTCTACTGTGTGCCACTGCTCAGAAACAGATGCTTTACGATGTTTTAAATCAACGCTGATATAAAGTATAAACTTACAGTTTCTTCCACCAAAAAATAATTTGGCAAGGGGTCTACATGGTGTTGGCAGCGGTCTTGGTAGGTGGCTCTCAAGAGGCACAAAACCCTTTCGTAGTTGATTGTGGTCCCTTTTAAGCTGTTCGAAGCCAATAACTGGAATACACAAAAATACAAATATGACAAAACAATTAAGGCCCCCATTGACATGGAAGGATAAGGAACATAAACGTCCTTTGGGAGCATTTTGTCTCGTATTAAAATTGAATAAAAATTGCAGCCTACCTGCAACTCTGCCAATACCACCTCTTTTGTTAGTTCTGGCCTGGATTCCTCCAAGAGAGCAGTATTACTTCTTTTCTGTCGGTGCCGCTGCATTTTTCTCTGCAGAGAAAGCCTCTGTATGAAGACACTCTGTGGAAAACAGTAGAATTTTTTGCATAACGATGAGCTACTTGATCACCTAGAGTACATTTTGAAAGTTGTATGCCATTTCAAAGAGTCCTGACACATAACTTTGAAGGCTAAATAACTTCTGGGATAGATATTTTTGGACACATGCATCATCTAAATATATCGACGGTGAATATAGGCTAGAACATGAATAAACTGAATTGTGATGTATATGGATGAACTGCACGATGATGTATACTGTGATGTATATTGTGATGTATATATATGAACTGCACGAGAAACGCCCGACTTCACAACATCAACGCCACCTTGGTCTAACGGTAAACAACCAACGGCCACCTGACTCACGAGTTCGTGTTAGCTGTCATCATCCTAGCGAGCGCTCTTTTCTAGCACACCTCTGCAACGGAAAGAGGGGGGCACCTCCTTAATGGACTTGCACGGGTGTACAAATGCTGAGGTCCTTGCCCTGGCAATGCAAATGTAAGGGAGAGGGGTGACCCATATATATTTACAACATACCAGAGGGGATTATAGCAGCACCCTGAGAGCCTTGGTTGAAAAGTTTTCAATTCGGTGCTCATGTGAACGCGGTTTTGACAGCTGACGTAACCAGCTACGTAACCAGCTATGTTTACACGAAAAGCACTTTGGGTCCCGCCTCACTCAGTGCTCTTTTAAACCGAAACTTCACTGGGCACCAGAACAGTCTTCCAATTATTAACCATCACACGCTCAAGTAAACGAGCTTTCCGGCCGTGATAAATGGGCCGTTAGCAACAGAAAACACAAGGTGGAAAATTCTATTTTTTTTTCAGTGCCTTTTTAATAATGAATACGCAAGGATTCACTGCTCACGCCAACCAGTATATGAGCCTGGAGGACGGTACAAACGGAGCACACGGTCGATCAAATCACACCGAGGTTGAACATGGCTCCGCGAATGCGGACGAGCCCGTTTTAATAATTCGTGAAAATGACACGAACCACCTCATCGATATCCCCCTTCTCGCACCACTCAGCATTGATTCATGAGCAGACTAGATGCAATGACACTCTGCAGGTGCGTAGCCACGCGTAGCCGTGTTCCCGAGGCGAGGTACGCACAAAAGCCACAGCGCAGATTAAGAGCCCACGACTGGCCTCATGCCCATGTGCCGTCTGGCATACGTGTGCTCATATAACACCGGCAACAAGGAGCTCACACATGCACGCAGATTCTCCTACCATATATATGCTTCGGTGCACCGCATTCGAAGCGAATATTTCGCTTTGCAGCCGTAGACTCGGTTGTCAGATGAAGGAACGCACTGGTACTGGTAAATGCTTATCCACTCATTTCAGCATCGTTCTCCGACTGCGCTCGCGGTAGCATGAGAAGAACAAGGTGTTCGTGGAGAGCGCGAGGGGCCACACAAGTGCGCTACCGAGAGAACACAGAGCCGCCTTTTCATTCGCGTGCGCCTGAGTGAGGTTTGAATAAGTCCTGGGGCGGACAACGCTTTTAGCACAAACACTACACCGCAAAACGCCACATCAGCCAGAACATGGTACGTAACACTCCTTACCTAACAACGTTGCGAAAAGATGCTAAGCTCACACGTGCAGACAAAGCAAGTATTACTTGCTCGCGTGATAAGTCCGTAAATAACAAGTGAGCACTAATTTTAACAAAATAATGCCACAAAATTTATATCTTAATACAAGATTACCTAATTCTTGTATACGAGAGGCAACAGCATCTGTCAGGGCATAGAAAAGGGAAAACGCACAACGGCTGCAAAACAAAACTTTGCTTACCGAGATCAGCAATCCTGCTGTGAGCGCTGGGACTGTGGTCACAATAGTCGCATCGAATGCGAACATCGGCATCGTCGACGGCGCACACCACCATATATTGCTTGCAATCGCATTGGAGCTCATTGCACCGGCCACGTAACACGCCACAAATGTCTTTGTGCTTGACGGGCATTTTAAAATCATACCGAGCACGCCGCCACACGTCTACAACGAGCGCGCGACGTTGGGATGAAACTTTGGTGTAACATAGTTGCTGTATATGGGCTCCCTGAAAGACTCATAATGGCGCGAGAGGGCGCTGAGCGCAAGAGAGGTGCTGTAATCGCGGAGCAGACAGCTTCGTGAACAGCCTCTGTAGCAGTTATTTCCGTGAGACTTCATATCGCGCAATTTCGTTGTTATTGTAGAAGGCAAAATTAGTAAATTGCTTGTTTCAGCCACCATAAGCTGAATTTAGAGCATAAGAGCGTTCCTGTTAGCGCTTTCTGGGCGTAGTTTCCTGCAGCTCTGGCTGTTGGTCGCTAACGGGTGCTTCTGTTCGGTGTGCGTATATATATATATATATATATATATATATATATATATATATATATATATATATATATATATATATATATATATATATATATATATATATATATAGAGAGAGAGAGAGAGAGAGAGAGAGAGAGAGAGAGAGAAAGAGCGAGAGGCTTTTCGATGGTCTGCCACCGGATTTGCGAACAAGGATACAGCTATCCGCACAAGGGACCATCGTTATTGACGCGCGTTAGAAATAACGCCTCGTCCCCCTGGACCCGTCGTGTTTTCGTAGTTCTCTTCGGCAAAAACTTGCTCCAAATCACGACCGCCGAGTAGCGGGATTAAGCAGAAAGCGACGCAGGAGACGAGGTACAGAAGCAGGTACCATACTTTTTTTCTCCTTACCGCGAACGTTGCGGTAGAACACCTCAGAATGCCACGGCCCTCTAAGTATTTCATCGCTCTAACAACCACCTCGCCCACATTGCCGCGCGCCGAGGACGGCGCACTTGCCAGTATTCTAGCACACGTAAGCACCAAACCATTTCAGGGCTGCTTGCGCGCGATTGGAGCAATAGAATTTCCTTTCCCGATCGCCCTCGCCGAATCTGTAACCCTTGCCCCTTGAATGTAAACGCCTAAACGTATACGGCGAACACTCTGTCAGCTCTAAAGGTCACCGTTAAAGGTATACACGAGCCATATACCTTTAAATTTAGATTGTAACCTCTGTGAATCAGCATGTAAACCTTTAAAACTTGGGAAGACAAAAAACACAAAAACGTCGACCCATGTAACCTATAGGATAAAGGATAAATTTTGGTAAATGTATACATAGAGGATACGCGGTTAAGAGTGTACGGAAGCCGCACCAATCTGTGCAATTAAGTGTGCTGCGTCATTTCCGGGAACGGTACGCTGACGCATCTGCTGTAATTAAGGAAATAAGTGTAATTAAATAAATTGATCGTAAATGCACTTAAACACATATCTGTCGTTCCCAGGACGGAATTCAGCTTGATCACATAAGACGCGTTCGATCAGAAAGCGAAGCCTAGATTGCGTTGCACGCGTTAGAAAAAAGCAGTTGTCGCACCACTTGCGTTCACTCTACAGGTCATTTCCTGCAGAAGCCTCACCATGGCTTTCAGGCGGCCCGTGCCCGCCACCTATGCCCGTACTCCTGCCTGAAGTTCGGCAATAGGCTGGTAAAGCCTTCTGTACTATCTCTGAAGTATGCCACTACACATTGCATTTAATTTCATTTAATTTTCGGCGTGATGAGATTTTTTGCATCACACGTCTCTGACGCCGCGGGACGCTGACACCGACGGCCAAATTTCGCGATTAGCTGCGCATCTAAAGCTTTCGCTTTCTAAAAAAAAAATTGCTGAGCTGAGGTACTTTTCCGCGTGCGTAAAGCAGGCGCAAAAACATTTTTTTAACAATCCGTACGACAATGGGAAGCGCCCTGCAATACACAAACCGCGACGCAATTTCGCCTTCCGCAACAGACTCCTCCGCCAAACCACTCCGCCACTGGGACAGCTGAAATGATTTATGGTACATTATGTACAAAATTAGGCGCCCCACATAGAAATGAACACTCGCGCGCGTAAGCTGCTACCGCGTATAATCACTTGGCTGCGAAATCGATTACGGTATATTACGTACAAGTTAGCTATTCCGCAGAGCACTATCCAGCCGACGACGAAGGCGCTAGTAAACTACCGCTGGGTAAGGGAGAAAGGAGAGACCACGGCACACATAGTAGAAAACGCACACACGCCTTACTAGGGTTTTACGTCGCTAATGAAACCCACGAGGTTTCATTAGCTAAATTGTGGGTTTGGGTTAGCTGATAAGCCACGGTCTCAAAACGGGTGAGCCAAAATCGAGGAAACAAAACAGCAAAAGAAACACCGTAGGTTACTTTCATATTTCGTTCTTTACACAGATACAATTCTATCGTTCCTTTCGCCCTCCTGACTTACAAAGATGGACACGTAGACCGTTTTACAGATCCTTATTGGATGTGCTTCATGCATGAAAGCAACTGGTTTGCTTATGTGTGACGCGCTTTTTGTGCAGTTTTGTAACTATGCTATCACTCAGAGCAACTGTCTGAATAAACAAAAACAAAAAGAAAGACAGAAGTAAGTGGTTCAAAGAATCATTACAACCGAAACTCGAAGTCAATAACGATTCTGAAGAAGGAAGAGGGAGGGGGGGGGGGCGTGGCACATACATGAACGACGATTTATCAAGTCAACGTTTAGCACAGATGTTTAGCGTGCGAAGCTAGTCGAGCTTTGTCTTAGCCGAGTTGTAAGCATGTACTTGTAAGCCCGTGTGCATAGATTTAGGTGCGCGTTAAAGAACCCCCAGGTGGTCGAAATTTCCGGAGCCCTCCACTACGGCGTCCCTCATATTCATATCGTGGTTTTGGGACGTTAAACCTCAGATATTATTAATATTAAAGAAAAGGTAACGTTAATGCAGTGCCACTCACTGAACCGCTATCAAGGGAAGCTTCCGTGAGCTACAGATTTCGGTTGCGGCGGTATCGCATGCGACAAAACCCGGGGCCGGACAGTGACCAGAAATGTGGCCCTCGAAGGTGTGCCGGCCACATGCACGTTTCTATGCGCCGTTTTCTAATAATTAATGCTCTCTCGAGCGTGCGCTTGTCGACGATCAGCCGTATCTGATATGGAAATCTGATCTTTTATCGAGGTCACCTGTCACGTCACGTTGGCACATTTCATTGTTGCCTGGATATGAACTCATGACCGTCGTTGTTGCCTGTAGCGAAAGCGTTGCTCTGCTAAGCACGTGGATGAAGGTCCGAAAATTCCCGGCATGGAGGAAGGAAAAAGTTGGGAGGGAGCATAGGAACGGTGAATGATTCGATTGATCTATGAATGATCGATGATCATTCATCGATGATCATCGAATGATCGATGAATGATAGATGAATGATTAATCGATTGATCAATGAAAGTTGTCCCGCAAAGCGATTAATCGCCATCGATGTCCGCCTTTCATTTCATCGAATTAATCTATTAAACCTTTTCGATTGATCGATTTACAGACAGTGACAGGAGCAACGCGGAAATTCTGAAATCGTACTAGAATGCTGAGCAAGAGTCGCAACTGTGATGCTCCGACGAGTGCGCGGTGGGCGAGTGGGAGTGTCGACTGTTCCCGCGAGTCCCAAGTATAATCGCATAATGACGTAGCCGTCCGCCAAAGCGCTTACCCTCTCTTCCACCCCACTGCACATGCACTACGTCGCGCAGCCAGTCTTGGCGAGCGAACACTCCATAAAAACATTTCCTATGTATGTTCCCTCGTATCGGTGCAAACCGTATCAGCAGAAAAAGTAAATATTTCATCGATTTTGGGTAGTTTGTAATCGATGTGCAGTACGTTTGCGCAGCTGCGCTGCCGTAACAGTGCCTGTAGAGCGGAAGGGTGTGCTTGGGCGAAAGCCTCAGATGCCTCATCAAAGGCGAAAATTGACCGTCGGCGTCGGCGTCCCGCGTAATCGGCGTCAACACCAAACCCGCATAGCACACTCTCAAGCGATATAAGAAAGTGGACAAAACGTAGTCACAGAACACTTAAACAGAAACACAGAACGGCGCGCTGCTCGCCGTGTTCCAGCCAATCAGCGGCGGCCGAAATAGATGGGCACATCGAGAATAACTCCTCAGCTGTATGCTACAAGTGGAAAGTTGCGTCAGCCCACGAGGCGTGCGTGTCATGCAAAGCAGCACCGCTTGCAACGGTGCTTGCGTTCGAGCGCAGCCGTGATAGTAATGCGTGTTGTGGGCGAGTCGGCGGAATGGTCCACGGTCACACTGGAACGCTACCGTACCGTAGCGTTCCAATGAGGCTGTGAACGAGCATATCGTCGCCACATAGCTTAACCACGGCCGTGGCTTAACATAGGATGCCAAATGAAGAGCAATGATACAACGCAGAAATACTTAGAAAACACTTCCGATATATATAAATACTTACAGACTTAAAAAAACATAGAAATGCAATAGCGTCTCGAAGGGGGCATCAGCTTCGATGTTTCGACGGCTTTCACGGAGTGGAGGTGGAAGGAAGGTTTATTTTTAGGAGCGAAGCACCCCACGGGTGAGGCTTGTCCGTCCATCCGTTTGGCGTCCGTGTCCGTGCTTAAACAGCACCGTGTAAAATCGAAACATCAGGTTTAACAATAGACTAATATCAATCATAATTGTGACGAAATATTATAAAACACCTGCAAGCACACACTCATTATACTAGTCGTCGACTTCAACGTACACATTATGGACCTTAGGACATAGCTTTGTCGTCGACTGTCACAGTCCGCTATCACGGAAACCGTTGCTATAGTCGAAACATATATGTGTGTATTTGAATAAAAAAATGGTTTACAATAGATGAACAACAACCATAATTGTGACAGAACAATTTAAAACACCTACAAGCACAAACCCTTTATACTAGTCGGCGGCTTCAACGTAGACATTATGGGCCTTAGGACCTAGCTTTGTCGTCGACTCTTGATGTCCCTTTATGTCACTTTATGTCACCTTATGTCACCTTATGTCACTTTATATCACTCAATTTACATTATATGGGGCAACGATCGGGTAGCGTACGGTTACTCACCCATACGATACCCAGAGCTTCGCCCACTCGTCATGATTCACTTCGCGGAGATGCGTGTCTTTTTTTTTTCATTTAACAGCGAAACTGTTTCAGCTAGCCAGTGATGTCGACACTGTCGCAAAACTATCATCATCGTAAATGTGTATGTGCTACAGAATTTGGGCAAATTTCACTACTCACCGCTACAACGTGGTCTGTAATAACCCTGATGGGTGAGAGAACGAGTAAACAGAGAGAGAGAGAGAAAGAAAGAGAGAGAAGCAAACAGAGAGACGTAGAGAAAGATATAAAGAAAGAGAAAATTTCTTACCGAAAAAAAAATTCATCACGATCGGGATTCGAACCCGCGTACCCTCGATCCGAAGGCGAACGTCCAGGCTATCCAGGCTCGGCTATCCAGGCACGCCAGGCTCGGCTAACTCGGCTATCCAGGCACGCCAGTAGAGCTTAGCAAAGTCTTGTATAGTATAGAGTAGGAAGGGGTGGGAAAGGGAATGAGGAGAAAGCCGCGCATCTCGAAGCTAGACGTGTCGGTCGGCGGGGAGTACGAGTGGCGACGGGCCCGTGATTCGCTGTGCAAAGCTTTGCGCGACTTAGTCAAAACACCAATTTTCTTTTTTTTTTCACTGGTCGATGCGGAGAGGGTTCGTGCGTACAATTGGTCGTTCCACGGCAACTCGCTCCGCGCCGGATCGCTGTCATTTGCTCCGATGCCAAGTCGCGGATTCGATGGGAAATGCAACAAGCTGCGCACGTCACTTCCGTCAGTTTTCGAGCAACTGCATTCGCGCCTTGCAGCGACCAATGTTGCCACGAAAACGTAAAGAACGGAAGCAGCAATAGTTTCCGGAAGCGGTTTACGGGACGCGTGCATAAAGAACTTCCGGCGTGACGTCGGGCGGAGCGTTCCCGCGTTTCATTGGCAGATTCGGTTTGGTGCAATACGGGTGGTTGCTCCAAGACGTTGGCAGTCGCTCTCGATCTCCCAGTGAAAAATCAACGCAAGTGCAAACCCAAGTGAAAGCTGCACGAACTGCGGAGCATTGATTCGCCTGGGTTTCTCTTGGGTTCATTTTGTGTTTATCCGCGCATTTCTGTTCTTTTATGCTCTTCTCTTGCGTGTATCTGCCTTTTTTCTGTTCTTTTCGCGTGGTTGAGCGATGTTTTATATCCTTTTTTGTTTCTTTCTTCTGATTATCTTATTTGTATTGCGATTATCCATTTTCTGTTTAATGGTCTCGTTTCTGCTGTTTTTCTACTGTTCGCTGCTCCGAGCGATGTGCGTCTAACTCCAGGAAATGGCGTTTCACCTCGGCTTGTCTCTTCCGTACATCTGCGTCCAACTCCCGACGCTGGCGTTTCGCTATCGCTTCGTTGGCTCGGACAGACGAATTAGCCCTTCGGCGACGCTGGCGTTCCAAACGCACAGCCTGCTCGGCTCATGTACGTCATGTATATCAATCGCGAAACCTTCGTGACTTATAGGCGACGACACGACGGTCCCTCAAACTACTCCGCAGTTAAAGCGCCCTTACACAGGTACACTAATATCAGTTAGCAAATGCTACTACCTGTGTGCTCGAGCACGTGGCGAACACTTGTCCTGCCGCCTCAAAGACGCACATATGCGGCTTCCAATTAACTCATGACTTTGCGTTATACTGCGGCTACACTTGACATCGCAAACGTTCCTCGATGGAGCCAAACATAAATACGCACACTTAGCTTATGTCATCCTGAAAAGCCTCCGTGCAAGGTCTGGTTATATCGCAGAGTTCGGTTGCCTATCTCAAAATAGCTTTATCTGCAACCTGCACAGTAAAATGCAGTACAAAAATAAATTACGCTTCCATTTTATCCTTTAGGCAAGCCACTACAAGATAAAGAAAATCCTTGGAATAGTGCCGATTAAATATATGCTACGAATTCATCCCCAAACAAGGGGCCTAATCTACCAAAAGAAGCAGTAATAGCCGTGGCAACTGAATGAATGAATGAATGAATGAATGAATGAATGAATGAATGAATGAATGAATGAATGAATGAATGAATGAATGAACTTGGAGGACGCTTGAGCTTCGCCTTCAAGAGTAGAACGCGATAGCGTAATCGGGCCCCGTGCGCATCGCCTTCTCCATTTCTAGCCTGGCTTCGGTTCTCGGTGCATGCCTCAACAGTGCCGTAAGCAAACGAGCGACTGTGCGCGTAACATTGACAGTTCCAAACTATCCTAGAATGCCTACTGCAAGTTGTTGTTGTTGTTGCGTTGCAAGTACAGTTAAGTTGGTTGGTTGGTTGATCCTCAGCTACTTGGCGCAACCCACCGTGGGGGATCGGCCATGTACAGTTAAGTGTCCACTATATACACCATAATTCTTCCTTTTGCGAATCAGCAAGGGCCCACTACGCGTTCGTAAGGCTACACGCGAACCTACGCAGCTGCTCACTTTGTTGATGCCTTTGCTGCTGATGTTGATCAAAAATTATGATTTGTGGCGTAGTGGGTACTTGCTAGTGTAGTTGTATTAGTAGCCACAAAAGAGTTTATAACGGGCTCTCGAAATGCCGCTCTTCGAGCTTTCGCTGTGACTGTGCTGCGCTTTCCGCGCAGGCCTGGCGTTTTTTTTTTTTTCCAAAGCAGTTTCACGCTATGACGTAGCTTTGTGGTAGAGCACCTGCTTGCCACGCAGAAGGCCTGGGCTCGGTTCTCTCTCGAACCGAAGATTGTTATTATTTATTTTGTTTGCGTCTCTCTCCATTTTTCGGTCACGAAGAAGATGATTTTTTGCTCATAACCAACGACGCCGAAGCTCTTTAACGCTATCGCGTTAAAATCCACCCCGACTAGCCTTGGGGAGTTGTTCAAGGAGGTTATTTTTTAACCTCCTTGGAGTTGTCTAAGTGATGCGTAAGCGTAGAGCTTTCAATTTCAATTCAAGGATTATTCAATATTCAATACAGTATACTGTATTGAATATTGAATAAACCTTGAATTTGTACTTGCACTCTATACAGTGCAAGTACAAACTTGATATAATACAGAAGGAGGTCCCAAAGTAAAAACTGTCAGGGGGACCTCCTGACAGGGGGACCTCCTTTATTAAGGCGAAAGCCTTAGATGCCTCAGAAAAAGCGAAAATTGGCCGTCGGCGTCAACATGAGTGATGCAAAAAATCGTCGTCACGTGGCGACGTCACCGTATCACATCATCATGATGTCACAGATCGCCAAAACATTCGACGTCATCGTAACGTCACTAAAAAGTCATATAACGTGATGTCACATGACGTCATCACAATACGTCGTCGCTAGGTCAAAGATGGGCCGATAACGCTGGTGCAAAACCACGTTATGTGCGGAAAGCTTTCGGGAGGTGGCAACAGAGGATCAATATATTAACTGAGAGGAAAAAGAAGAGGATGGCTTCACCGTTGAGTCGTCTTAGGTGAATGCACAAGACAACCTGTGAATTTTTCGTAGGTTGCAGTTTTCTCTAGAAAGTTGTTTTCGGGCAGCATCGGCATGGCGTCTTTCACCTTATTCCTAGCATTCGTCAGCGCCTGGAACGGCCCCAGCAGCCGCATCCCGCAACCACCGCGAGTTCGGCCTTAAATTTTCGCAATGTCTAAGTTTTCCCGATGCGCAAGATCCACCATGCCGGCTTACATCTTGTCCTCGAGAAGGGATTTTATTCCACTACCATAAAATTCAGCGAAGCCTTCCACAGAAAGTGTCTTTCCTTTAACATTTCGTTTTGCACAGCGTACGCAACGCATTCGTATGCTTCAGATATATTCACCTTTTGCGATATTGGGCGTTTAGCACAGTGAACAGTGGAGGCCCGCAAGCGTGATCTGGTCGTACGGAAGTCATTCATCGTCATCGATAGTCAAATACTCGCAAAATAATAGCGGACTACCATTGCGACCCGAATTCCTGAAAGGCGCGTGTGTATTAAGGCGAAAGCCTTAAATGCCTTCATCAAACGCGAAAATGACTGTCGGCATCAACACGAGTAATGCAGAAGATCATCACGTCATGATACCATCATAACCTGACAGGTCGCCGGAATTTATGACGTGATCATGACGTAACATGACGACGTCATCACATGACATCGTCAGCTTGCTCAAATGTGGGCCGATCACAGAGGCACTGCAGAGTCCGGTTATGTGCAGAAAGCTTGCAATGCTTCCGATATTACAGGCAGTGCAAAGCCCCTTTAGATAAAAGCTTTCTGAGGAAACAAGGCGGGGGGGGGGGGGTGTATCAATACATCGACAGAGAAAAAAAGAAGGTGGCTTTCGCCTTCGAGTCGTCTTAAGCTAATGCTATAAAGGATCCTGTGAGTTGTTTTTTATGTGTATTTTGTTGGCGCATCTCATGAGATTTGTGTTTTTATACATGAAGGAGACTGGAAATAATGGGGGAAAAAAGGGGGGGGGGGGGCATTGAGCACGATGGTTAAGCTACTCGCCTTCGGAGTGTCGCGGTTGGAAATCAAGCACCAATAAGCAAATTTATTTTGTTTTATACATTTATTTGTCTTTTGTAGCGATGATCGTCTGACATTACGTAGGGACGAACGGACGGGTAGTTTTCTCGTTGAGGCGGCATAGAAATGCTTACGCAAAAAATATCATTTCACCTTCTTTAAAGGGAAGAAGGCAGAGGCACCTTCTTTAAAGGGAAGGAGGCAAGGGGATAGAGGGCGGGAGGAGGGGAAATATTTATTGTTGTTTTAAAACTCAGCCTGCGGTGTTTTAACACAATCTCCACGCCAAATATATTTTGGGAGTTGTCCAAGTTATGCGTAAGCGTAGAGCTTTATTGTAGGTTGCAGTTTTGCATAGAACGGTTGTTTTCGCGCGGCACCGGCGTTCCGTCTTTCATCTTCTTCCTTGCGTTCGTCAGCGTCTGGAGTGGTCCTACAGTAGCCGCACCCGGCGACCACCGAAACGCGAGTTTGGCAGTAAGTTTTCGCAGAGTATAAATTTTCCTTGTATGCACTATCCTCCACATCTCCACCATTTGAATGGCCTTCAAATGTGTAAGCATTTCTATGCAGAATCAAACATGAAGCTGTCCGTCCGTCCGCACTTTTGTCGCGTAGAGCGATCGTCGTAATAGAGAAATGAATGTATAAAATAAAGTGAGTTTTGTAGGCGTTTCTGGGCTTGAAGCCAGGCTTCGAACCACGTTATAACGCTCAATAAGCACCGCTTCATGTCGTCGTTCACATTTCCACTACACTACAGCAACACTCCTGGTTCTATTTTTAATGTCTTGAAGTCTCCATCATATATAGCCTGCTTCTGTCCTGTTTAGCTTTACACCATCTATTGTTTATCACTTGACTATCCATCAGCACCAACTACAGCTGGTATTTAACAAACTAAATATGATTGACTGAACTTTTACGCACTCATATTTTCTACCTTTGTTCAATCTTCCATTAAAAAAGAAAATAAAAACTGGCAGAGTCTCTTACGCATTCGCCTAAGATGACTAAAAGGTGAACGCCATCTTTTCCTTCTCAATCAGTTGTATTCAACCTGCTGTCCCAGAAAGCTTACGGCACATGGAATGGTTTTGGGTTGCATCCGGGATCGGCCCACCTATGACCAAGCGGCGATGTCACGTGATGACTTCACATATGACGTCATAGTGACAACACTATGACGTCATCGTGACGTCACAACTCGTGACGTTTTCTGACGTCGTGATGGCGTCATATGGTGACGTAATCACATTATGATCGCTTTTTTTTACATCACTCGTGTTGAGAACGACGTCGGTCTCTCGCTAAGTATCGCCAGGTCTCGGCAAATCTCGAAAACGACGACGCTCAATTTTCGCGTTTTGATGAGTCATCCAAGGCTTCCGCCTTAATAAATGTAGCCTCGACTCTAAATGTCTCTCTGGAATGTGGAACTATATAAAATTCATGTGGGTATAAATTGTTTCGGCATTCTTTAAAGATCGGCCGCCGCGGTTATACTGTGGTTGCGGTGCTCGAATACTGACCCGAAACGGCGTGTGTTCGATCCCGGCCGCGGCGGTCGCATTTTCGATGGTGGCGAAAAAGTTAGAAGCCCGTGTATGCTTTGATAAACGGTGCACGTTAAAGAACCCTAGCTGGTCGAAATTTCCGGAGTCCTCCACTACGGCGTGCCTGATAATCATATCGTGGTTTTCGTACTTAAAACCCTACAAATTCTTAAAAAAAGGTATTTTTTGAATGCGCCCGCAACAAAATGATGATTAATCAATTAATCGACGAAAAAACTCTCATCGACAAGTATTCACCGATTAATGGCTAAAGTGGCGAACGATTAATCGTTAATCGATTAAAAAATTAATCGATAAGAAAGCATTGCGCAATGCGACAACGAAAGGCACACGTATATAAACACACAGGCGCTTATGTCGCGCTTTAGCCTTCAAGCACACACACGCGCGCTTAAGCGCCTTTGTGTGTTTATATGTGTGCCTCTTTTCTTCCACGTTTTCCGGGCCCTTTTAGTTCCCTTAAAAAAGGGCCCCTCACCAGGTTTGAGAATTTTGAGCTAACGAGCGCAATGCATACACTGGGCGTTCACGATCACGTCTGCCAAAATTTGCAACGCTACGCGCCGCAGAAATGGGTCAAATTTCAAGGTGAACGCTGCTTGCCCTTCCTCTCGCGGGCGCGCGTTTTAGAGAATGAGGGGATGACGTACATGAGAAAATGGCCCTACGTAGATGGTAGTGCTGTGACGTCGCTCCTCTACGTAGACGACTGTGCTCTGACGTCGCCAACAGTAGCACGTGACACTGCGATAAATATTTGACACGACATGTGTAGTTTGTGTAATTTGTTGCTTGAATAGATTAATAAAACTTGAGAGAAATAATAAGACACATAAAGGGAATGTGTGCGTCTTTTTCATTTTTTTTTTCGTGAATTGCAGCGAGATGCGGGGTTAATGTGCCTGCCTTTCCCATGCGTTTCTGTCCCCGCGGTTAGCGCATCGAGCAGACGTCAGCCCTGGAAACGAAAGTAATGTTCTGGCACGTTCGAGCACTCATTATGCTCATTTATTCTACCGCGTCCAAGTAAACGTTAATGCGACCATGCGACACTGGCTCATGATACCGCCACTCTCGTGCCCGTAAAAATGTCTCAACTTTCATGCCCGTCCCGCAGAAACAGGCGGTACACCACAGAGAACGCCGACAAAACGCCCACGGCTGCTACATAAAAAAAAAAGGTAGCGGCCGTGCAACGCCGCTCGCGTGCTCGGGCACGTCATGCGCACGTGACCATGCATGCGCATGACGTGTTCATACGTATGTGTCAAGTGAAGAGGGCAGGGAAGGGATTTGAATCACTCAGACTCAGACTCACGGCTCGATCTGGGTCTGAGTGAGTCGACTCGTGAGTCCGTTAGCATTTAATTGTCTTTTTTCTACCATAATGTCAATGTTCTTTAACGCCAATATCTCGCAAAATCGGTGCGCTCCTTAGCACCCTTTGATCTCGTACCTTCAAATACGAGTTATCTGAGTTTGTAGTTTAATAAAGACCTTTTTATTGAAAGTCGTGACTCACACGAGATATTTTTATCAGTAACTTCCCGCTAAAAAGTTTGCGAGGGGAGGTCAAGGCACCTGCTCCCCCTCTCCCTCCTCAACTCAAGCCTCTGATCAATAAATATTGAACTGACGTATGAACGGTAGCGCGTTGAACTATGCGGGAGTATACGGGAGTATAAACGTGAGCTGACATAGGGCTGATAGTAATGCTAAAGTTGAGTAGATAGGACCATAGGTCGGCAAAAAATGTGGAGCTCACTCAGACTCACTCATGCATATATTTTGCCCTTAGGGTTACACGGGGCGAGTGGCAAGGGTTTGAAACTCGCCTCCTCGCATCATGGTTTTGCGCCGCTACATATTATTGTTTTTCTCAGCTCGTAATGAACCGATTTGAAAAATTCTTGTGGCATACTGCTCTTCATTCGGCACACAACAACTTCCAGCGTCTAACTAAAATTTGCTATGTGGCCTGGTGAGGCTCCCTTTAAAATTGAATTACCAACATCCGCAAACTGCCGCATAAGTCAACGCATTGTGCTCGTCAGGGATACCCGTTGCGTGCAAGCAAGCTTCACTGCAGTGACTTTACATCTGCGGCAAAGCAAACTCAATAAACAGAGTGATAGAAAATTGAATTCTGGGTCATGTTTCAAAAGCCATTATATGATTACGAGGCAGGCCGTAGTGTGGCGCTCGGTATTATTGTCGAGCACCTGGTATTCCTTATCGTGTACATAACTCTATGCAAACAGGTGGGATTTTGTTGCCGTAGTTGTCCTTGTTGTTGTCGGGGTTGTTCATTTCGCCTTCAGCAAATGAGGACGCCGCGGCCGGGTCCTCGAGCTTAGCGTCGTTACGCCTTAAGGCCTGACCACACGTACGCGTTGCAGCGCGTCAGCGCGTGGCTTGTAGACTCGGCGTCTCGCCCTCTCCCAATGAAGGGAGAGGGCGCGTAGCTTCTTGCAGCCGCTTGCCCTCTCCCTTCATAGGGAGAGGGCGCGGCGCCGAGTCTACAAGCGACGCGCTGACGCGCTGCAACGCGTACATGTGGTCGGGCCTTTGGCTGCTAGGCTACTACGGCGCGTTAAAATACATCGCGAAAGAAATTTAAATTGAAATTTTATATTAGCACGGGGCTCATTAGTTCTCCCTTGACGCACGCCGGCAAAGCCGTTCACAAAGTTTAAGATCGTGTTGCCCTATAGCCTATAGGATTAGGGCTCTTGCACTGCTGCACAGAAGTGCCGCGGCAGAGGATCCGGCACCGAATTACCGTGCTGCGTCATCGCAAAGAAGAACTGATTTCTACACATCGATTAAAAGCATGAAAAAAGTTTCCTCTGTGATTTCTGTAGTCTCATATCACTAGAAATTGTGCAAGATGATACGCTAGTAAGAGTTGTGTATAATGTTATAAACATAATTCATATCTAAAGACAGCTGCATACTAAATTCCCGATACTGTCAAAACTCGATCTAACGAAACCCGATTTTACGAAATTCCCAATCTAACGAAGAAATTTCCATTCCCCGGCAGGTATTCATAAGGTTCAATGTTGTCGTCAACTCGAATATATGAAGCTTTCATGGCACTGAAGTCAATTTACCGAATTTTGTTTTGGAAAGAAACCAGCAAAAATGCAAAGATTTCTTCCCGATTTTTACACAGACGGATTTTCTTCGAACGTGCGCTGTAACGCTATCGCATTAAAACATGTAGCCACCGTAATCACTAAACTAGATTTTGTAGCGTTAGCTACACTTGCCTAGCCGGAGCCGATTTCGCGTGGAGCGTCATGAGCCGTGCTGTGCATGCGCGAGGATCAGTGATGTCACACAGCTAGGTCACCGGAGCTGGCATCTCACGCGCTCTCCGACACCGCCGCGCGCGGCTCGCCGCTGCTGGTCTGCGCCGCATTCGAGAGGAGTGCCGTCGTAGACACAGTGGCGCCAGCGCGCGCACAGTTATTCGCCATCGCTGTGCAGTCGCCGTCTGACACTGCGCTGGGGCCGCTTGATAGCGTCTCTGACTGGCGTTTGCAGGTGGGTAACGCCATGGAGAAGGAGAGCGCAAATGCTGCTCGACGGCGCAGAAGAGCCGAGAAGCTTATCTCATCGGATGCCGAAGTATAGTTGCCTGCCAATTAGCGGTTACTGTGTTGGGGCCATAGAGACGGCAGCGTGTTACTTCACTGACCACCGAGCCGTCTTTGTGGCAATAGAGAAGCAACGTGACGTTGAGCAAAAATAAATATGCATGCGCCACATAATACGTATACCGTGTGTGTGTCATTGGAGCAGCAGTAAGCATGACAATCAAGCTAATCCTAGACAATCTGGAAAGCTAAGAATAATAAGCTGAACCTTTGCTAACGCTACGTATATCCTGGCATAGCGGAGCTAAGCCACTGCAATTTTTTTTTTTTTGCGAGGCTGCACGACGCGGTCGGTAGTGCCCTTACATATCAAATGGATAGCAGTGGACGGTAGAGGTTTGTTGTCCCTGCAAATACACCCGCAGGAGCGCGGTGGTTGCTTTCGTTATTCAATGGTTTATGCGACAGATGGCACTGATCGTCTCCTTGGAACTTTCTTGCTTTGCCCTGCTCGCAGAATAAGTGTACTCGCTCTCCCTGTATTTGAATGTCGGCAGCTTGTCGCAGCTTCACGTGACCTTCTACTTCGCCTGCATCGCCTGAAACATGGGAGGAATGCATGCTCGGGCTGCCACCGCGGACTCTTCACACGCGCAGGCGTGTACTAGTGGCAAGCAAAATGCTGCGGTAGCTTTCGGGCGACACCACGCTACAAGTTCAGATTTCCAAGGCCCGAAAAAGCGCTTCCTCGATTTTACGAACTTCCCGATCTAACGAAGTAATTCCAGCGCCCCGATCACTTCTTTAAATCGAATTTCAATTGTATTTTTATTTATTCAATACTGTGGGCCTGTTCAGACTTGCTATACAGGGGAGGGGACAGGGGTATTGATGATTTACAAGCATGGCGCGCGGTATCTACTGTAGCCTTCGAGTTCTGCAAGAAAGTCACAGTTTCGCCGCAAGGGCGAAGAATGAATGCGATAGCAACAAAATCAAATGTCGCGCGAAGAACGGCAAGCAGCTCTAAACTTGCAGCACGCTGATCAATCACGAAAGACGCACAAAAATAACGCACACAGGACAAGAGCGAACTAACAACGGTCACAGCTCGACACTTGCAGCGCGCTGCTCAATCACAAAGAAGGACGCGCGAAAAGATCGCACAGGTATACACAGGACGAGCGCGAACTAACAATTATCTGAGCTGTTACTTTTGTGTTTGAGCAGCGCGCTGCAAGTGTCGACTAGGCACAACCAACAGCCCGTACTTTGACGCTTCTAGCTAGCCGCTCACTTCCTTTGCAAACGCGGCCGCTGCAGCGAGCGAGGTGACCTTCGTGCGCTCTGTAACTTCAACATAAACATTGCGGTGAAAGCACAACACGTACAAACCGCCCCCTCACGAGATAGGAGCGCGCGCACGGGAGACCACACCATGTAGGGCAAGGTTCAAGTTCAAGTTCAAGTTTATTCATTACTGCATGTACAAAAAACGGGTTACATAATACATACAGAATCATGTGGTACATGTAGGAGGCGCACATGTATCGCAATTCCAGTGAAAAACGAGCGGTGCGACGACCTTTAAAGCGCGCCCTTTGCGCCATCTCGCTTGTGATAAAGACAACACGCTGAAGCCCCTCCGAGCGCTGCGTACCGCCGGCGGTAAATGGTGTACATAAATAGCTCGCCGTTTGTACGCTGAAGGACGCATGCTCCGTGGCTAAGTCGTTTAACGCTGCGCGCTGCGCAGCGAGTTGTCTCAGGTTTGAATCCACCGTCACGCGCTTCCAAAAAGCTTTCTTCTGAATTATTGTTTTTTTTTTGTGGCTTATATTATATATAAGACAGCGACGCCGAGGGCAGAAATCAGCCCAGAGTGTTCATATCGCAATATAAAGTTTTCATGGTATTCTAGGCTGACGAGCTGCGAGGCCATTCTTTGAAATCTTTATAAGCCCCATAATCAAGACTATACTCTAGGCGCACAGGAGATGCTGGCGTTGTGTGCATAGTTGTGTGTTTGGAAAAGTGGCTGACGATTTACAGTACTATAGTATAGGCGCACTACTGTGGTAGAGCAGTCTACGTGTTCCGACCATAGCATAGAGTTTCATACAGTAACGTAGAGAGGAAACTGGCGCTGGGATCATTGAGCCACCATAAAATGATGGGAAGTACAGGCTTCGGAATGGATCGCGTTAGCTAGCGAACTGTCTACAGATCTTTTTCTACAGTTTAAGTTTCGTTCTTCGCGAGGCGTGGGTAGGCGGGTACGTTGCAAAGCACTCCAGCAGTGCCTTTGTTGTTCAAAGAGGTCTCACTAAGTCTCTTAGTTTGCTGCGACGTTGCAGCTTTACAGGTTGTATTGGACAGTTTTAGCAACGCGTCGTGCACTCACCGGTGCGCATAGATGTAGCGTCACATGCCAGTGCAGGAAACTGCACAGAGTTCACGTTTTACAGCGAAAGCTGTTATGAGATCATTTCACCGGCCGTTTTTGGCGCCGTAGTTGTCCGCCGCCGCCGCCGCTGCCGCCGCCGCCGCCGGCCAGTATCGTGTCCGTAACCAGTATCGATCGAAATAAGAAAAAAAACGAAATAAGAAAAAAACTCCAGGATGGAAGGAGGTTCGAACCTGGGCCCTCTGCGTGGGAGCCCAGTATTCAACCTCTGAGCCATGCCGGTGCTTGAAACTGCTTTGCAAAAAGGTCCTATACAGGCTTCATGTCGGGAAGGAACCACATTAGCATATGCAATATAGCGTGGTAGAAGAGTAAAATAAGCACCAAGCGTCGCGCAACACGAATTCTGTAACGAGGCGTCACACAATGCGAATTGCGCAACGAGTAGGTTGTGAAATGCTTCCAACCCATTACAAAGATCTCTGCCATAATTCTTCGTCGTCATCAAGCACAGCATCAACAAAGTGCGCACAATGCCTTACATGCGTTTAGCAGGTACCACGGATCTCCGTAAAATGAAGAAAAATGGCACAGTGCCTGCTGCCCTACTTCTCAAAAATTAGAATGATTTAGAGCATAGTGGTTCCTCGCAAGTGCACTTGTATCGGTTGCCAAGGAAGCCTATAAGCGCAGATCCATTTCCTCGGGGTCTCAGTAAAATTACAATGCTTTATAGCGTAGTGGGTTCCTCGCAAGTGCACTTGGATTGGTTGCCAAGGAAGCCCATGAGCGCATGATCCATTTCCTCGGGGTCTCAGTAAGTTCTTCCCCCCCTCCCCGTCTCTCTCCCACGTCAACGTATGTTATACAGCATGACGGGAGAGGGAAATAGCGAGCGGGCGTCACCCAATGCAAATTACATAACTGGTGGGCCGTTTAAAGCTCCCAACCCATTACAAAGGGCTGAGCCATAATTCTTCATCGTCATCAGTCGTCGCGTCAACAAAGTGCACATAATGCCCTACAGACGTGTAGCTGGTGCCTTGCTTCTCCGCAGAATGACGAATAATGGCTTAGTAGGTGCTTCCCAACTTCACAAAAATTGTGATTTATGGCGTAGTGGGTACCTTTCTAGTCTACTTGTATTGTAGCCCCAAGATAGCTTACAACGGGCTCTAGAAACGCCGCTCTTCCAGCTTTCGCTGTGACTGTGCTGCGGTTTCATCGCAGGCCTGGCGTTTTTTTTTTTTTTTTTTGATAAGCGCTACTTGCCAAAACTCTTTCAAATCGACTGCAAAACGATGGCGAAGCTAAGTAGACGCACCGTCAAGCTCCTCTGACTCGACTTCACAACAAAACGAAAGATACGTTGGGGGCAGGCCGCTTGGACAGATGCAGCTGGCATCGCAACAGACGTTACGTTAACTGTTTTTCACTCAATACACTTCTGTTACTTCCATAAATAGATAATGCGTACTTTCGAGGGAAAAACAAGCATGTTTGTTTCAAGTGTTGTAAAAAAAATTCATTATATCGTGATGCCAAATCTGGAACAGAATTGCAGAGCAATGCACACCTTGGTGGTTGAATTTGTCCAGGTTTCGCTTCCATCTCACGGTCACGCAAACTTTTTGCGATAAGTGTTACGTACAAAAGAATAAAGCAAGCTTTAATCTGAACTAACTTCATATAACTTTGTTTTACACTCGGCAAACAAGCGTCGCGAATCTCAAGAACGAAAGCCATCCGTAGCAGATCCGAAGCCTGTACTTCCCATCGTTCCCATGGTGGCTCAAGCGCCGCTGAAGGAGCCCGCATAGGCACTAGCGCCAAATTTCCGTCTAGGTATTGTGTTTAGAAAAATGTATCACAGACGGTTAACATCAATAACAATTTACCATAACGTTTGCTTGCTAAAAATACGTTCACTAGAAAGATAAAACAGAATTCAGTAACATAGACATACATGAACACGCGAAGGTATTACAGCAAAAAAAAGCTTACGGACTTCAGGTCAAAAGTTGGGAAAAGGTGACCAGAGATAGTACCCGCTGTCAAAGTCAGTCGTCAAAGCCGGAACAGTGGCCCAAGAAGTGATCGGTGGTCTCTTCACATTTACATTCCAACATTGCATTGGATTTTAGAAACAACTCTGGATCGGTGCGAAGCGTACGCTTTTAACCGTTCCTTTTAATTGAGTCAAATGCTCTCTATAACTCGCAGGTACTCACTTGACGTTGCCGCACTGCCCAGCTGAGCTCGGCAGCCCGTAGCGACTCCGGGCAACCCAGACCCGCGTCCCGACAAACTCTGCAACCCTGTCTCCCGACATCCGCCCGAGCACCGACAGGATAGACTGCTGCTGCCCTCTGTAAGTGAAAAGAACGCATACTTACGATGAGAACCGGCTTCGTTCTCAGCTGCCTTGTGTATCGAGAGTTCTGACGAAATAGGACATATCTTATCATAGTTATTAGGGGCGAAGCTCCTTAAGGCGGCACCCGTTCGTCCCTCGTAGTTGTCGTAGTCGTAGTGCGTAACCAGTCGTAACGCTAGTACCAGATCTTGACCTCCAAGGTGGTGCCGGTGGGAGATTTCAGGGGCGAAGCTCCTTAAGGCGGCACCCGTTCGTCCCTCGTAGTCGTAGTCGTAGTAGTCGTAGTGCGTAACCAGTCTTACGCTTTGACCTCCAAGGTGGTGCCGGTGGGAGATTTTTCCTGTGCATTGTTGAACAATAAAAAATTCGCAGCGTGCGCGTTAACTAAAAGCTGAATTCTTCTGTCTCTCATTCCCCATTAGCAGCCATTGGCATGTTCCAGTAGGAAACGTTAGTAGAAGTAGAAGTGTAAGTGTTAGCTAAAAGCCGACTTCTTCTGTCTCTCATTCCCATTAGCAGCCATTGTTTACCTCCAAGGTAGTGCCTGGTGAGATTTCTCCTGTGCGTGATTAAAGAATAAAAATTTTGTTCAAAACGCCGTTGATTGATGAAATAAACCAACGAAAGACGCCAGATGTTTTCTAAAAGCAAAACGAAAGAACGCCAGATGTTTCTAGAGCAAAACGAAAAGACGCCAGCTGCTTAACGAAAGACGCCAGATGTTTTCTAAAGCAATGGTTTTCTAAACAATGAAAATTCACAGCCTACATGTAAAATTAAAGTGAGCTGCAAGTCGTCATAACTCATCGAACCTTAGTATAAACGCACCCGATCTCACGTCGGTGATGATGTACAGGGCAGAATTCACGGAAGATTCACGGTTTACCGATGAACCTCCGCAGCCTTCGCCCACTCATCATCATTCACTCCGTGGATATGCTGTGATTTTTTTTTTCTTGCCACAATGAAAACATTCTAAACATAGCTCTCGGTTGATTGCCAGTAAAGTTCTTAGACGTCCGCGATTATACTAGGGCTCGTAATTACATGCAGCGCGCACACTTGTGTGACTAAGCGACAGACTATTGTGTTGTGTCCCCGGGCACCTAGAAAACCCTTCACACTCTGAGTGAACGAACTTCATGGCATGCGTTAAGTGTACTGCGGTGAAAGTGACTCAAGAAGCGTTCCGCACGCGATAGACTAAGGCCTAAAAGCTTTAGAACTGCTGTGCTTTGTCATTATAAGTTTCTTTTCGCGGTGAGGTTACGGTTGTTTTTCGGGGAATTTATGGTCAAGCCTATAAAATAGATAAGATTGCTCCAAATTCGAGAGCTGGCAGTTATGATCCTGCCTAGAACGACTGAGAATTAAAAAGAATGAAAATGATATTTAAATTAAAGAAAGAAGGAGAGGTTGGCCTAGAGAGTGTGTCCCTAGCCTGTTACTAACCAACGAGGTAGGGCAATAAGGGGAGACAGAGGTGGAGGAAAATGGTCACTATGGTATAGTGTAATGAAGTACATTGGACTCTGCTATGGCAGCGCGGCAAGCTGTCCCTTAACAACTCAATTGTCCACATAGGTGACACAGTGAAGCGTGTTTAGAAAAATGTTCTATGATTTAGAGTACTATTCTGCGTTGAGAAACAGTGCCTATTGATTTACAGTACTTCGTACTCTACTACGGGAGAGCAGTAAGCCGTCCCAGATCCTCTACCTAGCGAACTCGAAAAGTGCCAGAGCATCATCATAATAATGTTACGTGCGCATATATGTATTGCAAGCAACTGTTTGAAAAAATGACGTATTGTGATGACAGTATACATGTGTGATGCATATTCTATGTGGCTGTGTTGTTGTGCAAATGCCAAGGTTGCTCCGGCCAAGTTTTGCGGTCACGAGTGAGTTAATCCTCAGAATTCGCGATAATTGCAGCGCGCAAGCGACAGTTAAAAAATATTTCATTCGCAACGTATGCACTTTAGCTCGAATCTTTTCAGGGAATTAAAAGATGCAATACACTATCACAGTTCGCAAAGTGAAAATGGCGTAATTCATCTGGTATTCGACATCAGTTCCAATTATGATGTCACTTATCATAGGCCCCGCACGACAAGTTAGATAAAGCCGGTAGATGTACCGAAATCGTTGACGAACTTGAATAACACCCCGTGGAACGAACTAAAAAAACAGTTCTTCAGAAAAACAATATACCCTCGGAAGATGGCCGTACTCGACGCAGGCCTTGCAAAGCGACGCTCTAAGTGTTTAGCGCAACTCAAACGGAGTAAAAGGAAGGAAAAGTATACGGGTAGAAGTTCATGTTGAGGAGACTAGCTCAGCTCTCTGTCGTACTAAACGGGTAGAAGGGAGGACAAGACGACAGCGCTCACGCTATCGTCTTGTCCCCCTTTCTATCGCTACCTCTATTTCCTTTTCATTCTGAGTTGCGCTAAACACTCGGAACGCCACGATACACCAACTAGCCCAAACTGTTACTTTTGCAAACCGACGCGGTCGCTGCTACGGTTCTTGGAAGTTGACTGGCGCCAGTGACCAAATTTAGGCTTAACAGACAGCCGCACACGTTCCGCACTGACAACATGTCCCTCTCTCTGTCTGTCATTATTTTCATCCCTTATCCCCTTGCCCCTGCGTAGGGTAGCAAACCGGAATCGCCTCGGTTGCCGGTTACAACGTAACCGGCAACCGTAATACAACGTAATAAACTGAAGTAAAATGGCAACTTGGGCGTGTTTTGAAGTATGAATAGATATATTTGAAGTATGAGTAGATATAAGCTCCAAGCGCAGCCATCGTCGTCCTACGCAAAAAGAATTCGCATAGATGCTCCATCCAATCATGCTCGTTCATTTCCGTGACGTAAAGCACATCTGCGTGTCAAAGTAGCCAAACCATACGATAAAGATACACGTTTGTGTCGCTGCATTTAGATAGAAAACTTGAGTGACGTGACAAATTTAATCAAATATACTGACATCAGTACTCGATCAAAAATGATATTTCAGTCATAAAAGACGAAGCTTTATTCTCCAAACCACCTGAACTTTTTAACTTAGCAGAAAGAAAGTATACTTGAGCTTCGAAAAACCAGCTGGCCCGACGCTCTTAACAGTTGAATGGCAGCCGAACCGCATTTTTGTGGAAGAAGCTAATATTTATTTCTGGGTCATAACCGACTGCAGTTGACCACTCCAACTTGGCCGTGAGTTGACTTCGCCGCCTTTCCCGCTCTTTCTGTTTGGAGAACTCGCGTAAGGTTAGCAGTTCATCGTCCGAGGAGTCAAAGCGAATCGTTAAACCTCGTTACCGCTGTCGATGCGAAAGCTCAGATCGGTGGGTTAACTCGACCTAATATATAGCTTCCGTTGCACTGCATACTGAACTGGTGAGACGCGTCAAACAGAACGCCAGAGCGTTGTTGCGCTCAACCAAGGACACGCGTTTCGAAAACCGCTCCCAATTTCTCGTCTCGGTATTGTAGGTTATGCGGTTTGCGTGTCCGCGCGCGGGCATTATCTACCAACGACCGCTTCCATTTATAGTTTCGGTTTATATATTCTTCTGAGTACCGTGCCATTGCTCGGCACGGAAATGCGGACCTCTACACGTATATTCATAACTCGCCACAGTAAGCACGCCAACGGGAGCTGGAACGAGGTTTTCAGCGTAAAAGCTTGCTGACACGCGATCTTGGCGAGACGAAGAGCCGTGCTCGGACATGCAAGTGCCACGGCGGTCGTCACAGACATGCCAATACTACTCTCTCACATTGCACCCCGCGCTTTATAACGACGTAGACCGTTCACTAAATAGCATACTTTGTTTAGTTTCACGGCTACTGCGGCTTAGATGGACGCGCCGCGGGATTTCATAGTTCAGTAGGACCCACTTGAAATGCTTTCTGTTGTCGCTTCTTACAGCTGAGTACGTTGCAATTAGCTTCCATAAGAATGCTAGAAGCCCGTGTGCTGTGCGATTTAGATGCACGTCAAAGAACCACGGGCGAGTGAAATCATCCGGATATGTCAACTACGGCGTCTACGGCGTAACCCCCAAAATCAACCAGCCATGCAGCTTGAAGATTTGAAGTTTGGGCAAGTTAGCATGGATTCGTTAGAAAGTGCCGAGAGCGCATATAAGAATAGAAAACGGGACAGAAGAAACACAGGCAAATAGTATATGATGCAATCGACCGATTTAGGTACTGGGTACGCTCCAAGAAAAAAAAAAGGAGTATGTGTGACTCCTTTCGGTGAGTCCCAACTTGCCGCCTATATGACTCTCTTTAAGGAGACATGTTAACTCCCTCTTGAGTCCCACGACTCTCCGACGAGAGTGTATTGATCTCCAAAGGGAGTTCACGCGTCACCTTAAAAAGAGTCATACACGTGGCAAGTCAGGACTCGGTGAAGAGAGTCAAAGGACTATCTTTTTTTTTTTTTTTTTTTCTTAGAGTGTACGCTTCTTGAACCTTCAGGCAACCTCGGATTGAAGTTTTGCGTTGATCGTGACTTCCGATAAACGGCCATCAATACGCCGGTCCAGCCAGCCGCCGAAACGCCGTCGTAAACGCGTGCGCGAAATTCTCCTGGTTAGAAGCGTGCCGCCGGATTTCGCAGTTCCACATTGGCCACCGTATCTGCGGTCAAGCAGCTGGAAAAGCACATCGATTGAATCCCGAGTCGATACCAGTCAGCCGGAAAGGAGTCCGCCGGCGTTCCGAAAGGCCGCGCCGCCGTAGCTGCTCGCCCAGATCGGTGTTCACAAACGCCGAAGACGGAGCGGCACGCACGCGGCGCAGCGCCGTCGGACGTGAACAAAGAAAGGAGGCGGGGCCCCGCTCCACCTCCCAGGCCGACGGGGAACCCGAACAAACACGCGCCCGTCAGAAGCGTACGCCGTCGAAGCATGCGCCTTCGTGACGGCGCTGGCCTGGTCTGCGCGCACGCCACGACGCCCGAGCTACGCGGACAAAAGGAAGAGGGATAGACGGCATCGGGAAATGGTACCAAGGCACACGACTCTTCGGCCAGGTAACTTGGCCGGCGACTTCGAGGCGGGGAGGTTGGGAAAGAGGTGAGGGGTGAGGGGGACGGTGTCAAGGTCGTCTGACTTGACCCTATAGCGAGGAGGGTTCCGGACAACTACTTGGACGAGGACAGAGGGGCATAGGACACACCACTGTCGGTATGTCGACACCAGCGGTGTGTCTATCTTTCTTTCCTGGACCAAGTACTTGGCTGGAACCCTCCTCGCTATGTGCAACCGACGAGCTCAGGCAAGCGCAATTTTCGATGACCCTATAGGTTTTAGTCAAGGAGAGCAACTTTGAACAGTGCGACATGGGATGGAGATTAACACACACACGAAAATAAGGTACAGGACCTATCGCTCAATGCAGCGCAGGACAGTGCTGTCACATGTAGCTCTTCTCTACGTAGTGTCCCGCTGTTGAAAAATTGTGCCGTTTCACAAGACGTACAGTCAGCTTGAAAAGTTTATATACCACGATACACCAGAAAAAGCTTAATATTGCCGCTACTTCGGCAGGCAGCCTTGAATTTTGACTTCCGACCTGTTATATATCGCGCTAACAACATGTACTGTGCAGTTCAACCAAGTACAGTCACAAATTGCTAGAATATTCAAACTTTTCTCAGACATAGCGGTGTCTAAACTTCTGACGCCGACTGTAGAAATCAGCCGAAATAGACACGCTGCTAGCGAAGTATCAGAGTCCGTGACAACTTGAGAGCGAGAGAGAACAAGAAATACATAGGGTACGGAGGATTTAAACATAACTGAAATGTTAACCGTCTACGTGCATCGATTACGAAAGCCAGGTTACAACAGCAAGATTCGGAGCTTTAAACAGAAAAAAGAAGGGGGAAGGGGTCGTTTACAATGTTGTCTAGCAAGGTTAAGCGTTCTTAGATGTTCTTGACAATATGAGAGTGAAACAGAGAAATAGAGATGAAATAGGGGCTAGGCGCAGCACTGAGCTTCTATCACTCAGAATTGCTAAGAATTCTCTTGAGCAATTTCACTTGCCTTTCATCGTGACGAAAAGCTAAAAACAAACTTTACAGGAACATCGGAAAAAGAAAGACAAATATGGCTTTGCTAGCGTAGGCATTAGAGGATCCAGGTTCAATCGCGAAGACATTCATTCATTCATTCATTCATTCATTCATTCATTCATTCATTCATTCATTCATTCGTTCTCATTAATATTCATTCATTCATTCATTCATGAACGAACGAACGAATTAATTAATTAATTATTCATAGCTAGCTTCACCAGTATCTGTTGTGGTCTTTTATAACCTGTCGCCCCCAGGGTCGTAGGCAGAAATTTTTTTCGGGGGGGGCGGGGGCACCTCCTTGATTTGTAGTGGGGGCCGGGCAGGCAGATGTGGTCAAGTGTCATTTTGGGCTCAGTATGCAATAGCAAAAAAAATTTCGGGGGGCGGCACGGGCCCGGTGTGCCCCCCCCCCCTGGCTACGCCACTTGTCGCCCCTAACTCCGAGAGTCACGGTTACCGCATGTAAAACAAAACAATTTTCAAAGGCGAGCTTCTCCTCAATAATACCTTATTGCGGAGAAGCCAGGTTTAAAGGTGCCCGCTCCGTACGTGCAGAAACGTTTTAAGATGACATGCGCAGGGTGAGAATAGTAGTAATCGTTGGGGTTTAACGTCCCAAAACCACGATATGATTATGAGAGTCGCTGTAGTGGAGGGCTCCGGAAATTTTGACCACCTGGGGTTCTTTAACGTGCACATAAATCGAAGTATACGGGCCTCAAGTATTTCCGACAGTGTGAGAAACAATGGAAGAAATGCACAACTATTAAACAATAGCGTTCAAAATTCACTGGTGACTTAAAGTGCGAGAAAAACGTGTTAACGTTGTTTCACTCCTCCTAAGCCGCGCAAATGTTCCTGCGGTTTTTTGCAGACATCCGTTACGTAATTTCAGGCTTTCTTATCCCCGTTGATATCTCCACCCACTTGCGGCACGTGACCTGCGGGTCACACCTGACCATCGTTACAACATTTCACTTCTTCCGCCTGACTTCCGGGTACTGATTTCCGGTATTTACGTCACTTTTGACTCCCACTTCCGGTCTTAACTTCACTTTGCCATTCCCGACCTTTAATTCCCTTCCGGTTTCCACATCCAGTCTTAATAACCTCTGATTAAGCGGTAAGTGGTATAGATGACTAGCATCCGTTCCATACTGAAACTCCTTCCGGTCTATAATTAAACTTCCTACCTACACTTTAGAGCAGATTAGAATGCCTGAATTACTTCTACCACGTCATGCACATTAATTTATTCCGTTGTATCACTTCTATAAATCTACTGCAAATAAGTCGCACCACGATCACACAAACACAATCTTTTCTCGCCAGGGGCGTAGCCAGAAATTTCTTCCAGGGGGGCGGGGGGTGGGGGGCGCGTTTTAAGCACCATTTCTGTACGTTCGAGCTTTTAGCGTTTATTTGTAAGTATACGTGTATATATCGCATATAATTTTTAAAAGTTTGAGAGAGTGTTTGACTCCCCCCCCCCCCCCCCCCCCTACTGGCTACGCCAGTTTTTGTCACCTTGAAACCTCTCATGCTAACGTGTTAACACAACATAGAGTGGGCTACATGAACATCCCTCACAGTTGGTTGCGCAACTCCTCCTTTAGTGATGATCTATCTGTCTGCTGCCCACCACATGTCACACCACACACATCGGGAAAACGTGCGAATAGGTCAAATGTTGCGTGCCACTTCTGACCTCCACGTAGAGGAAGTGCACCCCTCCCCCATCCCCTCTCATTTTTTTGTTTCGTTTTCTACGTACAGGTGTCATTCTTTTCGCGTGCATCTACTAATTGCCCTCTCGTCTTTCATTTCCGAACGGGAAAAGAACGCGACCTTCACCCCGAGACAGCGCGCGCAAGCGCGCGGCGTAATCGTCGCGTTGATTACACGGCGGTGTTATCGATTTACGCGCACTTCCGCGCTCCCGACGACAGTTCGTAACGTGTCACACGCTTACGTGACAATCCGCGGTTCAGACGGCTTTTGCCGACGTCGCTGATGAAGAGTTGTAACCACTGACCACTACGAGAATGACAATTATTATAGCGCAAAAGCAAGACGAAGACAAAAGGTACACGAAGACGAGCGCTACGAGAAGAACCAGGAAACAGCCCCACGGGAAGTTACGAGAAGTTATGATATGTCGCACACAGGGTTGCGCAATTGCTGGCACTATTAACTGTTACAAGAAGACCAAGAACCCGGAAAACGTTACATGGGAAGTTCTAGGAAGTCGTGACATACCGGACGAAAGCTTGCGCAACCGCTGACATGGTGTTCGATGTTTTCCCGTTTCCTGCACTTGAACACCGTTCAGCGCAGAACATTTCGACGAAAGGACGAGAACACACGAACAGGCGCTTTTCGTCATTTCGTCCGAACGTTTAGCGCTTAACGGTGGCAAAGTATGGAGTACCAACCACCAACTAGCCCGAACTCACACGTTTCCTCTAGCTACATTGAGAAGGACGCTTCGTAAGGTAAGCCCTAAGCCATGTGCATTCTACAGTGTACATTCGTATAACGAAGTAGCGTTAGGACCATAAATCGTTACATACGTTCGTTATATTCGATATTCGTTGTAACAGTAGAGGTAGAAATCGGCCTAACAAATCGGATATCTCTTAAACTGCTATAACGATCAAGAAAAACGAAGGAACTACCGACCCGGCCAAACGAAAGGACAGAGCGCATCCTAGCGTCCTTTCATTTGGACGTCACGGCCGTTTCTTCGTTTTCCATGATGCGATATACCAGTTCATGTCACGACAACCAACTCGCCCAATCATAATCGCTTGGCGGATATCTCGCTTGCGCGAATATCATGGATACAATAGCGAATTCTTCCAGGCTTCAAGTCAATTATAAACGAGGCAAGTCTTGCCTTTCTCCTTGTGGCATTTCAAGTTTAGCAGCCCGAGACACGAGAAGGTGAAATTGCAACACAACAAAGTTCGTTTGACGAAACTGGCTTGCGCTCACATTGACCACATGTATTTGAGGAAGGGAGTGACCACATCTTTAATTATATGTGTAATGTCTCAACCCCCCCTTTTTTAAATTAGGTTGTGAATTGTCTTTCAATATTATACTGTTTTTTGCTACCTTTTGAGTTCTGAGCCACGCAAAAACCGCACATTTCTTCGTTATAGTCGCTATCGCGACGGCGCTTGCGTTTTCTGTTTCGTTATCAAAATAAGAAATGTCATTCAAATGAAGCATGATTGACGAAATTTCGTATTTAACTCGCTATAACCGATAATTCGCTATATCGGTGTTAGTTATAACTAGATTCAACTGTTATTGGAATTTCACAACGCCATTAGAAAAATTTAAGTCAAATACTGTAACTCCGTCCGCGCAAATGTGAAGGTCTCACGTAGAACATGTCGCCGTAATCATGGTAATTGCACGACGAACCATTCTTCAGTCATTCATGGGAGACATCTCGAGAGTCATTGAAAGTTTTGTTATAGATTAGTTTCCGAAGCTGCTACTAATTGAGGTTAGCAATTCTCTGCCAGATGTGTTGCGAAGTTGTTACCAACGCCACGTCAACGACACTGTGTGGCTAGTTTGACAGACTCGTTTCACAGACTGCGGAATTTTTGATAAAAAATTTATTATGTTTATTTATTTATCTTTATTTACTTACTTGAGGTATCTACAGCGCCGAAGGTATTATTGCAGGGGGGGGGGGGGGGGAGGACACAGAGGGTTTGCGTATGGTCGGACAAACAGACAACTGAAGAAACAAAATTAGCACAACTACAACAGAACTACAACAAAGAGATCACGTCATTATGCATCCAATAGCAACGCGCAGACTCGCATACTAATGTACTACAGACAGATTAACTAGCTGAATTGTCCACCTGGCTACCCTGTGTAGTTAAATGTGCGTACATTACAGCCGTCGATGTACAGTGGGGCCTCCCTTGTACTACTCCGCTTGATACGTTGTCGGGATAATACGTCCCCCACCCTATTTTACCGGCCAACGTCCAATGAGAGCCATGCGATTTCACGCAGTAAATGCGGTCGCGCTTTCACCTGAAATCAGATAACACATCTGCTACTGGCAGTTCTAAAGTTTCACAGGTTCATGTTCTAGTGTGATACGGCAAGTAATATTCGAACTTGACCCATGACCAACGTGTTTCGCGCCCGCAGCCGTGCAGAAGCTGCAGCAGCGCGAAGAAATCCCTACAGGAAGAGAGCGGACTTACGACGCGGATTCAAATCGAGTGCATGGTGAGGCGTTATTCGCACAAGCCTGATCGAAACTTTGTAAACAGTGTAGTCTATGTATGTGTGTGTGGTTATCAGTGTATACATCATAATCATCACCCAGCACCTGGAGTAGCATGTCAGGCGAATAGCCAGGCAAACATCTCCAGCTTTTCATTAAAACATTTATCTCTCTCTCTCTCTCGTTATTCGGAGCAATATCAATCGACGCCCAAACGATGGACCTTTACTATTTAACTTGTTACGTAGTAATTCAATTTGCCGCGCTTGCTGGCGCCACGTTATCCCTAGAAACTTCTCATCTCATGGTCTCCTCTGCCAACCTAACTTTCCGTCTCCCCCCCCCCCCCCCCCCCCCGCGCTTGCCTTCTCTAGGAATCCAGTGTGGTACTCTTGATGAGAAGCGTTCATCTTGCCTTCGCTCTACATGCCCTGCCGACGCCAATTTCTTCTTGATTTAGACTAACGTGTTCTTAACACCCCCCACGGTGGTCTAGTAGCTATGGGGCTCGACTGCTGACCCGCAGGTCGCGGGATCGAATCCCGGCCGCGCCGTCCGCATTTCCGATGGAGGCGAAAATGTTTGAAGCCCATGTACTTAGATTTAGGTGCACGTTAAGGAACACCAGATGGTCAAAATCTCCGGAGCCCTCCACTGCGGCGTATCTCATAATCAAATCGTAGTTTTGGCACGTTAAACCCCAACAATTATTATTATGTCCTCAACACACGTTTGCAAGGATATTGAGGCCGCAGCGAGCACAGGACCGCATTACTTCGAGAAACATGCGAGAGGTCCTTGCCCTGCAGTGGGCATAGTCAGGCTAATGATAATGAATCCAATTTCATAACTTCTTGGAGCTTGCTTTGGATAATACGAGTTTTGGGATTATACGTTTGTTTGTTTTTATTTTCTGGTTCCCGTGAAGGTTGTGCCAACGAGATTGCACTGAAACATGAAAATCGGAGCAAAACCGTACGACCATTTCGTTGTCATTCTGTGGCGCCCACATCACGCCGAGCGAGGTTTCAAAAAAACAAAACTCAATTTCTGTTCCAAGCGAAGTGACGCAATCCCTACTACGACAACCTTGCCCGAAACGGGCAATGTCCTGAATAAGCTTTCGTTATTTCCCTAGAGAGCTTGTCTGGAATTTGACGCAAGGCTTCGCATCTGTTAAACTTACACGAAGTACCAATAAAACTGGCGTCAAAGCGTGGCTCTATAAACCTTCAGAGGTCGAAGACTCAGCCGTACATTGTAGTCGTGTTCTCTCAAGTTAATATTGTCGGCACATCTTTGTTATTGAATTGCGTGTCCTTTCTTTCTTTTTTTATATGCACTACAACGGTGAAGAGCAGGCAAAATGTTGTCCAACCAGTCTTCTATATCGCAAATGAGTTCTCCGTAATTCCGCAAGGTGGCGAAAGGGTTATTAAAAGTAAATATCTGATTTGCAATGATTAGTGTCGCCGAGCTTCGAGTTGTCACTTAACTGCGTTTCGCACTCTCACTTTCTAGCTTCATCGTTAGCTCCATTGGCAGAAAGACTCCGCACAAGAGCGTTGGTTCCCAGGTTCAAACGCCAGACCACGACAAATTTTTCGTCAACCAATCAGAAGCTTTCTTTCCGAGAAATCTGTATGGGTTTCCTTGTGGCTTTGTGCTACAAACGGGTGCGTGTCAATTTTAGAGCGATAGATACACTCCTCACGCTATAAACCAAGAAAGCACCTCGTTGCGTGAACCTGACCTTCAAGCTCAGTCAAGGTCAACGCTGGCGAAAAAGCTCCAGCGAAACACAAGTGCGACGCGTTGGCGAAAACGTACAGCGGCTCAATGTGGGTCTTTCGTGGCACCACCACCAGAGGAGCTGGCCGCATCCAAGTTCGCAGCGCGTTCGCGCCTAGAGCGTCGACTGTTCCGAGCAGAGTCTGCGTTGCATTGTAGTGCAACACGTTGGCTCTCTCGTAGCGGCGTGTAATCGAAGAGCGTAGATTTCTCGTCGTTCTTGCCTAAACAAGGACGTGTACTAAAGTTAGGTGTCTGTACACCAATGGTCTCGCAGTCTGCTAAAGCAACCGAAACTGAGCTATCGCTCAAAAACTTGGTTTAACCAAACCACGGCAATGTTTTTTTCTTTTTGTCATTTCAGGCTTATATTTTTCTACAGAAATTTCAGGAGCCCTTACCCTATCGCGAAAATGGCTGCAAGCGGAGCTTTACGTCAGCGTACCTGACCATACCTCTTTCTTTCTTTCTTTCTTTCTTTCTTTCTTTCTTTCTTTCTTTCTTTCTTTCTTTCTTTCTTTCTTTCTTTCTTTCTTTCTTTCTTTCTTTCTTTCTTTCTTTCTTTCTTTCTTTCTCATTACGCAGTGCACCCTCCTAACTTTTCCCTTCCTCCATCATGGGAATCAGACCTCAGTCCACGTTCATAGCAGCGAAACACTTCAAAAGTTGCAGGCATATCATGCGTTGATATCCAGGCAACAACGAAACGTGACAACGTGAAGTGTCAAGAGACCTCGATGCAGCATCAGATTGTCACATTAGGAACGGCTGATCGCCGCGAAGCCCACGATCGAGAGAGCACCAATTATTGAAAAACGGCTCATACAAAACACGCACGTGACCGGCGCAGTTTCTATGTCCGCATTTCTGTACACTCAATCCGGCACCCGGTTTCTCGTACAACGCCGCCGCCGCCGGCACCGAAATCTCTAACTCATAACAAGCATCGGTTGGAAAACAGGAACCCAATTAGTCTGGACACAGCGATGAGAACTTTGAGGGCGGCTGCGTGACGAGCCGCAACCTTTCTTCGTTGCGAACCGAAACACGTGCCGGCGTCTATGCAGTACGCTGCGTGCTACGGGAAAGCGTAGAGCACACAACGCACGCGAAAACGAGAGCGTGCGCACTCACAGTCCCAGGTTTTGCAAGGACCCGGTGTATAATTAGTAGCGGCATCCTCAGTGAAGCGACCCAACTGTGCGCAGCGCGTTCCACAGAAAGAACCGCTTGCCCGCAGGTCCATTCCCACGCAGTAATGACCAGTGGTTAGCTGGTCTGCTGGGCTGCAGCTTATCAATCTCGACGGAGTCCTGCAATTACATACGGTAGAACCTCGTTGATACGTTCCCGTTTCGTACGAATTCTCGGTGCCAATGTTCGTGGTATTGTTATCAAGCAATACTGCGCGATCCTATAGCGATTTGTTCTTAAAATTTAATTCAACGTCTTTATTTTCTTGACAAGTCAAGAGGGAGGCGAAAACATGCAATTTGGAATGTGTACGTTTCTCCGGATCACACGCCTTTCCCGCGTTTTTAAACAGCAGAGTTGTTTAAGCTCGGAGAAAGTCCGTCGGCCGTGTACTTCTTATCCAGTAAAAGAAAGAGAGAAATTCTTGGTGAAAAAAGATTTCTTGGCGAGGGGGGATTCGAACCCGCGTACCCACGATCCGAAGGCGATCGTAGACTCCGGAGTATTTTCAACCAGCTGGGGTTTCCTAACGTGTACCTAAACCTAAGTGCACGGGTGTTCTGGCATTTGGCCCCGCGTCGAAATGCGGCCGCCGTGGCCGGGATTCGAACCCCTGCGCTCAGCATCCCGAATGTTGGAAATCGAGAAAGTTTGAAAGTTTCGTCTTAGTAGAACAAGCTCACAAACAACATGACAAAAGAAAAAGCAAGAACGACGCTTCCCTCGTTCGGTTGTCTTCACATGTCGGCAAGCTCACTCATGAGTCGACTCAGTCCGACTCAGATCGAGCCATGCGTCTGAGTCTGCGTGAGTCCGGCAGAGCAATATTTTGATGAACTTGAGCCCGAGTGAGTCCGGCTAAGTAAATTTTTGGTGAGTCTGAGTCCGAGTGAGTACTGTTGAGAGAAAATTTAGTTGAGTGCGAGTCCGGGTGAGCGTGGTTGTGGAAAGTGAATCTCAGTCAGAGTGAGTCCGACTGTGGGAAATTTTGTTGAGAATGAGGCCCAATGAGCCCTAAGCACAAAACACATTTCTTGGGTGAGCCTGAGCGAGCTCCACTTTTTTTGCCGACCTGTACGTGTTATTTGCGCGCGCTTTCCACGAAGGAATACACACCAACTAACCTAACTGTCCGTTTTGAAAGCCTGAAACACTGCTAGGCTACCAAGGCGGGTTTCACGTCGGATGATCAGGTAGGAGCTTGTAACTGCGTGGTAGTACAGATCGGCCCACAACACAGTCCTCAGTCGTTATTATGAAAAGCCAGCAAAATTTGCTCCGTAAACGATGAAGCCGAAAAACGAAGTCAGCCTCGATCACTCTCCGGCGATACCGTGATTCTCTCCAACTTTTTTTTTGCTTTTTTTTCGGTATCACCGCGTGACGGAACGACCGTCCCGTTTACGTACCTCTCCTACCTTCCAATTCCTCCCTCTTTTTTTCTTTTCTTGACACGCGGCGTCAGCCCTGCTCTCCTATACCGGACCGCATTGTACGGTTTTCGGCGTTGAAGCGTATAGTACTTACCGAGCCACAAACCCATTATACAGCGAGGAAAATTACCGCGACATCACCGCGCGTACGCTGCACAGCTATCTCTGCCTCTTGGAGAACAGATGGTGCGAAGCAAAAGACAAACAAACAAAAAGTGAACGAACCGAAAGGACAGGCGACAGTTAGCTACAGCCCTGCGCAGTGGCGCGAGGAAATTGGACAGGGACCGTCGTCGTTCCGGTCGGCGTCACCTCCCTGAAAGGTCACACCAGCGCAGGTCAGGCTTTCTGACCCAACCCCTCTCTCTCTGTCTACACACACACACACACACACACACACACACACACACACACACACACACACACACACACACACACACACATACATATATATATATATATATATATATATATATATATATATATATATATATATATATATATATATATATATATATATATATATATATATTTCTGTTCTGGGAGATGACGTGCCAGACCATAATTCTGTTACGTCATCTGTCAGCTCTCCCAGGATCGCCTCCCTCAGGCGTGAATTTCCGCTGTGGTGTGCAAAAAAAAAAAAAAAAAACAGAACCTCGACTTTTCCCTAGCATTCACTTTTTTTTGTCTCGTAGGCTAAACGAAGATACGCCTAGACAACCTAACGAGATTTTCTTGTAGACAGCGAATGGATACACTATCTGATTATAATAATGTGTGTACTGCGTGTTCTATTAAGCGGCCCTTTAAAAAAAAGGATATTCGTGTGCTTCATGCATAGTAGTTTTCTCAGACTTCTGTATTAACTTTAACGCGTGCGCATATTAATCGCTTGTCCTGGTATTGTTTGCTTTGTGTTGGTAAAAGTTAATTCCAGAGTCCTCAGACTACAGCGTACCCCGTAATCATATCGTGGTTTCGGCCCGTAAGACCTTAGAATCTCGTTCATTTTCGTGTTCCACTTAAGTGGCCCAGCCAGATTTCTTACGAGCGCAGATCGCAAGAACAGCCTAGCCACCCTGGTGATACAGTGGTTACGGTACTCGGCTCCTATGCAGAAGGTCGCGGGTTCGACCCCGGTCGCGGCGGTCACATTTTCGACGGAAACGAAAATGTTAGAGGGCCGTGTAGTTACAGATTGAAGTGCGCGTTAAAAAAAACCCAGGTTGTCGAAGTTTCGAGAGCCCTCCGCTACGGCGTTCCTCATAATCATATCGTGGTTCCGGCACCTAAAACCCCAGAAGCATAATTTAGCGCATTCTTCAAATAAAAAGAAACTTGAATGAATAAACCAACCAGTAACGCACCTAATGCACCCTGGAAAGCGTCCTGACTTGTCGCTCAAAAATAACGCCACACGGAGTTGAAAATCCAGGCGTTACAAAACACGGCTTGACATGTCGGGACAAGCAGGCAGGACGGGCATGGCTTCCCCGGCGCTCTATGTATGCAGCGCATTTTGGGGAAGCAATTTTCGCCGAGCGCGCAGCTATACGCGTTTTACCTTTTATACGTACTCTTTCCCGGCATCCCTGAGAGTCGCTACACGTTAACGTGTCGTAGCCGTGGGTTCTCGCTCGCTACATTCTGCAACGACATTCCCGCCTTACCTTGCGCGCCATCGACGAAGGCCGGTGTGCGAAGAGCTCGCGAAGCTGCGAGTGCTGCTCGCTGCACCCGGCAGGAACAAGAATTCTCGCGTCGCGCTAATGGATTGGGCTCCGGCAAACGTGACACGATGCATTAGCCGGAGAAAAATGAGCGAAATAACAAAAAAAGAGCGTCAAAATGATGCGCAGCCGCTCGTTTCATCGGCGCACATGTCAGAGAGTTATATATAAGGGGGTATGTAACCGTTCACAACACGCACTGGTCTCGGTGTAACACCCCCACCTCCTTAATCCTCCTACACCAAATGTCAGCCTCTCGATTGCGCCAGCCCTGGCTTTCAGGCAACAACACCGCCCCGTGGAAAGACAGTGAGTAAGATTCCGCGGCTAGAAACTTCGCTGTTTTAAGCGCGTCGGTCATCGCGAGGAAGTATATACGAAAAAGATGTAGTGATTTGCTGTAAATCAAGCGCAGTCCAACACAGCTCTGTCAACTGAAGCCTAAAGGCCGATGAACATTCAGGACGTTGATCGGACGTGTTGCTCAAGGTCGCGCTCAGGCCCGTAGCCAGGGGCCCAGGCCTCCCCCCACCCCAAGTTTTGGTGAAGTAGGTGTTTTTACCAAAAATAAATATAAAAATAGTCGTTTTTCTTAAATAGTCAAGATTTTCAGCAAGTGCTCCCCCCCCCCTCGAAAGAAATTCCTGGCTACGGGCCTGGTGGCGCTGCTAATCTTGAGGGCGCGGGTTCGATTCAGGTCGCTGTGGCCGCATTTCGACGGGGGCAGAAACGCAAGGAATACCCGCGTACCTAGATTTACGTGCACGTTAAAGAACCTCAGGTGGTGTAAGTTGAAAATAACTTGAATAGAACTTGAAGATTTCCGTGAACATAGGATGGGAGGCCCATAAGCTTTTTGCTTCTGACCCACGGAGTAAGATAGACAGGAGCGCCGACTCCGCTCGCCTGGAAGGGATACATTTTGCAACGCCGCTTCATGCTTCGCGGCGTGTTTGCCAGATGGCGCTACGAATGGAGAAAAGCGGCGTAGGAGAGACGCCGTCCTCGAGCAGAGCCACGGGCGGGGACTCCGTCAGCCGTTGCTATAGCCGCGGCGCGGACGCGTGCTTGGTCGCGTTCGCGGGTCTGCATGCCTACCTGTGTTGTCGTATGCTCCGCGCATGCTGCACGCCTGCTACCAATTCTTTTCTATATAGCGCATAGCTTTTGTCACAGATGGGGCCACGAAGAGCGGAATCTTCTCTCGCCCTTCGCCGTAACCACATTTACAGCCAGGAACAAAACACTTCATTGCCTCCTGTCCGGTTGCTCCATGTTGTTATGCCAGGGCTCCCAACCCAAACTTCCTTGCTTCGGCAACGCATTCAAGCTGGTAGAACGTCTTACGCAAGTGGTGTCAACATCGACAGAATGTCTGATGCAACCAACGTCAACACCAGCGAGGTGCCATGCAACCCCTGGCAACTCTTGCGATGCGTCTGACGCAACTGACGGAAATTTCTCACGCAACGTGCGGCAAGCCCTCTCATCCACGGATCCGATTCCAGCCAGCGACCAACGGCGGTTCCTGATTGGAGGCTTCGAACTACTGGCTGATGCAAGGTATCGACCAGGGTTATAAAAGAACCAAGCTGCGCGGAGAGGGGGACGGCGAACAAAAAAATCCCGGGTCGTCGTCGCACCTGAGTGCGAGCCCAATAAGCTGTCGGCCCCAGTGCCGAATATGTAACGCCTCTGTTTATATGTATATAAATTTGCCTTAACTCACCGTTGCCTTGTCCGCTCCGTCTATCAGCTCTGCGCAGATGCAGCCGCAAGCTGACACCCGATACCCAACAATGTCTTGACACACAAGTACCAAGACACCTTGTTTTTTCGAGTATGAAGAAGCACACTGCAGACACGCTTAACAAAGGATGTAATACGAAAATGTCCAACCAACACTACCGCGCAGACGTCCAGACGTGGAAAACAACGTGTACTTCTGCTCTGCCGTTTTTGTTCAGCATAAATTTTCGTCTGCTTTCACTGAAGATATGTTACAATGTTTTGCATATGTGTATAAAAAGCGGTACGATGTTTTTACTTCATATTTTAGTATCAGTACACATACATACGTGTTTTGTTTTTTTGTCATATTGAGAATGCCGAGCGAACGGGTTTCTAGCAGACGACACGCTTCGCGCAGACCGTTCCCTGCCACCGCCGCCGTCTTCCCTCAATTGGCGCATGCACCCATGAGCGCAGGTGTTGAATGATTTCTATGCGCTTCGACAGATGGCGCTACGCGTTGCGATCAGCGCCGGGAGAGGAGAAAGAATGTGCGAAAGCTTAAAGAGGAGCGGAGGGGGAGAGCAAAGGAATGAGTTAGACTAAAATCTAGGGACTTTAAGTTAGACCGCCGCGTGCTGCGTTGCACGGTTTGTCCCGAGTGAATGCGTGGGGCGGCGGCGGAGTCGGCGCTCCTCTCTTATCTTACTTCGTGTTCCGACCTCTCCATCTGCACAAACCCCTCCTACGAGGCCTCGTGTAATCGATATAAACCAATCTGAACCAGAATCCTAGTCGAAAGGAGCGATCCGGACAGGAAAATTGGCTTCGTTAAAAGCAGTAGTTCGTTACAAGTAGATCAGCAAAAGAAAAGTTATATTTAAAGGAAGCACAACGAAAACTTCGTAAAAAAAAGCAATATTCAAAAAAAGCACACAGTTCATTAAGAAAGAGCTTAGGTGTGCAAACACCGAGACACGAGAAGAACACTCTATGCCCGCTCTTTTTCATTATGAATGCTTACCAACTACAGTCTAACCCGCATACTCGAACTCGCTAAAAGACAGAATTTAGTTCGATATATCGTATAATTCGATATAAAGATTTCAAAGAATTTACCATATTTTATATGCAAAGGTTGGTGCGCAAATTGGCTTCACGGCATTGCTTCCTGATAATGCAAGGAAGGCGGCTTCACGACAATACACTTTTTTTAGTTTTTAGCTTTCCACGATTCAGGGGCGGGTTATACGCGAGAAAATATGGTATCAATGTAAACAGCGCCTGAACATCTTCGCATGCAGCTGTGCGTACTCGTTGGGCACCGGAAGCCTCTAGTCTGTCTCTCTTGGCCCTAATATTAACGTCTGTCTCTTGGCCCTAATATTGCCTTGTTTTTCAATATCGAACCCAGGCCGCTCGCGTGGCAAGCAGTGTCTTACCACAAGAACCACGATGTTGCTTACAGCTGCTTCGACAAAAACACTACTACATGCCATTATGTAGAGGGTCTCTAGCAACGGCTTACGCATTTTGTTCGGCAGGTGTCACTACGAAAACGGCCCATACGGTAGGCGCATTCGCGAGGCCATCAAACTACGTCGAAAAAAATCGCAGCATTTATCCACGGAGTGAATGATGATGAGTGGGCGAAGCTGCGGAGGTTCATCGGTAAACCGTGAATCTTCCGTGAATTCTGCCCAGTACATCATCACCGACGTGAGATAGGGCGCGTTTATACTAAAGGTTCGATGAGTTATGACGACTTGCAGCTCACTTTAATTTACATGTACGCTGTGAATTTTCATTGTTTAGAAAACCATTGCTTTAGAAAACATCTGGCGTCTTTCGTTAAGCAGCTGGCGTCTTTTCCTCTTGCTTTAGAAACATCTGGCGTTCTTCCGTTTTGCTTTTACAAAACATCTGGCGTCTTTCGTTGGTTTATTTCATCAATCAACAGCGTTTTGAACAAAATTGTTATTGATTAATCACGCACAGGAGAAATCTCACCAGGCACTACCTTGGAGGTAAAGAATGGCTGCTAGTGGGAATGAGAGACAGAAGAAGTCGGCTTTTAGCTACCGCTGCGAATTTTTATTGTTCAACAACGCACAGGAAAAATCTCCCACCGGCACCACCTTGGAAGTCAAAGCGTAAGACTGGTTACGGACTACGACTACGACTACGAGGGACGAACGGGTGCCGCCTTAAGGAGCTTCGCCCCTAAAACGCCGGGATAGTGCAGCCATCGCCGCTAAATACACACACGAACTTTCAAACAGCTCTAAAAATGGACAACTATGTCCATCTAGAGGAAAACATACCAAGCCAACGCAGCAAACGCTAGATAATGTGCTGCCATCTGTGAGGCGTTGTGAGAAATATGTCTCGACTTTTCATGGCATCCGAGAGGGCCGGCGCGCGGCGTATATCTTGGAGGCCATGCGACTCTTGCTTTAGATCGAAAGCCTGTAAAATTCGCGCGCGTGCGTGCGTGTGTGAGTGTAACAATACACATGAATAAGTATGCACTTAGTGGTTGAAGTGCGCACTAGGGGCCGGATTTCGCTATCGCGTTCAACTCTTAAAGGCGAAGCTTAAGGGTCCCCCAATTTTTGGCCTTGTTTTTCAATATCGTACTCGGCGTGCTTCTTGGAATGGTGCACGCAGCGGCCACGTCAGACTACGTTCTACCGTGTTCACTATGCGTCTTGCGGAGAACAGCCAGGATCCTCCGTTTTATGGCCGCCATTGCGTTAACAAGAGGGACTGGGGAAGCGAACGGCAACGCCTCACGACGGGCGTGTCGACGAGGAATCATGGGAGAAGCACGCGATGGCAAGCGGTAGTTTCTTTCTACTCGCCCAGCGCAGCGCCCTCCTATTCACGCCGTTCATTCTCCCAACGCGTGCGGGAAAGTGCCCTTCCGCGAGGAAAAGGCAACTTCTTGTGAGGGAAAGCCAACTTCTCGGGGCATTTCGTCCCAGCCGATGTTCGATATATCAAGTGGTCCGGGTATTTTTGTTCGATGTAGCCGCATATTTTCCTCTGCATGGACATTAAAGCACTGTCTTGTTCGAAAACGTTTCGATATAAAGTATAATTAGATCTAACTGACTTCGATGTAGTCGGGTAGGACTGTAGCAACTTTATGTCATTCCAAGAGATTTCTTTTTAACGAGAGTACTGCATCCATCTACGTGCCTACACCCACCTGACAAAACATCCCCCGCTGCAATGATCTCCCGCTTTAACGGCTTTCTTTTCTAACTTATCCTGAAGCTGCCGCGTCGTAAACTCTTCGCGCACACCCGCAGGAAGAGGCGTCGCGAACGGCTTTCTCGGGAGTCTCTCAACCTTTTATCCTATTTTCCGTTCGCTTACCTAGCTCAACTCACAACCTATTTCTCCAAGCGGCAACAGCCGCGCGAGAGAAACACTTCCCCGAGCCGCTGCTTCCAGCACCACCCGCTGCAAAAAAATAATAATAAATAATAAAAAAAGGAACAGCATGCCCGCGCTCTCTTCGATAGCGGTCAAGCTGCCACTTTACGCACTAACGATTTATACTTCCTGCTTCAAGGGTCATGCGATCACATTTTCCTCCGGTATACTTTGTTTCTTTCTTCTTTTTCTTTTTATTTTTTCAATCGATCCACTGCCTCGCCTAGAAACTCAACGGATCTCACTCCATCTATCTCTTCTTTACATCGCTCGACTTCGCTCGCCTTCATTTTTACTTGTTTTTAATCTCACGATTTTATCTATGCGCTCTATCTTTCATCTGCCGCTGCGCATTGGGGCAGCTCTTTCTCTCTCGAGAATTGAACGCGCCAATAGATAAGAGAGAAGCAGACGTAGGGCGAGAAAGAAAGAAAGAAAGAAAGAAAGAAAGAAAGAAAGAAAGAAAGAAAGAAAGAAAAGAAAGAAAGAAAGAAAGAAAGAAAGAAAGAAGAAAGAAAGAAAGAAAGAAAGAAAGAAAGAAAGAAAGAAGAAAGAAAGAAAGAAAGAAAGAAAGAAAGAAAGAAAGAAAGAAAGAAAGAAAGAAAGAAAGAAAGCGCTGCTCGTTTTCTCGCATAGCTCGACCTCCGCACCCCTGCTCATCAAAACTGCAATAGATGGGAAGGCTGCCAGCTATGCGTACAGCTGTAAAAGAAATTACACGCGCATGCACTCTATAGTGTATGTAGTAAAAATATTTGTTGGGGGTTAACGTCCCAAAGCCCCGATATTATTATGAAATTTCGACCACCTGGGGCTCTTCACACGGGCCTCTAGCACTTGGTCTCCATCGAAATGCGGCCGCCGCGGCCGAGACTCGACTCCGCGACCTTCGGGTCAGCAGTCGAGAACCGTGACCACTGCGGCGGGTTACAATGTCTCAGAGTGTGGAGTATAGCCTCTCCTCTCTTTTTTTGACTTGTCATTCTGGCAACAAAAGGCATACAATCTGTACGTCTACTTAGTATACAGTGGTTTATGGGTTTCCACATATGCAGACGGTAAAACCGAACTCAGGGTGCTATCCTAGACACTGTCAAAATCTTGTCAAATTTCGTAATGGCGGCATTTTAAGCCAATCGGAGGGGCTGTAGTCACCCTCCAGGCCAATCAGACTTGACCAATAGTGGAATTCGACAATGTCCAGAATAGCAACCTCAGTGAAAGGTACTAATCGTCTTGGCTGCCCACGGGCATCGACCGTAGATACGGAATATCGCAGTATATAGGAACGCATTGGTTACGACGACGATGTTGATATGTTTACTCTGCCAATAGGGGGTGCGCTGTAATCTAGTTAAATGATAATTTATTTTACAGCGAAACCTATTAAGAGATCACAACAAAGGCCGTTTTTGGCGCCGCCGTCGCCGGTGTCCGTAACCACTATCGCGCGAAATAAGAAAGAAAACGAAGTAAGAAAAAATATACAGGATGGAACGAGGTTCGAACGTGGGCCCTCTGAGTGGGAGCCCAGTATTCTACCTCAGAGCCATGCCGGTGACCCTGCACCCTGCACATGCTTAATGTCGGGAAGAAACCACATTAACATATGCCATGTAGTGTGGTAGAAGAGTAAAATAACAACCAGGCGTCACACAACGCGAGAGAGAGAGAGAGAGAGAGAGAATTTATTTACAGAAAGGCAGAGAGGTCGGCCTGAGCTATAGTTTGCTCTGGCCTGCTACTCTACACTGGGGAGGGGGGACAGGGAAGCGAAAGAGTGATGAATGATGATGGTAAAGTAGGGAGATGAGAATATAGTTCGTGACGCTGGGGCAAATCTAAAGACGTGCATCCAGTCTAGTGGCTTGTAAGAAGGCTACGACTGCTTCTATAACCACACTTGTGCTGCTGACGTCAGGCCAAGGACCTATGCCATGTAGTCTGGTAGAAGAGTAAAATAACAACCAGGCGTCATACAACGCGAATTCTGTAACCAGGCGTCACACAATGCGAATTGCGCAACGAGTGGGTTGTTGAATGGTTCCAACCCATTGCAAAGGGATCTGCCATAACTCTTCATCGTCGTCAGCCACAGCATCAACAAAGTGCACATAAAGTCTTACAGGTGTTTAGTGGGTACCATGGTTCTCCAAAGAATGACGAAAAATTGCATAGTGGCTGCTTCCCTACTTCACAAAACTTATTATGATTTAAAGCGCAGTGGGTTCCTCGCAAGTACACTTCTATTGGTTGCCAAGGATGCCCATAAGGCTCCCATGATCCATTTCCTCAAGGTCTCAATAAAGTTAATTTCCTCTCTCTTTTTCTTTCTCACGTTAACGTATGTTATAAAGCGTGGTGGGAGAGTTAAATAACGAACGGGCGTCACACAATGCGAATTACGTAACTAGTGGGTCGTTTAAACCTTCCAACCCATTACGAAGGACTCATCCATATCTTCATCAACCGTCGCATCAACAAGAGAGAGAGAAAGAGCAGAGGAAGGCAGGGAGGTTAACCAGAAATTTGTATCCGGTATGCTACCCTGCATTGGGGTTGGGGAATAGGGGGTTGAAAGCCTTACAGATGGTACCTCGCTTCTCCGCAGAATGACGAATAATGTCGCGGTGGGTGCTTCCCAGCTTCACAAAAATTATGATTTGTGGCGTAGTGGGTACGTTGCTAGTTTACTTGTATTAGTAGCCTAAAGAGAGTTTATAACGGGCTCTAGAAATGCCGCTCTTCCAGCTTTCGCTGTGACTGTGCTGCGCTTTCCGTGCAGGCCTGGCGTTTTTTAGCGTCGTCTTCTCCAGTTCAGAAAAGATTCTTCGCGCACCATTTCACAAAGTCAGGAGGCTTAAGGTTACACGTAAATGTGAACTTAAGAGTGATCCCGTGTAAACCTGGGCAGTTCAAAATGAGATGCTAACAGTGCGCGTGGAATAAAGTTTTAAAAAATTGATTATAATGTTTAACGCGCCATAAACTACGACATGGTTATGAGGCAAGCCGTAGTGTGAGGGCTCAGGTTTAATTTTGTCTACCTGAGGTTCTTGAACGTGCGCGCAAATGTAAGTACTCTTTTTTTTTAATTTCGCCCGCATTTAAACGACCGCCATGAGCGGGAATCGCACCCGCATCCTCAAGCTTAGCAGCGTCACAGCTTAGCTTTTAAGATAACATGGCGGGCGATTGACGCCCAGCACTCCAGCATTAAATGCTCCATAAGAACGGAAACTTGAGCTTGTTGGTATGCGTTCATGTTGGTTGATGCAGCGCACACGGGACGAGGACGAAGAATTAAGCGTCAATGGGCGTCAAATGATGGATAAATTAAGCGCCGAATTAAGCGCCAAATGAAGAATTAAGCGTCAATTAAGAGTGAGCGTCTGTCCTGTCCTTCTTAATTCTTCGTTCGCGTCCCCAGTGCGCTGCATCGACCAAAGATTAAAGGCTCTGCGCGGTACGTACTCGCGAACCATTGCGACAGACGTGATTGCGGCGGATTGGTGCATCGGGAAAACGAATGCACACACATAAAAAAGTAAGAGCCTACGCACAAAGTATGCACGCGCTGTCGATTCTCAACACTGCGCCCGCGGCTATGGTAAGGCCGTATCGCGCCGAGCACGTCCAGCCGACAATTGCAGCGCATGCCGGCTCCAGCGGAGCGCTGTGGCTGCGACCAAACGGAGTGGACCGACGACGTTAATGGTTCATCCGAGCCAAACTAAACGAAACTACACTACTGCCAACGCATGAGTGAGGCCGGATATAGAAAACCGTAGTAATACTATACGCCGTTAAGTAATAATAATAATAATAATAATAATAATAATAATAATAATAATAATAATAATAATAATAATAATAATAATAATAATAATAATAATAATAATGATAATAATAATAATAATGTAGAAAAATATGCAAGAGAATAATCTGGTTATGACAGCCGCGTCAAATAACTTCCGCACAAGCGTTCCGCATAAGCGGCCCAGGTCCACTCAAGCTGTTAAGCTTTTTTGTTGGTCTCCTGGAACATTGTTGAGCATAAAATTTAAAGTAACATTCAAATTCAACTGAGAACACATAAAGATATAACATATCATACATATAAGATAGCTTCCCACAAGACAGGCGGAAGCACTTGTATCAGTGGCCATCGATGAATTCGTTGAATTATACATTCGCCTAAGACGACTCGATAGCGAAAGCCACCTTGTGTTTCTTTTAAGCCGACTGTATTGATACTTTTCGAGTTTGATGAGGCCCCATCTAAGGATTTCACCTTTATTAAAAAACTTCACGGCCGCTCCGTGTACCGGTATACATCGCGCGCGTTTGCAGGCGCGCCAAAGCAACGCACGCACGGCACGTTGCCCCGGTTACGGTGGAGCCATTGTCTGTGTGTGTGTTAAGAACGGACCCGAGACGCGGCGGGGCAAACACAAACAAACCCGCTCCGACCACCAACCCAGCTCTATAGCCGTATAGTAAAGCCAGCGGGGGCAAACAAAAGGCCGGGGCCCACGGCGGAGAATAATTCGCGGCCGGTAAATGGTGCATGCTCGCAGAAAAGAGAAACAGCAGATGGAGCTGTGGTGGGGGGCGAGACGCCCAGCGACGACAACAGAGCCACGTGCCGATACGGACGTGAGGCGATGAGCGACACCGGCCAGACCGCGCGCACGCGCGGTTGGGAGGCCACCAGGGTGAGAGCCACGGTTATACACGTGGGCGTCAGGTAGAAAAGGGAAGGTGTGTGTACCATTTCGAAAAAAAAATGGCAGTCCTGTAGTGTAAACTTCTCCACGTAATGTAAAACCTATATAGCGGGGAAGGGTAATATTAGCACCGCTATATTAAACAAAGTGTGGAGGGCTACGGGGAATACCAATGATAGTCGAGATGGAGTGATGGACTAGGCAGCGTGTTATGGAACGGAAAGTGGTAACTATTACGAGGTGGTATAAGAGAGCAGGGAGCATCAGAGGACGAACGGGTGCAGCCGATATTCTAGTTTACATTAGGATAGAAATAAAGATAAACCTGGTCGGCAGGTCACGTAACGCCCAGGACAGATGACTGGTGGCTAGTTAAAACGAGCGAAACGAGTACCAAGGGATGGGAAACGTAGCAGAGGGTTAAGTGCAATTTCATAATTTGAAAGCGAAAAATCGAATCAACTCGCGCAAGACTGGTTGAATTGGAGAACACTCAGACAGGGCTTCATCCCGCAATGGACTTTAAAATATATATATATACAATATAGGCTGGTCTTGATGTTGACAATAATAAGGCCACATAAGGCAGAGCACGCTGGCAGCCGGCCCGGTAACAATTACACCATAGATATACCGACAAGACAACAACATTGACGAAAATGACAGGCCCGTACGAGCGAAATTGGGTTCGACTAGACGCATCTCTCGCCTTCATTTATTCCTCCATTTACATAAAGTCATCACCAGCAATCTAGATCTTGATTCTGTAATGCACCTATCTTCAAAGCTTGTTACGATTTTTTTTTTTCAATTTCGTCTTCCCTGTATAATTTTCTGACTCGTGGAGCGGGCACGGATTGCAGCTAAGTCCAACGGTGTCCCGGAATAGGGAACCGCCCGATCCATTCTAGCACTAACTCCACTAGACGATACAATTTCCGCAATAAATTTTTTATTCATTCATCCATTCTCACTACCTGGAGCTTCCTCGTCAATGCCCCAGAGTAGGTATACTGCCACGCATGCTTTTTTTTTATGTGATCGGGCTTCACCGAGAAGAAACCGTAACCAGCGTTCGGCGTAGGCCGCGCCGCAATGCGTGGTAAACTTCCAGATTGTGTTAGATCCTTGTGGTAAGATTGCGCGCATTACGCGAGTAATCGAGTTCATTCCAGCGCTAACTAGAACACGAGCGATAACGCTGGAATGTTCCGCCACTCATGTATGAAAGACGACGCGTTCCGCCGACGACCACATTATCGACGACCGACGTCCCCGCTCGCCGTTATCGTCGTACAGGGAGTGTTGATTGTAGTTAGAGTCTTTCTATTTCTGGGCACAAGTTCGCACATTAAAAAAGTTTCGTCCTTGCCGGGTTGAGTTTTGCGTTCTTCGTCGCCACAACCACGTGACAATATCATGTCACCACATCAAATTTATTTTAGTCACCCAGCATACACAGTTGATAAAGTTTCACTGAGCCTCCTTTTCCGCTTACCCACATACGTACACCCGTGAGCAAAAGTACACGGACCATGGAAGCGCGAGCCGAAATCGCTGTCTACGCCGTCTAGTCGCGAGCCGTCTGCTTTCGAGAGCATTGATCTGACGGAATAGCTGTCGAGAGCATTCCTCCGACGGAATTTCTCAGAGAAATGTCCTCGACAGCAGACGGCTCGCCACTATAGACGGCGTAGGCGGCAAAGTATACGGACGGCAATGGTCCGTAAACTTTTGCTCACGGGTGTACATTCATTAAATCAAAACACAAAATTACGTCGAAACATGCGACGAGCCCTGCTGACCATACTCTGTCCTTGCGCCAATAACCAGCAAGCGCGGGAGCATGTCGCAAAGCAATTATAATAGTATTTGTGGTTTTACATGCCAAAACCACGATATGATTATGTGGGACGCCGTAGTGCAGAGCTTCGGAAATTTTGACCATCTAGTGTTCTTGAACGTGCGCTGACATCGCAAAATACACGGGCCTCAAGGATTTTGCCTCCATCGTAATGGGACCACCGCCGGCCGGGATTGAAGCCGAGACCTTCGGGTCAGCACCATAACCATTGTATCACCGAGGCGGGCCATGTTACAAAGCAGGAGAAGCACCTTTTCATACTTAAAGTACGACACTTCCTGGTATACGAGCCAGAAACCACGCCTTTGCGTACGCAACATTTTTTTCTCAGGGCTTCTTTTTTTTGCACCCCCCAGTATTACCAAAAGGTGAAATCCCACTCGCTTGTACCCGTATTTCCGTAAAATACTTGTCATTAGAATTTCATTACGTCATAGACCCGAACTTGCCATCTTACATGCGGCCATTCCCAGTTCTGTTTCCAGGTTGGGACGAACGCTTCGTGTATTGTATTCCTTTTCGATCAAAGCGTACCGCACGAGGCATAACAGGTATCGATGTAAAAGCGACCCGACGCCAGGGCGTTAATCGAAAACGCACGACCGGGACAATGAAGGGGATCGTCGTCTCTCAACGGTCAGTTGGACGCGCCCCTTTCATCGCAACAATGTGCCGTCATGGGAGCGGGTTTTCTTTTTTTTATATTTTCTTTTCATGCACTGAACTCGGGAGAGCTATCGCGATAAAGAAAAAGTTACAATAGTCTTACTGTATCGATCTGACCGCTCCCGCGCGCACTTAATCTGTTCAGAAGATACTAACCGGGGGTTCTAGATTTGTACAACGAAGGCGTATATGGCTAGGTTCTGGCGTATCACGTCCGCGGACAAAACGACGCGTAGAACAACAATTTTCGGTGGCGGATATATATCGGATTATGTATAAAAGTGCCTTAGTACAGGTTCCCTGCGCTCCCTCGCCACCGCCGATGCCTCTTTTCACAAGTGTCGCGATACTCGGCGACGGCACTTCCCACAAATCGTTGTGCAACTTTGTCTCAAAACTTCCAACCAAAACTTCGTGTTCGGTCACCGCCAAAACTTCAGACACAGTTGGCGGTGCCCCAACACAAAGCTGCGCTCAGAATTCGCATTAGGCAATATCGTAATCGTCGGTGATTTTTTTGTTTCACGCTTCTCGAGGAGGTTACTGCGTGACATTCTGCCGCTAGTGAAAACAACACACGCAAGAAAGACACGAACACGACAACATGGGCGGCACTTCCAACTGATTTATTTCAAGCATGAAACAGGGCGTACATGTACATGTGAACACACGTAAAAAGACACGTGTTCATGTCTTTTTTGTGTGTGTTGTTTTCACTAGCGGCAGGATGCCATACAGTAGGCAATACTAACTAGGCCAAGAAGAAGTTCTCCTCGAAAAGGTTAATCAGCGCTGACCCATATACATTGATTACTGCGAAAGCGAAGCTGCTGGATAAACTCTGAACTATACTGAGTCGCGTGCGTGAGCTCAGTGGGATACCGTACCGCTAAGGATATGGATCAGGAGTGTTTCAGTAGAGGCTACAGGAAAACCTAAACGTATTGCAGATGTAGCGCGTGCTGTACGTTGCGTTTGTAGCGAATCAGTTTCGAGGAAACCCGCGAGCGTGGTAAAACATCCACGAAGGCATGGGAAAGCTTGATTCGGTGCAGAAGAACGGAAACTATTAATAATAAGCTTGCGGTCGGGTATGATTAAACGTCACTGACCCCGAACTTCTCGACCATCAAAGAACACCGATGTATTATGCTTCCAGAACTGAAATAATTGAGTACATCATTAAGAGAAATGTCGATTAAAATAAATTCCTACATTTTCAGGGAACCGCAATTTGAGAATGAGGAAAAAAAAGCTAGACTCTTTTTTTTTTTTTGTCAGAAGAACGATTCTCATTCATGTCGCGGCATATTTCTGTGAACGCGTTATTAGTATGCGAATAATTCAGGCAGCGCTAACGACGGTGTCATCAAAGAACTGTATGCCTGATATTCAGTCGAGTGTCCCAGCCCAAAATATGGTGAGGGAAACAACTGCGAAAGAAAGACGCAGTGTAATCCTTATGACGACTTGTGTAAGGTAAACGCGGAACAAAGTACAACTTCCCGCGCACATCCAGTCCAGTGCAGCGGATACCTCCCCGCCGCAGGATATGCGTGTAAACGTCAATCAGCGGTCAGCGAAAGCGTGGGCACCGAAGTGTAAACATCTCGTGCCGGCTCGTGGGCCTGTCGCGGAGCAGCGTACTTACCGACGTATATTGCGAAGCGCTCGTATTGCGAGAGCAGAAGAGAGAGCAGAAATACGGCCTGAGAAAACAAACATTGCTATATATTTAAGGAGACATAAAGAAAAAAAGACAGAAAGTGAGTTACGGAAAGGCACAGAGCGGCGTGATGTTCGGTTTCAATTCCTGGATCGGAACGTATTGACGATGCGTAAAAGAAATCCAAGCAGGATCAACTCGCATTGCTGTTCACGTATGTGCGATAGTACAATTGAATTAAGTTGAATGAAGACAGTGTTATAAGACAAGATACCTTAGATTAGCTGACATTAGCTTACATCATCCAAAACTTACAACCATTCATCGAAGACTCCACATCAGTTAGCCAACACACTGTAATCTCGGCCGACATTTCCGAACAGTATAAACCGACACTAGCAATGCTTCAGCCATATTTAGCGAATATTAACCGCCATTCACCTTAATATTAGCCAGTTTTAGCCGGCGTTTGTGGTATGCGGGAAATGTGGTAGGCCATGCACCATTGCGCATCGCTCCCATTTCGTATGTGTGCTATCGCATACAACATTAAGGCGTGCTATCGTATATAAAAATATAAAAACGCAGTTTACGAATTCTAGAGCTTCAGATGGAGGGATGTCATTTAATAGTCATCCTCGTGCATACCGAGCACGCGTGCTAACAATATGTCTACGCTAACCTAACCTAAGTTAACCAGACTGGCTACCTCCACCAGAAAGATTTGCTGGGGACATTTTGTGAGGGGGCAAAGCTCAGCCCCATTTCGTGGTTCCTTAGGTTTCTTTAGTTTAATGCTGACCCTAAATCACCTTCAAATGCCTTCAATTACCCTGATGACTCATACTGGCCAAGAGTTGGCCAACATTACCCGACAGCTGGCCAAGCTTTGGCGATGATGGTAGTGTGCATGTAAATACGATACACTTCGCACAAACTATCCGCTTTCTGTTATTAATGCTTACGCATCCAGAAGAACGACGACGCGAAACCGTCGCTGCCAGGCGCCCATCAGTCCCCTGTGAAGGTTGCTTCACCTTTGACAACAGTGCTGGCGGAGAAGTCTAGCCACAGGGTGAACGGTCGTCGAGTACAAGTCCGCAGAAATGTACAAATTCACGAGTACAAGTTCGCGCAATGAAATCGACTGACAACGTCGAAGTAATTCATTGAGTGGCTCGTCAAGAAGAAGAAGAAGAAGAAGAAGAAGAAGAAGAAGAAGAAGAAGAAGAAGAAGAAGAAGAAGAAGAAGAGGCATGAAAGCCAACCAGACGCGCGTCCTACGCTGAGGCAACGCGATTAAGGGATAAAAAGATAGAAAATTAGAAATAAGTGAGCATACAAAAAAAAAGGGTGGAGCTTGCACTAAGCCGCGCAAGCCTTGAAACAGCGAAATTGAATGATTATGAAGAATAATCTGGTTGCTTCTAGGTTGTTTGTAGGCCTTAGTTGTGTGATGAGGGCTGATTCTAGGTTGCTTCTAGGTCGTTGCTAAGCTTCAGCTAGGTGATGCTAGGTTGTTTCTACGTCAATTCTCAGCACAGGTTCGAGTTAACGGTAGGTTCGAGTTAAACCACACACATTCACAGACACGACACCGATGTCCAAACTCCAGAGACAGAAACTCGCGTTGAAACCAAGCGTTCCCACCTCTCATAGATGTATGGGCAGGCCGTCGTTGGCGTATGCGTTCCATCGCTTCGGGGTCTTCTTGCAGTCGCCGTAGCCTTTCCCGTTCCCCAGTGTTGGGCTAACTCTCGCCTTCTTCCTTTTCAGTACCAAAGTGGAAAGTAGTGGGATTTACTCAATTTCTATGGCGCATACCTGATAGGTCACACAGGATAGGCCGCACAAATTACGGCTGCCTTAAGCAACTTCGCTGTTAAAAATCCGCGTGAGGTTAAGCAACACTACTGCGTTCAACGCACGACGAAAAAAAGATTGGTTCCTTCGTGTATCGACAACTTGATGGTACTGGACGCATGATCTCGGGCGCACCACGTTCCACTGTTGATGTCGACATATGTCTGGCCTCGTTACTAATGACAGTGTTAGTAGGGTCGTGGTGCCTACTGAAGGCCAGCAAGTACTGGACATACAACATCCAGTACCAGTTGAAGACTCAGTACGGTGATTTGGGCACACGCTTTTACCGGTGACCTCCTCAGCTCTCGCTAAAGAGATGGACATTTTTTTAAGTATAGAAACGGAGCTAAGATCTACTCGAAGTTGACGTTTTAAAGTAACATCTTAAAGTTTAATGCTCACTTCCTGACTGAGATGAAACCTCTGATCTGCACTCTTCTTGAAATGAGTGCTTCATTCCTTATTTCTAAGTGCGTTAACAGGGGCAATGACGTCATGGGTGTTTAGCGCAACTCAGAGTACAAGGTAACAAAAGTACGGATAGAAGGGAGGACAAGAGGGGAAGAGGCGAAAGCTATCAAATTGCTTGGTGACGCATGTGTAAGCTCGGAATCTTGTTGGAAATCTTATTTGCCCTGTCAAGCAAAGAATTGGTTTTTTTTCGGTCTGGCGGCGCATGACAACTGAATGGTTAAAATATGTTAACGTGCTTTTGGTGTCCTTGTCTGATTGTCACGTATGTCAGTTGGTACGCTGAGTGTATAAAATGTCATCGTAGTCTAGGAACAATAAAACCAGTTGGACGTTAGCGCTCACGCTGTCGTCTTGTCCTCCCCTCTACACCTACCTTTGTTTCCTTTTACTCGGAGTTGCGCTAAACACTCAGAACGTCATGGAATACCAACTCGCGCAAACTGCTACTCTTGTCAACCGGGGAAAGATTTCATTCATATATTTGTGTTGGACCTTCAGGCCGTATCTCTTTCCGCGAACTGCTATTTTTTGACGTACGCGTTGCTGACCTATGTTGCCGCCACAGTCAGCCGGTCGTTCTCGGTATATACGCTGAATTATTTCGCTCCCGCCGGTCGCGAGCAATTAAGCGTCCGAACGGATGGCCTCAATTAGCGCGACGCCCGTTAATGCGCGGCGACACATGCGCACACACTCACCGCACCGATATTCGCGCGCGGTCTGAATTATGCACGTCGGTCGGCGTGTGTTACCACGAAAGTCATTCCGTATACGCGGACTGCGGCCGTATTGCGTCATACTCTGAAGCCGACGAGACAGCGGCGTCGCGAAACCGTTGCCGACTCCGGAGAGTGCAACGTACATTTTTGCGAGTTACGCGGTACCATTTCTAACAAGGTTACCTAGACGAAAAATCAACGTTCACGAATGAATACAAGAGTTCGGCTGGACGCGGAAACGATGGGTCCAAGAAGTGATTCGTTATAAGCGTAATTTCTTTACACGACAGTTTGAGCAAAGTGCCGGCTTCCGTTGCCCTTTGAAAGAAGGGATTTCCTATATCTGCTGTATGGGTCAGTTTTGAAGAAGATTCGGCGTCAGCTTTCGAGAAACATATCGATATTGATCTAGCGGGACCTCCAGTCGCGTTCAGCTTCTGCCACTTTTGGACCACAGTAAAGTCCTCACTCACTCACTCACTCACTCACTCACTCACTCACTCACTCACTCACTCACTCACTCACTCACTCACTCACTCACTCACTCACTCACTCACTCACTCACTCACTCACTCACTCACTCACTCACTCACTCTCCAGAATGACTGAAATATAGATGACTCTGAAATATAGAGTTTTTGTTTACGGTTATACTCATGAACATACTCAAGAAACTTTTTTGATGGGATGAAGAGAGTTAAGTGTGGGCCCGGATGCTAGCCAAAGGTCCGCGGCCCGCGTGTTTGAGACCTCTGGTCTACGCGTACTGAGTTCCAACTCGCAGGCCGGCCCATAACTTCAAAGAAAGAATAGAAGCGGGGGGGGGGGGGGGGGGGGGGAATGGGCACGTATGTGCTCGAGGTCGCTTGGAAGAAAACAAGCCGTCCGTAAGCGTGAGTACTTACGTGCAGCTATCCAACACGGGTTGATATGAAAACCGAGCAAGCCCACGTTGCGCTATTATCCACCGGCCGAAACGGAAGCGGGCTTGCCTGCATGGACCGGACACGGTGTACGTCACGCTATTATGCAGCCCTAATGGAGCCGAGCCGACCCACGATGATGACGACAATTACGGCGTCATATATCGCCGTGTATATATATATATATGACGTGCGTACGTATATGTGTGTGTAGGGGTTGCTAGGCTACGCCTCCTTCAACGACCGTTACGTGCCTCAGCCCAGCGTTGTCATCTACATCATATATAAATGCATATATGAACGCGACTCATGCGTTGCAGTGCCTGGCGGAGGCAAAAAAAGAGAAAACGCACGGTGCAAGTAAATAAACAAACAACAACGAAAACAGCCCGAGCAACGCGGCACTGAAAGGTTGTTTGACGAAAGCGAAATCTGCAGCGAAGCTCCTCGCGCGATTTCACCGCAGACGCTGCTGCTGCTGCTGCTGCTGCTGCGAGTTCGGCGAGGTTTCAAAAAGGCAGCGCCGCATACAATAGGCTGAAAGGGCCGCGAGCCCGGGCTGTTCTTTTTCTTTTTTTTTTTTTGGATCAGTGAATGAGGTATACACTACGGCTTCCGTTGTATTCACTATCGCGTTCTCGGTTGTTTACGGTCTGGGCGCACATTCCGTATAATGCTCGGCGCGTGCGGTCCCCGCTAGGCGATAAATCCGTGCAGTATTTTGGGAAGCGGGAGCGCTTGGCGATGATCAACCGAAAGATCGTTCATAGCGCGAAAGTTAAACGAGTCTTCGTAGGAGTAGCTGCGGCCCTGTAGGACGTTAAGAAATACAAGCGCATAAATTTGCGCAGTGTCTATTCCAGATGATGACAGCATGATACAACGCACTTTCGAGCTCCTTCGCGTTTTCGCCTTTCACAGTCTTGCTATGTGTACAACGCGACTTATTTTGCAAGGCGTCCTCTACCCGCTTTTCGGCTACGAACTAGGATGCCCACGATGCGGACGATCATTTATAACCGAACCAATCGTCTTAAAGGCCTTCTTTAGCTAGGCTGTAACCCGAAGTGAAAACTGGAAGTGATCCGAGAGACGGGAAGTCAGTTAATAGACCTTTTGCACGACTGCTAGAAAACTGTCAGGCTCCTATGCTAGTTACGACGTCATTTCCGTGACGGAAATTACGTCATAACTATCGGTGGTTCCCGGCATAAAACATTTCCGTGTTCTAAAGAGATCTTGTTAGGCCTTATGAAAAGCACGCGCCTTTGTTTCGTTCGTTTATTGCCGCTGCATCTCGCCTCTAGATTTTCCTGTTAAAGTTAAGCATTCTGTTGTGAAGAATCTAACGCGCTACGCGTGCCCTGATCCTGCTTCTGTGAAGAGGACACAGTAAAAAAAAAAACAAAGACTGACTGCGCATCAGTAATCTTTAGTTGATTAGCTGCCGCCTTTAGCGGCCCGCGCTTCAATTTCTCTTGATTGGAGTTTTCTTGCGCTCATTTCAAGGAGAGACCTGTGTTCGCTCAGTGCCGCGAGCAGTGCGCTTAGTAATAGGACTGATAAAGGCAGCACTCATCTAATTATCTTAAGATTTGTTTACTTGAATAAAGAAAAAAACATGAACCACCTAACAAACTAAGCTAGGAGTTCCTGCAAACTGCCTCCCGCCAAAGTGAAGTTTCATTTAAGAATGACTGGCGTCAAGGTCTCGGCGAACCACCAGTGCCTTTCGTTTGACAATCACAATGGAGCAAAGAACGTTGAGAGACCTCCGGCCGCCGATCGAAGCGGCTGTTTGTGAACTCAGTCTAATGGCTGCCGCACGGGGAGAGTCGCTGGTACGGGCGAGTCAATCTCACTTAGAGTCTCACGAAGAAAAAGGACAAGCGCAAATAGAAAAGTTGACGCTCGCCGAGAAGTTATACCTAAGAAGGAGACTCGTATTCGAATGTCGAGCTCAAGGCCTCGCTTGTTTATTTTTGCTTATGTGACAGGAAAGAGTTTGCTTGATAAGAACGGCAGAGCCAGTTTCGACATTACCCATCTATTCCTTTCTATCTTTCTTTTTTTCTATAGTTTGTTCAGGCCTGAATGAAACTCAGGTAATGTCGATCGAATAGGTAGCATAGCGGTAATCTCTAAGCACGCGCGCGCGCGCGCGTGTGTGCGCGTGTGTGTGCGTGTGTGTGCGTGTGTGTGTGTGTGTGTGTGTGTGTGTGTGCGTGTGCGTGTGCGTGTGTGTGTGCGTGTGTGTGTGTGTGTGTGTGTGTGTGTGTGTGTGTGTGTGTGTGTGTGTGTGTGTGTGTGTGTGTGTGTGTGTGTGTGTGTGTGTGTGTGTGTGAGCGCGCGCGCGCATGCGTGTGTCCTTTCAAAAAGACAACACCGGTAATAAGACACATAATAAGAATAATAACAAATTCAGGGGTTTACGTCTCAAAACTACGATATGATTACGAGGCCCGCCGTCGTGGAGCGCTCTAGAAATAGAAATTTTTACCAACTGGTGCTCTTAATCGCGCTCTGCACGGGCTTCCAGCATTAAATTTCGATCAACAAGAGACAGGTCTAGTTTGTTATATAGCGATATGTGAAATAGAGATGAAAAGACAGAAATAGCTAGAAATGTGAAACAGGACGCACCATGCGAGCAAATAAAGTGCTGCATAGCACACTATCTAGTATCACTGGTAGCGACAGTGGTCACGAAGCTTCGCGTTCTCGTCGCATAGTCGATATATATATACCAAAGTTTCTTCGGTGTGCACGGCACTTAACAACAGCGCAAAAGACAGGACCAAGGAAGAGGAGACAAACACGACGCTGCTGCACCTAAGTTTATTGGATGACAGTTTTGCTTTTTTTCAAGCCAGATAACAAGCATACGCGCATGCTCACTGTCAAAAACAACACTGGTTTAGTACAGACGGGTCCACTCTTAAAAGGAACGCTTGCGTGCAGGGCATGCTTGGATTTCGCTCTCTTGCAAAAACACAGTGGCTTAAATTTGCATAAAACCACTGGTGGTTGACAGTTCTGCCTCTTTTTCACAGACTCGTGCAGTGCATGAACAATGTTTCCTTGCCCACTTGCTTGTAGAGGGCCAGCAAAATGAAAGGTGCTCATTAGAGTGTTCCCTTTAACAGTGGACCATACTGTACATAAAAGCATAAAAACCTTGTATCATGCACGTACGTGCGAGAAATGCCGACGTTATTCCTGATTAAGCAGGCTTATCTCTTGAATAGACAAGGCTACAGAAGGCTCACCAACACAATTGCTTGCTTTTCTCGAAATGTGAAAGGCTTCCGCCAATTCTCTAGTATACAGGCATCCTTGTGAGCAAAGAGAATAACCGCATCAACGAAGGATGGTGTACAGCCACATTCAAAGTAGTGCTTTGCCAGCTTAGTCAACTTCTTTGGTAATGAATTGTGGTTGCTCAAGCAGCATGTAAGCAGGTAATGAATTCTGGTACTTCCTTGGTGCTGTCTTTTGCGCTGTTCTTCAAGTATACCATGCATTTCAACCAATTCGCCCAGTTTGCCATCCTACTTTCTTCTATATGCTATGTGCTCAACAACTTGCGCTGTCAGCCATTCCAATTGTGAATCAATAAGCTTTAGGAACCATGCTACTTAGGAACCGTAACCGAACACTTGGGAATGTGCTTTATTGCGAAGGCTAAGCCCACATTGCCGGCTCACATAACGCTTAATCCTATATGGTGACTGGAGAAGATGCCGCGTCACCATTAGCGGCATTGCTGGAGCCGTACGATGTGGTCACGTGACACCAGATACTCGAATGCACTTCTGTTGGTCTGGAGTAGTCTGTAATGGCGTTCAAGAACCGGCTCCGTGATATTAAAACGAAATTGCGCGTGACTTCTTCGATGGCGTGGCAGAGGGATGCCGACGGAGAACACAACGAGCTTTTATCGCCGTAAGAAACGTAATTAGCCCTTAAAATAATGAGATTTATAATGAAAGCACTCCATGCGTATTATTCTTCATTGTGGATTTCACTAATAACTCACCACTAGTAAATCACGGACTAATATATGTAACGCATTCGTAGTGGAAGCTGCAGCAAGAAGTCACTCGAAGGGTCAATCAGAGAAGAAATTTGGCGGATATTTAGCGATAAATGCGTGAGCATTATGTTCGTCACCTTTAATTAACCTGAACTATCTCTATAACCAGCACTAGATAACCAGCGTTAGCCAACATTTAGCCAGCAAAGGCAATACGCTAGTGAATACGGCAGACCAGCAGAATAACTCAAACGATGTTTACCATTCTGGCGCCCCTAACGTCAACTCATTAAAAATATTCGAACGCGATACGGAATAGCAGCAGACAAAGAAATACGGAACCATACCGTAAACACGGTTTTGAGCTTTTTGAGATGGGGACGGTATTCGTGAGGGAGGCCGTCTACCATGACACACGCGTGGGCGCGCGTGTGGCCGATTACGGGTCGTTTGAACAAAAACCAGCACCACGCCGGCTGCGAGGCGGCGCGGCGCACGCATGGTTGAAAAAGCCGTGCCCGCCGCACGAAAAGGTCGTCGCGGCTTAAACGAGCTTTCTAATTTTGATTGAACAGAGTGGAGCGCGCTTGAGGCTGCGTCGTCGTCGCAAGGAGAGACGCACGGGACAGCGAAAAAAAAAAAAAGAAGCTAAACACGCGCGGGTTGGGCGAATTGCAGCAAAATGCGATAGGTCACAACGCGCACGCTGTTATCTCTTTACAAAGAACGGATAAATAAAATAAAACGGAGAGAGGAGAGGAGAGACAAGCGCGCTTTCGTAAATCCGGTCGCCAGCGCGTGGGGTTGCTTGTAAAACAGCGCCGGCGTGACCGCGTCACGCCGTCTCTGTCGCCGGAGCGTGTAAAATTGCCGAGGGCCATCGTGCACCCATTACTTCGATTTTTTTGTTTGGTGTTTATTCGTTACTCCTGAGCCTAGTCTTGTTTAAGCCACCGCTGTAGAGGAGGGCAGGAGCGCGTGCTATCTGCAGTACGAAAGGTTTCTCAATGTCGTTTTGTTTGTCGGATTCTTTCTTTCTTTCTTTCTTTCTTTCTTTCTTTCTTTCTTTCTTTCTTTCTTTCTTTCTTTCTTTCTTTCTTTCTTTCTTTCTTTCTTTCTTTCTTTCTTTCTTTCTTTCTTTCTTTCTTTCTTTCTAGGAGGGACGGAGCGCATGCTATACGGCAGTATGAAAGGTTTCTCAATGTCGTTTTGTTTATCGGATGCTTGCTTTTTATCTCTCTTTCATTCTTTCTTTATTTCATTATTTTTTCTTTTCGTTCTTTCTTTCGGTGGTACAACGTTTGTGACTGCTGCCCGCTTGGTCCCGAATGTCGGCGCAGGTCGCGAACGCGCATCTCGTCCCGTGTTTTACCAGGCGAGCAGTACCGCGTCGCACGTATCACAATATACGCCGGGACCTCTTAAGCTACACGGGCGCTACCCACGCGTCGCGCTGCGCAACAGCGAACGTACGCTCAAGATTGCCATATGTCGACGGTAATGTGTGCGTAACACTGAAAACACGGCGCACGGCTCAGCGAGTCGGGAAAACGACCTATACGAACTCATCTTGCGACGTACGCCGGCTAGCTTATCGCTTATCTCGTGGAAAAAAAATGACTTGTACGGCCATGACCTTTGAGGTCTATCTATACACGTGCGTGCTGCTGCCCGATGTCGTATATAGGACGCGGCCCGTGGTCTGCTGAAGCGTTTAGCTGCGTGGGCGCATGTTGACGCAATTACTATCAAACTTCGCGCTTCTTGCTCCAACAAATTACGTGCATCAAGTGCAAAGCAAGTTGCGAAATTGTCGCACCAAAGTTGCCCCTCTTGGGTCACCACGTCTTTTGGTGGACGGTGGAGGATTTGTAGATGGAAAAGGTCAGCGCTAATGGCGTAGCGAAACGTGGGGGAGGGGGGGGGGGTGACATCTGGAGAGACTTAGCTCCCCCCATCCCCCCTGAAATCTTTGCATTGGGGCGCCCTTCGAGCTGAACGAGACCGGCTAACCAGGTACAACGACATCACAAAGACAGACCAGCAAGCCCGCAGAACCTTTCCCGCACCACACAAAGATCCCAACAGGGCGCAACCAGTGGCCCTACGGCAATCAGAAACAAAAAACCTTCCCGAACCCGTTTAATCTCAAAAGGATATTACCAGAGATGTGCAAGACAGACGCATGCACCCAAGGCAAACAGGAAACAGCTACACTCAAATATACCCGGTGGACATGTCGAGCCCAATAAAGAAACGAGCCAAACACCGATACCCCTTCAAGGAGGCGGGTCGCCACGCTGCGCAGCTCAGACCTTGGCGACCAAATCTGCGCCGTCCAGCGGGCCCACGAAGCGGCGTTGAGAGAAGATCTCGACGCCCCTTCGTGGAACACTTGAGCCTGGGTCTCTAAAACCTGTAGGACCTCTCAATAAAGGTATTCCCATCCATTCATGTGTATACACACACGCGTACATACAAACACACACGTACAGACACAAGGGGGAGGGGAGGGGAATCCAGACACCCCTCCCACCCCCCACCCCCGGGAAAGATCTCTGGCAACGCGCCCCTGCTCAGCATTTGTCCGACCTTAAAGATTGAACAATTAGTGCTGGAGTTCAACGTACATATCGCAAATCGAGTGACATATGAGTGAGTGCAGCCAAATGAATCCAACAGACAATTAATCCAGTTGTTTGTTGGATTCGTTTGGATGTGTCTACCAAAGAAACGAGCCCCTCGAAAAAATTCCCTTTCGCTCGATCAATCGGAGTGAGTGAACTGAGTGAAGTTCGAATCAATATGCATTAATGTAAATGAAGAGTTATTCAAGCGAAATAACAGCCTCGCAGAGCACACGCTTTCGCTTGTGATCTTAGCGTTGGCTTTAAGGGCCCCTAAACCACTCCGAGTTCAAAGACGAGAGAGTGGTTTCTTTCTTGCCTGTACTACGCTTCCTACAGGTGCTACCTCCCCCTCGCCGATTTTCAGATGCGAAGCAGCTTATGGCAGAGTTCAATCCGGTGTGCGGCGTGACCACCCTTACTGCGCATGCGCATCCTCCAGCCCCTCCTCTCCTCTCCTACGCCCCCCCCCCCTCTCGCGCGCCTTATTCTCTCCTGCGCAACGCCGCTATGAGCGCCAGCGCATGCGCGTCCCCTCCCTCTCCTCTCCTATGTTCCCCCCTCTTGCGCGTCTATCGACCGCGTTCCCCGCTCGCTCGCTCTGTGAGAATTAACGGCCAGGCTAGAGGGAAGACACGACGCGCGTAGCGTTCCTCTACGCGTTCCGCGGCGCGAGGTCGGTAGCATGCCCAACGAACGCCAACGGAACGCGATCGTGCAAGTGCTCCGGCTTCGCATCGCCTCATGGTCCCTTTTAGCGGGAGATGGTGTAATTTCTTCACACACGTGCACAATGTCAGCATTAAGCGTTGGGCCTATCAATATTTCGCGCTTTTCGGCTACATGCTGTTATCTCCGTTATATCCACAAAACGAACTGAAATCCGTGGATCGCGCACGATAGTCATGCGAGACAAGCCAGAACGGGCGTGCGACTCCATGGCAAATCGTGGTAGGAAACAATTCACAATTGATATCCCTCGTATATGAGCCAATCGAGAGCTTACTTCCTCATGACGTCACGTGAACAGGCTGCTGGAGTCACGAATTCTGCCGGAAAGACGGGAAACACCGGAGGTACTAACGCGCTCGTTCTTTGCATCTCCAGAGTTTGTTAAGGGGCCCTTTAAGGCACGCGGCGACATCTTTATACCGTTGATATTACCGTTATTTTAGCACTCGTGGTTTAAACCAACGTCCCTTCTATGCAGGATGCCAGCGGCGCGCGTGTCTCCGGCGGACGAACCGGCGGCAGCCTGGCCTGCCGCCGCTGACCGCCGGGGACCCGCGGCCGCCGCCCACGGCCTCGGAGGAGGAGCCCCCACATCGCCCACCAGCGAAACGCCACCGCTTCCTTCCGGCCACTGCCACAACTCGTCCAACAACGCGCACCACACCACGGACGCCGGAACCAAGGCCCCGTGTTCGGCCACGCCCACCAATGTCACGAACACCACGACGTCAGGTGGGTTTTCGTCGTCGTTCGGCCAGCGACGATTTCGCTTTGCACGAATCAAGTACGTGCATTGCATAATTAAGGCGCAAGCCTTACACTCGGATACAACTTAAGAAGTCCGCCCAGACGACCGAAACGCGGCATTCGATCGCCTCCGCGAATAAAGGAGTAGTCCTAATCATGCACGCGGCAATGTTCTCAGAAGGCGGGGTCACCGGTCATCCGGTCCATGACGTCATTCTGGAGCACTCGCCCATTGGTGGAGGATTGTGTGCATCCGCCTTTGAGGAGGAAATGCCGCGTAATTCTAAAGTTGTATCCGACTATAGTGGCCTTGAGGGGGGAAAAAGTTTTAAAAGGCAACTCAATCGGTATTAGGCCGTTGACGAGAATTTACACAAGCAGAGATGTAGAATGCACTGGGCTTCTGCAATAACAAATCTGTGCTTGCCTGGTTCATCTCGGTACTGCCAGATGTCACCACCTATCCGTCCAAATTCTCACGTTTACGGCTGCGGTATCCGGTACAACGCTAACTCAAAGAAGTTTGCGAACAAACTAAAAGTCTCTGGTAACGGAGGCCACGGGTTGCCCGATCCCGGAGACAGTGCAAAACCAAGTGAGGTACAGAGAACTTGCAATGCCCCCTTTCCATTCCACCCTGAGGGATATCCTTACCCCCCCCCCTCTGAGGGGGGGATAAGGATCAATACATTGACTGAGAAGCAAAAGATAGCTTTCGCCTTCGAGTCGCCGCCACGGTTCCACGGCAGCAAAGGGAAAGAGGAATGCTGCTGCAATAACGAAGCAAAGAACTCAGTTACTCTAAAGGCCAAACACAGAGCGTGGGCTTTGACTAACTCACTTTCCTAAACAATAATTTAACAGCAGCGTACCCCCCTCCTCCCCCATTTCTTGCTGCCGTGTGTTGTGTCCTAACTCCTGTTTTGGTGGCGGTAAGCTTATGGGTAATAGAAACGCTAGTAACCCGAGACGTCAATTACGGGGAGGAAGAGTAGGGAGGGGTGATTGCACACCTTCCCGAGCCGCATATTAGCGGCTGGGTTTTGCATACACACGAAGATACCTTTGTAAGATTGGGCAGGAGCAAAACGTTAACTGCAGTGTGTGCCACACGTCAGAGACTATTCACCACATCCTGTGCGTGTGCCCTCAATACGCGACCGAAAGACAGCCACTTAAGTTCGTCCTAGGTCGTCTGGACTCCCGACCCTTTTCAGAGAAGAAGCTTTTGGGTGCTTGGGAACATGCAGACCACGCCCAACGGAGTTTAATGTGCCTCTTAAGATTTCTAAGTGAGACCGGTTTAGATGCTGGTCTTTAGAGCATGTGCGGTATGAAGACTTTCGCGCGTGTCCTGTCCCGGCGCAGGACAGAGTGTACAGCGACTCATTGTTCCATACCACAGTCACCTATCATCATACCTCCCTCTTTCCCTTTTCCCCTTACCCCCGTGAGGATTAGCAGACGAGAAGCCAGCTTTCCAAGCCAACCTCTCCTCCTTCTTGTCATTAAACACCTTCTGCTTCTTCTTAGCGGCACTAATTAGCGGCGGCGCTTTGTTCTAGACATGTAGTATAAGCTGGAATGAACCTGGCACAAACTTCCGAATTTCTACCACAGCAATGACAGATCTATTTTGTGTACTTCCGTCCTCAATGCATTGAGTCCTGCTTGACTCACCTCCCTCCACCCTCCCCCCCATCTCTCTTCCTTAGGCTAATGAGAAACGAACGCCTCGGGTGGTAACAGTTAGCATTTTAATTCTGCGGGCTTTCGAGCACATGCGGCATTGATTGAAGCGGGAACGCTACAACTTTAGCTTCTCAACGGACGCAGACTGGAGCCCGGCGACGACGGTGGCCTCCAGCGGCGTGTCACCCTACCAGCGGCTACTAGATGCGCTGACCAACGACATCCGATGGCAGAAGGACGTGGATCTGGGAAGGAGGGTGGGCTTCTACCGCTTCCGCGGAGAACTTGGCACCGGCAACTTCTCCCAGGTCAAGGTGGCCGTCCACTGTCTCGTCAAAGGTACGTATGCTTGCCTGTTTTGCTCAGTGTACTTCCCATGTCCCACGTTCCATGGCTATGGAATATAATGGCAGATCCTGGCGCTGTACTCACGCTGGTGAATTTTGGTGAGGTTCTAGGGTCAAGCAATCCGCGTCGACTCGCGATCTCAGAACGAGTGGGGCATTCTTAAAAAGGGAAAACTTTAGGAACGATCAGGTGAACTTGATGCCCAGAGGAGTTGCTGCATCACAGTGCCCATATATACAATATCTTTTTATATCTCACAGAAAATGATAGCAAACGGATCTATGCACTAGTTGACATCTCTGTCATTTCGGGTATTTTTTCTTCTTCCCCTTCTTCTTAGCAGAAGCCTAGCACATACGTAAACATGTAGAGCCTCGTGTATCCTTGTTTTCTGTTTTTCAAAAAAATGCCAGGCCAGTGACGATAAAACCGGGGCTCACTGAGGGCGCCACTTTCCAAGTAGTTGGTACCAGTTTATCGGGTATAGTAAGTCCCGTCAACTATCTCTCCCGTCGCACGTCATACAGAAGCTGAGGAGCGAGTCCGGAGTTGCAGCAGCGCCCCGCAAACGTTGTCCGTGTTTAGCGAAACGTAAACAATTAGTGAGAATAATGTGGGCGCCACCGCAGTGTAAATGCTCGTTCACACCTGCGACTAGCACCGGTCGCGCGACCAAGTTAGTCGCAAAGCGAATGGCCGCTTTGGTCGCAACGCAACCGCTTTGGCTCAGTCGCTCGCTGCTCGATTTTAAAGGGCCCCTCACCAGGCCACATAGCAAATTTTAGTTAGACGCTGGAAGTTGTTGTGTGCCGAATGAAGAGCAGTATGCCGCAAGAATTTTTCAAATCGGTTCATTACGAGCTGAGAAAAACAATAATTTGTAGCGGCGCGAAACCATGATGCGAGGAGGCGAGTTTCAAACCCTTGCCACTCGCCCCGTGTAGCCTTAGCAAGCCAAATCCCTTCCCTGCCCTCTTCACTTGACACATACGCATGAACACGTCATGCGCATGCATGGTCACGTGCGCATGACGTACCCGAGCCAGCCCGAGCACGCGAGCGGCGTTGCACGGCCGCTACCTTTGTTTTTATGTAGCGGCCGTGGGCGTTTTGTCGGCGTTCTCTGTGGTGTACTGCCTGTTTCTGCGGGAAGGGAATGAAAGTTGAGACATTTGTACGGGCACGTATCATGAGCCAGTGCCGCATTAACGTTTACTTGAACGCGGTAGAATAAATGAGCACAATGAGTGCTCGAACGCGCCAGAACATTACTTTCGTTTCCAGGCCTGGCGTCTGCTCGATGCGCTAACCGCGGGGACACGAACGCATGGGAAAGGGAGGCGCATTAGCCCCGCATCTCGCTGCAATTCACGAAAAAAAAATGAAAAAGACGCACACATTCCCTTTGTGTGTCTCATTATTTCTCTCAAGTTTTATTAATCTATTCAAGCACAAATTACACAAACTACACATGTCGTGTCAAATAATTATCGCAGTGTCACGTGCTACTGTTGGCGACGTCAGAGCACAGTCGTCTACGTAGAGGAGCGTCGTCACAGCACTACCATCTACGTAGGGCCATTTTCTCATGTACGTCATCCCCTCATTCTCTAAAGCGCGCGCCCGCGAGAGGAAGGGCAAGCAGCGTTCACCTTGAAATTTGACCCATTTCCGCGGCGCGTAGCGTTGCAAATTTTGGCAGACGTGATCGTGAACGCCTAGTGTATGCATTGCGCTCGTTAGCTCAAAATTGTCAAACCTGGTGAGGGGCCCTTTAAAGACGATAATCTTTCTTGGGGAACTTAAACGCAGAAATTTTGGTCTGTCTTTCTGTCTGTCTGTCTTTCTGTTTGTCGGCACGTCCCTCGATGCAGCCACTCGGCCAAAGTTGAACCACTTGCCCAAGGGCCAGCCGTGTTGAACTGGTGCGGCTGTTCATACTTGTGAACGTTGTCGATCAAAAAGTAAATATCATGCATATCTGAGGTGCAACATCACTAGGTAAGTATTAGGTGGCGTGTTCCTTTAATAGAAAATGCATACTTACGTAATTTTAAGGACCCTAGTTTCTTAAGCTGCGCTGAAAATGCATAAGAATGGAAGCTTGAGCGAGTTGATATGCGTTCATCTTTGTTGAAATAGCGCTCACTAGACGACGACGAAGTAAAAGAAGGTGTCCTGTGCCTTCTTTTACTTCGTCGTCGTCTAGTGAGCGCTGTTTCAACAAAGCTGAAAATGCGACTGCGCTGACATTTGCCTTCCTCCGTGCCCTTCGCACAAGCTCATTGTTGTGTTTCGGTTTCGGTTCTGTATTGCACTGTACGAATGCCATGGGTTAGTGTTGAAAAACTTTAGTTTTGAGAAGGCCAAGAAGGTAAAAAAAATATTTAAAAAATGAAAAAGCAGCGTTGTGGGCGGCCTTCAGGCTGCCGGTTGTGGGCGCCGCTCTGGCGTTCCTGTTTTACCCAGGCGACGTGTAAATAAAAGAGTGTGTGGAGAGTACTCGTTGAGTTCGGACGTTTCTCTGCTTCAGCGCTTCGCGCCAAACCGCGTTTTCGGGCTGGCTGGCGTCCCCGCCGGTCGCGTTGGTCACCGCCGGTCTTCGCCTGCTGCTGCGCCGGGACTACCAGCACGCAACACAGCACTCGTGTTTCCCGACGTATTGCCAGATGGCGTCCATGTCTCACACAGCGCCTCTTCTATCGTCTTTACACGACATTTGCAGCGAAGCACGCAGATACGCGGCCAATTTTTTCAGTAGTGCGACTGCAGTCGCAAACCTCTGAAACCAATCAGATGCGCAGGAAGAGAACGTCAGCTTATTTTACGGGGCAATTGTAATGCGAGCCGTATGCGAGCAGACGTGAATTCTGTGTGACGACGGGTATAGGTCGCACGCAGGTGTGAACACCGATCGCGTGGACACACTTTCTGACCGCCAGTCGCAAATGGTCGCGCGCCCGGTGCTAGTCGTTGGTGTGAATGTGCCTTAATACTCACTCGCATACAATAAAGCGCGATGAAGCAGCGGCTTTTGTTCGTGTTCAAGGCGTAGGTCGAGAGTGGCTCCCTGACACCCCCATGTGACTAGAAAAACGTGGCGCAAGGTTACACACGAGGAGTGACATAAAAGAAAGTCATTCAAGTACATCTTTCTTTCAAATAGCTATGCCCAAAGTAGCTCGCCCAAAATAGCATATTGCTGAACACCCGCTGTTCAAGGATTTGCCATATCCTCAAGCTTCCGTCTCCTCCTGAATGTCTCCCTTACGAGTGCGTGCGCGTGTGTGTGTGCGCGCGCGCGCGCGTGTGTGTGTGTGTGTGTGTGTGTGTGTGTGTGTGTGTGTGTGTGTGTGTGTGTGTGTGTGTGCGCGCGCGCGCGCGTGTGTGTGTGTGTGTGTGTGTGTGTGTGTGTGTGTGTGTGTGTGTGTGTGTGCGTGTGTGGCGTTAAATAATGTCTATTTCGTGTGATGATTTACTACGTCCTACACTGTATCTTTCGTTTGCTGAGCAGCTCTATTCCGCCTCGTGCGGTCGCAGAGAAAGTGGCAGTGAAGATCCTGGACAAGAGCAAGATGGACGCCAAGACGCAGCGCATGCTGTCTCGCGAGATAGCCAGCATGGAGTCCCTCCACCATCCGCACGTGATCCGGCTGTACGAGGTGATCGAGACACTCAGCAGGGTGCACCTGGCGCTAGAGTTCGCGCCAGGGGGCGAGCTCTTCCAGAAGATCACCAGCGACGGCCGCTACCCCGAAGAAGAGGCGCGCATCGTGTTCGCGCAAGTCGCCTCCGCCATCAACCACATGGTTCGTGTCTTTTTTTTTCTGTCTTTTTTTATCGTGCGAATAGCATCACTCTGGCTTGCACGAAGGATTCCGGGCACTCGCCGCGTTGGTCTAGTGGTTATAGTGCTCCACTGCTGACCCGAAGGTCGCGGGATCGAAACCGGGCAGCGGCGACCTCATTTCCATGGAGGCAAAATGCTAAGGACCCGTCTGCTTCAATTTAGGCGCAGTTTAAAGAACCCCAGAGGGCCTAAATTTCCATAGGCCTCCACTACAGCGTCTCTCATAATTATATCGCAGTCTTGGGATGTAAAACACCAGCAATTATTATTATATTATCATTTCTGACGGAGCGAATTGCCTCAGAGGCCTTCCCTAGCTAGGCTATAACGGGAAGTGGAAAACCGGAAATGATCCAAGTGACTTGAAGTGAGTTAATAGACCCTTCGCCGAGCGCTAGAAAACTGGCAGGCTCTTATGCTAGTTATGACGTCATTTCCGTGACGGAAATGGCGTCATAACTAGCATACGAGCCTATCAGTTTTCGGCTCGTCATTCCAGTGACGGAAATGTCGCCAAAATAAAAATGCGGATGTTTTCACTAAGTCGCGCAAAACTAGGCACAGCGAAGCACGGCCCGTCGACGCTCGTACTTCCTATCGACCGACATTTCTAGCTTCGAGATGCACGGCTTCCTCCTCGGGAGTACGCACTTTCTTGGGACGCCCCATGACTGTCTCAGCATGATCGGGCGCAGTCAGGCTATGCACTGTAGAGCGGAGGTTGCGCGCGATGTCCCTGTCGGTAGGCGTGGCTTAGCTACTGCGCATGCGCGCTTGACCAGGTGGTGCGGTATCTGGTCGCTAGACGACGCGATACTTGCTTCCTCTTTCTTTCTATCTTATTTTCCCTGTCTCTCTTTCTCTCTTTCGTTGATCTTCTCTTTCTGCATTTCTTTCCCTCTATTTCTCTCTTTCTCATTCTTTCTGTGCTACACTTTACTCTCTCCCCTCTTCCTTTTCGTCATCCTTACCATCGCATCTCTCCTCCTCACGCTCACTTCTCTTTCCCATCCCCTTGCTACACATACTATACAAGGCTAAGCTATGCTCTGCTATTGTGCCTGAATATCCGAGTGGTTAGGACGCTTGCCCTCGGATCGAGTGAACGCGGATTCGAATCCCGCCTCGTGAAGAACTTTTTTCGGCAAGAACTTCTCTCTTTCTCTCTCTGCATTTCTTTCTTTCTGTCACTATGTTTCTTTCTCTCTTTCTTCTTTCTCTCTCTCTCTCTCTCTGTACTCGTTAGCTCACCCATCAGGGTTATTACAAGCCACGCAGAAGCGGTGAGTAGTGGGATTTGCCCAAATTCTGTGGCACATGCCCGTTCTTGATGATGATAGTTTTTTGCGAAGCAGGGACGTTTTTATGCGAGCTTTCTGTTAAAGCTCTCGGTGGTGTCCGGCACAAAATATTTCTGTGTTAAAAAAAGACCCCGTTATGCTCTATAAAGAGCACGCTCATCTTTCCGGAAGAGTGGACGACCCAACTGCATGCGGTCTGGCGACTAATAGAGTTTTCACAGCATAATTTATCAGTCTAAAGCGTTTTAGCGCTTTGCTTTACTCCCCCTTTAAGGTTGCCTTCCGACCAATTTTTGAAGGGAAGCGATAGGGAAAACGATGTTTCATAGACGGGGGCCCGTACCTTGACGATCATTTTGAAAAAGGTTTCTGCAGCGAAGCCGTGTATGCTGAGGCAAAACGGACGTCCGTAGTCAGAAGGTTGTCCCTAGCACAAGTTTGTGCCACAGAAATTGAACAAGTCCCATTACCCATCATTGCTCCACTAAAAATGAAGAGCTTGAAAGCGGGGTGAGAGCGAATACATAGAAACACGTACACAAGAAAAAGGCGTTACACACGGGTGAACCAGCGTTTGTCCGTGTGTAAAGCCTGTTTTGTAACGCCTGTCCGTCTGTAACGCCATGTTTCTGTGTATTTGCTGGTACCCCGTTTTCAAGTTTATGATGCATCAACTGGCCCAAGAGCTAGCGCTTATGCAAACCGCGGGCAAAAACACATGCACCACAAAAATTGCGCCCCAGTCTTCGTTCTCCTCGTTCTGTTACCCTGGCCGCCGCCAGCGCCCCAATATATAAATAAATACATAAACGGAAAGGCACGGCGGCACCGACGGCGACGGCAAAAACGCGCTGAGAGTGTCCATATAATTTTTAGTGCGATCAAAACCCGCGTAACCACCATAGAAGGGCTCGAGACAGATGCTCTTGCCTGTTCTCTCTCGAGCCTCGCCACGGTGGTCTAGTGGTTACGGTGCTCGACTGCTGACCCGAAGGTCGCGGGATCGAATCCCGGCCGCGGCGGCTGCATTTTCGATGGAGGCGAAAATGTTTGAGGCCCGTGTACTTAGATTTAGGTGCACGTTAAAGAACCCCAGGTGGTCGAAATTTCCGGAGCCCTCCACTACGGCGTCTCTCATAATCATATCGTGGTTTTGGGACGTTAAACCCCAGATATTATTATTATATTGTTCTCTCTCGAGTCCTTCCATGGTGGTTATAAATCTTTTTGTATTTCAGTAAGCGTATATTATGATATCCTTTCTCTTGCAGCACGAGCTGAACATCGTGCATCGGGACATCAAGGCGGAGAACGTGTTCATCGCCGGCCACAACCTGGTCAAGGTGGGCGACTTCGGCTTCAGCACGCAGCTGCGCTCCCGCGAAGAGGCACTGAGCACCTTCTGCGGCTCGCCGCCGTATGCGGCGCCCGAGCTGTTCCGGGACGAGAGCTATGCGGGTCCCTGCGTGGACGTGTGGGCCCTGGGAGTGCTCCTCTACTTCGTGGTGACGGCCTGCATGCCCTTCCGGGCGCAGACGGTGGCCGCGCTCAAGAAGCTCATCCTCGAGGGTCACTACACGCTGCCCGAGTACCTGTCCGAGCAGTGCAAGAAGCTCATCGCCTCAATACTGCAGGCGAGTTGCACCTCGGCGTTCGTCTTGCCGATCGTGGAACAGTGGTACTCATACACAATACAACGCACAACACAAATGCAATTCATACATAACACAAGCCTTACTCTCGTCTAAGAGACTGGGCGTGCAGACAGGGACGTTTTGTACGGCACAGGAATGCGCAGTTTTGTACAGGCACATGAATGAAGAAATGCGTCTAATGATTGATGCATGACATATTTATAATAGTGGTAGGGCATACGTGAGCCAACCGTAGGTTAACTTGCATAAATAAGAGATCAAATGCCTTATCAGTTATCTTTCCCGTAGACCCCCACGGGTGCCAGATTGATAGGTTCGCCTGTTGCCTGGGCATGCGCACATAAGTTCTTGTGCCTTCTTTCTTTTCCACCGTTGTGCGCCTTTGCAGTTGTTAGTCGGCCTTTGCGGTGTAGTGACTTCTCTCTTGTGTCCGTGTTTGCACGCCCAGTCTTTTAAGAATAATACTAACCAACTTGCTCAACTCTCTGTTATTACAAGCCTTACATCACACGTATAACACACATACATACACACAAGGTATTATGTCTGAAGGGCAAGTCATTATCCCGATAAAAAAAACACAGACTGAATGGGTGGCTGAACGGATGAAAAGATGCAGGGTGAATGGGCCGGCTCGCCAAGCTAATTCGTGGCGCCTTTAGAGCGTTCGACAAACCCTTTACCAAATTTCGGAGTTTCGACAACGGACTAAACAGACCTGCGGCGCGGACGTTCTAGGAAACAAACCGTTTTCTTCGCACTGCGGAGAGTTGCGGAACGATATATGTAACAACTTTTGTGAGAGCGGTCGCTCCTTCGTCACATTGACAACTTCCCGCACGGCAACTTGCGCAAAGCCAGTGGGTATAGGCTTTTCCACAGCCGAAGTGCTTTCTTCTAGACATCCGTGGTGACATTGCAGCCCAATGATCGGTCTTTCTGAACGACTGTAATCAGAACGCCCATCCTGTGTGTTCTTTTTTTTTTTCGCGTGTGTGTTTGTTTTCTTTCTCGCTCTCAACACCCCCTTCCTGACCACTATTTTCCCACCCCAGTGCAGGGTAGCAAACCGGATGCTAATATCTGGTTAACCTCCTGGCCTTCCTCTTCATTTCTCTCTCTTGCAGCCCAATGCACACAGCATGGTCGGATGTATGTCTACTTTGAGACCGCTGATACAGACTACTTGTGCATGCTCTGATGGTGCATTTTTACAGTAACAGCAGTTCAGGCGGCACATCCATAGCCTCCAAGATTGCGTGGGCATGCAGCGCGATCTTGGAGGCCATGGCTCAGTTTGGTCCGGTTGGTTAACGCTCACCGCTGGCGCCAGTGATCGCCAGTGACGTCGCAGAAAAACCAAAGTGCTTTTGCGAGAAGCTTCAGAGAAAATCACTCATTCTCAGCCCGGTCCCACGGAGTAGCCGCTGGATGTCTTGCATCATGCTACTCCCCTTTCTTCCTTTCTTTCTTTATTTTTTCTCCCTTCTTCCTCTCTTTCTTTGTTTTATGTTACTCGTTACAACAACCAGAACGGCGCATTTCAATCAGTGAAGCGAAAGTACTTTTCTCTTGGCCACTCAATCTACGCCGATTGTGCAGAAGAGAACAATGCAGCCCCAAAAGAGCGCTTCGACCACGCCAACAGCGACTACAATTAGCCGACGCCACGGCGCTCTGCAGCTTACCTGCAAACTAGCACCCAGAAGAAATAACATAGAATGAATAACCCAAGTGGTGAAAATGCGAAAGGCAGGAAAATAAACGCGTGAAAAGTCGAAAGGCAGAGCAAGAAACGGGAAGAGGAAAAAGCCCTTGTCTGCCCGATTCTTCGCCACTGCGGAACGTAAACTCTTCCAGCGAAGTCGATTTGGGCTGGAGTCGATATTCAACACAGTTCTTCTTGGAAACATACTTCTCAGGAGCTTCTAATGCCCATTCTAACACAACAACAACAACAACAACAACAGCAAAAGAAACCTCCAAACTAATCACTCTGTATAACATCGCGCCAGTTGCCACATCGGTCCTTTGCGCGTATCGTATGGTGCACAAATCCACACTCCACTTCCTCAGAGAGGGAAAAAAATAAATAAACAGATCGCAAAGGCTACGCTTGAGCAGACTACATGTGCCGGAAGCGATTGCTAAGGAGAAAATGCGGCTCGGTCGCCACGTTTCCGGCATTTCCTATTACGGGCCAAACTGCAAGCATTAAGCTTTATTTTTTTATTCTTTTTTTATTGAGACGAAGTCGGCGGCAACAAGCGCCACATTCCCGATCGATCGCCTAAGAGGATGTCACTTGCAGTTGCGTGACCAAGTCGTACATCGGAACCAGATGTGACGAAAGAAATGACATACCACCCAAAAGTGTTGCGCTAACATCGCGTGATTATCGAGTTTTTCCAAAGATAGGTGTTCCATGAAGTGAGGCGCCACATTGGACGTTATGTAACGTCAAAGAAAAGTGACGAGACTTTCTGGGTACTCCTGACCTGTATAAGGCCCTGTAGGATGAGTGTGTGACTTCGCCTCTTTCCCATGACCTTTTGAGCGACGCGTTAAAATGAAATGTTGCACGTACCTCAGATACGAAAGTGCGCACAGCGTTTGTTTGTTTGTTTGTTTGTTTGTTTGTTTGTTTGTTTGTTTGTTTGTTTGTTTGTTTGTTTGTTTGTTTGTTTGTTTGTTTGTTTGTTTGTTTGTAAAATGCTGTACGCACGCACCAACGTCGAGTGACTGGCTTTGCTGTACGCCTCGGAAAGAGAAGGAACTCCCGACTCTTGAGCAATAAAGATCGCAAAAAAAAATTATGACAATGCGATATCAACGTATATCATGGGTGCCACTGACAGCCAGAATGTGGCAATCAGCCCAAAGTTCAAAATACCACCTCAGGTACGACGCATAGAAAAAAAAAACCGCATTTCCCCGAAGGGGAGTATGAGGAAGTGCGAAGCACGGGCTGATGCTATGAGGCGGCGCGCACGACTAAACTGCAGAGCCGAGCGAAGGAGACGGCAGCGAGAGAGCACGCGCCAGCCGACCCACGGAGGTCTGGCCGTTTTTAAGTGCAAAGCACTTTCACTGATGATGATGATCTGTCTTCCGAACTCGTTCCAAAGAACCCGCAACGCGTTCAACTTGTTGGCGGCGTTGCGCACGCCCGAGATGGGGCTCAGGTTGTTGTCGAACCACAGTCGATCGCACACCGCGCAGCCATATCCGAAGCTGCGGTCCAGGAAGTCTCGCTTGAAGCGCGCGTCCGGCCAATCGAATTCGAGGGCCCGTGCTCGCTCGCGCATCGCGCGTCCCCGCGCCAGATCGGCTTCGGGGTGCTCGGCTCGCTTCGCACGCTTTCGTTCGGCGTCTCGCCGCCGGCCTGCATCACCACAGGCAATGCGCGGGGCGCGCGCAGCCACGGAGCGGAGGGCGGAGCGCGCGCAGTCACGTGGGGCGTGACGTCGCTGCGCCGTTGCTACAGACGCTCCTCTCCTCTGCTCGCGCCGTTGCTATGGGACGGCGGACACAGGGTCGCTTATAAAGTGCATTCGCACTTAAAAGACGACCCAGGCCGTTTTCCTCAAAACATTGCCTGGCAAGTAAGCTTTACCACAAGCGCTATCATATTGCAGTGAAGTATTATTCTAGTAAGCCAATGACGCAGTGGTATAGTTCACGTAAACGAATTACGTACAGCATTATTATTATTATTATTATTATTAATATTATTATTATTATTATTATTATTATTATTATTATTATTATTATTATTATTATTATTATTATTATTATTATTATTATTAAAAAGGACGATGATGATGATGTCTTATACCGGTGCCACACGGCGCACTGATGACCGCGATTAGGCCCAATCGGGATCAAATTTCACAAACAGTAATTGGCTCCATTCTGCATCTTGCTTTAAAAGAACCAAACACTATAAAGAAATATGATCCGCGGCTGACCTGATCGCGATCAAAATTGACCGTGTGACACCGGTATTAGTCTATCCTCTCTCACACTCGCGCGATTACAAATTCGCTGTCCGACAATTTTCCAGTCGTGAAACTGGCTGATTTTCTTTTCTTTTCTTTTTTTTCAAATCCCGCAGGTGTGCCCGCAAGACCGTCCCACCGTGGCGGACATCGGGCGCTCCGAGTGGCTCCGGGGCCAGCGACTTCCCGAGGGCTACGCCCGCTACAACATGTACCCGACGCTCGACCCGGAGGCCACCGTCACCGAGGAAGAGCTCGAGGCCCGCGCGCACCTGCGCGAACTGGGCATCGGCGAGGACCTGATGCGCGACTGCGCCGACAAGGGCGCCCGCAGCGCCGTCACGGGCGCCTACCGCATCGTGCTGCACAAGATACAGACGGCCACGACCGCGGCCCTCGACAACATGGATAGCGAGTCGGCGGGCACGGCCACGGGAACACCGTCGCCCGGCACGCACAAGGCCGACCGCGTCTCCCTGGGCCCGGACAGGCTGTTCTCGGTCAAGAACCGAAAGTCCAGAGCGTGTGTTGTGCTATGAGGGCGTTGTTTTCTTTTCAAAAAGCTCCGCCGCTAAAGCGGCCTTGACAACTGCACTGGTCCATCAACTCGCGCCTGAAAACGGCATGCGCCAAAGTGACAATTTTTCCATCCGGGCAAGACATTCACAGATATTCCGTTCACTTAAGAGTGAGAAGGAGATCGCGTGCCAACTTGGAGCACTTGTTTCTTGTTTTTTTTTTTTTAGGAACTGCCAATAAGAACGCCCTAAATCATTGCTTATGTCAGGCATCCTTAAGGGTCAGTGAAGACGACCGTTTGCACAGAGAGGAGGGCGGGTTTGTACATTGCTCATTGCATTGTCCAATACTCCATGAGGCCTTGATTTAACTGAAACAAATGACGGGGCTTCTGGGCCGTACAACATGAACTCGTAACGACTCCATAAGCGTGTGCGTCGGGCCTTGGCCGGCGAGATCGACCTTGGTTGATGGACGTACAGCAATTACCAACGCTCGCGACATGGCGCTGTGCGTGCGCCAGTGACTGCAACACGTAGCCAACGACTTCGTTGGAAAAGCACTGGAAAAGACACTCGCAAAGCACTGTCGACCGGATCTCTTCTATATCAGTGTGGCCGCGGCTTTTCCACTGGCGATAGCGGTGGGTTCAAGACAGCATGTTCAGCCATATTTGTGGGAACGACTACAAAACCGACCCGTCCCTTTAACGGTGAAGATTATGCACAACAGTGAAATACAGGCCAGTGTAAATGGCCTCGTCGCTTGTCAGCAAGTGTAAGAGTATCTATATTTGAGGACAGACCCACACGGCAGATACATGTTTGAAATGTACCAGTCCTGCCAGCGAGGACAGTACAGCACGTCAAAGCCAGAACAAGCGAAGGTCCTCTCGACTACAGATCAAGGACTTGGATGCTGCACACAGCTGCATCCACCACGCCTTCCATATTTCATGTTTTGTACCGTGTGGAGATTCGAGATCGTTGCTGTGACTCTCACATAGTTCCCATCACTGTCACAGAAGCAGGTCACAGAAGACCTCCTCGGAGGTACACGTGGCTTGCAATCGGACAAGCCACACCAATCTTCGTGACGACTAACATCCGAGGTCGGTAAAAGCACGGGCAATGCGCCGCGTTAACTTCTTTTACCTAGTCGCAGTGTCCTGTATCATCGGATGCACATTACCAACAACGATCAAACTCGGTACTCTTGAATCTATAGAGTCAATTTTTCACGCGAGTAGCACTTGTCATGAGGGCGAAGGCAAGTCGCCTCTTAGAACTGCTGGCTCCATGGCTGGAACTGACGCTTGGTTCTATAGTATACATTGTCATCTTCGTCAGTGTGTCTGGTGTCTGACTGATAAAAATTCCAGCCGTCAGACAGCAAAGCTGTCGTCCCTTCACGTCGGGTGTTGCATTTCCTGTCTGATTTCGCGAGTCTTTTCTAATCATTTTGTTTGTCATATCGTTGTTCCCTCCTTACTCCCTGTTAAACTATGAGGTGCGAACCGACTGTTCTAGAGGGCGTGGGTTGCCTTACATTGCCCCCCCCGTTATTAAGCTTAAGTCTTTACTCTGCTGCTCCCAAGTCTGTTAGGCCTCCACACCCTCTTCATATCCGAGCGAGCGTGTAACGACGCTTCTCACCTTTTCCTTTCCGAGCTAGCCTCTCTCTTGCCATTCTCGGCGAGGCGCAGCCCTTTCCCCTTTCCGCAGAGCCTCACTCTCTCCCTTCAAGTCACGTGACTAGCGAACGCCAACGCCGGCACAGGGTCAACAAAACAGTTTCGCTCTAATATTCCACACGATGCTTGGCATACAGCCGCTGCAATCGCGTGGAACAAACGTGTGTTTTCACAGTGCCGTTGGCACTAGACTCGATATGAGAGATATGGCGCAGCTTTTAGGCGCACGAGTCATCGCAGAAGCTGTGGAACATGTTATCGCTCGTACGCGCTATCATGTCACAAAGCATGAAACGAAACAAACAGCGTGGGTTTTCCAAGTCCTTATCCTTTGAATATCCAACATGAACGAAGGTCCCCATGCCGAGGGCTCTCGGGGCTTAGGTGTGCCCGTTGTGCTTGCCAAAACTACGTACGGCAGAACCCGGTTATAACGAACCCTGATACACCGAATTGTGCCCCATATGCAACAACCGCGATTCTTGGTCGTGGTAATGCTACCTACATGAATTAATATCTTAATTATGATCATATAGGCGACAGACAAGATGGCATTATTTATTTGTGGCACCGACTATGGGGCAGTCCGACAAATTAAGGCTCGATTGCCTTGCTAGAACGAACTGCCGTCTCCACCTGTCAGACGTAGTCCCGCTTTCGTTGTGCCCAGGCCGTACGCAGAAAGTTGGCACCGCTATTACTGCGGTTTTGCGAGGGTTTTGGTACTCGTTCTAAAAGCCACACGAAGGACGCCTCAAGAGATGAAAAAACTTTGAACAAGGGGTTTTGCTGGAGCCAACGGTTTGACTAGTGGTCTTGTCTTCTCAAAGGCAGTTGCTGCTTTGAAGACAAGACCCCTTGTCGGAACGTGCGCTCCATCGGCATCCCCAGTTCAAGAATTTTTCACCTCTTCAAGCCTTAGTCTTTTCCTGAACTTCTGCACAGATGACGCCGTTACTTTCACTGAAAGACGCTTCCAAAATGCCCGAAAAGATCACAGCGTTAATGCGTCAATCACGTTTATATAGTCAAAGCTACAGCACGCGATTGCGTGACTGCTGTCGCGAGGGTAACGTTGCTTGGTTGTAATGTGCCGACCACAAATACAGCCGCGGAGAGCAATATGGCGGCGTGTCGACAATTTCGTAGACATGAGAAACGTCTGTATCGTTTCGTGGTTGTAACGGACCGCTGCCACAAACGCAGCCTCACTGAGCTGTGACACCACGTCATTTAATAGTACCGGAGGCCTTGCATGGAGACCCATTGGTAGTCAGTGGCATTGCTTCCAGCATCACGCGTGGGATGAGCTACGCCGCCCATACATTTTGGACTTCTATGAAGAAAAAACAAATCGCCCAAAGCTGGCAGGTTTTTTTCTGGTTGCTGTTTTGCGACTTGCTTTATATAAATTGGAGTGAACCTAAGCCACTTACACACACCCACACACACACACGCACACACTTTTCAAAATTGTTATAGAGCGTCGTCACTCTCTATAAGAGTGCATAATTGGCCAAGCTTTCACAGAGATCCAATAGTTTTTATACATGTTAAACAGGTTGTGACTTCGAAATTATTAAATGTGCGCTAATAAAGTCTGAAAAGCTTTCTAGGATTTGTAGTAAAAGAGGTAACGCTTACAATTAGCGCAGTTTTTATCATGTTTAAAGAATCACTTAAGGGCAAGCTTTCGAAATAAAAAGGGGCCCTTGGTGTCACCCTTCGGGTTTTTTTTTCCTATAAATATATTTTTCTTTGCAAGAAGACCACGAATACAGTTTTAAGAGCGCCCTCTGTAGGTCTAATTAAGATAAATTTGTGTTTCTTCATTAATAGATGCTTAAAGGGTAAACTTGTACGCCATGTTTGCAGCGTAAACCCTTCAAACGCGACAGGCACATCGTACGTACATACAATCATCAAATACACCAGAATTCAGGCAACCGGGCATAAGACACCTGGCGCCACAGAAATTTTCATCCAACCTACATCACACATAAAAGAAAAAAAAAAACTGTTGACCTGTGGTAAACTGTGCAGTCGTTCCCCCGTACGGACATTTCCGTGGTTTGTCTTTCAAATATCTATATACTATACTTGTCAGACTGTGATCTTCAGTGTTATGCATGGCGCTTGACTAAATATTTGTGGCAACATGTTGTCATTCCTTTTCACTGTTACCAGCTGCATCGTTACGTGAAGCGACGTGGAGTGTTGTCTTTTCTGTGTCTTTTTATTTGTGCGTCAAAGGGGTACTGGACCACTTTTCCAAGTAGTCAGTAGAATGACCTTCAGTATCGGATTTATAATACTGCCTCACGAATCGATTGCCGCTACAATTTCTCTAATCCGTCAAGAACGAGCGTAGTTACAGGGGACTTGTCGCACGCTCACTCTAGTCCCGACGAGCGCGCTGGAAGCTAAGCAGGGATGGATGGAATCACGGGGAAAGAAGTCACGTCAGCGCGCGTCATGACCTTGAGGCGCGTGTCGAAACGCAAGTCGCTCTCTGCCGTTGTGATTCCTGTGCGCCAGTGTGGCTCACTGTGTAATGTTAGACTATGGAGCGCAGCGCTGGCACACGGTGGCACCTCGGTGACAAGAAACGCCGCCCCAGATGTATGCTGGCTATCGGCCAATAGCGTGCTATCTGCTGTTCGACGTCGAACGGCAGGCGCCGACAGCTCCGAAGAGACGTAGCGCAGGCCTCTGTATGAAAAAGGGGACGCCTGAGAAAATGGCGACTTCGCGACTGCAAGATTTGGCTGACCTGTTCATAGCAGTGTCTGCTTTAGGCATGATGTGTTTTCTCACTAAGCCCGAGAGGTGGTTCATGACCCCTTTGACTGTCGTTGTCCCTCTATCGCGATTTTTTTCTCTTTGTTTCGGAGAGTTCGGTGTTGAAGCGAGTGTTTGATATACCAAAAACTAATTCGTCTACTGACGTTCAGGTCACTGTCGTGCTCCTTGCGTCTCACGACGCTGGAGAAATGGACGCACTGTATAGAATTTTCTTTATGTCGTGTTGTTGGTTTACTGCAGATAATGTTGTCACGTGTTCATCGCAAGAGCTGTTTCTATATGAGCAAACAGATGCAGTAATCGTTGTTACATGTACCACTGATACACAGGCTGTATCCGATCAAACAGAACCACGGCGGAACTTTCACTTCATAGCGAGTCGTTGGTTCATTGTAGATAGCGTCGTCACATTTTGTATATTATCTTCTTATCTGGCAAGTGAATTGAAGTTCGCACAAACTTTCATATAAGCATGAGCTTCACGTATACTATACAACAGGCGCGAACGCGCTTTTCTTTCTTATTCAATCTTTTTGCACAGCACTTTAGAGTTTCTACGTAACACTTTGGCCGGACATCAAGAGATATTATAGAACCAACATTCACTTTGAAATCTGCACGGAATTATATCTACATCGAAGACGAGCCAATAATAAATTATGTGCCAAACATGCCAGTGTTTGTCATTTCTTCTACGTAACCATTGAATTGTTTTCGGTCGAGGCAATGTTTCTTTTTTTTTTCTGTACACAGCAGACAACGAATTTTCGTAGTCGTAGAAACAAGTGTTCACGCTTCTCTTCTAACTACGCATCAGCAATAGGCTGCTTTAAATAAATTTTGTTACGATGTCTCCATTTCAGAAGCCGCTTTCGAAGCGGCCCTGGCGCGCTGTTACCTCACTCTACCTCCACCCCCCCCCCTTTTTTTTACTGCTGCTTTTGCAACGCCACGTATTTATGTCGCAATATCAAAAAGGTCACTGCTGGGAATCGCTGTCTACATCAACGTAGCATTTTCATAAATGTAAAGAGGAACGATTAACGAAAGTACAGCCATATAATTGCGCCTCATATACGACCTGAGTACGTACATTTGTGACAGTTTACGGCACTCGAAGAAAAATTCGCGCACCACGTCTTTCGTAAATTTTGCTACTAATTATAGCGCGGAGGAGGGGGGGGGGCAGTTGTCATGGGAACGATGATAATTAGTGCGGAGCTTCGCCTGTTCCACGCCTTTTATGCTTTAAAACGTTCTAAACTCTATTAACTACAATTCTAATTAGCCTTTCTTGCCCTAAATTTCGAAGCAATCATTGCTATTTTTGACCAGCGCAGAAGCCAATAAGCATGGGCGGCGCCATGTACTCTAAATACGAAGCATTTCTTTGCGTACCAAAGGCCCTTTGGCCATTTCTATCTATCTATCTAGCCGCCTATGAGTTTGTGCTCTCGTGGCCATCTCCTTGACTTTGTATCTACCAAAATTAGCATGGAAGGACATTAGTGTATCACGAATGATTAATGGTTATCCCGGCCGCGGCGGTCGCATTTCGATGGAGGCGAAATGCTAGTGGCCCGTGTACGATGTCAGTGCACGTTAAAGGGACTGTCTACCGTTCTTCATCGCTTTTTTGTTTTGTGCCGCAATAGAAAGCGTACCGTCTGAAGTGTCCAACCTTGCAGCGGTTTCTCTGGAAAGTGAGTAGAAATTTTTAGAACAGAATTTTTCGATCAGCCTTCGCTCCTCTACCATTGGCGTGAAACATGCCCACAGCACTGGTTGGTGGACGCGATGACGATTGTAGTGCCGGTAAAAATTAAAATCGAAAGCACGTGTGATTTTTGTAGGATTACTTTATTTTCGCTGAACTCTAATGTAATGAATGGAACAGTCGTTTTCAGCGCGCTAGCAGTTAAATGAAGCCTTATTATACGATTACAGAACACTTGTTTTGCTGTTGTCGCAGTGTATGCGTTTATTTTAGCACTGCTGCCGCAATCCAAGCCAAGTTGATTCATCAAAAAGAGGCGATAAATGCACGCCTTCACAGCACAGCACGTGTAAGACATCCAAACAACAATACAGCGGCACAGTACGACGAGCGCGGAGGGCCGCATGGCATAGCGCATGAGTTGAAGTGGACGAAATCGAAGACGGCCCCGCAAGCAGCGCCACCGGGCGCCTTTTTGGATGCGTTAGAAAAAAAAAGTAAAAAAAAACCTTCTGACGCAACCGAAAGCTGCCTCAAGTGCGTAAAATACAATTTCTAGTTATACATGTTTGTTTTTAAGCAAAATGAGTCTACCTGCGAGGATTTCTTGTCCTACTAGTCATTGACCACATCGCTGTTGGGTGACGCTAGCGGTCATTCTTTCACAATTTTCAGCATCAAATTAAATATATAATTCCTTTTTTATGGGGCAAAAGCATGCTCGTTGCCGCCGATGTGACGAACGATCTTCTCATTTTCACCACAATCAGAAATTTTTTTCCGAGCCGTAGACAGTCCCTTTAAAGGGGTCATGAAGCACCCCTTGGGCTGATTGAAAAAACACATCCTGCGGAAAGCTGACACGGCTATGAACTGCTCTGCCAAATATTACAGTCATGCGCGCCGCGTAATGGCCACAAGCGGAGCGCGAAGTTGCCGTTTCCCCAGGCACCCTCTTTTCAAACAGAGGCCGGTTCTCACTCTCGTCGGTGGGCGGGGCGTCTGTCCGCTGTACGTCGCAAGAGACATAGCATGCTTATTGGCCGATAGCCGACGTAAATCGAGAGCGGCGTTCGGATCAGATGCGCTTCTTGCCGCGGGGTGCCGCCACTTGCCGGCGCCGCACTCCTCAGTACACGGTAGCCGCACTCGCGCAAGCGAATCACAGCGGGCGAGCGATCGCGTTTCATGACGCGCGCTGGCGTAACTTCTTTCCCCCATGCCATCCCTCCCTGTCTAGCTTCCAGTGTGCTCGTCGGCACGAGAAAAGAGAGAAAGCGCTGGGAGCGTGCGCCAAACCCCCGTAACTCCGCTGATTCTTGACGGATTCGAGAAATTTTTGCGGCAATCGATTCGGGAGGCAGTACACTCCGATACTGAGGCCATTAGATCATTACTTGGAAAAGTGGTTCATGACCCCTTTAAAGAACACCACATGGTCGAAATTTCCGGAGCCCTCCACTACGGCGTCCCTCATAGTCATATCGTGGTTTTGGGACGTTAAACCGCAGATATGATTATTATTAACGATCGGTGGGTCATCAAATGAAATACGTGGCATGACTGTCGCGTACGTAAATGAGTAACGTGTGGCGCCTACCCGCATACTACCAGCCCATAGAATGCGGGTATGCGCCACAGGTGATTTCACAGTATATCGACCCAGGAACGCCGAGAATAGACTTTAGAAATCTTAACAAGACAGCTTTCAGGAACCCGTGTCTCACAAAATCCGGTGCCGGCGTTGGCAGCGTTGTCGGAGGAGCGAAACGTCCCGATAGATGCGAAGGATAAAAAAAAATTACACCATCTCCCGTTAAAGGGGACCATGAGACGATGCGAAGCAGCGTTTCAGCAGCAGCAGATTGTGCCAGTGGGCACAATCTGCTGCACAAGAACACATTAACGAAAGTTACGCATGCTATTCACATGACTGCACCATAAAGTGCGCTTAGTTTCGATAATACTCACGACTATGCTCTAAAGTTAGTGCTGTCGTTACGTCAGACCATGAGTTACCCTTTAAGCGCCAGTGTTGTCGACGTGCCTGGTAAGCCGACGATGTGCACACAGCTACTACACTTACAAAAACACATCGATCCACCTAGTAACGCTTGGCTGAAAGCCATAATATACAGCATAGAAGTAATCGCTGACTGCTTCGCATGAAACCTATTCCCACAACGCGTGAGATCTGCCGAATTTTTTTTCTGGGAAACCGGCCTGCAATTTTGTCGTTGCAGCAGCGTAGTATGTGCTTGTCAGTCAAGGTGTAGTCTCCAGAGTTACTATATTATGCGAAGGATAACACAAAACCCCATTTCTTGCCACGATGGCGAAACTACAAGATGCGCGCGCTTCAATAAAAGCAGTTTCTGAAAAGTCATATTAAACCAGCCAAGTAGCACCATTGGCTTTTTTTTACGAGAAAGAAAGGAAGGGAAAAAAAGTCGCCCGCATCTTCCCACGGGGGGAACTCGAGTAAATGCGTCGCAGAGTGGTGGGGGTATCGCGTGAATGTTGCGTAATTGGGTATGGTTGGGGAATGCTCAATTGTTACACGATGCGCACACCAAGTGCGACTTTAACGGCTCCAGCGTGCACGAAGTTCCGGGTCCGCAGCTCGCTTCAAACGCTTGCGTTCAGCGTCGTATGCTCGTCTCTTCGCAACCTTGTCTTCTGCGTTGCTGTTGTTGACGGCGACGACGGTGAGGGTGGGGTAACGTTGCCTTCAACGAGTGGTGGGACGCTGATTGAAGGTACTGTTGCTTCCATCGCATCTACTCGAGTCAATCAAAGCGTCAAGTCAAGCGAAAGCCAAGTAAAGACGCCCTTGACTGAATTCCGAACGCGCGCTCCGCCGCTTATTCACACACCGCCCGCGTTCGAGAGGAGGGAGAGAGGAGGAGAGGAGGAGAGGAGGGACGGAGGAAGGGAGAGGAGAGGCTTGCTGCCGGCACGAGACGAGCCGAGAATGCCAGGCACTGCGCCGTGCTCCCTATTGGGCTGCAGAAATTAGGTGCCTTTTTCCTTTCCTCTGAACCACTTAAGAAGAAGAAGAAGAAGAGAATGCGCAGTGGGGGTGTGGACGGCGCCGCCGACGCCGCAGGTGCGACTAAGAAATGCTCCACATTTAAAACAAGCGGAAAGACATGGAGGTTAACCAGTTCTCAGACCGGCTGGCTACCCTGTGCTGGAAGAAGGTATACGTTAACACAACCACCTGGTAAATGTACTCTTCCATGCGAAAATTCCGCAGGCACAGATACTAACTCAAGCTTTTTCAAATCCATCTACCTCTTTCAATGTTTCGAGGCGATGGTACTGGCGAAATCGTAATGTGACACATCGCATTGCAGTTTGGTTCATGTACGACCGTCCACGTGACTTCCACCACTTGCTCTTGCCAGTTGGCATAAATATGCAGTCGGCAAACTTGCCGCTTCGCGTGAATCTGGCGAAAATAGCAGCAGCGTGCGGCTGTGGTTTCAGATTCATGTTCACGATTCTTCCGCCATGCGGCGTGCGCGGCACGCGTTTCGCGACAACGGTGACTATGACGTCACTTGGTTTTGTTTTAATGCTTTCTTTTTATGATTTGCAGCACATAAGTCTAAGTCCCTAGGTTTCCCCTCGCCCTAGAAAAAAAAATCTAGGGACCTTATGCAGCACATCTGACGACAAATGAACCCTTTACGCTTTGCTCATTTTTAACGCATGAACCTTTCCCCACTTTAACTGACTGTGTGAAGACAGTTCGCTGTACCGCAAGAAAGATGCGGTGTGCAGTATCCAATAAAGTTGTTTCCATCCATCAGCAATAAAGTTGTTTCCATGTGCAGTATCACGAAATGCGAGTGACTTTTTTTTTCACGATCAACACATACACGTGTCGTCACGGTTTAGCCATAAGCCTATGGAACAAGCACCGTACAATCCACATCGGACTCCGAACGACGAAGAGCATTCAGTGTTTTTTTAAAGGGACCGACAACTGCCCAGAACATGAAATGAGATGACTGCACTGATGAAAAAATTGTCCGTCGCATTGACTCAAACCAACCCTGTTTATCTCGTGAGAGGTGGATTTATATTTTTATTTCTTCAATGAAAGTCGCTAAAAATGACCTTTGGCGCCTCTGGCGGCAAAATCTAAAATGGGTCCGTGAAGGCCGGTCACGTGACCGTTGATTGGTTGTACGCGTTCGATGACTTTTCTGTTAGTACTGAAATATTGTTCATTTCTTTATATTAAAAGATATTACTCCATAAAAATGTACCTATAGGCCTGCGTTAGTTGTATGCAAAAAAGTGCCGCTGCCTTCGCATGGCGTAGGCAGCCTTGACACAGGCGCAGGCAACCTTGGGCGCAGGCGCACACAGCGCTGTACAAATACCGAGAAGGTGTATAAAGCCACGTCATCTCATTGTAACAGCTTGCTATTTTCAAAAATGGTTGGAAAGCTCAAAATAAAGGTGGTTAAGCATAGTTACAATAACTCCTGCGAAAGCCGAACAACGACAGCTTTCACAAGGGCTAGCGGCATCGCTATCGATTCTCAGCGTTGCTGGCAAGCCTTCATGCGTGTTTGGAGCCTTTCAGATCGAAAAATACTGCTTATAAAATAACTACGTGCTTTTAGTACAAACCACTGCAGCTACAAACGCTACGAAGGGTAAGCTTCCTGTCGCGCCGTAAAAAACTGGGTCGAGAAAAATCAGTTGTCGATCCCTTTAAACACACCAAAGATTTTAAAAATAAGGACGAAGAAAGATACACACAACACGAGTTGAACTTCAATTTTAACGCTTGCGGGGCGCAGTGCGCACATCTGCTCGTCGTTCTGCAGATCATGTGCAACTGACTAGCCTGCCAGCATCCCCTAAGCCTTCAGTGTTCGAAAATTTCGCGCTGAAATAAAAGTAACGGCCGTGTATCCAATGAGACGCGGCCGCCGCAATGCCGAGATTCATTTATCTGATTCAAACGAGCTTGCTAAATAAAACCATAAATGGACGTGCTACCTACTCGGCCGGGTCGTCGCTCGTTTGCGTCATTCCGAAAAGCCCACAATTCTACAGATGCGCAAATGAATAAATGCGGGAACAAAAGAAGAAAACCCGACGCAAAATAAACCGAACACCACACCGACGCTCGCGAAATTTCTGGGCACACAAAAAAAAAAAACGCCTCGCCACCGCCCACCTGAAAACAAACAAAAACGCACGCGTGCTTTTGACCACGTGACCCCTCTGAACCAGTCGGCATTCGCGTTGAGTGACTCAGTCTCGCGCTCTCTCTCCGATTCTCGATTGTTCGAGATCACCCGCGAAGCGAACGCGCGCCTGTGTAAAAGCGAGCGGGAGTGCGCCGTTCGGTTCAGATTTTGTCAGTTCGTCAGACCAGCGCTGGTGAGACTCAACGTTGAGCGTGAAGATTTGCATTTGCCTGAACGCATCCACTGTCATCGAGCAGCAATAATGGCTCGGTTTCCGATGTTGTACGGGGGCAACTGGGGTCCCTCCGAGTTCGCCTTCAATGACGGCTTCAGATCCAGGCTCCATGAATACCTTGACGGTGAGCTGTTCGACCCTTCGTCCTTCCACCAGCGGTTCCACCTGGAGCCCGGCCGGTTGGGTGGGGCCGTCGCCGAACCGCTGCAGAACCAGCTGGGCGAGACCGGTGTTCGCACCGGTGGCAAGTTTGTCATCAAAGTTGACATCCGGCACTTCTCTCCTGAAGAGATAACCGTCAAGGCTAAGGACAAGAGCGTCATCGTCCACTGCAAGCACGAAGAAAAGGCGGAAGACCGCGGTTGCTACGTGCAGCGCGAGGTCACCTGGCGCTACGACTTGCCGGAGGACGTCGACCCGCAGTCGGTCATATGTCAGCTGACCCCGATGGGCTACGTCACCCTGGAAGCCCCTCGCAAGAACCCCCCTCCCAAGGTGGAGAAGAGCGAGTGCATACCCATCGAGGTTTGTCACGAGTCCAGCGGCAGTGGTGACAAGAAGTGAGCACTAACCTTTAAGTCTAGCTGCTCGGAGATTGAATTCCTTCTGTGTTGGTGAGACTGGGCATCTGTGACTTGGAGTGTCGCCGCTGAGCTAGCGGCTGCTTCGGAACGCTGGAATACCAGCGTAACCAAAGCGGGAAGATCAACTTGTTGCGAGCTGGTATCGAAGGGAGCTTTGCAGGGACCTTTTTTGTTTTGCTTTTTGTAGTGTATGAACTTTGGTTGTGCTCATAAAGTTACATGTTTGTTATGCTGTTAATAAAGTTTCTTTGTATTAGAGTGCAGTGTGGTAATCTTGGGTTGTGAGCCTGTGCGGGCTGCCGCCGAGTTGCTTGACCCGCGTAAATTGAAATTTGTGTAGTGTGTGTCAGCAAGTGCTTATTTTAACTCTGATACTGCACTATGCAAGTTTACTCAAATGTAGTAATTATTCTATGTGAGCATGACTTACACTATGCAGCAATTACTAGGAGGAAGGTAATGTTATTTATTGGCATAGTTCTTCAAGGCTGTGCTTTCGGTTTGACCCAATGTAGCTTATTGAAAACTGCATCTTAAATTTGGCAGGGTGAAGTAACATGTTTCGAAAAATGACAGGCAGCACTGTGGAATGTACCGATATTCAAGTTATGATTGTGGCACGCTCTCTTCTTGTTTTATTTTGATGTATTCGGGCTTGACCAGCAAGGACGGTTATCAACGCTTGACGCTGACCGCGCCGCAGTGTTCGAGAACTTTCGCGATTGTAAGAGATCGTTTTGTTAAAGGGACTGTCTACCGCTCGGAAAAATTTTTCTGATTGTGGTGAAAATGGGAAGATCGTTCGTCACATCGGTGGCAACGAGCATGCTTTTGCCCCATAAAAAAAGGAATTATATTTTTAATTTGATGTTGAAAATCTTACCGCGTCTGGTGTTGGTAACACCCACGTTGCTGTTGGCGTCGTTACGCAACTATAAACAAGTGGTAACATAATACATATAGGACTGTTTCACATACGACTGTGCGTATACCACTTCGACATTTCTTTACCGTCATTCCGTAACGTTTCGCTCAATGGGAAAAATTACGCCAGAGTCACCATTCCGCGCATGCTTCGCATAACATCGATTCCCACGGTACGTGGGATCTGCCGATTTTTTTTTTTTTATGCATCCAAAAAGTCGCCCGGTGGCGCTGCTTGCGGTGCCGTCTTCGATTTCGTCTGCGTCAACTCATGCACTATGCCATGCGGCTCTCCGCGCTGGTCGAACTGTGCCGCTGTATTGTTGTTAGGATGTCTCACATAGAATAGGCAACCTAAAGTTTGCGCACGCGACGCCAGCGCCGAATGCTCCCCTGGCGGACCCGCGGAGCTCTTGAAGGTCGCGTCTGCGCAGGCGCGCGCCTGTGTTCTCTACGGCGCGAGCGCGCGCGACCGCACCAACCAGGAAATCGGGCACGCAGTACTGCTGTGTTGTTGATTGCCACAACATTTTCGAAAAACACGAAAGGTCGAAGGCCGACCGTGAAGTTCTACAGATTTCCGAGGAAGTGGTACGAGAAGGACAGACGACAAGCATGGATAACTGCAGTGCGCCGGGTCAAGTAAGTCGCATAATTCCGCATTCGCCTGCCATGTCGCGACCGCTGGAAGAAACGCACTAAGCCTGTTTTTAGCGTGCGGCCGCTTTGTTTAGTCGTGTCGCATAGTTTAATGCACGACGGCCCCATTTGTATAAAGACGAAATGCAAGAACACCATTGTTACCACGTGCTTCGATTTTTTTTTATTTCACGTTGAAGAATCCCCTCTAACTCGACGTCGTAAACGATCTTGTCGGACACCTGCGACACGCACTTGGCTTTCACTGTGACATCACCGTCGACAATTTGTTCAACGTCGTACACATGTGGAAGCAGACGCTCCCCTTTTTGAGACCCCGCCGCCACGAAAAAAGCTGTCGGCGTCGGCAATCTTCTCGAATCCACATTGCAATCTCTGCATCGCTGTTCCGCAAGCAGGCGACCTGCCGCCGTCGAAAACTGGTCGCCGTGAGCACGCGCAACGAAGGAAAGCGCGGGCGCATCAACGTAAACAAAGCTGAGACTGCGCCACGACGCGACCGCGTGGCGCGTCATTTCCACATTGGGGACGCTGTTAGCAGGCGCCGTAGCGCCCCCTGGCCCAGGTTTTCTCGTCTATATGCTGCGCTGTGAAGGCGCGCATTTATTGTCTTTTTGATGAATCGACTTGACTTGGACTGCGGCAGCAGTCCTAAATTAAACGCATAGACAGCGATTACAGCAAAACAAGTGTTCTGTAATCGCATAATCAGGCTTCATTTAACCGCCGCTAGCGCGCTGAAAATGACTGTTACATTTATTACAATAAGGGTTCAGCGAAAATAAAGTAATCCTACAGAAATCACGTGTGCTTTTGGTTTTAATTTTTACCGGCACTACAATCGTCATCTCGTCCACCAACCAGTGTTGTGGGCATGTTTCACGCCAATGGAAGAAGACCGAACGCAGATCGAAAAATTCTGTTTTAAAAATTTCTACTAACTTTCCAGAGAAACCGCTGCAAGGCTGGACACTTCAGACGGTACGCTTTCTATTGCGGTACAAAACAGAAAAGCGATGAAGGACGGTAGACAGTCCCTTTAAGATTGCGCGCAGGACACGAATAGTCTAGATTATTCCAGAGTTTGCGCGACCACCAGTGATAAGATGTATAAAAGACGCGTCACAGCCATGAGCAGTTTTTCGACGGCCGACGCCCAGTTCGCCGTTATCAGTGTACAGCGTGTATTGCTGTACTTTGTGTTTTCATTTCCCGGCCACAAGTTCAGCCAAAAAAGAGTTTCATCTTGACCACGCCAGCTGTTGTCTTCGCCAACGTCACGACCACGTGACACCTGATGGAGGTGCTGCTAGAGTGTACTCTAGCAGCACCTCACACTCACACCAACACTCTAGTGCTGCTTCATGATCCGGACGCCACCGCGGGGCTCTGAGCCAAGCCCAAGCCGCGAAGAAGACGACGCTAAAGACAAACCGGACCATCGAACTAGCCGCCGGCAGCAGGGACTACACCCAGAGTACGGGCTCCTTCCCGAAAACACCAGGCAGCCGAAGACCGTCACATCGACCGCCGAGACGATGACAGCCACTCCCCCCCCCCCCTGTCGCCTACAACGGTCGTGATGCAACAGCCAAGGGAGCCACTGACCATCAGAGTGATCGTGCGGGAGGAGCTGCGCGAGCTGGTATACCTTCGGCGCAGCCTCAAGTGGATTCGATCGCCGACATGGTCCGCGAGGAAATCCAGCAGTCGCTGGGCACCCCCGATTCAGCGCAGCCGCAGCTGCAAGCAATGAGCTATGCTGCTGCAGCCCGACGCAACGCCCCCCCTCCTCGCCCACTTCAAGACGCCGCACCGCCCCATTAGTTCGGCCGCCATGCACCACCACCGCCGACGTCATACCGCCCGCCAGCCGGCCAGCGATACATGCCGAGGAAGACCGATGTTTGGCGTGTCCCCGACCATCGCCCACTCTGCTACCATTGCGGAGAAGCTGGCCACACCTACCGCCGCTGCCAGTACCGACAGATGGGATTGCGTGGGTTTGCCATTGACGCGCCGCGTTCACAGCGGGGTGAACGACCACGCGACATTGCCGACTACCTCGCAGGAGCACAGTGGACACCCCGACAACCTTCCCGTTTGCCGTCGCCAGGCCGCTACGTCTCTCTCCAACGCCGACCATACACTGGCCTAACTCGGGGCCGGTCACCTAGCCCGTATCCGGAAAACTAAGGGCAGCAACCGATGGAGGTGCGGTTGCTGTACAACGAAATACCGAAGATCCTCCGCCGCGGATGACGACGCCACGACGAAACCTTCAGGACGTGACGCGAACCAGACAGAGCCCCGACGACGAAACCTCGCGGACCGAAGTAGACCTGACGACGCAACGGGGAAGCAGCGGAACAAACCGACGTAGCCGTGACCCGACGCCACGACCTAACTGTAACGCGAGACGACGAACTAGCGACCTCGACATTCTTATCGACGGTCACAGCTCTCGTCGACACCGGCCTGGGAAGGCCCCGAAATCCGGACAACTGGAGGTCATCTAGTAAAGCCGGAGGGAATCTGCACAGCTAGACTCACCATTAACAACCGGATTTATCCCGTGAACTTCGTAGTCCTGCAGCGTTGCTCGAGAGATGTTATTCAGGGGCGTAGCCAAGGGGGGGGGGGGGTTGGGGGGGTTCAAACCCTCCCCCCCCCCGAAATTTTTCAGTTTTGCTTGGGTATATAGGCAAGCACTCATACAAACGCACGCACGAACATACATAAAGTATGGTTGAACCCCCCCCCCCCGAAAAAAATTTCTGGCTACGCCCCTGATGTTATTCTTGGTATGGACTTCTTAAGCCTTCATGGTGCGGTCATCGATCTGAGATCCAAGTCGATAACACTATCCCCAGAAAAAGCACTACCGCCGTACACGCCGCCAGGGAAGCGCGCCTTGAATGTGCTGGAAGACCAGGTCACCATTCCGCCTCTATCCAACGTCATCACTTCCGTCGGCACTGAAGAACCCGCAGACCTTGAAGGCGTCATTGCGGGCGATCAGCAACGCTTCTGAACCGTCAGATTTGCGTCGCAAGAGGCATAGCCGAGCTGCGCGATGGCAAAGCATAGGAGTGCTGAGAAACTTCAGCCACGAATATAGACACCTCAACATTCGTACGACGGTCGCCTACATCGACGAATTCGTGGACTCCAGCAATGCTTTCGCCCTCTTCGATGCTACCGAACCTGCTTCGCAGGATCGAGGTCTCCAAACAGATTTCGACGTGAACCCGAGCCTCCCAATGCGCAAGCCAGACCAGCTTAAAGCCCTGCTCCTGCAATTCATGGACTGCTGCTTGGTCGTCAAGAATTCGACAGACCAGTCGCGAAACATCGCATCATAACAGAACAAGGTGCTCGACCAATCAGTCAGCCCGTACCGAGTTTCGACGCGAGAACGCGAGGCCGTTAAGAAACAGGTCGTCGAAATGCTACGCGACGACATCATCCAGCCGTCGAAGTCTGTGGGCATCCCTCGTGGTGCTAGTGAAGAAGGATGGGACTCTATGCTTTTGCGTCGATTCTCGTAGCCTGGACATAGTCAGGAAGGACGTGTATCCCCTTCCCCGGATAGACGACGCCCTGGATCGATTACACAGCGCAAAGTACTTTTCGTCGATGGACCTCAAGACCGGTTACTGGCAAATATAAGTCGACGAGAGAGACCGAGGAAAGACTAACACCAAACGGCCTGCTTGAGTTCAAGGTCATTGCTGTGTTGTGGGTGGCAGTCCCGACGCAGCAGCAGTCGAGGAAGACCGGAGGTGACGCCAACCAACCACGAACACGCGGTTTGGCGCGAAGCGCCAAAGAACGAAACGTCCGCACTCCAAGAGTACTCTTCACACACTGCCTTTATTTACACGTCGCCTGTTGAAACATGAATGCCAGAGCGGCGCCCCCTGGCATTCTCAGTCAATTCAGAAACCGAAACATATCATGAAATGTCAAACCGAAACTGGTTAATATAATCACAACACAACAACCATCCCCTCCTCGAAAGAAAGTCAGTTTATGAAGCACTAAAACACTGAACAAAGAAATGACACATGATAATGCACACAGAAGTCAGTCCATGTCTTATGACATTAACACTGCACCAACACAGTAACGAAACAAGGTTGTAGAAATAAGTTTGTCGTGACGTTGAACTATTGAACATGATTGAACATAACCCTCATAACGATGCGGCTTCTGACGCTTCCGCTTAGAGCGGCGCCTATGAGGTGTAGAAGGAGGTGACTGCACCCTGATCACTTGAGCTCTGATGTGACCCATCAAGAGTGGTAGAAGAATGTGAAGGCTCTGAACGAACGTCTAAGTTCGCGGTCTCATCACCTGAGCTCGCAGCGTGAGCTTCAACATGACTTTGTGGACCGGAGTCCGGTTTAACGGCCTGAGCCGTATTGAAAGGTTCGATGTGAACCGTATCATTTGGTGCATTTGTGCCAGCTACACCTGCTGGTAAGTCCTCCCCACTTGACGAAGAATTGTCTGTACATGGAGGCCACATGTAGAAGTCTGATGCGTCACTAGAAGGCGTGGAGGAAAAGTGATGGGAGGGCGCTTTAGGTGTTGAAGCCGAATCCGTATGGAAGATAACAAGGCGTGAAGCGTTCCATATGTTGCCATCACTTAAACGAAAAGAAGTTGGGCTAACCTGCTCCAATACTTTGTAAGGGCCCCGATACTTGGGGCGTTTGCCCGGCACACGAACCTTGACTGAATCGCCAACCCGCCCTTTGAATGCCTTAGCACCTCGACGGTTTTCTACATACTGCTTCATTGCTTGTTGACGAGAAAAAACTCTGTTACGAAGTTGGTTAGGTGTGGGAGCTGCAGTGTTGCGATGCAGCAGCACTATGTCGAGAGCAACTCGCAGTTGCCTACCATGAAGAAGTTGAGCAGGAGACACTCCAGTAGTGCCTTGCGGTGAGAACCTGTATGAAGCTAGACATTCAGTCAAAACTTGTTTGAGGGAACGGTGTTCCAATTGGGCAATCTGGATATGTTCCTTCAGAACGCGATTGAATCGCTCGATTTGCCTATTTGATTGGGGATAGAAGACTGATGAATTCAAGTGCTTAAAACCTCGTTGCGAAAGGAAAGTCTCGAACTGCTGAGACTGAAACTGCGGACCATTGTCCGTAACTATAGCCTCAGGGAAACCTTCCTGGCTGAAGATTGAAGACAGAAATTCTATGATGACCTCAGAAGTGACTGTATGCGTGAAACAGACCTCTGGCCATTTGGAGTGATAGCCAATGAGAGAAACAATGAACCGAGCATTTTGCGGAACATTATGCAAGGGACCAATGATGTCCATGCCGAGTTTCTGCCAAGGCCGATCAGGCCGACTCGCTGTAACGGAGAGAATGTAGGTTTGGCAGATTTATCAGCTGCCTGACATACGTGGCAGCTATACACTGCATGCTCAACCTGTTTGTCTAAGGCTGGCCACCAGTACCTGTCTCGAAGCTTCTGTTTGGTGCAAACAATGCCTGGATGAGCCTCGTGTGCAAGTTGTACGAGCCTGTTACGGAAAGAAGCAGGGGGAATCACGCGTTCACCGCAGAAAAGCAAGTTCTCGATGCAAGAAAGTTCCTGTCGAACTGCGAAGTAGGGCAAAAAATCAGGAGCAAGAGCACTTTTGGAAGGCCATCCTTCGCTTGCATATTTGAGAACTTGAGACAAAGTGGAATCTGCAGCTGTAGCTGTCTGAAGCTCAGCTTTAGTAATGCAAGAAGTGACCAAGGAGACAACTTCCTCATCCCGCTCTTCAGTAACCGGTATCTGAAGAGGAAGGCGCGACAAGGCATCAGCAACCACGTTATTGGAACCGTTACAATACTGAACACTGAAGTTATAAAACACGAGTTTTGCACACCAGCGAGAAATGTAAATGGGGCGGCGGCCTTCGGGTCCTGCAGAAAGACGAGCAGTTAGTACCTGGCGATCTGTACGTAATGTGAACTGCCGGCCCCACTAGTAAACATGCCACTTTTTGCAGGCAAAAAGACCAGCAAGAGCTTCTCGCTCGCCTACTGAATACCTGCGTTCAGCAGGCGCCCAATGGACCACACTTATCCACTGGATGTCCGATTTAGAGCCGAACGTCCACGTCCGGGAAATAACATCCGTCGTACAAACGGAGGACGTACATTTTCGGATGTAAAGAAACGTCCGCACTCTAAAATACGATGGAAGTCCAGTGGATGTTTGATTGCGGATTTACCAGCAGCGAGCGTCCCGCGGATGTCCTTCCACGGACATTAATTGGTTTACGGTGGAGCTAAATGCTATGATCACGATGATTTCAGTAATATGTAAAACATCAGCAAAAGTCGTTTGATTTTTACATTGAAAATGACTGCCACTGTAAGTCATACTGCAAAACCACCTCCTGGCGTAGTGCTCAAGAAAAGATTAAATCTTCTAACCACCTATTTTTAATTGTTTTTCGAAAACCGGAACAAAACGGCTAAAGAAAACCTGTACTCGCTGAACCGGTGTTTTGGTCAGTCTTGTCGCTGTACGTTATTGTGGCGTTTCGGTTTCGCGTTGCCCGTTCACCTCCAATCGTCATGGCCATCAACAGTGAGAACCGACGGAACTATCGTCGAGTGGACGGAACAGCAGCTGGGCTTTCTCGCGCGCCTTTCGAGACGCTACAAGTGTCGCACCACATCAACTGTGCGCATTGGGAACACGGTGAGCGAATTTTTATTCTGTGCATGTGGTTAGAGGGCCATTTTTTGCACGGGGAGTGCTGACGCCATTAACAAAACTGCGGTTAGGCCTACCGTCACAACTCGCGTACTGCAAGTCAAACTTTTGTTCTGGCTTCCTACGCACGTCGCGACCACCTGACGGGGGTGCTTGCGAGAAGACAAGCAAGGAGACTAAGAAATTGATTGAAGTTTTTGCGAATTGTTGTAAACACAACTGTCTTTGTTCCGAGGATTCCTTATTAAGCGTACCGAAGCATCATGGTCAAGCGGTCAGGACAGCTCAGAAAGCTTAAATCTCATACGTGAGCTCTGAATAAAAGGACTGCCGCGAATACCTAGCACCCGCAGACACCGATGACGGAGAACAATGTACAGATGTCGCTTGAGAACTGCTCACATTTGTGCGTACAGTAGTGACAGTGATGAAGAGCGCGAAAGCGAACTCCCATAGAAAGTGCAAACGCATGCAGTCGCCGAGGTGTTCCTTCCATAGACATGGGTGTCACTTCCACGCAACAGCATTGTCATAAACCAGTAGAACAAAGGTAGGCGTATAAAATGAGTAAGGAAGAATAGGCATACCAGTGTGGTGCATTAACAAGGTAGTAACAAGGCACAGATAACGAACAACAATAGGATAAGTAGAGGCAAAGAGCGCTGATTTGCTGGTGCCTATCCCGACCTTTTAATGTCTATGCGCTGTTAATACCTTCGTAATGGATCCTTACCAACTCGCCCAACCTTCATGCGTGGATCAGATTTTACTGCACAAGTGTGCAGTAAAATTAGCTGCCTAGATCACCACTCGTCCCTTGAGGTGGTCATTCAAATAGGCTATATTGTGCGATGTCTTGATGATTATCCACAAAGTAAGCTTGCACTGTTTTGTTTTCCCGTACCTCACACGTTTATAATCACTGTGCACCTTTATGTTTCTGCAGAACAAGTGGAGGCTATTGTCATTACCATTGGGTTGCAAATGATTGGAGCCATGATCAAGGGACTGTAGGTGCATCTGAGAAAAGTTCCTGCTTGGTTGTGTATGCCTGTGCGACTGAACCTTGTGCAACTTTGGGAATCTTCTGCGGACTGTGCAACAACAAGGCATGTTCTGTAGACTGAAGGCAGCTACCCCATGGTATTTTTTTTTTAATTTTTGGAGATATTTTCACATTCCTATTGATAGCTTGCATGTGGTTTCATGGATTCAGGTTCTTAACATGCTGTATTCCAACACGATCGCTTTGATGACATCTAGGTAGCTTAATTAGGTCACGGTTAACCGGCTTCGATGTGGTCACCATGCCGCTGGATTGTTCTGGGCTCTGTGCATGCATAAGAAAGAACCTGATGCGGTGTACTGATAACATTAACGTGACATGGCAATTACAGTGAGGTCACTGCAAGCCATGCGTTGCTTCTTTTTATTGTGCCTCTGTACAAAATATGTGCGTGAAAACCACAACATTAAGTACGAGATATTTTTTGCCTAAATTTCTGTTTGTCCTATATGTGTATCTATTTGTTGACCCCCCTGTTAGCATTGAAGATGCCAGTGCATGGTTCATACACAGTGTAGAGTGCAAGCAGTTTTTTTTAACTTTCATTTGTCATCTGCATTGCATCACGTAGCACTACCTTGACGTCACTGCGAAGCCGCACTTTTGTGAGACCAGTATTCAGCCCTCCTGTAAAATAACCTGCAAGAGCCTGTTAATATACATAATTTTACGTCACGAAGGATTCTGTTATCTTCTACATAATATACGTTGCTGTTATTGCATAGCCATACTTTTGTGAGACCACAGTGTTATGCATATAATTTAGTGTGAGATACCTTTACCACGTCTTATTTTTTTCGTGTTTGTGTTTTAGTCACATATACCGGGTGTGCCAGCTATCTTTAGCCAAGGGTTAAAAAATACAATATTAGAGGCAGGTGAGTGAAATCAATTGCAAATTGCTGATAGCCACCTTGCGAACCAGACAATTTTTTGTTACGTAATTTATTAGTTTATTAATTAGGATTATTTAATTAAGTTGCTAATATTGGCTTTAGGCAAGAAATGCAACTTGCAAAGTTCGAGAGCGTCTTCAGAAACCCCCCTTGCATAATTTGCGATAAAGAAAGTCTCACGTGTACAATTTTTTCCAAGCTGCAAAAAGAACCACGTGGTTAAGCCACAGCTGAGAGCAGCATTACGTGGTTCTTTTTGCAGCTTGGAAAAAATCGTATATGTGAGACTTTCTCTATCGCAAATAATGCAATGGGGGTTTCTGAAGACACTCTCGAACTTTGCAAGTCGCATTTCTTGCCTAGTCAATATTTAACAATTTAATTCATTAATCCTAATTAACAAATTAATCAATTACGGAACAGAAAATTGTCTGTGGTGTGCAAGGCGGCTGTCGGCAATTCGCAACTGATTTCACTCGCCTGCCTCTAATATTGTATTTTTCAACCCTTGGCTAAAGATAGCTGGGACACCCGGTATATTTGCTGCACCAAGAACATTTTCCTGCTACAGGAAAGGTGTGCCTTAGCGAAGTATCCTAATCAGTTTTCTACATAGTGTATACATTGCTGTATGTTGCATGCTGTTCTACTTTATATAGATTAACTTTTCTGTGCAGTCCTTGCTCTGGATATGCCTACAGATAATGTGTCATTGCTATCAGTCTATATTCATGACATCCAACGAAAGAGCCCATCTGTTTTTTGCATAATATGGATTACTGTTTATTGTTGGAAACATGCCATTTCATGTCTGTATAAAATGCGTGTGTATTCTTGTGCCCGATATTTGTTCACTTCTATTCTGTTCCTTTAGGTTGCAGTATTGTAGTTCAGGTGTAAGCATAGTCAGTTTATTCTAGTAATTTCATTTTCTTTCAGAAAAACATGTTAACATCACTGCTTTAGGTGGACAAGTAAAACAAGTTAAGGGCAGATTGCTTAGTAAAGGAACAGCAGACTTTATCAGACTTTAAGCAGACTTTAAGTGACTTCAAGGTGCATTTATTATTTCTCTTCTGTGCTACTTTACTGATGCTGAAATTAACATGTACACTTTATCTTGTTATTTTCAATTCTTGTGGGTCCTTATCGGCTTTTAGTTAATGTGTTCATATGCTAGGGTCTGCTGTGCCAGGTGTTTTTATGCATACAAGTGATGTGTTTGCAGCATGCTTTTTAATAAAAATTCTGTTGATCTGCTTTATGTGCAAGTCTATGCCTCAGTCAGATCGTCGCGAAAAGCTGCACAAGTCTTACTAAAAGGCTTATATGCATTATTTCTGATGACTGTGTACCAATGCAGTCAACATTAAAGATGTTGAACTTGCTGGGGATGCTATGAGTGTTGTTGAATGGGCTGCTGCTGTGGATCTTGTGCCCTGTGCTAATATGTTGTCACTCATCCAACTGTTACCAGTGAGACTGTCCTATATTTGCCTTGGGGTACTTATTAGTGAACGCAACAGCACAGTAAAGCAAGTGAAGAATGGTGCATATAATTGGTGCTCTGATTCTTGAATAGAGTACAACCTCTAAAGCATGGAAAAAGCTGAAGTATGACAAGCGATACACCAACAAAAACCAACTTATACTTCTCCATTTTTAATGCTTCAGAAGCTGTACTCCTAACAACCTATGCACCATGCTTTACTTTCTTTACTGTGCTATTGCGTTCACAAATATGTGCCCTCAAAGCAACTAAAAGACCTTCTTACTGGTAAAGTTTCCATGGGTGACAACATATTACCTCAAGAAACAACATCCTCAGCAAGAGCCCATTCAACATATTTAATGTAAGTTACATTGGTGTGCAGTCATCATAAATGTATGAGAACTGCTTCCATGTGCACCAAATTAGCCAAAATATGCATGATAAAGGCACTGTATATTAACCTGAATAGTCATAACTGTTAATTTAGATATTAGGCTTGTTAATGTGGAACTGAATGATGCATGTAAGTCTTTTATTAACCCGTATGTGCCCAGTGTCCTACATATAGGACGCTTCTTTGATGCACTCCCCAGTACATCGCTATTTCTTTAGCTGATGAGTAGCGCCACCTACAGCACATCAAGGAGGCCTCAATGAGGCCTGCTTGATGTGCAGTAGGCGGCGCTAGTGATCAGCTAAAGAAATGGCGATGTTAGAGTGCATCAAAGAAGCGTCCTATATGTAGGACACTGGGCATATATGGGTTAATTAAGGCTTAAAAAATTCCGGATTTATCACGGATGTCCGCATTTAAAATCCGACAGGTGTCCCGTGGACGTTCATGTCCAAATTATTGAGTCCGGCGGACGTCTGAATATCCGTGAAAGACGTGTCCAGGACGTCCAGTTGAACGCCTTTTTGTTTGCGCGGGACGGTCCGTCAGATATCCGCCGTACGTCATTGGGATGTGTACGGATGTCCACTGGACTCACGAACATCCGGCACTGAACATCCATCGGATGTACTGGGGATTGTTTGTGGTCCATTGGGCGGTCAAGGTACGAGATGCAAAAGCGATAGTGATCAGCTGATCACCTCCGAGTTGTTGAAACACTGCTCCCAGTCCAACATCGGACGCATCCGTCGTGATGACGATGGGAAGCTTCTCATTGAAAATACTAACAGCTGGCTTTGAGGCCAGGACTGACGTAACTCGAATGAAACTCTGCTCAGCTTCAGTTGACCAGGAAAAAGGCTGTCCTTGCCGAAACAAAGTGCGCAGTGGTTAACAACATCAGCATAGTGTGAAAAAAACTTGGCGTAACAACCAACAAGACCCAAAAAAGATTGCAAAGTTTTGGCATCAGTAGGCCGTGGGGCATTAACAACGGCCTGGACTTTAGATTCAACAGGTGTTAAGCCGCGGGAACTGACATTATGCCCTAGAAATTGCAATTCACTCATAGAAAAAATACACTTATTTAGTTTCATACCACATTCACCGATGCGGTTGAGAACAGCATGTAAATTGGCGTCGTGCTCTTCGCGAGTACGTCCCCACACCAAAATGTCATCCAAGTAACAAAGTGCGCCAGTGAAACCCTGAAGAATTATAGACATCATTCTCTGAAACACTGCAGGGGCAGATACAAGCCCGAAACACACACGGCGAAAACGCGGCGAAAGTCCCTACTGCACTCGGAAAGTTCTACTTGGTGGTAAGCGGACGCGAGGTCCAGCTTACCCTAGCAAAAATCACCCATAGAAAAACCAATAGCCTATCGGATTATTGAACATATTGGTCAATTGGTATCATATTGGTCTATTGGTATCATATGGGTCTATAGGTGGCATGCTGGTCTATTGGACCTCTATTTGTTCATTGGTGTATTTGTCTATTGGCACTCTATTTGCCTATTCTGTATTTGTCTATTGGCATTCTATTTGCCTATTAGTACCGTTAGTACTGTATTTGTGGATTGGAAATCTATTGGCCTATTTCTCCGCTGGGAGCCCGTAATTTTGGCATATCAAATAATGGGCATTTGAGGACTGCAACATAGCAGCGCCTGTATAAAATGAAGAAATTCTATTTGAAGGGAGGCATGTGCTATATTTATCATTATTACAGGATAACTTCATCAAATCGGCGATCTTCCCCGCAACAAGCTTTCCAGCTAGGCATGCTGTGCTTCCTTGTCGAATATATGCCACTGCACCGCTTCTTTAGGTAGTGCCTGAAAAAAAGAAACAAACATAAAATACTAAAATACCAGGAAGTAAGAAAGAAAATATTTAGATGCGCTACTGAAAGAAAACTGAAGCATTAGAATAAAAAAAATATGCAGATACGACACACTGTAGAATCAGCATAAGGGAAATTCCGGTGAGCTGGCTGTAGGTAACAGCTTAACATGACAGGGACGGATCTTTTGTCAAATTCGTACAGCAGATTCGATTATACTTGTATCCCAGAAGCATAACCGCAGTCACGTGTGTGGACTTCGGACACTAGTGGGAAAGGCCAAACAGCACTAGCACCAAACCGATCGCAGCGTGTGAATTTCGGGACTTCACGCAGAAATCTTCATTAAATATAGTGCCTCTCTACTGCAACCATGTGTGTCATAGAATGGAGTTCAGTCAGCATGACTAGTAATTGATGATGGGACAGCCACACAGGATTTTTATTGCCAATAAACTTCTTCCCTCTCCCATAAGTGTATTATTGAGGGTGAACGAAGGCATGATTACATATTTTAGTCCATTTAGATTATCGCGAAAACAATGCGCAAGTCGATAACGTACGTCTATGCCAGCGTCTGTATATGCGAACAGCCCACACGATGTTCAAAACTATTGTACTGTGGAGCGGAATAAATACGAACGAAGGGGCTAACTTAAAAAAAAAAAAAACTATGCCAAGTTCTCAGACTTATTCCTTACCAGTTACAATGCTAGGGCCGTGAGAGCTGGCCACATGCAGCGACAAAATCATTTTACGTGGCTAGAGGTATTATTTCAATACATCTGCAAAGAACCGTAAGTGAACACTGATTTATCGCTCTTGTCCTCGCTGTCCGGTGGGCACGCTGTCAGATGCGCGAATTAGTAGCACAGCAAGAGCAACTTTTACTGACTAGCAAATATATAAAAAACAGTTCACTTACCGAACATCGGCAGGGTATGCCCTCCGAAGCAACCACCTTTGCGAGCAGCATCCTGTCAGCACACTCGGTAACACTTACTGCTGAAGTCCGAGACGCTTTTAGCGCTGAAACGTTTAACTTCTTTGACGCTCATGAACGACCTTGCATTGTCGTCGCGATTACACACGTGCGTTTTCGTGCAACCTTCAATAGACACAAACATACAACATTTCTAAGCCTGACTTCGACCACGAACATGCCGCACCACACACTCGTGACTCGACCGAAAACACCCACTGCGGCTGTGGCTGGCTGTAGTCGGCTCGCTTGCTGGCTGGCGCTCGTGCCGTGGCCATACCACAAAAACAAGATTTTATTTTTTGCTATTGTATTGCAATATTTTGCTCTATTTCCAACCCCTCGAAAATATTCAGCTGCTGACACATTGGGAGGAAGGTTATGGAAAGCGTAGCGAACCGAAATTTCAGCTGCGAAACGAAAAAGAAAATAGAAGACATACAGCGCCTTCACGCGACAGCTATTATCTTCAATGAGCTCTTTTGGCAAGCCTGTATCACTTTGGTTGCTCGGCGTTGGTTGTTCGTGATTTTGTTATCGTTATCGTGTTTCCGCATGTTTTGAACTTCAGGTTTTTCTCGTTTTTATATGACGCGCATTACGGGTGACCCCGCAGGTACAGTAACCTGCGGCAGCGAACGCGATGTTCACCGTCGTAAGAAGTACAAGCGCTCGAGCGAGCTTGCACTTACAACCTACCACCTACTACTTACAAAGGCGACGAAAAGAAACGCGAACAGCGCTGTTCGCATTTGTTTTCTCCACGCTCTTAGCTTGGTGACAATAAAAATACGCTAGTCTCGTGAATGTATCATGGATAACTTGTCTTATTACCAGCCAGGCTACAACTGTTTTGAAAAGTAATGCGACCAGCAGAGCTGGTAGATGCCGTACTGTTCGCGTTTGTGCTGTCGAGAGAGAGAGAAGGAATGTAGGAAAGGCAGGGAGGTTAACTAAGAATCGCAATAGCCCACCGGCTGAAAACGACTATGTATACATTATGTGCACACATTCAAGCAGGAAATGACGACTTCTACCTTATATGCTGACTTCGCTTATTTTATTAGCAGCTTATTTTCCCACCCCGTTTGCACCATGCTAGGATAGCAGAGTACAAATTGCTGCCTTTACAAGAACATTGAGTACCCCAGTTAAAACATTACCTATACTGTGGCGTTCCCTTTTCAACTATGATAACTTTCTCTTTCTGTAAACCTGTCTTTTTGCGGGTTTATCCCACAAATATTGCATAACCATAACCTTGAGTACAGAATGAAATTGCACTACAGGCGTCTGTGTAATTATTTTGGTGAGATTTATGAAAAATATGGCTGCGATATTTTGGAACACTTATGTAAAACGGCTGCCACTTTGCTCAAATACTGAACAAATCAAGAACTGCCGTTTGGCTGAATTCGCTACTGCATGACCCTGTAACATATAGGTGGCCTTTTAATACCATGCATAACCCTGTGACTTTGGTGGCGATTCACACCGGCTAGTTCTATAAATGACAAATAGGTGCTATTTATTGGTTCTGTAGGTGACAAATAGACGTCGCCTATTAAAGCCTATTGGTGCCTACTGGTTCTATAAGTGACAAATAGCTGCCACCTATTGGTACTAACATATACCTGTTGGTTCCATTGGTGACAAATAGATGTCTCCTATTGCACAAATAAAAAATTTATTGGTCCTATCGGTGACAAATAGATGTTGTCAATTGGTCTCTATTGGTGACAATAGAATTCTAATAAGACCTATAAAGCTCCAATTGAGCACTTATACAACAAATAAGATTTTTCTATAAGACCAATAGAAAATTCTATTGGCATTTTTGCTAGGGTAGAAAAACATACCGCTCCGGAGGGCTGCTGAAGAAGCTCTTCAATGTGGGGAAGAGGAAACCCATTTATGATGATCGCCTTGTTAGGTTCCCGTAAGTCGACGCATAGTTGAAGAGATCCGTCTTTTTTCTTCACGACGACTAGCGGAGATACCCGTCGGAAGCAGAGACAGGCTCGATGATTCCGCTGGCTTGAAGGCGGGACAGTTCCGCAGAGACTTGCTGACGGGGAAGAAGAGGAATGCGGCGAAGCTTGGCACGCACAGGGCACACACCTGGTCGACGCGTCACCTTATGCACAAAACCGCGCACGCAATCCAGTTCACGGGTGAACAGGTGGCGCAATTCAGAAGGCGCGTTGGCTGGAAGATCATCTTGGACGTCGACTTGAGCGCACGTCATAGACGCACCGAGAATATGGATGGACAAGGCCCTGATGGCATCACGTCCCAGAAGTGAGGTGCCATTAGCAGTAACATAAAAAGTAATAAACGCAGTACGACTACGATATGAAACTTGCGCAGTAAAGTGACCCAAATTATCAATTCTTTCTTTAGAATACGTTTGTAGAACGATGAGTGAAGGCGAAAGCCGAATGTTGGAAAAATGACTATAGTAGTCAGCGGCACTGATTAGAGAGTGATGCACCAGCGTCCACCAGAAATGACAAGGGCACGTTGCCCACTGAAGTTACGATGCTGGGCTCGGGCGTTGTGGGGAGGCCATCCACATTAAGAACAGTGACCGTGTTGGTCTGCTCAGTGCTCGAAGAAGCAGGTGAAGAAACTGGTTGAGGAATATTTGCAGGACGAGAATTGCATACGGACTGGAAATGTCCGATTTTTCCGCACGCAAGACAAGTACGGTTCCTCGTGGGACACTGCGCAAAATTGGCTAAATGCCGAGCCGATCCGCAACGAAAACAATGTGCGGTTGAACTTTGCGAAGAAAAATGCGGACGCGAGCTCAAAGCTCGGTGTTGATCCGGAGAGACTGAATTTGACGGCATGGGGTCGCCATTTTGACGGCTTCCTCGCCCCCGCGAGGCGGAGGGGCCGCCATGTTGACGCGTCCCGTGAAACAAAGAACCGCCGTCTTGTGCCCCCGCAGCGGAAAGCTGCTGCACTGAGTGCGGAGCGAATTGCTCCAACTGGGAGCGAATGAGCTCATCCTCTCGCGCAATCGAGAGGGCTTCGGATAATGAACTCGAGGAGCCTTCCTGAAGAAGCCGCCAGCGAACGTTCTGCGAGGCTACCCCGGTGAAAAGTTGATGGCGGATCATATCGCTCTCAAGCACTCCGAATCCGCACGACGCGGCGAGGGATCTCAAGCTTGTAATGAAATCGGCGACTGGTTCGCCCGGCAGTTGTCGCCTTTCTTGGAATTTCGCACGTGCGAGAGAGTCGCACGAGGCATCTTTGAAATGCTCGTCGAGCAGAGCGAGGGCGTCCTGAAATACATCCAACGCCGGCGTCGACGCAGACGCGTTGGCGGCGGTCAGAGTATAGAAGAGTTTTAATCCGGCGTGGCCTAATGCGTTTAGGAGGAGGGCCTTGCGACGCATCGGGCTTGGTGGCGTCCTCCCCGGCAGCGTCAGCGTAAGCCTGGAAGATTAATGTCCAGTCAGACCACGGGATTGGAGGGTCCCCGGGCGAAGAAACAACGGCAGGGAAATGGGAGACGCCATGTCGAACAAGAAAGCGAAGCGATGAAGGCCGGAACGAAAGAACTGACGCCGGTAGAATCGCTTTAACGAAGAACGGCAGAGGCGGCTTAACGTGACGGAAGCGACGCAGCAGCCACCATGGTCAGAAGAACGCGAGTAGGCTTAGCAGTGCGGGTTCGTTGTGACGAAAGAAACGAATAGTACACAGAAGAAAATGTGCTTACGAGACCTCGTCGCTATTGCTGTGTTGTGGATAGCAGTCCCGACGCAGCAGCAGTTGAGGAAGACCGGAGGTGACCGGCGGGGACGCCAACCAACCACGGCGCGAAGCGCCGAAGAAGAACGAAACGTCTGCACTCCAAGAATGCTCTTCACACACTGCCTTTATTTACACGTCGCCTGTTGAAACATGAATGCCAGAGCGGCGCCCCGTGGCATTCTCACAGTGAATTCAGAAACCGAAACATATCATGAAATGTCAAAACGAAACTGGTTAATAAAATCACAACACAACAGTCATGTCCTTTGGCCTTTGCTCGGCACCTGCGACTTTTCAGTGGGTTATGGATACGGTACTGGCCGGTTTGAAGTGGCAGACGTGCCTCGTGTACTTGGACGACGTCGTTGTGTTTTCCTCAAACTTCTACGAACACCTTCGGCGCCTTGAAGCTGTAGTTCAAGCAATCAAGACCTCCGGACTCACGCTGAAGCCTGAAAGGTGCCGCTTCGCGTACGAGCTCCTCTTGTTTTTGGGTCACGTGATCAGCAAGGATGGTGTTCGCCCGGACCCGCGGAAAACTAAAACAGCTGCCATCGCTGTTGCTATGGGAGAGGGAGTGAGAGCAGAGAGGCGCGCGGACAACGCCGGACGCCTGACATAGCCCGACTAAGAAATGCATTAGCATTTAGAACTCCTTCGGCGATACTTCGGGCCATACAAGGTGCTTCGACGTCTCGGCGCTCTTGACAACGAGGTCATCCCGGACGGCATTACGAACTCCCAGCGACGCCGCGCACGACCTGAAGCCGTCCATGTCGTGCGCCTTAAGCCGTTTTTTGCGCGTTAGCGAACCTGGGGACTCTACTTTTTCCTTTGTTATTGTAATTTGTTTGTGTATGCACTTGTTTTCTTTCCCCTTCTATGTTCTGTCGCAAGCATCGGGACGATGCTTCTTCAGAGGGGGGCAATGCCACGCCCTCTTCTTGTTTTATTTTGATGTATTCGGGTTTGACCAGCAAGGACGGTTATCAACGCTCGGCGCTGACCGCGCCGCAGTGTTCGAGAAGCTTCGCGATTGTAGTAGATCGTTTTGCTAAGATTGCGCGCAGGACGCGAATAGTCGATTATTTCAGAGCTTTCGCGACCACCAGTGATAAGACTGGAAAGTTCGATGCGTGATGTATAAAAGACGGCGCGTCCCAGCCATGAGCAGTTTTTCGAGGGGCCGACGCCCGGTTCGGCGCTATCAGTGTACAGCGTGTATTGCTGTAGTTTGAGCTTTCATTTCCCGGCGACAAGTTCGGCCAAATAAAGAGTTTCATCTTGACCACGCCAGCTGTTGTCTTCGGCGACGTCACGACCACGTGACAATTGTTAAGATGTTATAAGTTCCCTCCTATGACACCATTACATACAGTGTGTTTCATGACGTGCGATGCTAAAATACGTTTGCGAAGTCAGCATACTAGATTCGTTCATTCTATTCGCCGCGAGATCGAACTATAGGAGGCAGCACCGTCGCCGCGTTAGTGTGGAGAGGCGGTCGGCGGCGCGTATACAAATGCACACAGCGGCGCTTCGTTGTGAGCGGTTTGAGCCGATGGTCGGCGAATAAAATGCGTTCATTGCAGCTTACTGGTAATATATACGCTCTTCATTGTTGAATCCATGCACGAAGCTCATCCAACGTTAGTATTACTAGTGAGAGAAGCGCAATCTGCCGATGAAAGGTATGCTCGCCCTGGATGACAGTCTGCGCTTACGCACTACACGACGTTTTTTGTTGTATTTCTGTACGTGTTTACCTTGTGTTCTGTGTACTGCGCAGTGCTGTAGCACGCCTGAACTACTTAAGTGTTTACTTCTTCATTTATATACCAGCCCATATTCCTGTGCAATGAGTTCAATATCACTGTTCGCGCGAATACGCATACGCATGTAAGAGTGTTTAGCACAGAGTTTTCATCGACTGATTACGTGCACGACAGTAATGCAATAAAGCTCCGGTTATTTTATGGAATACGGTTTTTTTTTATCGAACTAATCATGTCGCTGCCTTCCATCAATTTAAACAACTCCACACGAACGCTTAAGATAATGTAAAAAAAAAGGATGAGGTTTTGCATGACATTGTACGACAAAAATGTAAGGCACGCCGTCGGAATTATTTTACACATTTGGGTTCTTCAAAGCGTACCTAAATCTATAAGCACACGGGTGTTTCTGCATAAATTTCGCCCAAAGTTAAAACTGCGCGCGAGAACTCCGTTTTATCACTGCCGTGTCATTCCATTGTCTTTTTTTAGGGGATAGTTTGAGTACCGAAGTGTCAGACTTCACTTGATAGAAATACTTCGCTGTAGTGGGACCACGACCGTACAATAAAAGAGCATCTTAAGCACAACTAAAGCTCATCATGAACTACAGCGCCGCAGTTATACACTTTAACAACAACGCGAAAGTGCGTGAGCCTCGCTTTTGTTTACCACCGAGTCGCTAGAACGCGGCATTCACACACTATTTAATGCTCCTTATGTTTGGGACTATGCCAAGCGCACTTTACGACGTGCTTAACCCAGAAAGCGGCACCAACACTGAAATGATTCTGGCGAACGAAGGGTACGACACCAATACACAGCCCTCTCGAAAGTCGCACTCACTGATCTTATTACAATGCGCATGCAGCCGAGCAAGCCCATTTGCTTCTGTACACCATGTTAGGTATACGTATGAGCAGTTAAACTCGCGCTAACATAACAGAACAAACCGCCCTTTGAGAACGTGCAGGACGTACGCGCACATGCAAACACGACGTGGCTAGCAGACGACGCAGGGAGCAATCCACACTAGGCGCGCTTCAGCCAGTAGCCGCAAGGCGGCGACTCTGCTCGATCTCGCGGCCAATAGCGTTGCATGTGATGTAAAAGTGTGCATATATCAATAGTATAAGAAGATGCAAAGCTGACCATGTAACATACACAACGCATCACTGATGCAACTATCAGGGGTGAGACGGCTGAAATCGATTTGGGAGCAGTTTTGGGAGCAGCAAAATTTCAATTTAGGAGCAGGAGAACCTTGTTTGGGAGCAGTTAGTGGCATTTATTATGTCGTTTTTGGAGCTTGAAAAAAAACAAATTTGTAGCAACTTGGAGGAAGAAACGCACATTTTAATCGGCTTAGAATACACATAACGTTCAAAGAGCCTTTGGAGAAAGCTTTTTTTTAACATATTATTGCCAGGTATAAACTACACTACCTTTTTACAAACTACGCAATTTATATAACCAGGGTAACAACATATGAAATAGATGAAAAAAGTTTTTTAACTAGGTTCACTTTACATTTGAAAATAAAAAACGAAAAAACATCACATTTTTCAAATAATAAAAAAATCTGATTGCACAAGAATTGTAGTCACATAGCAGTAGGTCTTTGAACGGTCAATGAACGATTCTTACTAGCACGCGATTGCGGCGACGCCTTCACGTGTAACATCAGGAAAGAACAAAAGCGGTATGGCGGCCACCGATGAACGCATGGGGGGGGGGGGGGGGTCACATATATTTACAACCACTCAGAGGCGATTACCACAGCACTATGGAAGCCTCCATTACAAAGGCGCGTAGAAGGACACGCTTGGGCGCGTTAACATGTTCTGCGAACGTATCCCTGGCGCTGCTTCTAAAGTTATTTACTCGATTCTACCGCGCCCTCGATTGTAACGCGCACCCATTTTCCGCGACCAAAAAAAAAGTACAACATCGATTCTAACGCGCACCCATTTTTCGTGAGAGAAATGAACAAAAGAAGTCCGTAGGAGTCCATCTTCGCACATTCAGAAGAACAAGTATTTGGCTTTTAAAGAACTAAAGTTTCAAAAAAAGAAAACACAAAGTCAAACGGCGGGCCTTGCCGCTGAAACTGTCACCACTACGGCGGCGATACGAGTCGCATAATGGATGAGTCTTCGTCGCTGTCGGACAACTCCTTGTCGCTGTCAACGCTCTTCGATTTCGGCAAACCGGCCCTGCTTTTGTCCACAGAAACTTTTTCGTGAAGCTTTGCTGTAAAACAATCTTCTGCTTCTGTTTGCGCCAGTCTCGCACGCACGTTTCGGCAACTCCGAACGACCGCGATGCGGCCCGATTTCCGTCCGTCTCTGCACATGTAATAACTTTTCTTTGAAATGCGACATCGTGGTGCACTCATCGAGTATTTGCAGTGGCCACTTCCATGCCACCGATGCGAATGTAGAACGGGATGACAAACTCCTCAGCACACGTACGAACTGAAACAATGACAGAAATCATGGGACAGAAATGGCCGAGGCGCGTAGGAGGCGGCCATTTTGAAATGCCGATGGCAATACGATAACCGAGTTTCTTTTTTTTTTCGGTACTCGATTCTAACGCGCATGCGATTTTTCGACTCGTTTTGCCGAAAAAAAAGTGCGCGTTAGATTCGAGTAAATACGGTACGTTTTCCCACGGTGAAACTGATGCAGGCTTGAAAATTCTTGCTTGCGGGGCCGTTTCGGCGCAGTTCGGCGCAATTTTTGCAATTTTTATGCTTTCGGAGCAGCTTGGCGCAGGAAAACGGAATCGTATCAAAAATGCGCAATATGCGCAGCTGTCTCACCCCTGAACTATCCACACAGCAGGGGTGCAACAGCCGAAATAGGATTTGCAGCAATTTTTGGAGCAGCAAAATGTTGCTTTTGGAGCACAAAAAATCCAAATTTGGAGCAAGTTACGAAAAAAAAACCTGAATTTTTTTGCCCGAAATCCCAAATTTGGAGCAGTATAACAAAGAAGGCTTACTTTTAGAAAAGAAAACAAAAATATGTAAAACCATTCAACATCAGCTAATTCGTGCACAGTGCATGTGAACATTGCTATTTCAATAAAAGCAGTGTGTTGAGCCACCCGACAGTGCGAACAATGACTAAGTCCACATTAGCATTTGCAGGAACTGTCAAATAATTCTACAGGCACTGGAAATGCTAATTTGGACCTGCGAACCTGGCAACCTGGAAATTTGGGAGATTCGTAAAGCGGGAGCAAGTGGAGGTAGCGAAAAAACTGGCATACGCTTTTGTCTATTGTTTCCCAAGGCCGCAGAAACGCCATACACAGCAGCTCCAAATGATTTCCAATAGTTTTTTTAGACGTCAGCTATCATACTAGTACTCGTAATTACACGGCGCGTGCCCGAATGATAATTGAGGAACAAAATGTGCTGTGTCCCTGACAGCTAGTACTAATAGCCCCTTCAAAATCTCAGTATGCTTTTCCACAGGACACCAATGTACTGCGGAAAAATTGGCTTAAAAAAGCGTTCCGCACGCAATAAAACAAGCATCAGGAAATTTGAGAACTACTGTCCTTTTCTATTGCGATAGCAACTATATGGACACTCTCGACGAGTTTTTGCCGTCATCTCTCGTATAAAGTCCAGATTGATAACATATCCCTGTGCATATTATGTTCTAACGAGGATAAAAGCACGCGAGTGCGGGTGACGATCGCAGCTGAAGCAGATATCAAACGAGCCAGCCCATCTCCGTCGCTCGGAGGGCGCATGCGATAACACCACTCCGCTGGGAAGCTTGCCATCGAAGCATAGAGGAAACGCCCCGCCCGCCTTGAAAGAGCATGAAAAGACGCAAGAGGGAACCTGGGGGGGGGGGGGGCTGTTGCTCGAGCAGCAACTTTGGACTTTGATTCTAAGGGCGCGGTCGCTGGCGCGCGCGCTATCTTGGCAGCCATCAGCGGGTGGCTCGTATATCCTGCTACGTGCTGCGCTCTCAATGCGAAGACACTGTGCAGAAAGAGCATCTTTCCCTGGAGCGGCCGTATTCTCTTACACCAACGTTTTGTAGAGTTACGCGAGATCAGATACAAGAGAGTTTGCTGCCAGCCTCACATCGTATAACATTACAATTTGTTGCTATCGCATTCATTGCTTCGTCGTTGCGGTGAAACTGATTTTTTTCTTTTGCGCGCGGGGAGAGGGGGTTAAGGTCTGCGCATCTGTATTGGATGACGATGCCCACACTGCAGATGACCAACGCGGCCTCCATTTCTTGCTCAAATTTGCGCAACTGAGAAAATATTAAGCTGGTTGGGCATTTTGGCGCAGCGTGGCGCAATTTCAACAAATCTCACGGTTTTGGCTCAGCTTGGCTCAAAAATAAGGAATTGTATCAAATTGGCGCAATTGGCGCAGCTGCTGCATCTCTGACACAGTCTAAAAGCAGTGCAGTGTGCACTTCGATAACCGTTCTGAATATAGCAACAAAATGCAATGAAATTAAAAGTAAGTGGGACATTGAACTTGATGAAGAACCGAACGTCGCAGGTTCGGTCCCTGCCGCCGGCAAGTTGTCTTTTCATCCACTTTCTTCACATCTATATTGCAATTATTACACTACACTTAAAGCAGTACAATTCAACGGTAACTTATGTAATTCGAGTGCCTGCCATATTTTTTTTTCTCTATGAAAGACCATAGAAACGAGTATTGGAGCAAATTATGTGACTTCTGCTGAAATCTAGTAGGATGCAGCAGGTTTCACCTCTTGGCACAGTTTGGCGCTAATGGCGCAGCAATCTCATCCCTGCATCAGCATATATGATGCCCTCTACAGGAAAGATTCTCCTAACCGGCAATCTCTAATAAGCCCTTCTTTTACCAGCTGTCTCAAGACCTACACATGCCTACAAATTTCCCAATTTCATCCAGCCACACAGTTCTCGACCATCCTCAACTGCACTTGCTGTTTTTAGATGCGAAGCATCTTATAGCGGAGTTCAAACCGGTGGTGGTGGTGTGCGGCGTGACAACCCTTACTGCGCATACCTTCTCCACACACCTCCTTTCCACTTCCCCTCTTCCTCTGAAACGCGGGCTAGACATGCCGAAATTCTCTCCTGCGCGACGCCTCGATGAGCGCCAGCGCATGCGCGTCCCCTCCCCCTCTCCTACGCTGCCTCCCTCTCGCGCGCCTGTCGACCGCGTTCCCCGCTCGCCCTGTGAGAATTAACGGCCAGGCTAGAGGGAAGACGCGCGTAGCGTTCCTCTTCGCGTTCCACGACGCGAGGTCTGTATCATGCCCAACGAACGCCAACGGAACGCAATCGTGCAAGTGCTCCGGCTTCGCATCGCCTCATGGTCCCCTTTAGCGGGAAATGGTGTAATTTTGACACCAGCTCTGCAACCCCGACAAAACGCCAGTTATCTAACATGCGCCAAACATGGCGTGCCTGTTGTTACTTTTCCCTCTTAATCCCGACCGGAGTGTTAGCTACAACCTTTTGCTTCGCAATTATCAATTTTGCCATCTTCTATGTCTTATGTACATCATTTCTTGTTCTATCAGTCTTTATATTTTTACCAAGCTTCAATTTAGCGAAATGTTTACACCCAGCACTTAATGCAAAGCTTTTTTTTGCACTACGGCTTGTGGAAATGGCTGAAAGCTGGTGATGACATTCCAATTTTGATTATAAGGTTGCAGGCTCCATTTCTGGTCATGACAGAGCAGCATTACAGGTGGAACTGAACACGCTATGGTTCCCCATTTCAATCTGCCAGTGATGATTATGACATGTATTGCTAACCGCTTACGACATGTACCTTTTTTTTTCTTTGCTTTCGCCACCTTTCTGAAGTTTTCGTGCATTCAAGTTATAGAGATGAATAAGCATATAATGGTTGGTGAATGCACGAATAAGAATTCCCAGCTGGTCAAAAGTAATCTAAACCGCTTCACAGAGAGTTCACCCATTGCCTGGTGTGTTGCTTTGGAAAATTAAAGGCTGCGAACTTTTCAAGAATGTCACAGTCGCCAATTTGCTGAGGCATCTTGCCAGCGACTAGATCGGTAGCAGGACTAAATGTACGACTGCCGTGGCTTTCTCAAAATCGATCTTCCAGTTATTTTGTGCACTTCATGAAATGTGCATTCTTAATTTCATCAGCTCTATTTCTCTCTGTAGTCTTGAAGCCTTCTTGCTCTGTGGGAGCAGGGCATTTCCGGATAATCAATCAACTGGGTAGCACATGCACGTACACGCAATTATGAAATAATTCGAAAAGACAAGAGACGTACCTGTTTCCTGTCATTGTACACGTACTTTTATTCTAGATACCTCTGAAGAATCACGATTTGTACAGAAAGGAGCGTCAAATTAATTTAAAAAATGTCCTTCTTGAGTAGGTAGTTCTATATCCCATGCCGATGTCGTTCTTGTGTAGGTCTTGGTGTAGTTCTAAAACCTGTGCTTCATGCAGCTCCACCACCATGAAAATTGAGGAAGTGCTAAGCACGAGCAGCTCGGCAATTCCCTTAGTAAACGCGTGCTTGTCGAAGTGGTGACAATATCTCTTGCGCGACGCGGATAGCACGTTTCAGAAACGTTTCTCGTGATTTCAGGTATATTAGTGCGATTAATTCTTGGTTATTTCTGTAGTTTAGATTATTTTAGACCTTGTTAGTTTAATTTGCACTGGTTTTGAGCATTGTTAGCCTTGCTTTAGGCCTGTATTGACCACTGCGTGACCATACAACATGAGAGAGTGGATGGACAGGTCGGGTCCCTAAAAGTGCCACCCACCTAAAAGAAGCCTTCGCGATTATGTACGCCTTCGTGATTTCTTGTACATACCATAACGTTTCCTCGAATATTAGTCAAAAAGTCTCGGATTAACCTCACTAAACCTTCCACAAACTGTTTGTCGTGAGGGTATGACATAAATCCAGGCTTGTGCGAATATTCGAGCACTTCGAATATTCAAATGAACATTACAGTATTCGAATTCGCTTCAATTCGAATTAAAATTATTGGAAATTTCGAAGTATTCAAAATGAACGAATAGGTGTATATCAGTGCACATGTAACCCCCTGTAAAGGTGGATTCACTGCAGTTGAGGAATGCTACACCGTGAATACACCTTTCCAAGGAAACTCCACACTGCCACGAAGCCCCACTTCAAGGTTATTACCCTCACATCGATTCATCATTTTTTAAGTTTAAAAGCTTGTTATACCGGCTTATATGCTTTGAATATACACTCAAACCTCATTACACCAAAGTTACACATTACACGAAAATAACTTCGTTATATCAGAAAATTCGTTATAAATGTATATTCCTAACACTGTATGCATTGCAAGACTATTCTTCAATTGCTTCATTATAACCAATATTTTGTTATATCTACATTCGTTATATCGAGGTTTCAGTGTAGTAAATTTTAAAACGTGACATATTTTAAAGATTATCACTTGCATTCTACCAAAAGTCAAATCCTGCTACTATTCGAAGTTGCTTCCACTTCCTTTGAACAAAAAAGAATGACTGCACATGCCTTGTTTCAATATTAAAAGAATATTGTGCAAGTTACTTGGGTCATAACAAATATGCAAATTTTTTTTTATAACACGTGATATATACTATTCAAATTCGATTCAAAATTATTCGACCAAATCACTATTCGCTTCGAACCTAAAATTTACTATTCACACAAGCCTACATAAATCGTTTGGATTGCACGGATCTGTACAACGTAATTCCATAATACAAATCCTAAAGTATCGCCAGGACTAGCCAGGGGTGAATAAACGAACCCCTGCTATGCTAACAGCGCAGCCCGCCAAGCAATCGGCGCAGATAGTATATTTCTGGCCCCTTTGCATGAGTGTCACATCATGAACAACAATCCCTTTGCTGTATCTCACCCCTGGACTTCGGCAACGTGCGGGTCAGCAGACATTATACATAACATGACTTGCCTTCAGTCATGCGACATGTGTCACGATCTGGTCTGCGAATTTGACGCAAACGTGCACGTTCACAATGTCGAATATCCTTCAGCCCATTTGCCAGAAGCGCCTACAGCTTTTTTCATGCTGTCCTACAGGCGCTTGGGCAACAAGGCCTAACCCATGCATGGCGCAGAAAGCAAAAAGCCTCGGCGAAACATATGAAGAGCTATTGGAGGATATTGTAAAAGACTGTAGCATTAACCGACCAACAAGGATGTCTGCGGGTACAACCTTGTACAAGGAGGTTGGAAACACGAACATGGCAACCCTTGTTGCCGTGTTTGTGCGTCTTTTGTCCCTGCTTTGCGAGCATTTTTTAGCAGAAATTATGTCTCGGCAAATACTGCCTAGGCCAAGAAAGAGATATTTTGACTATCATGATTACTTAAACCACGTGTCCAAAAATGCGACACTGAAGCCACGACTACACCTGACCACCTGATGTTATTGTAATGATCGATATCGAGATGCAATGCAATGAGCATCATAGCCATGTTTGCGTCAGACTAGACTTCATCCAGACTAGTCATGGCTTCACGTAAAGGCACATTCCTGACACGCTGGTTACAGTGATTAGCGCAAGCTGCATAACAGTCATATCCTATTGTGTGGGATTACAATGAATGCCATAGGCTCCGATAGAAAATGCAAAGAAACAAGACAAGCGATGTAACAGATATATTGAAGTGGCTATTTTTTCCGTCGAAACAATAGCTTGTCTCGTCCCTTCGCTTTCTCGGGAGGAACGGTCTGGAAGATGTCGTCCAGCGGATTGGATGGTGCTGGACCTTCTGCCATGCGATGCTTGAGGTTTGCCCTGGCCTCTTTTCTTTCCTTGTACTTGCCGGCAGCGGCCAATTTCAAGGAGCGCCGATGCTGTACACACCGAACATCAAAAAGAAAGAAAAGACGTTACAGGGGTGGAACGGACACGGTGTGTCGAGGAACACTTCTGGGAGCGGCTAAAATGTAGTTTTGGAGCAGGCTGGGAGCAGCTAAATTACCGTTTCAGAATAGATAGATGGGGCATATCAAACTTTATTTCGCATTAGAGGAGCATGCGTCACATTACTAAAACGATGAACCTCCTGGCAACACGGTTACAAAAAGAGGCTTCATCACCTTGGAACATTTTATTTCGCAAGGAACATTGGTGTACTAGGCTTAAACATGCAAAAATGCCACTGTGCATCACTTGATAGATGCGATTCGAACCCGCATCCCCACAATCCAAAGGTGAGCGTCGTAACCACTTGGCTATCCAAGCACGCTAGCAGAGCAAACCATAGCCTTATAGTATAGTATGGCAAAAGTGTGGGAAAGGGATGTGAGGAGGAGGGAAAGGAGAGATCGAGCACAGAGACGGAGAAAGGGAAGAAAAGTGAAAGAGATAGAAGGCGAAAGAATGACTACAGAGAGAGAGAGAAGCATAGCCTTGTGCAGTATAGTACAGCAAGGGGTGAGAAAGAGACAGGGTAAAAGCCTAGCCAAGCCAGGACCAGCTAAGTGCCCACAAGCTCTGCTGTGACCGAGTCTTGTGCGACTTAGTGCAAGTGGTGCAAATTGCTAAAATAAGCTTCGATGCCCAGGCCCTGTCGGCTTTGAAATGCATCCTTGGTATTTCCACTTCCGAGGCGAAGACGCACAGACCTCTTGCATGACTATTATGCATGTCACCCGCACAGACCGATCGCATAGTTCTGTTGTACAGTAAAACCTCGGTAATTTGTACTCGGTTAATTGGGAATCCCGGATAATTTGTATTATTTGCGCGGTGCCAAATTTTTACATGTAAATTTAACCGGATAATTGGTGCGGCCAGTCTGCGACTTCCCGGTTAATTGGCACACTTGGCCGCGACTTCCAAGATATGCAAAGGGTGTTGCGAATCTCGGAGGCTGTAACTAAAACATGCATTTTTTTTTTTGATGTACGGATCTCGAAGGCCATGTTTTTTTTTACCGGAAATACGTCGTAGACGCCATGTTTTAGCAATTGCCAGGCGGCGATGCATGCGGTTGCGATCATGATCATCATCATCTCAACAGCGATGTTAGCCACTCTAGCGAAGTGAATGTTTTGTGGAGTCTTTGTGCCATTTGGATGTCGGCTGGCGAGCATTGTGGGATTCGGTGCGACTGCTCCATTTGTCTCCTGTCTCCGCTTGAGTGTCTTCCCTGTGAATTAGTTGATTGAGGTGTGCTTGGAAGGAAGATGCCGAAGTACAAGAGCTTGTCCCTGCACGAAAAGGTGTGCTTAATTGAAGAGGCCAGCAAGTCGACGGCGTCGAAAACGGCTCTCGCCGAAAAGCACCACGTGCCTCTGTCAACGCTGTGCAACATCATCAAGAATAAGGAGAAAATTCTCGATGCTTACAGCAAGACGCACTCATCAAAGCGTACACGAGTACGCCCGCCTACGTACGCCGACGTTGAAGCAGCTCTGATCGACTGGCTGCAGAAAGCCAACGCAGCACACCTTCCTGTGAATGGGACCATATTGCGTGAGAAGGCCAACCAGCTGGCGCTGCAACTTGGACATTCTGAGTTTAAATGCAGCAATGGATGGTTTTGCCGATTTAAGGAGCGCAACAACCTGACATTCGTGACTGTTTGTGGCGAGAGTGGCAGCGCGGATCAGTCTGTTGTTGACGGCTGGAAGCAGCACACCTTGGCTCCACTACTCGCCAAGTACGAAGCAGCAGATGTTTACCACCTTGATGAAGCTGCTCTGTTCTACAAAATGTTGCTTATGAAGACGTTCGCTTTGAAGGAGGCAGACATTAAGGGGCGGAAACAGAACAAAGATAGAATCACTGTTTTGTTTGGTGCAAGCATGTGCGGTGAGCACAAGCTGCCACTGCTTGTTATTGGGAAGACAGAAAAGCCTCGTTGTTTCAAAAATGCACGACTGCCATCCAAGGATGACCTGATCTATAAAAACAACAAGAAAGCTTGGATGACGGCTGCACTCTTTGAAGAATACGTGCGGCACCTTGACCGCAAGTTTGCGGCTGCAGGGCGCAGTGTTTTGTTCGTCGTCGATAATTGCCCAGCTCACGGCGACATTCAGAACCTGCAGGCAATCAGGCTGGTCTTTCTACCCCCGAACACGACGTCGCTATCGCAGCCGATGGACCAGGGCGTCATACACCATACCAGGAAAATATATCGCTACAATCTGTTGAAGCGAATGCTCCTTTGCTATGACAACGGAAAGGAGTATAACAATGACCTCCTCGGTGGTATTTGCCTCATTGTTCACGCATGGAGGCAGGTGGAGGCCACCGTTATTCGACGGTGTTTTGAGCACGCCGGTTTTGTGAAAGAAGAGGCAACCTCCGCTGAGTTTGCTGTCACCGCTGTCACTTGCCCGTTTGATGAAGAAGGGGAGACTCTCTGCGCTCGATATGAGGCTTTGCACACGGACGAGGAGTGCACTCCAATCGGATTCTCCGAGTACGCAAATGTCGAGTGCACAGTGCAGACGTGTTACGCCGACATCGACAGCGAGATAGCTGCGAGATCGACCGATTCGGCCTCTAATGTTGACAGCGATGACGAGCCCTCCCGAGCACCCCCTTTGGCGGATGTCATCGATGCCTTGAGTGTTGTGTGCAGCTTCGTCGAGTGCAACGGCGGCGAGGCTGAGATGCTGCGCCTCATTGACAGGCTGGAAAATATGACTTTCAGTGCTGGGAACTACCGAACACGTCAGTCACGCATGGAGGAATTTTTCTCCAAGTAGGCTGACTTGCCACAATAAAGGTGTGACTTCCGTACATCACGTTTTCTGGCTGATTTCTTTGATTTCGCGTTGTTTCGGATAATTGGGAATCCCGCTTAATTGGGATATTTTTCTCGGTTTCGAGGCCTTCGAATTAACGAGGTTTTACTGTATATGCCGCAAGCTACGGAACCACGCCAACTTCAGCTTGCGAAAACCTTGGCACTTGGCATCACATGTGAAACTTGCGCCCCACAGCGCAGTTGTTAGTTTTTGCAGCATGCAGAATAGCAGTCCTCTTGAACGCTGCTTTCAACATGCACCGGAAATTTATAGAGCCTGAAGCACGCATGCTGATGAAGCCCGACCATCAGAACAATGTAAACATGCCGCCGTCAATGAGACGAAAGGAGAACCTCTTCTCTCAACCACCAGTTGATGGAAGAGGTTCTCCGTTCAACTACCTACGTCCTCTTGGGATTTCCTAGCCCAGTTGTCAGTTGTAAAATATTGTTACGAGCTAGGAAGCGTTTATTAGGGTGGAGGACTGGACGGCGTGACACTTCGGAAGCAACCACAAAGCCTTGGTCTCCTCCCACGCTCCTCTGTCTCGCTTCGGAGATGCCGTTACAATACTGTATGTCAATAAACTTGTAGCATTTGGAGGACCCCAGTGTTATGGAGTTATTGACACCGACCTTTTGACAACATTCTAGGTCTGACAGACTACCGCAAAGTGGGAAGAGTTACGCGGAGTAGTGCTTACCTCGCTTGGTGTCACGTAATGAGGGTTGCTGTAGATCACAGCTCCTCCAAAGCTGCCCTCGAAGACCTTGATTGGGTTGAGCACAAACCGGGGGCCTGCACACAGTAAGAAAACACACGTTTCAGCTCACTTGCCTTGCAAAAAGCCAGACAAAGTAGTGGCTTCGACATAAACCTAGACGCCTAAGCACCACCAACAGGAAGAGGAAGCGCAAGGAGGCACTCTTTTCTTGTGCTTTTTTTTTTTTTTTCTGCCGGTAGTGCTTACTAGGAGTCTGGATTCCTCTCGAAGTTATGTAGCAACTAGCCCAGCAACAAGTTCTGCTTTTACGAAGTAGTGAACTCCTAAATCTGACTGCCATGAGTTGCAGCCTTGCCAGAGGTGTTTACTTGGCTAAGCTAAACCTCTATCTAATATCCACAAACGCGTGCCATAGAAGGAAGACTGTAGGCAAACATCATTTCAAAGTATAAAATCAATACCATGCTAACATTTACTATACTACCATACCTATTTTCTTCAAGAACAAAGCTTTAAAAAGTGAAGGAGAAGAAGTAAACACTGAGATAAAATCAATCCTGCCATTGTGGAAAGGTGCAACGGACTTTTAACAATGCACCACATGCCTCTCATAGGCAGTAAATGCCAATAAACTATTCATAATACACAGGAATAACTATGTGGCATTCATATATGGAAAATATTTGTGGACTACACTGTGAAATAATTAAAGGATGCTCTTTGTAACGTGCATGACTGCTGTCAAAAGAGCATGACTGCTCTTTTATGGAAGCTGTCAAACTGCGGCTCTAAATCAGTGCCTTTTCTCTCTGCTCACTTCCGAATGTACAAAGGATAAAAGAATTATGAAAAATACAACCTGAAATGCATAGTAAAATGAATTTTTGTTTGTTCAAAAGCTAGTTCCAGCCAAACCAAGACTTGTTATTAGAGTGCTATTTTTAAAATATTAATTCCATATCAGAACAAATAGGGTAGTTCAGAAAGCCCCTTTCACCTCACCTGACCTGTTGGAAGGATGTAAGCGTAATCATTGCTACCATTTTTTTTCTTGTTTCTACACAAACTAATGAACGACAGTCCATAAACACTTATAATGGGCAGTAGAGAAAGATGCTTCCACAGTTACGCACCAATCTCGACTAGGGCGCCAGTCTCCTCTACGATCTGGTAGTTGCGGAACCATATCCGGTGGTCCAGCAGCGAAAAGGTGAACACGTGGTCTACGAAGGGCTGGCTTTTGGGGTGGTACCTGGGTGTACCAAAAACCTAGGGGGAGGGAAAGTGTGTGCCAGGATATAGTGAAGCCACATCAGTAGTAATACAGCGAATCTCTTTGATGCGGTTCTACATGTATAATATGTTTTTCGGGATAATATGTCCCTCCCCCAGCCAACATACCATAGAAGCAATGTATATTTTCGCAAGGTTGATAAGACCACATGACTGCAGAAGTGGGCTTTCACTGGTGTTTCTAACACTCAGCTTTGCATTCCAGTACACTAGCGTAAAATACCACTGGCACATGAAACACGCATTCTGCACCTGCAGCAGAAAGTTCAGTGAGAACTCACGAGCTTATTTCAATTTTTCAGATTGAAAGCGCGTTACTGGCTGCTGTTCATGTTGTGCCCAGTCAAGCTGTTCGGGAAGTGCCACTACACCTCGCAAACCTTTGCTATCGAGTTTCTCACTGCCTGAAGGCCTCTTTTTAGAGATTTCGGAGCTCACCTGCAGTAATACAATTTTTGGGTGATACGTTTCATGATCCCATTTCCGTGAATATCGCATAAACGAGATTCCACTGTACTTGGCTCTGCGCAATGGTACTGTCCTTTTCTTTTTAATTGAAGGAGTTCATCAAGACCAAGTCCACTGATTTCTCTAAAGGCACACGCAAATTTTGGGGACAGGCGACACTTGAATGTGGTATTATAGGGCAATAATTTCTAGAGATACGTTCACTTTCGCGAGATTTCGCGACATTCGTGCTGTGTGCGTTGGCATCTATGAGCACCAACATTTCTGGCACGCTGTGGCCTGCAGATGCCGCGTCGTGCAATAGTATTATGAAAGCGAAAGTATCTTTGAAAGTGATCGTTCGAGCACACTGCCACAGTTTCGAAGCATTACACTGATCTTGCCATTGTCAAGAGTGCACCTGCAGTGCCAATGCCACAATGCCTCAGTTCCCGCCTTGCCCCTGTGCTAAGGTTCAAGGCAACACTGAAGGGAATGTCGAAGAAGAGGTCGTAGTGAATTCTTCCAGTAAATTTTACATTACCGTATATATTCGTGCAATGGCCACACACATGTAAAAGCCGCACCCGCAACTTCGTTAAAAAAGCCCTTCCGAAAATACATTTAAAAGTTACGTGTGTATTAGACATGCCCTTGGTTTTTTAAAGGTTGGCAGTGTTACCCGTTGTGTGTTGCAAGAAGTCCGCAGCATTTCGGTTTTTTTTTCGAGGAAACGAAAAACAAGTTGCGAAGTATTCGTCTCTGCAGTACGTACAACGGAGACGTGGAGCAAATGCCACGTAATATCGATCACGCACATGGAAGAGCTCGGCATTGCATGAGACAAAGGCATTCCGGTTACAGCGTTTAAAGCTATAGTGCACCATGAAGCTGGAGTGTACTGGCACTTGTTAAAGAGGCCCTGCAACATAAATTAAGCATGTCGTTTTCATCGCTGCTTCTGAAACTGTGGAATGCACCAATATCGTTGCGCAAGTGGCAATGCCAAAAACAAAGCTGTTATAATTTTATTTCAACTGAGAAACCACATTGGTTTCGGACTAGGGCGACACACGACGGCTATTTTTGTGATCAAAAGTGACGTTTCACTCTATGACATTGGCCGGGCGTTTTGAGTGGTTTGACGCAACAAGTCGCATGTAATCTATTGATATGGTCCCAGCTAGGCCACACTAATGTGCGCCAAAAACTAAAAAAAAAAAAGCACACTTTTTGTACTACCTCAGATACAAAAAGATTTCTGTTTTTAAATATGAGGTTTTTAAAAGAATTGCAAACCTACGCTAGGGTGCACCGCGCAACGGCCACCATGAGGGAAGGCTTCCAGTGTGCATCTATAAAAGGCGCGCAGTGATAGGAAACTAACAATGATGTCAGTGACAGAGTGAAAAGCGAAAGGGAACATTCTTTCGCATCAGCTGCTGGGGTGTTGAAGTTTGAAGACTAATAACTCCCGTTCCCGTGCGCTGATTCTGATCTTTTTTTTTTTTTTTTGTTCATCTCAATATTCAGCACGGCACACAATCCAGTGCTGCAAAATGCACACGAAAAAACACTGCAGGGCCCCTTTAATGAAGTGAAAGAACTTGTCTCTCCACCATTGCATGACGATGTGCCAACATCTGCCTTGAAGTGGGGAAAAAAAATAATATGCAACGTCTGTTGCTTAATTTCTTTTTTTTTTTTCCATTTCTCCCAGTATGAGCGAGCACTGCTGTCCAGCAAAGGCAAGTACAGTCGAAAATATTTACGAAGAAAAAAGTCGCGTCTTTTTCACCGTGTAATAGCCGCACCAGGCAATTAGACCCCAAATCTTGGTAAAAAACCGGTGGCCATTACACGAGTATATGTGCCAAAAATTTCATTAAGGTGGTTTTTTTCCAATATAATGACATGAACGTGAGACACTCTGTATAGTGGGAGAATGCAGGTTAGTAATTTTGACCACCCAAAGTTCTTTAATGTGCACCCAAATCTGGGTATGTGGGGGTGCCCTGCATTTTACACTCGCCCAAATTACCAGTCACCCCCGCCCGCCCCCATTAAATGCGGCCACTACATCCGGGAATTTTGGGACGTTAAACCCCATCAATTATTATATTATTATGCATCCGGGAATTGAACCCGTGCCCTTGGGCTTAGCAGAGCGCGACCCCCTAGCTGCTAAGCTACCCGCCCCCCCTAAGGGATGGCTGCGTCCCTGGAAGGCAACCTCACCCATTACGTTTTGCTGATTTTTTCATGAAGCCACTATTCAGTTGGCACCGTGTTGAGGGTCGGAGCCAAAACGTTCAGGAGGTGGAACACCCATCAGCGCGCGTAAGCGCATAACATTAGAAAAATAGTATGTGCTCACAGACTTACAAGGCTATTTTTTAGATCTGACAGTCCTACTATTAACACAATGGAGAGTTTTAGTTTGTCCGCGAACTTCTTTGCCTTAGCGTTATAGCGGATACTGGAGGGGTAAGCGTGAGATGCAGGATAGGTGGTGCCATCTGGCGGGGCCGAGATGAAGCAGGCAAGCATAGAATTGCTGCTGCAGAAACCTAGTGCCTCTTACTTCTCTGCTAGGGTAATTTCTCTGCAGTGGCCTTATACCGAATGAATCGCCTTTTGAAGCCTTTTCTTTTTTTTCCTCAAGGACACTAGGCTGAAACAAACAAACTTCGACTGCAATTGTGGTTGCACAAGGAGTCATGAGATGTTAATACCACTGTCCGGCAACCCGGTATACCGTGAACCACTTTACGTACACTGGAACACCGAACAAGTTAAAAAACTTAAAAACAAGTTTGAAAAAAGACTGAAGTGCCAGTGTTAATTTACCTGTGACAGCAACTCCTTCATCAACTTTCCAAATGGGCTCTCAGTGAACGCCTGCAAAACAAAAACAATAAATGAGGAAAAACGTGAGACATAAATTGATGGTAAACACGAACCAAATGCAGCATGATGGCCCAACCTCCACGTATGTATAGGAGTGCTTTTTTAAATCTACTCCTTATTGAGCATTAAGTTTTCATAATGCATAAGATGAGCTAGTACTCACCCGGGACTTCTATCAAACGAAATATTTTTCAACTGAGATGTCTGAAAACCTGACCACATAAACCGTATAAAGTAGCTGACGCATAATTCACCGAGTAAACCATGAGGGAAAAAGTTACAATTACATGAGGAGAACACATGAGGAGGATTACATGAGGGGTTACGTTCACACGGAGGTCCCCTCAGCACTGTCTAAAACATGTCATCTCAGTCCACAGCCTTCATAGCCTCAAGGTTGGGCGGCTACCGATTAACTGACAAATTAAAATTGATTCTGGGATATTACATGCTGAAACCACCATGGAATTATGAAGCACGTCATAGTGAAGGACTCGGAGATTTATTCTGACCACCCGGGGTTGTTTCTTCAACAGGCACCTGAAGCTAAGTACAACAGCTAGTGAGAGATACTCTATGGCACCAAGTGAGGAAGTGATGATTGAGAAATTTTTTTAAAAAGTTGCCGTGTCTCTCGGATGCAGCACATAAATGAAAAATGGGCGGTGACAGAAACGAAGTTTCTAAACGAGCTTGCTGTAACATTGCGGAAATTGACGGTGCCTGCTGCAGCCAAGTTTAGATTTTACTGATTAAGACAGACCACAGTGTGTTTTAAATTAATAATAATAATAATAATAATAATAATAATAATAATAATAATAAGAATAATAATAATAATAACTGCTGGGGTTTAACCTCCGAAAACGATGATATGATTACGAGGGGTGCCATAGTGGAGGGCTCCGGAAATTTAAACCACCTGGGGTTTTTTAACGGTCACGTAAATCAAAGTACATGGGCCTCAAGCATTTTAGCCTCTATCGAAAATGCAGCCGCCGTGGCCAGGATTCGATCCCACGACCTCTGGGTCGGCAGTCAAGCGCCATAAACACTAGACCACCATGATGGGCAGAAATGCAGAAAACAAAACTTTTCAAGCTTCGAGCACGTTTATCACACTGCAATGAAATACGAGAAAACACTTGGAATTTGCATTGCCACAATAATGTACAGGTGCTGGGGTTTCCGCGTAAAATTTCAAAAAATGGAAGTCCGACCTTCATTTAACAAGAAACATTTCACGGAATTGACAAGCAGCATTGACATCTTAATGTTTATTATATGCTGGAGTTCTTGAAATGCAATTTTTCACCTGCCACTGTCTCTGTGAGATTATCACTGTACAGTACACTAACACTACATGCTAAACTCAATTACGCCCGTTCCATATGGGATCCATGGCATGTTTCCTTAACAAACATGCCCGAGCCAATTGCCTCTCGTCTAGTGTCACAGCCACAAAATTAATGCTCGGTTTACCTAAGCAAACTTTGCGATGCAAGTGCTCCTATCTGTGTGTTCATAATAAAAGTTACACTAACTCGGAACCTAAGGTACAGCTTGAACTTTGTCCGTCGTGTTTTGTCACGCATGGACACTGTCAGAGCATTGATTGATTTTCCACTCGCGTGCCTTCCTCAATTTCCACGTCTTGCACACCAGTACTTAGAGGAAACACCTTCATGCCTCCATCACTGCTAAATCCAACACTGCCAACTCCAACAAAACATAACACAACCGTCCTCCCACTCCCCTCTGCAATGTCTCAGGGCCTTGAGAGTATTGATAATACATAAATTAATAAATCTTTTTGTTTTATAGATCAAACTACTACCACAAAACTCCTTTTTAGAGTTTTGAAAGAACACATTAACAGTATAAACTGATCTAATGTGTCTCCAAAGCATGCACTTAATTTAAATGGCATCAGGAATGAATAAAAGGATCACCTTGTCGAAGGACAGGAGTGGTCGTGCGCCTTTGAGGCAGTTCCCTGTCATCTTCAGCTCCTCCATCGTGTGAACTGTGCGAGAAAAAAAAAATTGTAGCCACTTCAACACTGTGAAGATCGTCGGATGGGGAGGCTGTCGCCCCTTTCATCAGGCATTACATTTTGCTCCCGAGTTTCCGCGCTGGAATGCTACAGTAGCGTTCCAGTGTGGCCGTGGCCCCATTCCACCTTCCCACTCGCCCAAAATGCGTATTACTATCACGGTTGCACAGGAACACAAACAACGTCATCATCATCACTTAGCATCATTTAATCATTTGAACATCGTCACCAGCAATTGGCATCATCATCATTTTGTTTTATATTTTTAATTCACTCCCCCAACTGGTCACGTGACCTGTGTGACTACTACTACTACTTCTACTGCTACTAATGCTGCTGCTGCAATGACAGCACAGGGTAGACAGCCTCGCTGCAAAAATTTGGCCTTTTTGTGAAGCTCAACAGCTCGAAGAGACGTCTATTACTGGTAATCTGTGAACAGAGCACAGACACTCGTTCATTTTTTTAAGTGATCAACAAACAGCATCTCTCTGTGACACCTAAGCGACAATCTGATCTGTGAAAGTAGTGCCTGGCAAAACATTATGCCAGATTAAATAAAGTGGACCGTCCATTACCACGCACACTGATTGGACAGAGCTTGATTACCAGTGGCGACCACTGCCGCCACTGCCATTCTCAAACTCCATCCAATCAACCTGCACACAAACAGTTGGCCCGCTTAATGGACTCTTTCTTGCGGAATATCACTTCTGCCTGCAACGCGGGAGACTGAGCCACGTACTATTCTCAACAAGGAACTTGACAGACGGTCCATTCGGTACGTTGGATGCCCTGCGAAAAGTGAGAAAATAGTCACAACGTTGGTCGGAAGGAACATCAACTAAAAAGAATACTTGACTAGGAAAAGCCTAAAATCCCCGCTCACCACAAATAGAGATCTTTCCTCTTCTTGTTTTCAAAGTATAAGCACTTGTTGCAGTTCTTCATTTCACATATCTGAAACAACACTGTTGGTTATTTGAAACCAATCAACACATAACATAGCGTGCACGACAGAGCAATGGAGCGGACAGATCACCTACTTCGTTTATGACTACAAGGGGGTCCTTTTTCTCCATCTTGGACTCTGCAAACATAGAAATGACGCGTAATGTGAGCACAATTATTGACCAGAGTTCCATGTGCCTCTTTAAATGTGAATAATATTTCTTTAGCTAGTGCAACGAGTTTCAGACAAACAAAGTATCTTGAAGGTGATTTCAATGTTGTTTTGGTATTAGTGCTCAGTGTGAGTCACTAGTGTGCACACAACATTTAGTTAACCACTTTGCAGTGCACCGTCGACACTATCACTATTTTGACAGCATGATTACTGTCAGTGTCGTCGACGGCACAAGCCTGGCCTCCACCAAAACCAACACATAAAAAAATGCAGAGTACAGTCAAGCAGCAAGTATAGCGGCGGCGTCAGTGGTTGGCCCACATCATTGTGACATGTCGCAGGTGTATGTGACATGTCACAGTACACCTTGGCGCTCATGCCGTTTTTATGGCTCCGTGGTTCTCCCAGCTGTTTGTCATGCAACTTGCGAGAGGCGTTAGGAGGTGACTGCCAGCAGAAAATGTGCTTTGGGAATTCCACACAGGGTTTTGACTCGGGTAGTAACAAGATGAAAACATCTTCTGGACCAGTAGTCTTAGTTGCTTATGATGGTAAATGCGGCACTAGGCAATATTGATGCATGTTGCTATATTACTAAATGTTGCACAGATAAGGAAAAGAGGTACAACTGACTTCTATGGCTCAGCTGACTCAATCGCACCAACAACCAAATGTACTAGGCAGACCGAGATTCATTTCAGTCATGGCAATGATGACAATCTAAATTGATGCAGGTGAGTGCATGTCGTCATCAACTGACGCTGAAAACCAATAAACCAAACACAACTAGTAATGTTTATGTACGCGCAGGTGCGGCGAAGTACGCATGCTGCGACTATGGCCTACTCGGACATATCGCAACGCACGCCAACTTGGCACCTGTTGCAATGTGTCCGAGAAAGGTTTGTTTGGGAACATAAAACGTACTCGTACACGTACAGGAAGCCCTTACCCGGCTTTGAATGAGGCAGCAGAGTGCGAAGGTTAAGCATCAAGTGCCTGTCTCTGAACGTGATCCCCCTCGATGCGAAGATCATGACACGCTGCTTGTTGATCCCACTTGTACTGAAGGAACAAGAGACGCCACCGTTAGGATTCAGTACAACGTGGGCCGTGGTTACGGCGCAAATTACGGTGACAAAGCGAGCCAGCGTGGAACAACAACACAGAAATGTAGCGCGTCGTCCAGTGTCCAACTTGTGTAAAAGGTAAAAACAGCGTTAAATAGACGAACAAAAAAGCGCACAGCACGAGCGCTGTGACCAACTAGCCCAACGAAAAACACTTCTGGGATTTTTTTCTTGTGTGCCGTGTTAGTCGCGCGCTCCTCTACATCATGACAGAAATACACAGCGGCAACTCTTGGAATGTTTGGATTTCGCTCCCAGCATGGGCTGTCACAAGCTACTGTGGGCCGAGGAATCAACGTATATGTACACAGACATCTCTCTCAAGGCACGCACAAAATCGTAAGGTTTTCTACCTTCTTCTCCGGGGGTTCATCTGATTTCCTGGTGACCGGAGGTAACCGTTCTTGCGTTTCGACGGCATTTTCGGCATCTTCGTCCACACGTGCACGCTTGTTGCGCCGCGCCATGTTTGTTTAGCTGCGGGACCACACGACCGGGCTTTTCCGGTTCCCTCTCTTTAAAATAAGTCAGTTTCTATCTTACTCAACTTCGCGTATGTCCAAAAATTTAGCTCAAATAATCCTATTATATTAAGGTAGATATTTTTACTAATAACGAGCGTGGTACGGGGATCAGCTTTGCCCGAGGGGGGGAGTCCGTCGACCGACGCGGCTTTGTCCCGTAATTTTTTGTCTATTACGTTTATTTTCTGTTTACGCGTAGCGAGCTGAGAACAGCAGCAGCGGCCGAGGCAGCGTTACGGCGCACCGTGGAGCGTGAGGCAACAAACAAGCGAATGCACCTCATCGGCGGACGTACCGCCTTCGAATTCGCAGTTGAGACGCGATAAGTGAGTGCCGGCCGACAACTTGAACGGCGCGTGCGAGCATGGATTCAAACGGGAAGGCAGCGACGCCGAAGAAAGACAGCAGGCGTCCCGCCTAGTGGCTCCGAGCCGGTCACACCGAAAGCTGGACAAGCGTCAACGACTGACGGACGTGAGTTTGTTTGCTCCTGCAACACCGCGTAATGAAGTTCTTGACAGCTCGGCAGCGGCGTGTTGGTTTAGTCCCCCCAGGGGGTTTCACGTTGTGGCGCATTTTTGACCGGTTATTTCGTTCCACCAGCCGAGGCGAGGAGGGAACGGAACGTTCCAATCCACGGTGACACGGGCAGTTTACTGTATCTAACGGTTCCATAATCTCAACCGGCGATTCATGGCGAGATGTTTCACGACCCGCTCACGCGATCGCAAGTGTTGGAAGTTGTCTAGCTCTTAATTGCGACAGGATGTTCACGGAATGTCGCGAGCGTGTTTGTTTCGCCGGTCACCTTTTTGGGAAACTGGTTGTGTCGATTGACGACGAGCTGTCGTTGCGCAAACAAATTGCGGCATTTAGGTCGTTTTAACCTGTTTCACGGCGATTATGCTGACATTTATCGGGCGGACGCGACGTTAAAAGCTGCGTAAAGTAAGTACAGCGTGCGTCCCGTAGTCCTTTATTTTTTGGCGGCGCGCCTTTGCCTGCCGAAGATTGCGACTTATCAACTGTAGGGAAAAACAACCGCATTTCTTCCAGTCTAGTTGCGGGTATCGATAAATCCTAGGCACGTGGTTACCAGCTGCGCCGTTCGGTTAACTTTCGAGCTTAGTTTCGACGGCTGCCTGTTCTTCCCATAGCGAAAGCATCCTGTTTCGGCTACCATCACGTTTGAAAGACATATGGCATCTCCGCCTGCGTATCGCCAGTTCACCCGTTTAATTAATTCCGCGCGATCCATCACGAACATTGTGATGTGGCGTTCGCGTATCTACCGTGTCATACCACATGCGTCAGTAAGCGCTTGTCATTCGCTATGTCAGTCACGTAGCAACGTAGAGAACACTTGAAGCGACTCTTTTCGGCTTTTTGTTGTTTTTCCCCGTTCTCGGTAGACGATGTGATGGCGTTTGAAAGCTTTACTGCATATCATGTTGGTTGTAGTTTCATTAATTTGTGACGATATTGTTTTCGCGTGCGTCGGTATTCATAGCTGCCTTCTCTTGATGTGTTGCAGAGAGCATGGCATCATTTGTGATGAAGAGCACACTGTCCCCCGAGGCTCCGGTGTTTGTCCCGCGGCACTTCAAAGTTCCTGTACCCGAACCCTACCCGATGTCGCCGGTGAGCCCCCTTGGCTTCTTTTAAATTCTACAATTTTACAATACGGCAGGTATTCATAAGACGTGACCAAGAGTCTAGCGTTGTCCCTAAAGCGAAAGGTGTACAATCACTGCATTCGGCCAGTACTAGCATATGGGGCTGAAACTTGGAGGATAAGAAAAATAAAGATGAGACCAACAACTGGCCAGGACGTGTGATTAAATCCTGGTAGAAATAAAAAGACCGTGAATTATAGTGACAGACTCAAGCATCCTTTTCGCGATCTGAATAGGATTTATATTTTTAAATCGTACCTAAACGTCACAAAAAACCAGTATGTCGCGCAACCTAATGGAAGAGCCTTGAATCTGGAATATGGATTCGTTCACTTTGCTATACATAGTCTGGGACTTTCATGCATGCCACAATTGGTGCTCAAAATTTAGAGTGTCTATTATTATCCATCCCCGCTCTACTCTGTGCTTCTTACGAGGTAAAAGGAGTTGCACGCTGAGAAGCGGTGCTGCCTTCACGACAACTAGAATATGTCGAGTCGCGGCGCACGTGCGGAGGGCACACATGCGCAGCAAACCGCTGTGAACAAACACAAACCAGTCTCGCGCTCACCTCCCACTGTTTGCAGCGCGTGTTGTGTCTATACGACTTCATTGTCTCCACAGATGGAAAATTTTTTATTATAAATCTTTCACGGCATTTTCGTCGTTACCGTTCCGTGATTAGACACTCTGACTGGTAAGGTTTCTGTTGCACTAAAGGAAACAGGTACCATAAAAACTGGTAGTTGGTCCCTTTAAGAGCTACACTGCATGTGATAGAACAGAAAAAGGTAGTCATGAAGACAAGAAACAGAACAAACAAATGAAGCATACATTCTAGCTCACATTAAAGGGACACTAAAGAGAAAAACGATTTTTCTCATATTAATAAATTACTCTTTCACAATTCCAATATCGCTACGCTTGCTGTGAGAAGACACTTGGTAAGCGAGAAAACACGCAAAAAGAAACTGTGAGTCGCGACACCACTTTGAAATTCCAGCACCGAACGCCGTGATGTCATAGATGTTGACGGCATCTACTAGACCCTATGTAGTTCTTAATTGGGAAAAATGAAGTACATTGTCCTCTGGGGGGGCCAAACTTAGGCATACCAACTTGGTACTTAGGCATACCAAGTTTCAAGAAATTTCATTGAGCCCATGTCACCAAAATACAAAAAGTACACTTTGAAATCTGTGACGTCACATGGGGAGATTTCGGCACGAAATTTAAGAACGACACTTTGACCTCGATTATCTCCTCTAGTAATAAAACTCTGGTGGTGAAATTAACGTCGTTCGAGTTCTCAGATTACAATTTATCAAGCTAAACCAATTCACTGTTTCACTTTAGTGTCCCTTTAAAAAGAAAAAAAAAAATCGGCTGGGCAGACCGTGTGTTGCGTTGCTTAAGTAGGTTGTGCCACTGTGCAGTGTGCTTCTTACCTTTGGTAACCTTGGCTATGCTTGCTTACCAGTTACTGGCCATTAACCTTATGAAGCTGAGAAAATGTAGAGCAAACTAAACCTAACAGTGCTGAGGTGCTGAAATGAGGCTCAAATTAGTAATTTACTTGGTGTGTTGTTTTGAGCACTTGACAGTCATCTTTACTCCCCTTGTGAGTCAATGCAAGTACTTGTGTGCGCATCGACATTAATGTCAATATGTTAGCTTTAGCTGTTTGCTTCTGAAACCACATATTTCACCATGAGGCATGAAGTTATGTGAAGGTAATTTTGTGCGTTCTCAGCTTGCAAAGAAGTACAGTGTCAATTTTTATGAAAGGGAACACGCGAACGCGTGGCCTGCGCTCTGCGACGGCTGCCTTAAGCTCCGTCAACCGACAGCTAACGAAAGCTCGCCCGCTTTGGCGTCATCTATTGGCAAACAAAATAACAAGTCATGGCCGGTTGCGAAGCGCTTTTAGATAACACTGCATCTCGGCTCGCGTAACGGGCGATGCAGGCAGCGCGTCGTCTGCCTGTCAACAAATCGAGCGTGGCACGCCAGCACTGCGCGAGCTGCAGGAATTGCCCTTAACGCGTGCCAAGAGGCAGCGTTATCTAAAGGCACTTCTCCACCAGCCATGATTTGTTATTTTGTTAGCCAATAGATCACGCCAAAAGCGGGCAAGCTTTCGTTAGCTGTCGGTTGACGGAGCTTACGGCAGCCGCCGGAGCACGCAGACCATGCGCTCCCGTGTTCCCTTTCATAAAAATTGACACTGTACATATAAGTGTAATTCAAGTGTTTTTCTTCAGGTACAAAAATCCAAACGAAAGAAGGTTAACTGACACTCCATCAGTTAACCTTCTGCGGTGAAGCTTTTGCAACAGTGCACACGTGCAATTGAACAAAGGTGCATGTGCTGTTCGTGATAAGACAGCATCGCGTGTTGCTTCGTAGCTCAAGTTGCTTTCTAAAACCACAGACTTAAGGACGTGCGTGCTTATTCCTATGTTTTTATCACCATCCGCGTAAGAGACCCTTACAGATATGAAAACTGCCGCAGTTGAGATCTTTGTACAAAGATGGAGTTTACTCGTACAGTACAAAGTGCGTATATCACAAAGAGCTGATGCTCTGTTTCTAGCAGCAAAGGGAATACAAATTTTGGTGCGTCTCTCGGTACAACCTGCAGCTACTACACTCTCTGAAAGTGCTTGCAGTAAAACTTGTAGAACAATAGTCGGTTACAACTTTAGAAAACATGTCGGATCCGCTGGCAGCCATTGCTGTCTCTCCCACCGAGAATTTGCATAAATACTCCATCCAGTGGCGCTTATTCATATTTGTTACGTCCAGCACTTATCGAGTGTTTCAGGTGGTTGACTTTCTCATACAGACATCCGTTTGTGTCGCTGTTTTTAGGTCGGACGCTTCAACGTCCTGTTGAACTTTGTTGGGGATTCTGACATCACTGCTCTGCCAAATGTAATGTTTTGGGTAGCAACGATGAAACTTTAACTCTTTATATGAGTAGTGCTTACATTAGCTGAGAAAAAGTGCTTACGGTTCGAGCAGAAACCAACTAGCATTACTATCTTGCACAGGTGAAGGGCAGGAGCACTGCAGTTCTGTGGTCAGAGCTAGCATTTTTTTTCTTAGGTTGTAGCCGAGTATAGCATTTTTGCACATATGCCAGTGGCTCTACATTCCGAAAGCTGTAGCACACTTTGAGGGCATCTTTGCATTGCACAACAGTAATCGCCTAGCTTGCATGACTTTCCTTGCTTCGATGCTGCGTGCACGGCACCTTTAGGCCATGGGCAGCATGTGCGTCATCAGCGTCGGTCAGCATTCTTGATATAGGAAAGTTGCAAGCATTGAGTCTTTAGGAAACCATGCCACATGATGATAACTGTTCACTCTGTGGCGATGGGCGTATTGGGGGTGTCTATTTACCACACAACAATAATCGTCATCTGGCTTGCTTGCATTTCCCTTCTTGAAGACTGTGCACTTGGCACTTTCCTATCAAGAGTGTTATGTCATGCCAATAGCCGCACACTGTTTGTGACTGGGAACTACTAAGCATGTGGCTATAACGCAACGAAGCACAGGAACACGCCTCAAATACAGCTCTTTTTTTTTTTTGTCATCATTGTGTGACAGAAAGATGCCCTCAAGGGTGCAAACTCTCTAGAGTGTAGGTGTATTATAACACGCATTACACTGTATATTTTGCATCAGAGAAATCCCTGATGCTGCTCTAAGACCGCAAATAAAGTAGATAAAGATTGTACATATTGTTGCAACTTTAACATAAGCCTCTCTGTGTCACGATTATTGCAAAAGCACTACATATTTATCGTGTATTCTTCGAGAGTATGTGCTGAACTGGTATTTACTTGCACTGTTGGAAAATAAATGTTACACCACTATTGGCAAATGAAACTGTGGGCGACAAAATGCGTACAGGTTTTTCTTTTTATCTGATGGCACCAGCTGTTCAGAGTTGAAATGTTGGCCTCTTCGGAAGTTCTTTGTTTGGAGCCTGTAACGCAAGCACTAAATCGCAACGTTGATTTTACCAAGAGCGCCATTCATTAAACGGGAAAAAGAGGTACAAATCGGGTAGTGGCGTTCGGGACAATTGTGTGTTCAAGGTTCTTTTTTTTTTCCTTTTTTTTTTTGCCCTTGCTTTTGCCTTTCTCTCTCTGAACTTTTACTGTTAGCTTTTAAAAAAAAAATAATACCCTGTTTTCTCTTTTTTAGCCTTCACAGGATTCGACTCGATATGCAATTGTGGAATTGATGAGCTTCATCGAAGACGTAACCCTTTGCCCTGGTGAGTTTGACTCGAAGATAGGGGACCTCACGAGAGCATTGGGTAGCGTCACAGATGCCGACGGTCTCATACAAGTCGTCGACACAATCTTCCAACAGGTGAGCATCGCTTGCAGAGCTGTGTCTGGCATTTCATGACGATAACTTGCCATAGACTCTTGGCGAGGTTCCATTAGAACCTAGCTACCATAAAATCCCGAGCAAGCGCCCCCTTCTCCTTTTCAGGAGATTTTAAATATGCGCCAATGACTGAGCTTAGCACTATGGGTCTTGCCAGTAATCTCGATGCACTGACTAGCGAAATCTGCCACTCATATGATCCACTAACAACTTGTGTGAAATTTTGTTAAATTATTTGCTTTTTGAAGCATCCATGTTTGTTTTCATATCGTTCAGCTCATTCGTTATGTTTTCGATGAGGCAAGCTGTGTAGCTTCTTTTGTGAATGAAAATTGATGGCAGCCTAGAAGGGCATGCAGTAGGTGGTGTGCAAAACTCAACATCTGTGACATACATATCTCCAGTACTCGCAGTCGCTTCCGCCACGTTCACCCAGCTGAACAATAACCTCCTTGACGTGCATCTTTTATCCAGAGGTCACAGTCGCTACAAGGTGGCTTTGAATAGCCACCTGTTGGCTTTCCCATGTAGCGTTTAACAGTTTGAGCTCCTCATGGTGCTCCCAAACGTGCCAAGCCTACGTTGTGCATAACACTGGCGTACTCGAAGAGAATGGTGTGGATATAATTAATTGTGTTAATTACAAGTGCTTCACTCATAAATGTAGCTCACATCAATATGGTAATGTCTCTGATGACCTGTCTTTGTTTAGTCACCGAGACCGTTCAAGAGTGGTAGAAGTGTCATCTTACAATAGCCTGGCGACACACTGTCATGTCCGCCTCCTGAACTTTTCGCAGGGCATCAAGGAGCCAAACTTTCGGTATAGCGGGGCTCGGCTCTGCAACCATCTGGGCAGCAACCTCAGCGTTCGAGGCCTCGACGATGGTCAGTTCACAAACCTGCTTCTTGACCGGTGAGTTGTATGGCATCTGCCATTTGTTGGAAGTACAGCAGACTCCCGTTAAGATGAACTCAAAAGGATCGCGGTCATTTGTTCAGCTTATCAGGAGTTCAGCTTATCAGAAGTGCCCCCAAAAAGAGACATGCTTAACATGCCAAGTGCATCCAAATATGTTACTTGAAACCACTGAATGGAGTAGACTTACAATGGGGGAAAATGACAAGAAAAAGCATTTATTTGGCTGAATAGATAAAAACTATGCCTTCAAGTACCGTGTTTGCATAAACCTAACGTGCATCCGATTTCGCGGGTTCATAATAATAATGCACATGAATATATTGCTACCACATTTCACCGGTAAAACTGTAGCACGCCCCTATGTTGATGATTAGAAAAAAAGGTAAAAGGGAGAGACAAGCACAATTTCCTTTCAAGGAATGTAAAATTTATTCTCCCGGCAGTTCATTTTCTTCTGTGAGCCTGTTTTGCTGGCTCTAGTATCACTTTTGGACACGCCTCGATCGCGTGCTGTTACCTTGACAAAGTCAGTATATGCTGAGTTGCTTAAGGAAGTCTGAAAGCTTTCCTTTGAGGTCCAGATATTTTCCCGCTTTCGACTCGTAATAAATTTTTCTGATCGACGTGCCCTTCGCAGTACTCACTCTCACGAAGAAGACACAAGGCAGCGATATTCAATGTGCAAAATAACCTTCCTTTGTCGTGCGCTTTGATAATGAAAATGGCACATCACAATTTTCACTTCACTGGGAACAGATACGACGCGCACAGGTCCTACGCCAACCAGCACGAACTGAGCGCACAATGTGCTAACTGCCATTGTGGGACAGCAGTGACAATGCATCTGACCCCTCTGACAGGAGTTTTAGCGCCACAAACGTGGTTTTCAGTTTCGTACTCAATTGTAACAAACAGGCAACTTTCTTTTTGTCGCTTTTGTGTGGTTTTTTTTTTTTTTTCACCCCCCTTTTGTTTGCCCCTTTTTCCACTATGGATAAGAGAGCCCGAGCTCTTGTGTTTTTCTGTTCACCTTTGTACTCTGGGGAACCAAAGAACATGGGTAGAGCACGAAAGGACATAATGGCTTGGGGGCTCAGTAGTAAATCCCCCAGCACTTTTTGTTTCTGGGTAGGAACGTGGAGGGACGGAGGGAGCAAGCGAGAAAGCCATCAAACGCGTGTAACTCCGCTATTACGGCACCGTTTCGAAAAATTTTCACGGCTACGTGTTTGTTGAAGACTCGTGCACAACCGCAGCACCACAACTAAATTTCGACCTCTGGGTGATTTACGGGCCCTTTAAATGAGACTTTAGTATTAAGCTGCTTAATTAAGCTGCAGGTAATTCTCTGCCTTCTGCACATGCCCAGTTATAAGACTGACAGAAGCAGCAGCTACTGCGAGCAAACTGAAATATGGGACTGTTACTTCCGGAGGTGTGAGGGTGAGCAACTGGGCGTGTTGGTAATGCATGATTCGAATTTGTAGGCGCAAAGAAGACACGGACGAGAAGGGAGACACACACACAGGGCGCCCTGTGTGTGTGTCTCCCTTCTCGTCCGTGTCTTCTTTGCGCCTACAAATTCGAATTCCGGAGGTGCTTTAGGGTTGGAACGTCCATCAAACAGTAGGAGCAGACCTTGGCTCTTGGACTATCTTGATGCATTATGTATAATCGTGATGCTGCTAAAGCTTGTCAGGGGAGCTAAAAAGGGTCATTGTTGGCAGACGTAAGCAGGCTGCCGCTGAACAAAGAAGTGTGGCAATTGCATTCACTGCTGCTGCTATCTCACCAACTCAGACAAGCTTCGAATGACCTAGCTTCCAGCTTTTCATTGGCTATCTGTAAAATACGTTACGTTTTAAAATTTGTTATACTTAGAGCATATAAGCCGGTATAACAAGCTTTTAAACTTAAAAAATGATGATTTGATGTGAGGGTAATGTGTTCATTTAACCTTGAAGTGGGGCTTTGTGGCAGTGCATATTTCCCCTGGAAAGGTGTATTCACTGTATAGCGCCTCTCCACTGCAGTGAAACCACTTTTTCAGGGGGTTACATGTGGTTTATATATGTCTGTTCTTTCATTTCGAATCCTTCGAAATTTAGAACAATTTCAATTCACGTCGAAGCGAATCCAAATACAGTAATATTCGTTCGAATATTCGAAGTACCTGAATATTTGTGCGTGCCTAGTAAAAATCATTGAACGGTTTCTTGGTGCGAACGCATCTACTGCAAGGAGTCTCGCTAGCTTCGATAGCGTTGCACTTGATGTAAGAAACGGAGTATAGTGCGGGATCTCGGTACTGCAGCCATTAAGCTATGGATGGCAGCGCCGACAGGCCAAGTGGACCATTTCTAAGAATTTCCCACATGCAGGCTAGGGCATTAGGACGCATGGCGTGTTTTTGTGTCGTCAGAGACGCACTGCCCGCTCCAGCTCAGCACTATGCTTACGTCTCGTGACGCAACAATTCGCACCGTGATTCACTGGTTGACATTGCGGCCGAGAGATGGCATGCTATCGCAAACTCATGGTTATGCTAAGGCATTCCAACTTACTTTACCAATGAAGTACACCTAAATGTTTTCTCTTTATTGACTCTGTTTTTCAGGTGCCATGCAGAATGCTTGAAGCGAAATGACCTTGCGTCCGGTGACTTTGGTGATGCCTACTTGAGGGGTCTGCTGCTCTTCATAGCCGAGCTCTTCTCACAGATGGTGGTTAGTAGCTTCTGCAGTTGACCCTACGCAGTCGTGAAAGAGGTTGAACATTGCGGGCATTTATTTTGTAGTCTTCTATGTAGCATTTCCACCGGGACGTCACGTGGTAATGAAATGGTGCTGTAGCATTTTATACCTTTTAAACCATGTCAAACCTGCGGCACCCATAGAATGCAAAGTAATCCATTTGCACGGGCGAAAAATTTTACAGGCCCTAGCAGACAGTGTAAAAACCTGGGACTTCGCATCAAATCTGTGCAGGAAGTTCAACGCGAAGCTGCCATTTTCTTTTTTGCACCTTTTCTGGGCTACCGAGCATCTTCTCGCGATGAGGGCAGCATTTTTGTTGTTCCAAAAGGGTAATCTGCCAATGTAAACGAAATCGCCTTTTCTCTTTAGTGTTCCCTAAAGGAGTACTGACACGATTTTGAAGTGCAGCAAAACGCACGTTTTTGGTTTCCTTGGCATGTAGTGTCAACGCTCTCCCCACACCGCATCCGGGAAACACATATAAATATTTAAGTTTGATTTTAAAGTTTTCATCTCCTAGCATCTGCAAGGCAGCTTCACCGCATGGAGAGCCCTATGACGTTTCAAGTCAGCTCACTTAGTTTGGGAACTCTGGGTTCTGCATGCAGCCTAAATCACAGAAATCGCTGTCGGAGGCACTGGACGACAGTTCACTCACCATGAACCACGTTCGACTGACAGCAAAGGACAGCAGGTGCATATTTCGTGGGTTGCAGTCTGCCCGTGACGTCACGGGCAGACTTGACACGTCACTGTGAAGCCGCCCTCTCGAAACCGAAACTGCTGGTTGAAATATGTGGTATTAAAAATATATGCAATGCATCCTTAGGCACCACGACACTCTTTTTAGGGTTCTCGACACCCGTGCTTTCATTTAGAGCAACAACCCGAAAATTTTTAAAATTCATGTCAGTACTCCTTTAAAGTGGCCCTGCGACACTTTTTCAAGTAACCATCGAATGTCTTCTTTAAAGGGGTTTATTGCCTCACGAATTTTTAGAATAGTATGTCAAGTATGAGCGGAGTTACAGAGATTTGTTGCACGCTGTAATTGGTTTCTCTTTTCTCTCATCCCAACGAGCGTGTTGGAAGCTATGCAGGGAGGGATGGCTTAGGGGAAAGAAGTCAATTCATGTGTGCGTCATGACCTTGAGCACTTTTTTCTTCGAACGCGCAGCTTACTTTCAGTGTGATCACACGGGCATGTGGCGGCCCCTCGTGGCGGCCACAGTAACTATGTAGCTCACGATGCTCAAATCAGCCAATGGCCGTGAATTGGGGTATATAGCGCGGTCATTCATTTGGGTATATGGCATCATTTGTAGAAATAAGAGGGAACGAATTCTATCTGACTTTGAGAATTAATTGTAAATTCCAGGCCGCATGCAGTGCTATAATGTTTGGCTCGCATGTTCTCAGGGGCCTGGACTACCGATTTGCAGTGTTTTCTGACAATTCTGAAAAAGTGTTGCAGGGCCCCTTTAACTCTCGGTTTTGGAAGTTCAGAGTTCTTCGCGGTCACAACAGCACGACATTGTATTTTCCAGTTCCTTCGGGACGACTACTCCTACAAGGTCAAGCACATAGCCGGTTGCATCCCGAATATGATGCACACCCTCTTGCAGACACCGACAAAGGACAACATCAAGTGCACTATCCAAGTACTGAAGGTGAGGGGGAAAGCTGCGTAATGACAGCAGCGTTGCCTAGTGACAACTGCTTAGTTAACGCTGTTTTGTGTGTTGCTCATGAAATCAAAAGCGTTAATTTAGGGCGAAGTAATGTGCATGTACTTACGTTTCCACTGTGATTAGTTTATATCACATCGCCATGACATTGGCTCATATACCGTATTTACTCGAATCTAAGCCGATGTTTTTTTCGAAAAAACGATGTGCGAAAGTGGGGGGGTCGGCTTAGATTCGAGTACAATGAATAGGTTTTTTTTACTTTTCTGGTCTTGCGAATTTCGGGGGTCGGCTTAGAATCGGGGCCGGCCTAGATTCGAGTAAATACGGTATGCTTATGTAAGAGCCAACATTGCCTTTACTGGTCACATTCGTGGAGACACGACGCGGTTATCTTGAGCGAATGCACGCGTGAGTCGTCGTACTTGAAGAAGTGATGTCGTATTTCATTTCGTGTGCGCTGTTACATTTGGGCTTCGTAATTGACAGCACGGACTTTGGAAGATGCATAGCTGGAGTTTGTACTGTAAAATTGTACCGTAATGTTGTTTTAAGACTAGCACGACTGTTGCGTGCATCGCAGCTCTCTCTGCTTTTTGAAGAACACAACTTGCTGCTGCCATTTGGTGCTGAACCCAAGGCTGAAATTGGAGGTTGTGAGTTCAGCTCCCTCCCACCTGCAGCAAGTTGTTTCTCTATTTTTTTTTTTTATCCACTTTCACTTGCCTTTATCTTATCTCAACACCTCAGTTTCACCTATACAGATAACTTTTGCTATTCTTTCCTTGGCTTCATATACCAACAAGAATGAGCCCCTTAGTTACTTCGCCGTCTCATTCAAAGCATTTTTTAGTATTTTTCAATCAAATCTTGGTTCTTGTTTAGCTTTGGGTATAAATAGGATTTCTTTAATGTTAAGGTACCAAAATCTTCTTTTCCTTTCTTCCTAATCCTCTCCCTACTTATCTTCTTTGAGTAGTTTCTTTCAATAGCCATAAATGTTTGAGCTCCTAAATTAACTGATCTGTAGTGTCATTGATAGTTCTAGTGCTGACTTCTGGGAATGTTTTGTCCTTGCACACAGCTTACAGGACACAGCTTGGAGGACTTCGGTAATTTGGAACCCGGCAGTACCGATGGGTCCATATTGGACAGCGTGTTTGACAAGCTCAGGGAGATCGTGCAGAAGCCTGACATTGATGCGTAAGTTCACCAGCATCTTTCTTTTTGTGCACTAAAGTCTCAATTATTTGGAATCACTCAATTCATATTGACGAATGCTTCGAACCGCACGGCTGGTACTGGGAAAGTTGTATGTGCTCAACATACAACTCAGCCTACAAACCTGCTCAACAGTTATCTCTAACAAAATTTCTCGCGTCTTCCAGCAACAGAAAGTCGTGTCAATATGTCTCGAAACTTCGAGGCCTCCATCTACTCTACGCAAGTGCTAAGACTGCACACACATGCACCCCACTCAAGGCTGTATTCAAACTGAGCAGGCTGGATGTGCAGGAGATGCTGCGACCGTGTTAAGTCAGACCATAACTTCACGTAACGAGGCTTGAAAAACGCATCGCAACAGAAGCTGCTCAGGAGAAACGGCAAGTCATCCCGAATACAAAAGTAGACGGCTTTTCCTTTGCATTTGGTGTGTAGTGCTTATCTCTTTCATTCTCAAACTCTAAATAAGCTCGAAAGAAGTCTTTTGCTTGTCTGCGAGAAGATGTGCCGCTCTTTGTGCCTCCTAGTTTTATGCTGTAAAGTGGAAAAAAAAAGTGGGGGTTACAGTTTTTTTTGGGTACAGCATGAAAGAATCGGATAGGAATAAAACATCACATGCAACGAATAGGCAGTCAACTTGTGTTCTTCAGACAGCTTGCTGTTTTTCTTGACCAGATTCTGCTGCAACACACCTTGTTTTCAAAGTTTGTCGCGTGAAGTTCAGGTCTGACATTGCACAGCGGCGACATTTCCTGCGCGCCCGGCGTGCTCAGTTTCATTATCACCTGGAGCGGGGCCTACAATTTTGTTTACGTGTGTTTCTTAGGATTTGTAAAAAATGGGTATGTCATAAATTGTCACCTCCTACAACCTTTCCATATTAACAACTGCCCTAAGATTAATAATTAAAAAGCTAATTAAAATGTTTTTGCTAATTACTCACTTCAATATAACTTTTAGTGAGGCAAAGTATTTCCTCCTTGTCATAGAGTTCGTGCATGAAGATGACAGGTGCCTGACTGTCATAGCATTTTTGTAAAAAAAAATCTGTTTCCAAAAGAAAAAACGTAACCCGTGTATCTTTTCCTGGACAACGTCCGATAGGAGCAATGTACTATTTTCATATGGTTAATGCGGTCATGCTTTAACACAGTGATGGAGGTGCTGCTCCAATTGCTCCAAAGTGTAATATTTGTAACTGCTCCGAACCTGCTCTGAAAGGGCGTTGGGAAACTAAAAGCAATGAACTTAAACCATGTGACCATCTAGCGAGCCTAAAGGAAACCAAAAACAAGCAGTGTATGCCATCATCCTAGTATGCTAGTATGCAGCTTGCTTACTACCTGCATACTAGCATACTGACAGTGCCACAAGTACTGGCACTATACATGTCTGATTTGGCTCTATATTTGTACCTGACAAGCAGACTATTTTGGTGAAATGTCTGCGAGATTAGTTCGATGACCTACTGATTACTAACTTCTGCTGTGACGATTTGATGTGTGACTGATTACATTTACCATTTTATCAGCTTAGACCTCAATTACGCCTCAATAACTGGCACTTCAGGTGTATAGCTCATTTAGATGTTTTTTTTTTTTTAAATTTCCGATGCTGGCTATTTTGGTCAAATATGAAAATAGCATATTTCTTTAATCTCGTACGGATTATAAACTGCTGCTTTGGCAATAGTTACATGGGATTGTGGCTACTTTTATAATTTGATGCTCAGCTTTATTGCTTTTATTTCATTTCTACCACAAGTGGTGGTATTTTAAATCAATATTTAGCTCATTTACTTAGTGTTCAATCACCATACATCTGCTTAAATATGTGTTTGCAGTGATTTGCAGTGGTTATTGTATGTGCAACATGTTTAAAGCAAATAATAATATTTATGAGTTGCTTAAATGATGATTTAGACTCCAGGAGCCTTCAGGAATATTTTGTCATCTGCTCCGGAAACACCAATAGCGGCTCCAAACTAGCATTTTCTCTGCTCCAAAGACACTTAAGGCTGCTCCAAAGCACCATTTTTTCTGCTCCAGAATATGCTCCAAAAAACAAAATGTTGCTTCCATCACTATTAATAAATTATACACCGCTGCAGAAGTGATTTTTCTACCAGTATTCCTAAATATCATTGCATTATAATCCAGTGTACTAGTTTAACTTTCCAGTGACCCACAGCCACATGTTGTACACCTGTAGCTGTGCAGATTCTGCAGCACCGGTGCAGAGAAATTGCTACTGGGGGAGAACTACCGGCACTTCGCCGATTCAAATGCGACGTGTGGCAAAAGTGAATCGGCTGCAGTTCATGTGGCGCCAAGTGACGTTGCAACAGATGACTTATTGCGCAGAGCGATATTGCTCAATGCCATGCTAACTTTTGCTGCCGAGTTCATCAATGAACGCGCTTAGTTTCATGTTTTCTGGAGCTTGCTCTGGATAATGTGATTTTCAGATTACAAATTTTATTTCTTTCTGGTTCTCGTGAAGATCATGTCGACGAGATTCCACTGTACATCTGGTTGAGTCTGCGCTGGCACTTGGCAACCTAGCATTGCTGGATTGAAGTGCCAGGTTCTTGTTCATATCGACTCATTCCAGTCCAGACAGCCTGCACCTAGCAAGGTGCAGCGATGAGGTGTGACGCACCCTCTTAAAGGGACACTAAAGGCAAATAACGATTTATGTCAGAGTGAAAGCTCAATGTATGACAACGTCTAAAACGGCAATAGTATCAACAGCAGTGCCCTACTTACCGATAAATTAAACTAAATGTATCACACGATGAGTGCCACGAGCCAGACATTTTGGAAATGATCCGGATGACGTGAGAGAGTCTTGACTACAATTAATCACTCGTAAACAAATTAGCTGCAATAAAAAAAAGAACCTTCCGTGTATCAAGAGACGTAATAAAATGCTGCTTGTTAGTTTCTGTTTGATTCATGGAAAAAAGAACCTCTCTGACGTGGAACGGCGTGCGTGGTTCAAAGGTTCCGTTTTCACCGAACTACGCTGCACCCGGCGCCCTGCTTCATTCACGCGGTCGCGTCTCAGTGGTAGTTTCGGCATCGCGTACTGCCATGTGTATTTTGTGTGCTCGTGAAAGTCGCTCCGACAGAAAGTTCGACAAAATGCCGCATGCATGTGATGTTGCCGGATGCCCGAATGATGCATGCTGCCAGTGCACGCAGCCGCGCAGTAAAGGCAGGCAACGTTGAGCACGGCAACAGTGACATGAGAAAGACCACTTTCAGGCGGGGGATTTGAAGTGCGCTAACGCGATGTGGGCCACTAAAACGTGATTTTATTTCAAAATAAGCACTTCCTTGGCACAAAAGTAGCACTGCGAGGTTTCTGGACCACTGTTTCAAGCAATCAACGTCGACTTAATATTTGCCTTTAGTTGTCCCTTTAACATCTTGGAAAAGGGCTTGAAGGAGCACCTATAGCTCTCGATTTTATGACGTCCTGACAGTGAAATATTAGCAGTCTGGATATTTTTGTGCCTTACTCGCATTGCTTGAGTGTACACATGCCTGAAGAAAATATTGTGCCAACCTTGGTACCACTAGCTGATCAAACAGAATCTGTGTTCACTTGTTTTGCAGGACTGCGTCGTTGATGATTAAAAATGTCCTGGATCTCCGCGAGAAGAACTGGGGCCGATCGTCTTCCTCCTCGAGCTCGCCTTCCGGATGTCCATCCGAAGAGGTGAGTTGGTTTGGGAAAAAAAAAAGAAGTTGGCAGCTCAATTATGGGATCGATACTCAATGAAGACAGTGTAATCACTGCTTTGTGGCTGGGACATCATAGCCTTTTTACTTGCACTATAGAACCCAACCTAACAATCTAATCAACCCTCATTTCATTGACATTATTGAGTGCTGTTAGCGCATGAGTAAATATGGCAGTTATGTTGGGAAGGTCTCCGCTCAAGACGAGTTTAATTCGGTCAGGAATTTGTGGATGTCATCAACGTCGTCGTAGCACTCCGCAGAAAGCGGATGGAAGAGGTCAAGGAAGGCATCGTCTTCAGGATTTCCTTACAGTTGCCAACTCTGCCTCACTTGCTGAGAGAAGACTGCCTACGAATTGAGGCCATCTCATTGTTTTCTTCATGACTAGTTTCAGTAAAAAAAAAAAATTTTGCTCCATATTTTGTCTTAACAAGCATGACAAGTCCATTGCACCCTTTATGGGGGCAATAGAGAAACACGGCCTCCCATGATGCACAGTTAATCTGCCCTCCTCTAAAAGGCACCCCTCCTCCCCTCCCCCACTTGTGAACACGGAAAAGCTATGCTTTAATGAAGGTCAACGTTACCTTTTTTTTTTCTCTTAAAGGGGTACTGACACAAAATTTCGCGGCCGAGTTAGCCTGCTGGATTGATTCCCGTGTACGTGCGTGTACCATCTGCAAAATATCGACAGCGAATAAAGCTTGGAAGGTATTTTATATGAATTTTGAAGTTCGCGAGCGCGATCCAGCATTGTAGGTCGCACCTGGTGCATTGACACCCTCGGAGGTGACCCGAGGTGACCCCTCTACTTCCCCTACGTAACCGATGCAGCCGGTACAAGTTATGATGACGTCGTAGCCGCCATTTCTGTTTTGACGCGCTTCCCGACGAATCGCTCCTCGCCAGCGGGTCAAACCTGAAGTGATTCGCCACGTCGAAAATTCCTTCCATCCCCGCCGCAAGAAAATCATCGCCATCAGACGACGATGAGCCCGACGACAACAGACCACGCGGAAATGCATCACTGTGCTGTATTTATGCGGAAACCCGAATCATTGTTCGGCTGGTTGCGCAGTTACTGAAAAGGTGGGAGGCCATTTGCAGCGCACTGTGACGCTGGCGAGATGAGGGGCGCTGCTAACTTTTATCCCACAAAAGGTTGTCGCGGCACGCACTAACCGATAGGCATAAGGTGAGCTGCTACGGCATAAGAGGTCAGCAAATATGTTAGGTTCTATGTGACTCGGATGGGGATTTGTCGAAACTATGTTTTAACCATTAGTACATTTAAAGCAGGTACGTATAACGGTGTTTGACTGTATGTGCTACGCACAAAGCTCGATGGACAGGCCATACTCTCGATGTGGTGGGATAACTATTCCAGTCTTCTGCTGCTCTGGAAGGAAGACATTCTGGATACATATCTATGGTTTGCACTTCAATCCTTTGAATATTTGGGGCAGGCAGCATGTGTAAAAATGCAGTCTTTCTTCTTATTAGAGAAGAGGAAGAAACAAGTGGCAAGGGCTGTTATCAGTTACAAAACTGCACCCAACATATGCTTCTGGGCTACTAGAACAACGGGCAGCATGTGCAGGCATCTATGGCGGCTACTCTCTAAAAGCAGCAAAAGGGAGAGTTGGGCTAGTTGGTTTGCGTTCATATTGAAACAGCGCAAAAGACGAGGACACAGAAGGACTAGACAACACAAGCGCTGAACTGACAACTGAATGCTTTATTCAAGCGAAACATAGGAAGGGAGAAGAAGAAAGAACACACGCCACAGAAAGCAGTGGCGTGTGTGCCATTCACAGCATCATGCAAACATGAGCCTTGCATTTGACAACCGTGGTAGAAACCACACGTAAGGAGTGTGGCAGCCAACACAAACTCGTGATTTAAGTGGTTGTGAGTTGTTTACCCCAACTCGGAAGTTAATGTCGTGAGTGTACAGTTTTGCACAGCATAAGTCCACTAAAGGGACACTACAGAGAAAAATGTTTTTTCTCGTGTTAGTAAATTACTTTCACGATTCCAAAAACATCACGCTTCCTGCGAGAAGATACTTGCTAAACTAGAAAATGTGGAAAAAGACAATGGTGACATGACGTCAATGATTTTTGACGGTATCCACTGAGCCCTGGTAGTTCCTGATTAATAAAAATGAAGTATATTGTCTTCTGAAGGAGCCACAGACTTAGCATACCAAGTTTCAGAAAATTTCGTCGAGTTGATGTGGCCAAAATGCGGCAAAACACTTTGAAGTCTGCTATGTCTCCATCAGAGATTTGAGCAGGTAATTTAAACATAATTCTGACATCGATTTTCTCATCTATTAATTAATTTATGGTGATGAAATTAACGATGCTAGAGTTTTCAGAGTGTAATTTATCAGAGTAAACTAATTTTTTCACTTCAGTGTCCCTTTAAATATGTTCTAGGCTGCATTGGTCGTTGATATTTTTTAGAATGTGCACATTTGTCCTCGCAAATCTTTCCCTCCTTCGAAGTTTTGTGTCGGTAGTTGTTTAATGCAAGCAGAGAAATCCACGCCAGATGATAATCATTTTGCCTTAAAAAGCTATGCCCCGAAGAGCACAACAGTTTTTAGCGTTTTACGTGATCATTCGTCTGTTCGCTGACTGTGACAAATGAATTGAGTGCCACATTTTTAAAGCTGTCGTGAAGTTATCCTTTATTGCATTACCTCTTTCTTTTGCTCTGCCTTTGCTCTCTTGCTTCATTTCGCTGCAACTTGTATGGAATGCTTACAGCTGCTGCCTGCAACTGCCAGTGCATGCTGTCTTTTTCTCACTTCTTTCCAGGCTTTTCCCTGATAGAAAGTGCAAAAAGCAAAAGTGCAGCCCCTCCCTTCCCTTGCCACTTGTGTGTTGCTATCGGGCTTGCGTGCCGTGTTTTCCCTCCCTGCTGCTTCTCCCTGCGATGTCTCGTCTTTGTTCTTGCTTGCCGTGTCCTTCCAAATCCCAGGAAGATTTCTATAAGTAAAGCACCTTTCCTTCAAAACTTGAGTCTCTTTCGTTTTTGTGCCGTTTGGTTATTCTTTCCGCGTGGCGTGGTGTTGTTGCTCTCTTCAGCAAGATGCCACGCCCAATTATGGCACTCGTCTACGCTCTCACTCACACGCACAGTGGCGTTGACACTGATACGCCTTGACTCGATCAGCCACCATAGAAGTACCGTACACACTCAAGTAAGGGCTAAACTTGTCACTTTGGCTATCTGAAATGAATTAAAATCGGGAGTTTTACATCTCAGAACCCAAGATTTGATTATGAGCACGTTGTAGTGGGTGACCCTGAATTGATCTTGACCACCTGCGTTTCTTGGATGTTCACAGCTAAAGCTGAGTAGACGGGGGTTTTAACATTTAGAACCAAACGGTGCATTGTGATACTGGGAAGCACCCGCACGCTCAGCTGCGCGAAGCCATAGCCGTCAAGCCTTAACGGCCGGTTTTCCACAATGCACACGACAGGCGGCCCTTACTTGAATGTGAGTCATGTCTAGATTTCGCCGTCCATTAATGAGACTTCTTGTGCCAAAACGCCGTGCAGTGTTGCTTTCGTAACACATTCAGTAGCTCATATACACTCAAACCTCATTATAACAAAATCGCATCTGCCACGAAAGTAACTTCGTTATATCCAAAAATCCGTTATAAACGTTTATTTGTAACACTGTAGCTATGACAGGACTATTCTTCATTTACTTCGTTATAACCGATAATTCGTTATATCCGTGTTCGTTATAACGAGGTTTGAGTGTATGCCAGATGACCATCATTGGCACTTGCCACATGCTCGTCACTGTTAAAGCTATAATCGCAGTATAGTCATCTACTGCTCTCTTCATGGTAATAGATGTGCCTCTTGTTTTGCAAATGAATGGTTGAAGACACAGGCCACATGCCTAGAAATCTAGAGCAGACAGAATTTATTGTTTTTGCCCCAAATTATTAAGCTGTCAAGGAACACTAAAGATAAAAACAATTTTTCTTCCAACAGTAATTTACATTTTCACAGTGCTGATATCACCACGCTAGCAGCAGGAAGATGCTTCGTAAGTGAGAAAACACGCAAAAAGAAAATGCAGGTGGCGACGTCACCGTGAAGTTCCCACACCAATTGCTGCGACACCACAGATTTTGACAGTGTCTAATAAGGCCAACATAGTTCGTAATCGGTAAAAATGCTGTGTGTTGTCCTCTGAGGGGGCCAGGGACTCAACATACCAAGTTTCAGAAACTCTCATTGAACCAGTGTAGTCAAAATACGAAAAAACACTTTGAAATTTGTCTCATCATGCTTGCATACATTTCAGCATGAAATTTAAAAATGAAACTTTGACCTTGACTGCTGCTTCTGTTAGTAAACCTAGGATGGCGAAATTGACAGTAGGGTTTTCAGAGTATAATTTATCAGTCTAAGCGGATTCACTGTTTAGGTTTAGTGTTCCTTTAAAAGAGAATCTGTAATGCTCATTTCAAAGCGGCAAACAAATCTGCATGTATTGAACCACGGACGACTTATTATGGTTTTTTAACGAACTTTGTTCAATTCAACCTGCATAAGTTATAATTATTGTTCACTTACCTGATAAAAGAACAAGAATATGTGTATGGCAGTCAGTGCTCTAGCAGTCGGTGCTCTAGTATCTGTTAAAGAGTGTGGTTATCTAGAGATCCTATGCCAGTCAGTCACTGGGGACTGGGATAACGAGAAGAAAATTTATGGAAGATTGAAGATGTGCTCAATCACGTATTGTCGGCATTACCAAGTGGTTAGCAGTGGCTTATTGCTATCCTTGCAAAGAAAAGCATACACTCATTGCATTATATATTGGTACTAGCATCAGGAGCAGAAACATTCGAGCTTAACGAAAGAAAAAGCTTGAATAGTATTTGAGGATCGCATGAGTGATAAAAAAATAATACATTTGTAATGTTACGACGAAGACAGAGATGATGACTATGACAGGGATGGTCTGTGTTTCAGTAGACATTAAAGGAGTACTGGCACAGAAGTTTGACATCATGTTTTTTTTTCATGAAGTAGCTAACGACTTGCTTATCAAGGCCGAAAATTGTTTGCTCCAATACGCGACGCTTAATTATTTGGAGATATTTTTAGAGTGCTCAGTCGCAGCTTCAGTTTCAGAGAGGTGGGACCCAGCGGGTTTGCTTTGTAAACGCAGCTGGCCACGTGAGCGTACAAAACAGCAACGCATTTGTCACGCTTGTGCAGCGCCTTGACAACTATGGGAGAGAGTACATGCAAGGAGCATGGCAGCCAACAAAAAGAAAGCGCTGGTGGCGACGCCACCTTGATGTTCCTGCACCAGTCAGCGTGACTTCATAGATTTTGACGATGGCCACTAGGGCCTATGTAGTTCCTAATCGGTAAAAATGAAGTCCACTATCCTCTGAGGGGTCCAGAGGCTTGACATAAAAGTTTCAGAAAATTTCGGTGAACTATTGTCGCCAGAATACGAAAAACTCGCTTTGAAATCCGTGGCATCATACGCAGAGATTTCAGTAGGTAAAAATGAGACTTTGTCCTTGATTTTCTCCTCTGTTAATAAACCTATGATGGCGACATTAACATTGCTGGAATTATCAGAGTGCAATTTATCAGTCGAAACCGATTAATTGTTTCACTTCAGTGTGCCTTTAAATATATTCCAGGCTATATTAGTCATTGATATTTTGTAGATGTGTGTGTGTGTCCACACAAATCTATCTCGGAAGTTGTCTCATCTTCAAAATTTGTGTCATTACCCCTTTAAGAGTTTTGAAAATTTGGAGCTGGGCAGGCCGTTTATGCATAGGGCTATAGGAAATGGTGGTCAATTGGTTGCAGAATTGGTTCCAAGGGAATGGAAGTGCATCTAAGGATGGCAGAGAATTGAAAAACTGGTGCACTGAAATTCGGAAGTTTGCAGGTATAACATGGATTTAGCTGGTGAAAGAGGCAAGGCTTTCGTGCTGCAGTGGACATAAATAGGCCAGTGATCATGCTAATGAGCTCTCCGATATTACCGAGGTAACATTAGCCCTTTCAGACTATGAAGAACTGTCTGTAAATACGTCATATTGACACAGCATTATTTCAAGGCACTGATTATTCTATTGCAACAATACATTGATTTATGTGTGTTACAGTAATTAATTGTAATCCAATTGCAGTTAAATATCTATCCTGAAGTCATTCATGCTCAATTTTTGCAGAAATTGAGTCAAATCTCTTGCTAGAAATATAGTGCAAGTTTGTTTTCGCTTATGTAGATTTTCAGCAAAGAAAAATTATACTTGTGACTTGGCTCACGGGAAGCGGCACGTCGAACGTGCTAGTACCTTCAGCAAAGTGATCATATGCAACAGTACACTGCAGAATAAAGGTAGATGAAGGCACACTTGTTTCGCAGGGATTCAATTCATGCAAAGCTCACTGTACGCTTCTCTTCCTGAGTCACTAGTTAACACAACTAGCAAAAACAAGTGGTGTACACAATTGTGTACAAAGCATCTCAAAGGGTTAAAACGCCTACCGCCAATATTCGCATGCAGGGATCAAATGCTTATAACAAATGTAGGATACCCTAATCAAGGTAATTTCGTGTTGGAGTAGTCTTCATTAGAAATGACATCCTCCCAAATACTTTCCTTCTTTCCTCGAAAGCATCATTTAAGAGGAGCAGCTTCCTCTTTGTCAATTTTTCCACATGACATTCCTACTGCTTCGTTGTACCACAGCTGCCCTGTAGTGTTTCATTGTGAATGTACAATTTAATATTCCCTTTGAGTGATTGACATTTTGTATTGGTCATATTAGCTGTCTTTGTGGTCTTCTAATGAAAGCTTCAAGCTATTCACTTTTCTTCTTTTTAACAGTTCTACATAACACCAAGGTCAGGTTTTTGTGTGTAACATGTTTGTCACCCTTAGGGGCCATCAATAACAAAATTTTATTTTTGTTAATAAATCACTATACTGTAGAGTCTGTGGGGTCGAAGATGAGCTGCGTGCTCATGGAATACTTAGACACACTTCACGCTCTCACGTAGCAAATATGTGTACATTTATTAACATTTTACATCACAGCAAGCTCGCCAGCCGAATCTAATAACTAGTAATAGGCTTACATAATGTCAATACAACACACAAGCAATATAACAGGCACAAGCAACATAACGCATATACAAGGTACCGCGAATGCGGTGTCGCTGACATTTGACCCACCGCGACAGGCGATTGTCCAGGCACCCTGCCAAAGCCCACAGAAACTTGCTGCTGTTCCCTGCACGCCCCCCTATTTTCGCCCCCGCCAGGCGGTACTGCTGTTGCCACCGTGCTAACCTTACACCACGTGAGCACAGCGCCACCTCGCTCGGTGACTGTTTAAGCTAACTGTGTCTAATCCGCTGGACATGCGTGCCATGTGGTGAAAACGACTTTTCCAGAGGTGATAGCACCCCCTCAACTCTCAGTAAATGGAAGTCTCTTAAATGGAATTGCCTCTAATATGATTGGTTTTGTACTTAAATTATGCACTCCTGTTCATCTCTCAGTAAACGGAACTCCTGTAAACGGAATATATTTCCTAGTTCCCTTTAACGAGAGTCTACTGTACATATGTGACAGCATGTATATGTACAGTAGACTCTCAGTAAACGGAAATGTCTTAAACGAAACGGCTGCTTAAATGCAGCAACTGCCTCTAATATGATTGGTTTTGTACTTAAATTCTGCACTCCTGTTTATCTCTCAGTTAACAGAACTCCTGTAAACAGAATATATTTCCTGGTTCCCTTTAACGAGAGTCTACTGTACATATGTGACAACATGTGTATGTATATGTACAATGGACCCTTAGTAAACGGAAATGTCTTAAACGAAACTGCTGCTTAAATGGAGCAACTGCCTCTAATATGATTGGTTTTGTACTTAAATTCTGCACTCCTGTTCATCTCTCAGTTAACGGAACTCCTGTAAACGGAATATATTTCCTGGTTCCCTTTAAAGGGGTACTGACACAAAATTTCGCGGCCGAGATAGCCTGCTAGATCGATTTCCGTGTACGTGCGTGTATCATCTGCGAAATATCTACAGCGAATAAAGCTTGGAAGGTATTTTATATGAATATTGAAGTTCGCGTGCGCGATCCAGCATTATAGGGCGCACCTATTGCATTGACACCCTCGGAGGTGACCTGAGGTGACCCCCCTACTTCCCCTACGTAACCGTTGTAGCCTGTACAACAAGTTGTGATGACGTCGTAGCCGTCATTTTTGTTTTGACGCGCTCGCCGCTGCACTGTTGGTGTCTCAAGGAAATCGTCGCCAACAGACGACGATGAGGAGGACGACGATAACGAGGACGGTGATGGCGACGTCATCGCGCAGCACGTGCGGCAAGCGTGCGAATGCGAGGAGACGACGCGAACAGCGCGGAAGTGCGTCACACTTCTGTGTGCTGACGTGATCGAGCGCTGCAGCTGCTAGGTGGTGATAGTTGCACCCGGAGGCTTGTCGTTTTTTAAACCGAAACTGACACTGGTCGGTAATGCGGAGCCTGTAATTAATTATCTGTCGCGCGCTGCAGGAAACGATGTGCCGTGTTATGACTAACAGGCCCCCAGCAACACATTGCAGCAAAAAAACGCGAGGCCAAAATTTTTGTGTCAGTACCCCTTTAACGAGTCTACTGTACATATGTGACAGCATGTGTATGTATATGTACAGTAGACCCTCAGTAAACGGAAATGCCTTAAACGAAACTGCTGCTTAAATGGGGCAACTGCCTTTAATATGATTGGTTTTGTACTTATATTCTGCACTCCTGTTCATCTCTCAGTTAACGGAACTCCTGTAAACGGAATATATTTCCTGCTTCCCTTTAATGAGAATCTACTGTACACATGTGACAGCATGTGTATGTATATGTACAGTAGACCCCTCAGTAAACGGAAATGTCTTAAACGAAACTGCTGCTTAAATGTAGCAACTGCCTCTAATATGATTGGTTTTGTACTTGAATTCTGCACACCTGTTCATCTCTCAGTAAATGGAACTCCTGTTAAATGGAATATATTTTCCTGATTCCTTCAGGTTCCGTTTAATGAGTCTACTGTACACTGAAAAATTCTTGTCCTGGTTGGAGTGCCAGTACCTGTCTGTTTATAATTGGCAGCCTTCATTAGTACCTGGTAATTAACAGACATGATGAAAGCCTTCTGCACAGAGGTTGATCTGTATCTGAAGTATCTAGAAGCAGGTTGTTCACGTGACCAAGAATTTCAGTGCAGTTCTGGCCTTTAAAATGATTCTGTGTGCCCATTATCTGACGTACTGTCTAAGGAACACGGAGAAAAATGATTTCACTTCTATTATGTACAAACTACCCTTCCACAATACCAAAAACACCGCTTTTGCCTTCGGATATTATTTGGCAGATTAGAAAACACTTCAAAAGAAAACATAAGTGGCACCGCCGCCTTGAAGTTCCTGCACCGACTTTGCCGTGAGGTCCTAGATTTTGACAGCAGCTGCCGGGGCCTATACTCCATCTCAGAAATTCCGTTCAGCACTGCGAAGGCTACGGGGCCTCTTAGCCAATAGGAAGGGCGATTAGCCCCTCCACCTGTATTCATCTGCATCGTGTCGTCTCCTCACTATTTCCCTGGTGTCTGCTCACACACGTAGGGACGAGAAAAGCGAACAGACGGCATCGCTGAAAAAAAAAATGGCTGTACCCATCGCAGCTGGTGCCCTCTGCTTCGAATATATAAAGTCATCATCATGCGCTGTGTGACCCGTAAGTTACAAACTGACGCTTGTATTTGCTTTAGATTAATGTGCTGACACTTCGACAGCAATCTATTCGTGACTATGTTGCGCTAATTCCAAGAACCATTATAAAATTCTCGGCGCATCAGGCTTAGCAGGCGTGGCTAAACAAACAGCTGATCTTGCAAATAACGAGAAAATGTGCCTGATGCTTTGTCCTCAGCATGAGATTGCACAAAGTGATGGCTCATTTCACCATTTAATTGTTGCTGTCAGCGCAGTGGGCGAACAGCAAGTGCAAGTTCGGATCGAAGCGGGCATTGGCGTCTGCATGGGCGCTTCCATGTTGATTTGTAACCACAGTTACTGGTGGTTACTGATACAGCAATTAAAGGCACATGACATATATGCAAAGAATAATAAACTTATCACGCATCGATGTGATGTAACGCATGCAAAACGAGCGCAAATGTCTCAACCCTGCCGATCGTAATTATATCTGGAACTATCTTTTACTGCACAAGCGTGTGGCTTGCTTACACCCTGCAGCCTTGGTAGTGCTGAACGGTAGTGGTGAGATGAAGTATACATAATTCCTTATAGTTTAAAATGGATTACATTGTGTTCCAAGGGAGCCATAGACTTGGCATGTTTAACTTTGTTTTAACAAACTTTAGCTTTATTCTTTTCTTTTAGTAATGAACCTCTGATGGCAAAATTAACTACAATAATGTTCTGTAACAGTAATTTATCAATCTAAACCAATTTAGTGTTCCCTTTCTAATGCCTAGGAATTCTGCTCTCTTCCTTCCAAATGAGATTCTCTCCTTGGCCCTTGGGGTGCTCAAAATGTCACCTGTTTTGTTCCTGTGTTTTATTGCCATGCAGAACCTCCCGATCACATGTGGTCCTGACGGCGTGCCGTTCTCCAGAGAAGAGGAGAACTTTGTTCAAGAGCTGCTTCTAGAAGAACAGATGGGCAGCCTCGAACTCTCAGAGTGAGTGTGATAATCTTCGGCACTTAATGAGATTTAAATTTTGGGGATGAGCTTGTGCATAGGATGAAAGCACGTCAAGACGCCCCTGTAGGCTTACCACTTTCCCTATCCCTCTCTCATAAGGAATTCTTGGTCGAAAGTCTTGGTGGGGCAGCGCAAACAATGACAACACAGGGAAAGGAACGACGCAAGGCAGCACGTGTTGTTTTGTTCCTTGCGCCGTCATCTGTGCTTCCCTATTAAGATGTTCAACAAAGAACTTATTCAGACAGATGATCAGGGAATGGTGGTTGTAGTAAACCTCCCCGTTTCTATATGAAACATGCTTGTAAGGGCAAGTCCAAGCCGATAGTTCGGATGCATTATGAAAGAACGCCAGACAATGGCATGGAGTGCTACAAACAAAAATCTTTGCACATTTGGTCCCAGATGCTTATTGTGAGAGCGAGAGATGTACAACTTTAATAACCCTTGGTTTCTGTGGGTGGAGCCCCTCGTCCAGAGCCCCGCTGGCCATTATGGCCCACCGGACCTCCCATTGAGGAAAACTGTGCTGAAAACTCTGCATTGATGAAACTGTACACGTCTGAAATCCTCTCATCAGATTGGTACATCTGTAATTGCCATGCAATGACTTCAGTTTAGTTTTTTAAAAAAAACCTTTAGTACAGACTTTATACATTACAGGGCTGTAGAGCAGCATGGCTAGACTCAGCCACTTATATATGACGGCCCCTAGCGTACGGCAGTTAAAAGTAAAAGCTTAATATGCACCACGAGACCACAAACCCGGTCTCCCATTGATGGCTCCGATTAGTGATCATCTGGGGGTGTTCTGCTGCGTTTGCGGTTTCGTAAAATTTTTATTGGCTTTGTGTCAACACATGACAGAATAAGTTGTTTGGGCAATAATTTTCTTGCCTTTAATTGGCGGCAGTGTAGTTTTGAAAGAGTAACTTGTCTAAACTGGAGGTGTCCGCTTAGTCGTCGTTCATTTTTGTAAGCTGTTTTTTTTTTTTCTTTGTTTCAGTGGCAGCGGCATGTACTCGAATGACTGCGGCAACGACGAAATGGATGATGAGGTTGCGGCGGCCTACGAAGAATTCCTCAAGGAATCGGGACGATGAACTTTTGTATCTTGACACGCAGGGGAGGGCTCCGGGGTGGGTTGGCCAACGAGTGGGAGGGGAGTGCGTTAGGGGCTGTTTTTTCTTACGTGTTCATTTTGTGGGCTGTCATTTTTTTATATAATATTTTTTTTGCGGAGTGGGGACTGCAGTGTGGTGCCACCTTGCCCATATTTTTTTTTATTGCGTTTGTATGTTGGCAAGGCCTTTTTTTCTGTTACCTCAGCTTATGTGTTTTGTTTGTTTTTTTTCGTCACATACGTCACCTGCGCATCTTACATGTTACAATGCAGTTCAGGCCATCGAATGTAATGCAACAAGCGCTTGTACATTCTCGACGCACAAAGTGCTGTTTTTTGGACGAGACTATCCATTGAATAATAAACAGAGAAGACGTTTTGCAGGAACTGTGTCTCGTATCTCTTGGTTTTGACTGTTTGTGCAGGTAAGTGTGTCTGACGTAGGCACAGCGAGCATTTTCGGAACTTTTTTGCCTCTGAAGCAAGTGGCTCGGTGGTAAAAAACGCTGGAAAACTTAGGGGAAGACTCAACGTCTGTCAGGCCAAGATGCCTTGAAGTTTACTACGTGGAATGATACAGGTGCAAGTGCTCACTGTCCTTTTGGTGTCTTCTGAAAGGTGCGTATCTTTGAAGAACACACATAAACTAGGCCAAGAACAAGTTCTCCTCAAGGTGCGTATCAGTTGTGCTTGAATGTGGGGTACTTAACACTGTCATGATCTGCCTAAGAATGGGAAGAATTGTGGCCCAGTTTGTAATCTGGTTCTAAGTGAATATAAAAACAGCGAAGATTCCTTCCTATGCGTTTTGTGCACAGCTAACTGAAGCAACATATATCCGCGTCTTTCTCGCATGTCAAGTAGCACTGCAGGCAGTAGGTTTTGTAATTAAGCGTTCGTACTTTAACCAGCCACTGCAGCATAGCGCTCGCGCTCCGTGCGCATGGCGCTGCTTTGAGTGACAGCCTTCCCCGAGGCCAGAATGGCTCGTCCGCACTCGCTTGGTGCTGGCCGTGCATGGTGGTGTCAGTGTGCGTGGACTTACTAAACTGGACAGAGTGGCGTTCGCCACTAGCTGCAACGAGCGGGCGAAACCGAAATCCCGCATAGGGGGCGGCTGGCGCTCAAAACCGGCGTGGCCAGTGTTCGCGAAGGGCGCAGTAAATACACGCGAGTGCCGCTGCCGCAGCCGCTCGGGGCCCCCGCCAGACAGGAACCTAGCGAGGGAGAAGCAAAGAAGCGCACAAGCAAAAACGCAAGCGCGCAGCAAGCAAACAAAAACGTGTCCGGCCCTCCCCTGCGCCCGCGAGATGAATTCGGCCCGCCGTGCGCATGCGCGCGGGACGCGAAAGCAGACTTAAAAAGCATCAATATGGCGGCCTGTTCAACGGCAGGTGTGAGAAGTGTCGGCCTGAACTCTGGAATAGCCATGAAGGACTGCTACTCGCAAATTAAAGGAGGCGAGAAAATATGCAGCGGAGATGCCAACTGCCCGTTCATCAATGGCAACGACTCCGGCCAGGGCGAGGAGCGATGGCTACAGTCGCTTCGCCAGTTCCACAGCGGGCGGAATCTCCAAATGGTTCATCTTTCGCCGTCAGTCACCGAAAAGGCGAGTGTTTTCTTCGCGTTTCCACTTTGCACGCGGCTCGTGCCGAGGGGTCAGTGTGCGCACCGGGTCCCGCGGCTTGCGTCTTGGCGGCCGCATTTCGCGGTCGTAAACAAACGGGAGGCTCGGCGCGACGCGCCCGCAGTGACGGAGTCCCCGCTCAGTCGTCGTCCACAAAGCCAGCAGCACAGAGCTGCCGCTATTTCTTTGTTTTGCACCCGCCCCCTCCTCTTCCCTCGACGTTATCTTGCGGTTTGGTGCGGCCTTCGAGACAACATGGAAGCCCGCGCAACGCCCGCGTTCATTTACCGCTCGCTCCCGGCGTGAAAGCAAGCGTCTTCGAAACATGTCATGCGCAGCGTTGTGTTTGCTTGGCTGCCGACACCCTTTTTGTTCCGTTTCTTCTTTCCTTTCCTCCTGCCGCGCTCGTTATTTTCGTCGTGAATTCTTTTCACTGCGCGGCGCATGTGGGAGAGAGAGCGGTCGAGACAGCGCCCAGGGCGAGGAGGGAGAGCCGAGAGAAGGAGGAGCACGGCAACGGCGCGAGTGTATCGATTTTTTTTGTACCGCATCCCGTGGTGGTATTTTTCCTGCGCGCGCCTTTTTCTCCCGCCCCTTCTTTATTTTCTTCGATCGCCTGTTCGCTTTTACTTGACCCGGGCCGGCGCGTGCTGCAGTACGCCGCTTATTTACAAATAGAAAAAGACCCCCGACGCACTACTTTTTCTTTCCTGTGTGTGTGTTGTCGCGGAGTGCGCCAGCCCGCGTGCAGTGCGGTCTGGCCTGTCGTGGGTTCTTCCGCGGTGGGACGATGTGGGTGTGGGACGCGTTTTCGGAAGCCTTTGGTCGGTCGGTCTCTGGGAGGCTATGACTACATGCTGCCTCCGCGAATATAGAAAAACATTCTTCGATGCGAGCTGTCGTAGAAAACGCGGCTGACAAGCAAGCGTGCGCGGTAGATGGGAATGACCTTAGGCGGAAACAAAACGGGCCTCTTGGAAAGGATCGTAGAAGCGCGTGTTTCCTGGTCGGTGCTTTGTTTATCAATAAGTCCTGGGTGTCGGAGTCGATCGTGACTCCTGACGAAACGCGCACGTCAAAGTTAGGACACGTGGGAAGTCGGAAGCAGTGGTGGGGGTGTGTTAGCGGGTCAGAAATATGCCAAGAATGAAGCAAACAAACAAAACGAGCTTTTGCGAAATGGCGGAAGTCAAGGTGTGTCTGTGGGGGAAAAGGCACACGCTAAAAAGACGCACTGACTGACTGGATCCAAAACTAGCCGCTCGCTCTGTCCTTGAAGTGGCTAACGCAGTTGCAGTCTTAGCAACGTTTCACTGGCTTCGGGGGTTTGTTTTGAGTCGGCATTGCGTGGGTGATAAGCGTTACGGCTGCCGCAGTGCTGTCGCTGCTTTGAAAACTGGCACCCTGTTATCGACTCTGCCGCGTTATCTGCTTCCACTTTCTCGAGTGTCTTGTAGTCGCGCTACCGGGAGTCGAGTAATAAAAATAGCGACCTGGCAACCAACTCCAGTACCAGCGTCGCATGCTTCGTGAGGAACATAACGCCTTCGACACTTGCCCGCTTAATCGAATAAAAGTACCCGTTTTCCTGATACTCACTGACACTGTCTGCGTCACCTAGTAGAGCTGGAAAACCTTCGGTAGCAAGCCAACACCTTGCATGCCATTTCCATTCATATGGGCTGTTTTACAATGTAGAACCAGATGCCACTCAACCCAACAAGCAATCCTCTGAAGTGCCAATTTTAAGAGGCAGAAATTGTGATTCAGCCGTTTTGTACCTCACAGCTGCCAGGAAATCCACTTTCTTCAATCTATTGACATCCTGTTCGCGCGTACCATCACATTTTGTAACTATGCATCATCTAGCTTAGCAAATAATCGTTTCGCAGTTCGTAAAAAAAAAAAAAAAACACTTGCATAGGCGAGTTCGTAGAAGAAGCCACTGTCATTGCTGTTAACACTCATGCAGTACCAATTTCCAAGAAGTGTATGCTCAATTTGTGTATAACAAACATGTGAGTGAGCTAGTTAGCGTAACTAATACAGTCAGCACGTATTTTGGTGGACCATATGTGTGAACTGTCCTCGCCAGAAAAGCAAAAGGGTCTTTCCTGCAAGAGTGTTAATTGACAACACGCCTCTCGTCTTTAGATATTGATTGCTTACCTACCAACTGCCTCTCAATATTTTTTGGAAAATTTACAAATTTTGACTTCCTTTAGAATTTGACAAACATGGCATCAGTAGCCACGAAGAACAAGTTGTGTTGGCAAACGAGCTTTGCTCTTTGTTCTAACCTTACATTGGAAGCTTCCTTTTTAAATCGTGAAATGATGCGAGAGGTATACTTTCTTGGAGAAAGCTTATATCAACACAGTTCCTGAATCAGGACAATTTAGTAACAGCAAAGTTTGAAATATACTGCTGCAACCTAAAAACCATGCACTGCTTGTCAGTATTCGCTGTTCCCAATTTGCTGCTACCTGTGAGCACCATCTGTAGATTATATAAAGCGAGCAAATATTTCTTGTAAGGCATGTGTTCGAAGAAAGAATTCTAAAATGTGGGATACTCCCCCTCAGTGTCGTGCAGAAATTAACCAATTTTAGGTCGTCAAAGGTGGGGATGAGGGCACGTTGGTGCATCTCAACTAAAGGTGGTTTAGAGCAGGGTACATTAGGACAAGAAGGCACAAAGGCACTACTAACAAAATTCAAGCTGTTAGTAGCGCATTAAAGTATTGTATCACCTGTTGGTCCTGTGTTTTTCTCTCTTGTTTTACTATTCCCTGCGTCCAACCGTTACCTTTGGTCATTGATACTGAAATTCACAAGTTGAAATTCGTGCAGTTTCGAAAGAAGGCTAGTTCTTCAATAACACATCTCGAGCTAATTGGCTGTTCATCTATCTGAACGCAAACACAGCGTACACTTTACGCAGACACAGAAGGAACAGTGCCTGTGCCTCGTGTTCCTTTTGTCTGTCTTCGTAAAATGTCTGCTGTTTTTCCCATATAGTTCGTCAATGTGAGCATGTACCCACCGTTGCTCATTTCGTATCGTTTTCCAGTCGTTACACCAATAGCACGGCAGAAAAGTACGAGCCTCACACCAGTTTAGTGGCCGCCCAATTTGTGTGACCTTAAAGTGAATGTGTCGACTTTTGGAGAGATTCGCACCCGCTGTTCCTGAAGGTTGCCTTTTTGACCATGCAGATGGTTCGACAGAGACATAACAGTGTACACCTGAACTATGCATAAGCACAAACTGCATTTACTAGTAGCACAGTCAGTGTCAAAAGTTTGCTTAACTAATATGTGTGGCATTGGGCCATCTACCAGGTCCTTTTGTAGAGCTATTGCTGTTCCAAAAGCATGTACTTGTAGACAACTTTTCTTGGCAATGAAGCGAAGGCTGCAGAGCCAAATCGCGTGTACCCTACCGCCAGTGAGTGTAGTTCCACAATTGCGTCCATATTTTCTGCGTAAGATATAAAAACTACTCCTTTATTTTCTACATGTCGCTCTTTGCGACAGGACGCAGCACACACGAGTGAGACAGACAGACAGTGAACTTTATTAAGATAGTCCTGAGGAGCACCGCAGCCGTGACATTTGCATTTATTTCACCGATGCCTTGTCACTGTGTTTTTGCACTGGTGAGAAAGTCCTGCCTTTTATGTGTACCTCGGACACTAAGCGGCGCCTGCGTCGGTATGCAAAGCTGATTGCGCGAAGCCATCACTTTCCACAGTGGTACGAGACGTGTGCCAATCCGAACTACTTTCGCAAAGGGGTACATACGAGGAAGCTCCGCCCCCGACTACTTTGCAAAGGGGTACATAGAAGGAAGCTCCGCCACTGGACTAATTTGTAAAGGGGGTACATACGAGGAAGCTCAGCCCCCGTAGCTTTCCCTTCATTGCCAAGAAAAGTTGTCCGCGAGTGTAGGTGCTCCCACAATTTTCTGAGTTTCAGCTCGCAGCATCAACACGCCTGAAACTGAAAATGTAAACAAAAAAAATGGAAAACTATAATTGTAGAAGTTTGTGGAATGCATCTAGACTGAAGACATCATCACTCACTTTGGAAAGGGCATTCTATTAATGGTCGGTGGGGCTTGCAGCAAAGTAGAAAATGCACCATGAAATAGGAAAAAGAAAAATACTGATGCACAGCTGCAAAAGTATTCTGATGTCCTTGGGTTACTCCTTTGCAGGATATCATTGATTTCTTCCAACAAACCGGGACCCTGGTGAAGAAGGTAGAAATAAACAGGAGGACGCACATAGGTGAGCTTTGCACATTTCTTTTCTTTTGAAGATTTTTTTAGCCAGCTCAAGCTGGATTTTCATGCTGTTCACAACCATGTCATGGATTCTTGCATACCATATTTATTCGACTGTAATATGAGGGGTGACTTTCTGGAAAGAAAAAAATAAATAAAACAAAAATAAAAGAATTGTGTTCATCATTACACTTTTTTGACAACTTGAATCTCGTTACTCGATTGCAAAGCGAGGGTCGACTTCAGGTAGCAGAGATCTGGAAGAAAGCTCGCGTTACATTTGAGTAAATATAGTAGTGTCACATTTGATCCATCTTTAATCTCCTCCCTTAACAGTGTAACTTAATTTGATGTTTATCTGTAATGTCACTTCAGACGTTCTTTCATGGTTAGCCTTCACAATTCTGTCTGTCAAGATGTTTGACGCGCGCATACTTCATCCATGTGTGAATTATGGTGAAGTGACAATGAAGGCTTCAGATTTCCGATAACGTGTTACACGGCATTGAACACTTCAAAGCTAAGGTGTCGCAGTGTTGTTTGCTACATGTTCTGGTGAGCCATTTTAATTACCAAGTAACTAAATGACGTGGTGCAGTGTTGCTTCCCAGCCTCAGACGCGAGTTTCGGAGTGGTTGCAAGAAATCTCCGTCTTACAGGTCACAGCACGGCACGCTTCGTCTTCACAACGTCTGCAAGCACACCTGTTGCTTCGTATTCTCTCTCGTAGAAAACAATGGGTCGCGGCCGTCGTCGGCCGAGTTGTCAAATGGGAACAGTTGTTGTCTGCAGCGGCGGTGGCGAGAACACATTGTAAAGCGCAGTTCAATATGCTGCCGAAGGTGGCTTCTGCGCTTAAATGTCACACGAGCGCCGTGTAAACAAAGTTGTAGACGGGGGTAAATGCACTTGGAAATGGATATTTGAATTCTAAATGCGGTGGCAGCGCAGCTGGTCGTCTTCGCATCTTTTTGTTTAGTTAAAATCTTCTTTGTTTGTTTGACTGGCTCACTTCATTTTTTTATGGATCGCTTGAGCACGCATAGTCGCTGCAAAAAAAAAAAAAAGAGTTGTGACGAAAGAGAAAAAAATTGTCATCAGTCTTCGAGTAGCGTGGAGCATGCAAAGAAACCTGCATGGTTTTTCTCAGTAGTCGAGCTTTTCATTTGATGTTTCGACCGCAAGGTTTTCTGAGAAATGTGGGGTTGTATTGTTCTTGAGTCTCATTCTATATGCTCCGGTGAATGAGACTTTTTATTCGATAAAACTCATTTCTTTCGAATTTCTGCGTAGGTGATTCGGTTGCCAGAACTTTTGTGATCTTGCCACCCGAAATCAAACGTTGCAACAGATTAGATGTTTCAGACACTTCTTTCTCTTTGTAGTCCTGGCAGCGTTGGTTTTTGCTGTGAATGTAATGCTTAGTTACAGAAAGAATTAATAACAAAGCTTATGACTAGCCTATCGGGATACCATGTGTACGTCGCCACCTCCAACCACTCATATGCTGTAATTACTGATGCTATTGCACTCGCCGCCTCTGAAGTCATGATTGTAAGCTTCTTTCTATTTGGTCAAGATGCTTCAAAAGTAGCATAAAGTTTTGTACTAACCTCGGTAGATTTGCTGTCAATCATACATTGCATTTCTTTCTCATTTTCTTCTTCTTTTCTTTTTCTGTGCATGTGTCAGCAGTGCTAGGTAACTTGAAGGTACAACTTCATGTTTTAAACAGACAACTGTCGCAAGTTTATGCACCAAGTTTATGCACAGTCACAGTAGTGTGTACATGGTTTTTTTCGTTGAAGTATTCTCTAATGTCTCTTTCTATCTTGGCATCTCTCTATTTCAAAATCAGTATTGATAAGAAACCAACCATATAATCGGTGTAGTTTGCGATATGTGAATAAAGGGTGGCAAATCTATATCTGCACTGGGGATAGCTCTGACGATTCGGCAGTTGCTTTACTGATAGCCAAGCCTGGCAATGAGTCAAGGGAGGGGCATTGGTCTTTTCCTGCTCACGAGAAGTTGTCCATACATGCTTCACGAGCTCAGTGAAATCGGTTTGACATTAGTTGCCAGGCATGCATCAGCAACCTGTTGCTCCTGAGCAGGCCTGTAGCGAGGAATTTTTTTCGGGGGAGGGGGGGGGGTCACTTGCTGAAAACCTTGACTATTTGAGAAAAACTCCTATTTTTATTATTTATTCTTGGTCAAAACACCTGGCCCCCTCCCCCCCTGGCTACGGGCCTGCTCCTGAGAGCAAGTGATAGTTGCCATCTTTACCAGAGCTGATGCTTGCTTAGCATGCAAGAAGATAGGTAGTAGCCTGTATGCAAGTTTTCTGTGGTAGACAAGCTTTGGAATGGGGACCTCAAAGCTTCTGGCACCAGTGAACTTTTAGCATGCACTACAACTGAGGGATTATAAGGTTACGTGGTCACATATTTCTGTTCTGAACTTTTACCGCTTCTGTGTTTTATTAGAGATCAAGAAGCGGTGATAAGCCAGTGGGGGCACCGTTTTGTTTTAAATAGTTTGTTTTGGGCTTAATGACCATTCTTGAGAACAGCAGTAATTTGCTATAAAATCTTCTCTGAGAAAAACGGATGCCTACATTGTTATATTGCTTACAGACATCACATATTGCCCATCAATCTGGTCGAATTTGGCACAAGGCAAGAACCACTGGTGACATTGATTGAAGCTGTTGTGGTTGTTGATGAAAACATTTCCAAGCAAGTGTGGGGTGCCACACCGTATTCGGAAAATAGTTGGCCCTTTTGGATAAACCAGCCTTACTTTCCCAACAACCAAAGCTGCTTCTGCTCTACGAAAAGGGTGCTATGTTTCAGTAGCAATTTTTACAGGTGGTGATATCTTACGTCTAATGTACGCCCCCTGATAGACGATATGGATATGCACAAGCTAACATGGAGCTATTTTTGCCAGCCCTGGTGTAACATTGGGATTGCATGGCTCTCCAAAATCCTTGATAGTCGGATACATTTATATATTTTCTGTGGGTCAGCAACTGTTGTGCCAGCAGATGGCATTCTGTCTGACAAAATGTCGAGTGCATGGGCTGGGGCTCTTTTGCAACGGGTGTTATTGAACCAGCTGCCCGTGCCGTGTATTTGGTTGCCAAGCCCAGGATCACAGAGTCCAGCCATTAATCGCAGTATGTGAGTGTGCACGGGCATACAGATGCCACCAGTAAGAGCCTAGGCAGCCCAGTAACATTGGATTACCTCAGTACCAGTAGATGGAATTTTATCTGACAAAGCAGTGAGCCTAGAAACCATGGAGACTCTAGCAGTCAGCGTCGTTGAGCTAGCTGCCTGTATACTGCATGAATTCCACATGTGTGACGAGGTACCGAATATTCGCCAGGCTGTTGTATTGCATTACCTGAAACGGTGCTGCATTATTTTTATCTAATTTGTTACTTCAGTTCTGGTTCGCTCTTCTGCACACTCCTCTGTTTGTTTGTATGCTCCTTTTCTCTCTCTTCACTTGTTTTTACTCCAGTTCGATGTAACTATCTTGCAACCACACCTGTTTATGGCCTGAAATACGTGCTGGCAGTACTTAATAAATAAAATAACATAAGATATGGCCGTCCGGCCGCTGACCGTGGCCTCATATCATTGCGCAGCGCGTATGAAAGTGGACAGCTCGTACGAGTTCGACCCGCTGATCCGGCCTTGGAACTTCCCGCGCACCCTTCTGGGCACGGACGCCAAGCTGAAGATGGGCAGCAGCGACAGCTTCCTGTGCGTGACCAACCTGCCCACCAACTGGACGGTGAAGCAGTTCCAGGAGCTGTGCGAGAAGTTTGGGCCTGTGGTGCGCTGCTTCCTCATCTACCATCACGCCACGGACGAGAGCCTGGGCTTCGGCCTGGTCGAGTACTGCAGCCGCGCCGTCGCCTGCCAGGCCAAGAACCTGCTGCACAAGAAGCAGGTGGCCCAGGGGGAGATCCACTGCGACTGGCTCGAGCACAACCTGGTGAACTACGCGGACCTGTATCCGCGCTGCCTGTACGTGGGCAACCTGCCCACCACCTTCTGCGACATCTATGCCTTCAGGCAGCTCTTCACGACCGTGGCCAGCCCCACCTACTGCCAGCTGTCCATCGTAAACGGCGTACCACAAGGCTTCGGCGTAGTGGAATTCCGTCTGCACGAGGACGCTCGCAAGACCAAGGAGCTGCTCCACGGCCACTGCCTCAACGGCAACCGCCTCAACATCCTCTTCACCTCCCCGGGCGTCAGCGCCTACAAGCTCTACAACCGCATTATCGAAGAACAGGTACTCGTCGCTCTCTCTCACAACCTTTTACAGCAAAGCTGTCTTGGTCTACTGTGTGCCATCGTCATTGTCATCGTAGTAGTAGCAGTAGTAGTAGCAGCAGCAGCAGCAGTGCTTGTAGTAGTAGACGTCGCACAGGTCGTGTGACCTGCGGAGGAAGTGAATAAAATAAATAAAATGTAATGATGATGATTTTAAATGATGACGACGATGCTCGAAATCACGATGATGACGACTTTTCTATCGAAAGTCATTATCATCATTACAGCTTCGCTGATTGGCGGTTATCACAGCATGGAACCGGCTGAAATTTTTTTACTGTAACACGTTGCTTGATATGTTGCTGAATTTGAAGAGTGTTTATGAACTAGTCAGAGCTTTACCGCAAAACATAGAAAGGTGCCAAGGTCCTATGTCTACTGCTGTGTCTGCTTGTGGTTCTAACAAGACTCCTTCATGATCCAAAAAGAAATTTTCTTTGTTCAGTTTTCAAATAGCCTCTTGCCTGTGAAGTTGCTTGGCTAGCAAAGGGCAGGCGTATTTCATGTTTTATTTGCGCTAGATGTTGCGCCGCATACTGCATGTGCTAACAGTTATGCCGTTTCTTTGTGCAGGCTAAGAAGCTGGAAAAGAACAATGGTATCATTCAGACGCCTCAACTCTCGCCCGCTCTGCTTGCCCAATTCTCGGTCGTGCAGAACTCAAAGGGTAAGTCTGCTTGAACTCGTGTGGAGTCGCAACCCCTGCCAATCGATTGTAAAAATTTGGACACCAGTTTAGTCGGGCTTGATTTTGTTTTGTTTTTTAATTTATTTTCACCCCCTTCTCACGGGCTTCTACATTGCAGTGTCATTATAACCACCATGATTGGCATGGCACGTTGATGGGAAGAACGGAAAATGAAATGGATCGTTACAAAATATCGTAGTCTAGAGCATGATATGGAGTCGTGCATAACTGATTGGGCCGAGAAAACACTTGACAGCGGTGTATGTTTGCTTGCCCTGTACGTTGTGAAATGTTTTTCCCATCCTCTTTTTGTATGCAATTGAGTATTCTGTTCTTCATAGGATCAGTTAGCTTAAGGGGAGACGTGGGTCTTAAAAAATGGTTTTTTAAAAGTTGGGTGAATGGCATGAAATTTAATACACTTATTCAGCTTTTTCTGCAGATTCAAAATCTCTATGTAGATTTTTAATAGCTGCATTAGAACAAAAGATATGCAATTTCTAACACATATTTGAGCATATTTCTTACGGGGATTTTTGGCAACTTTGCTTTGTCAAACACAAAAACAAAGTATGTGGAAAGATTGCCAGGAAGCTGGTCTAGCCGGTGATGCTATTTATTTTCTTATAATGTTGTTCACCAAATTATAATTCTCGATTATCAGAAATAGTATGCAGCAAAAAAAATTTCACTCACATTTACGTCTATTTATTTTGCATTCAAAGTTTGTTGAAGACAATCGGATTAGCATCACCGGCTAAACCAGCTCTCTGGCAGCCTTGCCACATACTTTGTTTCTGTGTTTGACAAAGCAAAGTTGCCAAAAATTCCCGTAAGAAATGTGCTTTTAGAGATTGCACATCTTTTGTACTAATGCAGCTACCAAAAATCTAATTAGAGATTTGGAATCTGCAGAAAAAATGGGATAAGTTTGTTAAATTTCGTTCAGTTCACCCCGCTAATAAAAGAAATAAAAAAAAGACCCGCGTCTCCCCTTAAACTAAGATTCTTCTCGATGCCTGAAAATTTTTACAAAACCTTGAGGGGGCCCTGAAATAGCAGAGCAAGTTACTTTTGACACTATGAAAGATTAACTTTACGTCACACTGCGAGAAAAATTATAGGTATGATTGCTGCAAGATGACCACAGTGTCATTGAAACACTTGAATAATAGAAGAAAGTTTCACGAAACGCTTAGCGTTGCATTTGGTGAGCAGCCAGATGCTTGCATGTTTTAAGCACTTGTTTTTGTGCCCTCTTTCAGTGGCAAAGACGTTCCAGAAAGCCATCAACCTCAAGGGCAAAGGGAAGAACGCGTCTCAAGTGAGTGCCTTTTCTTTTTTAGATGTGAAGCATCTTATGGTGGAGTTCAAACCGGTGGTGTGCGGCGTGACCACCCTTACTGCGCATGCACGAACCCTCTCCACACACCTCCTCTCCACTCCCTTTCCCCTCTCTACTTCCCTTCTCCACATCCCCTCCTCACTCCCCCTCTGAAACGTGGGCTCGACATGCCGAAAGGCTGCTTCACATCGCCTCATGGTCCCCTTTAGCAGGATATTTCTTTTTTTTTTTTTTTTTTGCCTCTGGATAAGATTTTTGGATGCCGCACTGGAGCTGGCCATTATACGCGTCTTGGCAACTGGCAGATAGTGTGATTGCATCGGTGCCCACCCAGTCTTTCTGCATTTGGGAACAAAACTGTTTGGGTAACCAAGTAACAAAGTGGTTTTGAAAATAGTATTCCAAATACACCACAAGGTGTGATAGAATAAAATAGGGTTCGGAGACGGCACTATAAGTGAGAGATTTAAGGTTTTGCATGGCATTCTTGTTAGAGGTAATGAAACGGAAGCTGAGATGCGCAGGTTGTATAATGATGCACGAAGCGTTGCTTGTGGCCTTTGAGATCGCAACAGTCTCTTGAGATTGTGAAAAGCGGGAATTCACCAACTTGTTACTCCAAGGCTGCGTCAAAAGCAGGGCATCTTATTTGTAGTTTAATATTCATGCACACTTTTTTGTGTGGAACATACGTGTCAAGCTGGTAGATCTTTCAAGTTCTTAAAGGACCCCTGACACCAAAATTGAAACCTCGAGATCTTTGTGTTGTTTGACTTTCCTGTATACGGGGGCACATCTGACCAATTATTAGTGACGAACGTTGCTTTTAAGATATCTTAATTTGGTTTTAAAGTAAGCGTGAGTGCTCACTTGAGTTGGCTGCACCTTGCGACATCCTGGTATGACGTAGATAGAGGCCCCGTGTGACTTTCCACGTGTAAAGCAAGTATTGTGGACGTCACAGAAGGTTTGCGGGGCGCACGTGCACAATACCACGACTGGCACCGGGCGAGGCCTATTGTTCCGCACCCCTCTGGCTCTGTTGTCAGGGGAGGTAGTTTTCGTGCACGCGCTTAACTGGTTTAACCCATACCGAGGCACCCACATACTTTCAATCTCTACCGCGCGCGGGGCCCCGATTTGAAAACCGCGCTGTCAACGTCACCACAGCTTGAGTGCACGTGGTCTTTGACGCTCCCCCGCATGGGGCGCCAGTTTCTTGTGGTTTTTAGGCGGCCGTTTTGAAGTGATGCTAAAATGGTCACAATTAACTACGCTAGAATTAGTTGTACGATACGCTAGAGCATTTACGATTTAATTTAGAGATTACCAGACACAAAGCTACAAATTACAGCAAAAAAGTCACCAACGAAATTTTCGCTGTCAGGGGTCCTTTAAACCTCTTTCTGGCATCAAACAACCCATTATTATTAGGTTTTCCGTTATGTACGGCTGTGTTGCTGTGGAGCCTATTAAAGCAAGTCCATTGTTATGGAGTGCAAATAAAATCCTTGCTGCTACCTAGCTATCTATATTTTGGGAAGCGCATGGTCACTTGTGCGTGTGTGTGTCCTTCATGTCTTACAGTGCCCTTTAGGTATTGCCTCCCCCCACCCCACTCCCAATTGACATGATCTGCCAAAACAGTGCCACTTCTGATTTCGCATAAAGTGACCACAGGCTAGTCAAAGCTCTCTTGTGGTGCAGTGCTGTGCAGCGTTCAATACATTAAAATGTGAAGCTGTGCAAGCATTCAGTGCTCTCGTAGTGCATTGTTATATTTTTGAGCGGGATTTCCAGAAATGTGTAACAGCTTTGTGATGTAGAGAATAATTATTTGTGTCCGTGTTAAACCACATCCTTGACGCCTTGCAGTAGATTACGAGGAGCGGTCAATTTCGATGCGCAATAGTGTTCTGTGAGTGAAATTAGCTGCAGTTCAGGGCTCTGTATGTTTGTAACGCATTGCTTGTTTCTCTCGCAGGTTTCGACGACTGCGGCGAGTAACCACGCACTCATAGCACTTCAGAACTTCTTCAACCAGCAGATTTGCACTCAACAGGCCTTGGTAGGTGGCACAGCAATTATTCTTCTCTTTCAACTCTTTAGATTGCTTGGTAAGACAGGAGTAAAAAGAACTGAGCACGAGGGACTAGCACACAGTTGCAGTGGGAGCGAGGATTCTTAGTCTGTAATGAGCACATTCGTACTCCTTGGAAAGGAAGTAGCTGTGGCTAGGGTGTTACCAAAGCCTCTGCATTACTAGTTATGCATGGCGAGAACCTGTCTTTTCACGCCATTGTGTACCATGCTTACTGCCCCCTTTGTTTGTTTATTTATTTGTTTGTTTGTTTGTTTGTTTGTTTGTTTGCTGTGCAGCTTCAAAAAAAAGAGAGAGGTAGATTAAAGGGGTCTTGAACCACTTTTCCGAAATAATCATCAAAAAATGATTACTTAATGATTAGGTGATGGCGGCACAGGGTGCCACCAGCCTGTGGCGAAACCCTGTGGCATGAACTGGATCTGATCCAAATGCTACTCAAGATTTATGTCATCTGTCAACCAGTAGGGGCCATCTGCTCCATGACAAAATAAATCTGGCTCCGGCAGCTTTGAAGAGAGTGACGACAAGCCTCTGTGTGAAGATAGGGCACTTGGTAAAGCGGCAGCTTCGCGCTCCGCTTGTAAACTCACCTTGCCACGCACGACTGCAAGATTTGGATGAGCTGTTCATAGAAATGTCTGCTTTCCACAGTATGTCTTTTTTTTTACAAAGCACGAGGAGTGCTTCGGACCCCTTTAACCTTGCGAGAGTCGTAATTACTTCTCGTGTGCTTTTGGTTATTCATTCGGGTGAAGAAAAAAAAATTGTGCCTGCCGAGTTACTAGTATACTCCGTTTCATACATCAGGTGCAACACTGTTGAAGCTATGCAAGAAGTTTGGTCAGCAAGATGTGAAGTCTGCACGTCTTGGGCTTGGATTTTATCGTAAACGTGGCCTCCGTGATTGGCACCGGCTGCGCGATACCGGAGCTGATCACAGAGGTCACTATACGAAAACAAAAAGACGTTAAGCGAGCCAGAACCTATTTACAACCGTATAAATAACGAGGTTTGTTCATTTCTAAGGTGCAAAGCATCTTCATTTATTACTCAGTCTAAAAAAAAAAAAGATTATCACATTGTGGGTGGTAGAATCATTGAACTACAGTAGAACCCCGCTGATACGTTATTGAAGGGACCGTAGAAAATAAACGTAAGAGACGGGAAGCACAAGAGCCGAAAAACAGGAAAAACGACAAAATATTTAGTGGTACAGAATTTTATTTCAATGCTTACAAGTAGCACGAAAATTGGCGCGCTCAGCCACGATCTAGTCGACGGATAGAAACGCGAAGCTGGGGACGGCCTCATCCAGAGAAATGTAATCAACGTATGTCATTTTTTTAACACCAACAGCTGTAGGCATGAAAGAACTAAGCACACGCAATCACGACCAGCGCGGCGAGTCCGACCGCGAACCGTGCGCACGACCATGCGAGCTCCAACCAGCTCGAACTCCTCCCATCCTCCGACAAATAACGATGATGATGAGTCTACGCCAACGCGATGGCAGAAGTGAATGCTAATCTCGAAGGCCTTGCTTTCGCAAGCAATTACGTCATAGACGCCATCTTTGCAGTACGAATCTCGAAGGCGATGCATATGTTTGCATCAGTCGAAAGATCCTGTTGCTTGCACCTCTCATGCGGCTAATGTTACGGTCAAACCAGGCCAAGCTGCGTGAAAATGCACCAATGACCGCTCTCTTCGGTAGTCACTCGGTCGGCTCCGAGCGCACTTCGCGACGTATCATACGGGAACGGTCCGACAGTTACGACGTAACAGCGGGGTTCCCAATACATTGTATCCTATGGGAGCTATGCCGGGACCGACGGAAAATGACGTAACAGCCGGGAAAACGCAGCAGTGAGGAACGTAACAGCGGAGTTTTACTGTATTTCTTGGGGAAAACACGTATACTGCAAGATGTCTCGCTAGCTTCCATAACGTTGCACCTGATGCATGAAACTCAGTATTGTAACTTTCAGCCCTCTCATCTCATCATGTGCCTTCATTACCATCTTCTTCCTCCATGGAGATGTGATCAATCTCGTGTCTGCACACAACGCCGTGGCAGACAAAATCTCCATGTAACTTTTATATCTTCAGCCTGTGACACTGAATGGGCTCATTGGCATTTCACTCTCCTCAGCATTCATAACTCTGCTCCGTTGCTTCACTGCTTCTGCTTTTTGTGCAGTACATGCACACAAAACTCATTGGCGTTTCACTCACCTCAACATCCATACCATGCTTCGTTGCTTCACTGCTTCTGCTTCTGCTTCCTGTGCAAGACTTGTGCTCCATTGAACCTTGCCTCTCTTAATCATCATCTGCTTCATCTGTTTCTTCAAATCATCAATCTCTTCAGGTCTTTCATCTTTTTCGACCTCTTAGCTCAGATATCGTCATTCTTTAGTACCTCAGTAGTACTCTTTAGTACTGCAAACAAAGCTCATTGGCATTTCACTCACTACAACATTCATAACTCTGCTCCGTTGCTTCCCTGCTTCTGCTTTTTGTGCAGTACATGCAACAAACCTCATTGGCGTTTCACTCACCTCAGCATTCACAACTCTGCTCCGTTGCTTCACTGCTTCTGCTTCTGCTTCCTGTGCAAGACTTGTGCTCCATTGAACCTTGCCTCTCTTAATCATCATCTGCTTCATCTGTTTCTTCAAATCATCAATCTCTTCAGGTCTTTCATCTTTTTCGACCTCTTAGCTCCTCATTCTTTAGTACCTCGGTAGTACAGTACTGCAAACAAAGCTCATTGGCATTTCACTGCTCAGTACATGCAACAAACCTCATTGCGTTTCATCACCTCAGCATCATAACTCTGCTCCGTTGCTTCACTTTCAGTACATGCAACAAACCTCATTGGCGTTTCAACCTCAGCATTCATAACTCTGCTCCGTTGCTTCACTGCTTCTGCTTTTTGTGCTGCTTTGGCGTTTCACTCACCTCAGCATTCATAACTCTGCTGTTGCTTCACAGTACATGCACACAAACTCATTGGCGTTTCACTCACCTCAACATCCATACCCTGCTTCACTGCTTCTGCTTCTGCTTCCTGCGCTTCAGCTTGCTTCACTGCCGCTGCTTCATGTGCATGACTTGTGCTCCATGAACCTTGACCCTCTTAATCATCATCTGCAAATCATCAACCTCTTTGGACCTTTCATCTTTCTCGACCTCTTAACTCAGATCTCATCGTTCTTTAGTGCCTCTAACAACAGTCCTGCCCCGCAGGGAGCCTCCCTTCATTTCCGCATGCCGTCTTTCACGCCGCTTTGCAATCGGGATCGCATGCTCGCCAGCCAACTCGACATTTCCACTCTGCCACAGGATTCCACTCTGCCTTAACAACTGAATGGCACGCGCATTTGAGAGAGAAAGAGAGCAGCTTTAAAAGTGAGCGTCACCGCCACAGCCCCATGCTGTGTTGATGCAGGGCCAGATGGCGCTTGGCCTGCCGGCGCCCCCGTCCGAGGCCGGCCAGTACGAGGGCCAGCAGCCCGGCTCGGCCGCCTCGAGCAGCAGCAGTGGCAGCGGGGAGGAGAAGGCCAAGCAGGCGGCGGAAGACGGCGGCTCACCCGAGGAGCGCCACAAGCGCAAGGGCGAGCCCGTCTACCAGCCCCAGTGTCCACTTAATTATTCCACCATGGATAATTCTAGTAAGCACCCCAGCTGGGCCTTCGAGGCGGGCGCCTGCCAGCAGCAGCAGCGCCAGGGAACATACCCGCCCCAGCCGCAGCAGCAGCAGCAGCAACAGCAGCAGCAGGTGGGTGGAATGCACACTACAAGTGTCGCTCCGTTCATTGTACACCTTGTGTACGAGACTGATGACATGTTCGAGTGGTCATGTTCCTCCGTTCTTATCATGTATGGGCCCACTTACTTCAGTAGTAATGCTGAGTTTCTCTTTTACATGGATTTTTAAGAGGCTACGGAGCGCTCTGAAACAACCACCCGAATGTACTATAAGTTTCATGAATCGGCTGCCCACTGTCAATGAACCAGGACAGAACGATGAGTACTGTTTTCTAACAGCTTGAGGAGACATGTGTCAACGCTGTCTTTTCTGTCCTTGTTCTCTGCCATTGCGTAGCTATTTTATCGTGTTTTACAAACCGGCCTGAGCTTATACACTTCTAAAGGCGAGTTGGTCAGCAGTGTGGTTTGCAGTGCCTGCAGTGCTAGGGTAACATCCCGCGATATTGAAGGTTAAAAGATAGCGTCTCCAAACATGAATGTGGAACTACTCCATGTGCCCTCGTCCACCTGCTTTTGGCTTTTGTGAGTTGTGTAGGGATTTCCGATGGCAGTGGAGCTCCTTCAGCTCCTCACAGGTTTCCATTACTGCTTACGGGAAGTGAATTGTGAGAAGGGCACAAACAAGAACGCAAATGCATGGCCGCTGAGACAAGTGGTGCTAAATACTTTTGAAGGTGGCATGCCTAGAGCAACATCACTGCTACAAGCACTATAGTTTGACACAACTTTAGAAGTCTGCAGCATTTCCTCCTCAAAGGCGGATGCACACAAGGCTGCCCCCAATGGGCATGCACTCCAGACCGACGTCATGAGCCGGACAGCCGGTCACACCCTGCCTTCGGAGAACATTGCCGAGTGCATGAGCTGGGCTATTTCTTCATTCACAGAGGCGATTGGCTGGTGCATTTCAGTCATTGAGGCAGGGGCTTCTCTGGACTTCTTAAGCTGTATATGACTACTATAGGTGTGCAAATTGTCTGTTCAGGTGCTGTTTGAGGGCTAATGATACATTCATTCTTTGCGTTCTTGTTGGTGCTGTGCTCTACAGGTCGAGGCAAACAACGAAGCCATCAACATGTCGAGTGAGAGCCGCGACCAGCAGAGCCCCCCGGGGGCATCTTGCAGCTGGCAGTCGGCGTGGGCGGCGGGAGGACAGCAGTCTCAGGAGCAGTCGGGGCAACCCATCATGCAGCAGGGGTCCTCCTATGACAAGCAGGTGAAGATATGATTGCACTGCTTGCCAATTGTGCTGAACTTATTGTGTGAATGTGTAGCCTATGAGTTGCAAATTGCAGGCAAATTGGGCAAGTTGGTAGGTTTCCATGATAAACATAAAACAGCACTTAACACACGGGACAAAGGAAGAAGTGGTACACACGGCACTGAACTTGCAACTGGGTTTATCGAAAAATGATGTGTGTATTGCTTTTAAGCAAGAGCGCGCATGCTCACTGGAATTTGTCATTCCCAGAAACACCAGCTTGGGAGCTCACCGGTCACCCTTGCCTAACAAGCCCATTTCCCGTAATGATAACGCCAGGGAAGGTTGACTTGCTTTTCTTGATATGTGAAATGCCTCCGCCACTTCTCTTGTATCGGTATCATTATCAACAAACAAGATTTCAGTGTCAGCCACAGATCAGGATAAGAGAGGAGCGCCAGCTCCGCCACCTGCTCAACTGCAACGCGGATGCGGGTGTCTAGTTGATTCCTTAGCTCTCTCCCTCCACTCCTCTTCACGCTTTTGCGCATGCTTTCTCCTCCGCTTGTGCTCCCAGCCGACCACTCGCAACGTGTAGCGTCATCTGTAGAGGCGCATGAAAATTATTCCACACCTGCTCTCATGAGCGCATGCGCTGACTTGCAGAGGCTGGCAGTGACGGGGAGCGGTGTGTGTAGCACAGGCAACAAAACGGGTAGTCAGACACACACAGAAACACGGCAAAGTGCGACCGTGCACCATTGCTATAGCAACGGCAGAGCCACACTCCGCCCGCAGCTCTGCTCGGCGACAGCATCTCTCCCTCGCTGCTTTTCTTCATTCGTAGCGACGTCTGGCGAACTCGCTTAGAAGCAAGATCCGGCATTACAGCATGGGTCCCTTCCAGATGAGCGGAGTCGTATGCTCCTGTTGGATCTTACTCCATGGTGTCAACATAGAATGGTGCACTCTTCGCACTCAAAACAGTGCTGTGTGTGTCACTTCTTCCTTTGTCCCGTCTGTTAAGTTCTGTTTTCTATTTATTTTAGGTTATGTTTACTTTGTACGGCTGGGGGAAATACTTTCTAGATACTATCTATGCTCTATGAACCTTTCCTGAAATACAGTTAACCAAATCAGCTAAAGATACAAAAAAGCAGAGTTGAATTAACCGAAGACTACTGTAACTCTGCTTATAACCAATTATACCAAAGTGAAATATCATTTGCTCCTGGGCCTTAGAGGGACGATAATGGAAAATATTAACTCAGTCTGATGAATTACTGTTTCAGAATTCTGTCATTAGTTGTACTATCCTAGAGAAAATGAAAGTCAATGTTCTATATTCACATTATGAGACCGAAGACCCAGCACTTGAATGTCAGTGTAAAGTCACAAATTCCAAGGCCTTTCTTTATTTTTTTTTCTCTCTCCCTCCATTTTAGCCACATTGGCTCAATAATACATTTATGCCATATTAATTAATTTTTACCCATTAGGTATTATGTAGGCGCCTGTAGACTGCCATCATTATCTGTGATGTCAGGGTGAATTCATGCAGAAACCTCAAAGTGGTGTTGCCATCTATACTTTTTTTTGTGTGTGTTTTATGGCTTACCAAGTATGTCCTTGCGGCAAGTGTGGTGTCTGGTATTTTGGAAGAGTGCTCTACTAAATGAGAGGGACTATTTTACTGCCTAGTGTCCCTTTTGTATGCAATGACATCTTTGGCCCGTGCTGTCTTCTTTGTCCAGGAATCCGACATGTCCCCATCAGACCGTAAGCGCAAGGTGCACCAGCTGATGCCATCACCCGAGCCATCGCCCGAGCACGGCTACATCGGCCAGCATTCGCAGGCACTCGGCGGGCACTATGCCGACTCGTACTTCCGCTACAAGAAGATGAAGGTGGGCACTTAAGGCCCGCCCACCTCCCCCCCTCAAGCCCCGCACCTCCTTTCTCTCGCCCCCTCCAACAACAAAAACAACGCCACCGGCCTCGGCGCGACCGAGTGCACTCCATGGCAGCTCAGCTGAGGAATTCCACTTCGACCAGGAGAAGACTAGCGAAATCTGAGCAACCCGCAAGTTTGTTTCGGTTCCGCATCACTTCAGTTCTTTTCTTCGCTTCCACCAAACATTGGTCCGATTTGCCTCGCAAGAGAAGCGAAAAAATGAAGCGCGTTTAATCCGGGGCTGTTCCCGCGAGGGAACTTCAATATCCTCTGTGTCGTAGAGACCGTACCACTCTGTTCACTTCTGCCTCGGTTGTTCGTCGACGGTAATGCATCGACCGCACGTTAAGGCTTGCCACATCGCGGCCATGCTGTTCGTTTCTCTCCCGCCTCTCGTTAGTGTTCCTGCCCGTACTTGCGTTTCGCTTTTAAACGTTAGGCTTAAACTCGTTGACGTCCGACCATCTTCCGGTATTTGACGCGCGCCGCAAGCGTGCCTCCGGTGTTTCTCGGCAGTGCGTGTTGGAGGGGGACTGGGTTCGTAGCAGGGCAAGTCGCGGTCCTAGCGGGTCTTGTGGTGGCGGGTAGGTCACCGGGAGGGGTGCGACGCACCGCTGTGCGATTTGTCGTCGTCTTGCGACGACAGAACAAAGACGAAAAACGACGACGCTCTTCCGCCTCCGGCTACCCCACCCTACCCCCACCCTCATTCTGCGGCTCCGCAGGCAACTCCCCCTCTTGATCAAGCCGGAAGGAACTTTATATATATTTATATACAGACTTCACCAAGAAACAAACAAAAAAAAAGGACGTACGCAGAGAGGCCCACGTGCCTCCACGCCGTGATCGGCGCCATCGCGGTCGTCGCGAAGCGTTTTTTGCGTCGGTAAACTTGTGACGTGACCTGAGGAGCGACGAGACGTTGATGACGGGCAGATGCGCTTCCACCTGCCGAGCAGCTTTTTGCTGCCTCGTAGCAGTGATATTCCCCCGCTTTTCGCAAAGAAAGCAACGGGAGGGTAAGCGTGCCCTGTTGCCTAGCTTTTCCTGGCGTTCGTTGGGTTGAGGTTTTGGGGGCTCCGGTCTCTCTTGCCCCCAGATAAGTCCCTCTCCCCCGTCGCCCTTTCCACGTCGCGTGGCTCTCTCGCTCCTATTTAGCCTACTCAGTGAAGCCCCGTCTCTGTCCCCACGGTGTGTAGTGGCGAGCGCGTCACAACTTTGTGCGAGCGCCATAGATGTTTCTATTCGTTTCCCTTTGCCCAGGGGAGAGGGAGCTTGATTTAAATGTTTAGAGAAAAAAAAGAAAGAGATCGGCGAAGGTGGGACGAAGCGTGCAAGATGCACCGGCACGAGAGAACCTTGAGGAGATTCTCCTTTTTCTGCAAACTAGCCATCAAAGTGTTTTTTCTCGCACGGAGAACAGGAGCGGCGACAGCGTTGGACGAACCTATGCAGACGACACTTCCAGAGGCAGTCCTGCCGTTTTTCACACGTCTTCTCTCCCGCTCTCTCTCGCTTCTTTACTTTCACAGTTCGGCACCGTCTCGGTTTCCAAAAGCGCGTCACATCGCCGAGGTACCGGGCGAAGACTGACCCGCTAGCATGCACGCAATCTTTCGTTTCTCGCATTCAGAGGAAACACCGGCGAGAGAGAGGCGCATATTTTGGATTTTCGGGTGAGGTTGCGTTGCAAAAAACCTCTCCTCTCTTTTTTTCCCGCAGACGCGGCGGACCCTCCCCCCACCTGCTTTTCTGGAATTTTATGCACTGCCTTTTGCAGAAAACACCCCCGATTTTTGTAGCACCCTCGCGACCTGTAATGAAGGAGAAATCGGCAGAGGCTGCTCTCTCTATTTTCTTTCCGTCTCACGCGCACCTGACGATTTTTAGTTGTTTTTTTTTTCCCCTCGTACAAGAGCTGTAACATGCTATTTTCCATTAGAGGGGCTGTTCCTCTCAAAACTAAGAGCAGTTTGCGAAGCAAAAGATAAAAAGAAATGAAGAAAGGCCAAGAAGCCAGGCCCATTGCAGCGTATTTTGTCGGTGTTGTTGTTACCGTAGTTGTCCTTTGACCATCGTCGTTGTTTGCACTTTTTTTTTTTTGTTGTGTGACATTGTAGATGCTCTTGGATGGCTGTTGCGTCTTTGTTTCTTTGCTGTCCTTGCAATTTCTGGGGGTAAGTGCACGAAATTGCGCCCCTCTGTTCATAAGCAGCATCTATTCTTTCTCGCTCTCTCCCCTCTTTTCGTCATGTTCATAGATATTCTCTGTACTTCTCGTTTGTGCGTTTACTTTATCTTCTTCGTTAGTTTCGAGTTTTTTTGTTGAGGCACGTACAAAAAAGGGGTGACGACAGTGGTTCTGTTGCCGGCAAGTTAGCACGGCAGTGACGGTGGTTCCTTTATTTTCGTGTTTTTACGGTTTTGCTTGTTTGTGCGTGTGTCGTTTTTGCGTCGTTTTTTGCCGCTGTGATGAGTTTACCGTGTGTGTGAGTGCGTGTGTTGTATGCATACGCAGAGGCTCTGGTCACTACTCCGCTGTTGTTTGTAATGGAGCCCTGTGTGTGTGTGTGTGTGTGCGTGTGTTTGTGCATGTAGGAAGTAGCAGCCAGCCCGACTGGAAAAAGGTGCACGATGTAAGACACAGGATACCTCGCATTGTGTCCGTTGTTCTGGGTTTTCACACCCAGCCTCGACCCTAACATTATTAGCTCTACGTTTTATTTTTCTTTGAACTCGTTGTATTGCTGACTCTTCCAGTGTGCGTAGCATAGACCAAAATCAAATCTCTTTATCTGTTTTTCTTCCGCCGTGCTTCCTTTTTATAGTTCTTTTTTCGTTAAGTCTAGTATGCATTATAAGCACTTCCTTACATGATCATGGTCAGTCATTAGGAGTGGCAGTGCGCTTTTAAAGCATTTTACGCACCCCACCCATTACTTTGTGGTGCCCTAGTGACGAATGAAGCCTGGTGAATTTATTGCAGCGTGTTTTATCGTGTTCACATTCATGTCCAGTGTATTCCTTGTTGTCGAAGTATGAAAAAGCAGCTTTGGTATTGCATGCCCTTGCTTTTTTTTTTTTTTTTAGTTCCATTTTGTGTGGGCTGTCATTAGCATTTTCACCGCAGCAATGCTCCTCACTTCCCGTTTCATCGTTTTTTTTTTTTGCTGTGTCTCTGTGTTACACATAGGCATTGCACGCATTTAACCTGTAGCTCCGCTGCTTTGGTTACCGTACTGTACATAATCCATTTGCGCGCCTCTACCGCGGTGCGCCGTTCGACGCGAACAGGCGACCGACGGGGACGTGTCGCATCATCGAGACGCGCTTTTTAGCGACGCCCCATGTAACCTACGTTTCCTGCCTCGTCGCCGACACGGCCCAAGTATTCCGCGTCCGGAAGTAGGCAGCCCGCAGCAGTGTAGCAGCTGGCATAGCTCGTTTCACAATAACGGTTAGCACTGTATATCTCTCTCGCTTTCTCTCGGCTCTTGTCTAGTAGCAGCACGCTTGTGGCTTTTGGCGGGTGAAACCCCTTCGTCCCCTGCAAAACCCCCTCCCATTTCCCCTCGTGGTGTACATTTACGCTTTTTGCTTTGTATGCGCAGTATGTACTACTCTCCCCGCCCGACTACCCGTACTAACTATTCAAACGCTTGGTCCAATCAGGGTTTTTTTAGTAGTGCCATACATGTGTAAGGTCGCACTCTACCAAGTATCGAGTTGCAAGCAAAGTTATTCGTAAGCGCAGACGCATGTTGGTTGGTGTTTTCACGCCGTCGCTAACGTATTTTACCGTGCTGTTGTTCCTTTCTGTGGCTCTCTAGATTAACTTTATTTTTCCCGGTGCTCTCTTGTAACACGCGGCGTTGGAGCGCTGCGGCGGGCATCGGATCTACGAAACGAGTATGCATACTGCTTGAGTAACAAAATATTCTTCCAGAGGTGTGTTTATCGTTTTCTTCGCATCTTTCCGACCTTTTCTCGCCGCCGCTAGTCGTGTTTACGCCTCCCCTTCCTCTGCTGTGTGCAACGTATACTCATTTGTATCCATTCAATGTATATAATTATCAGTCAATGTTACGTTTCAAGGAAATAAACAGTCCAGTACTCCCAATCCCGTGTCTCTCTTCTCTTTCCTGCCCCCTGCGGTACACGCATGCGTCGGTGACTAGTTGTCTGTTGAATCTGTTAATGCCACATAACGTGGAACACGTCACTTCTCTAGTGGTTGGAAGTAGTGACGAGGAAGTCATGCTGTCTATAAATGTATTAATCAGTAGAAGCTACTTTGAACACTTCAAGCATCTTAAGCGGCTCGCCACCATGCTTGGCCATTGCAAACACAAGGGTGGTGTGTAGGTCATGGATAGGAAATTGTAGCTGTCTACTGTGCCAGTGAAATCGTGAATTGAACCTAATTTCAAAACAATGACGCAGAGTTTTGACGAAAGGTACAGACACATATTATTGTATTGAGTGGCGTTGACACTCATCATGACGAAAACAAACACAAATTTATTCTTGGTCGGCGGTCATTACTTGTCTTTATTGTCTCGTTGCTCCTCGGGAGTGCGCACTACACGCGGCCTCCCGATTATGGAAAGAAGTGAAATTCAGTGTGGAGGACGGCAGCTTGTCTTTCTGTTGAACTACTTCGCAAACAACCGAGACGTAGAGGAAAGGAAGAAGGGCAAACAAGGTGCCTCTCCCACACACTCTTCGGCCGGAAGGAGGAGGGTTGCCTTGGAAATTCACCTTTGCCGGTTCTACCTAGATGTACATGTTGCTAGTCTGTCCACGTTCATATTTGCTGTAGCTCTGAGTGAGCGGCAATATTCATTTGCTTTTGTTGTTGCCTCTTTAACTCTCACTTCCTAGGGGAGAGTTTTTCTTCCGGACGCTATAAAATCATGGATCCTAGCCCTAGAATGCTTTGCTATAAAATGATGAATACAAAGAGTCGCATGGTTTAATTCTGACTTAGTACTGATGGCTGATTCAGTGTGACGGGTATGGTGGACAACTAATTAGGGCATCACGAAGTCTGGTTTGAACGCTTGGGACCTGTCACGCATTTTTAAATACAGCTTTGCTTACTTTGCTGTTGGGTTCGCAACACCTCAGACCGAGGTGGAAATCATCATTACCGACTCTCAGCAGGCTTGTCGCAGCTTCACTAGCAGCAGAATTTATACCAGCACACAATGAGAATCGCCACCCAAAAACCTCTTAATGAGACTAGACGTGATAATCTGGGTGCCAGCTCATCACGGCATTCCTGGCAACGAGATCGCTAACCTTGTGGCTCTGGATTTGACCCACCGAAAGCCAAATCTGAGTGCATGCATGGAGTGCATGCAGAGCCGAAGCCGAATCCGAGTGCATGCGTCCTCTAGTCACATACCATGACATTACACAGCATTATAAGCTAGCTCACCCGGAGAACATGTCCTACCACACACGTTGCTACCCAGAGAGCAGCCTTAATGAAAACCAATAGACAATGAAGCCAAAGGTAGGTATAGGAGACGTTATTGTACTCTTTTAACTGTATTGTGTAGTAATTATGATATGAATGAAAAGAAAGTATAGTGGACGAAAAGACGACTTGCTGCCAGCAGGGACCGAGCGCATTATCCGAAGGTTGCAGGTTCCCTTAAATTAACCCTTCCGTTCATACCTCGAGAGCAGCAAAGATTACTCCGGGCTCTACAGGTAAAACATTCCCATACACAACCAGAAATCATCACAGAGCCATTGCTCGGTCTCCTCTGCAGTGCCACTTCTACGGAGAATCTGGGCCCATCCAAAATAAGGTAGGAGGCTGCCGAAGATCGTCACTGAAACTCCCCAACCCTTGCCACACCCACGAGCTTTGGGAGAGAGCCGCGGCCAGCTTTAACCTCGACGATCATCTAAGGCTGGTCGCGAGGGCCCAGGATGCTGCCCGAGCTCAAGGCATCCAGGGCTAAGGGCCCCTATCCTTGGCTGCCTTGTAAATAAGGATGCTTATTCTCTCTTTCTCTTACAATGCCTACATCGTTAGGTTGGCCTCCTGCCTTGCCAACATACTATTCGTTGTCACACGAAGTGGCTTCGAATTCGCAGTCTTTTATGTGCAAAGGGTTACTTGGCAATGCATTGCGTTGTGAATCTTCTGGAAAACGGGACACGCTTTTGAGCGAATTTTCGCATTAAAGGGGCCCTGCAACACCCTTCCAAGTAATCGTCGAATCGCTTCATTAAAGAGCGTATTGCCTCACGAATCGACTGCCGCATAATTTTTTTAGAATCCGTGAAGTACGAGTTGCAGTTATTTGTCGCACGCTTCAAGGGCTTTCTCTCTTTTCATTGGAGCGAGTGCGCTGAAAGCTACGAAGGGAGGTGGATGACAAGGGGCCAAGAAGATGCGTCCTTTCGTCAGCGCGCGTCATGACCTTGAGCACTTTCTTTTTCTTCGAACGCGAGGCTTTCAGTCTGATCGCGAGCGGGCACGTGGCGGCATCCCGCGGCGGCCACGGTAACTATGCAGCTCACGAGGCTCAAATCAACTTCGGCTTTACGGCATCATTTGTCGAGAGAAGAGGGAACTATTTCTAGCCCACTTTGATAATTAATTGTAAATTCCAGGCTGCGCTATGATGTTTGGCTCGCGGGACCTCAGGAGCCTCGACTACAGGTCGGCAGCGTTTTCTGACCATGCTGAAAAAGTGTTGCAGGGCCACTTCAAAGGGGCACTAAAAAAAGCTATTTTGGTTTTTCCAAACCCGGTACTCTGCAGCAAGTGGCATCGAGAAGTATTCAGGTGAAAGTGAAAATTTTGTGACGAGGCAGCAAACTTGGTCCACATGGTGTGGACGTGCCCGACTCGGTATGATAGCTCGCGCACTCTAGAACCCTGGAGACTGCGATCTACTCTGCTCCGCAGCCCTGTCCCCCAACGTCCAGCAGGACATCATCGGTCAAGACGGTGCTGCTACCGTGTCTCAAGGGATCTGGCCGACGGGGTGGTGGACTTCTGACGTTCATTGGTTCTAATAAAGTTCTCTCCTGTTTGGTAAATTACCCTTTCGAAATACCGAAAGCACAACTCCCGCGAGAAAACGCGCGAAAAGAAAGCGCAGAAAACTGACATCACTGCAAGAAAACTTGCTGTGACGTCATAGATTTTGACGGTTTACTAGAACTTAATTACACAGTTGTTAATCAGTAAAATGACGCACGTTGTGTTCAAAGAGAGAGAGAGCGTTAACGTATCAAGTTTGAGGAAATTCGTTAAGCCATTGAGGCGAAAAGAGGAAAAACACGCGGAAATCCGTGATGTCCCGCCGACAAACGAGTGAAAATCTCAGCGCGAAATTTAAAAATTTCAAATAAGAGATTTAAAATAATAGATCAGTTGAAATTGATTCGTTGTTTCACTTTAGTGTCCCTTAAAAAAAGTCACAGTTTCACCGCAATGGCGAAGCAATGAATGCGATAGCAACAATTTGTAGTGTTATACGAAGTGAGGCTGGCAGCTGTTCTGTATCCGATCTCGCGTAACTACAAAACGCTGGTGTACGAGAATACGGCCGCCCCAGGGAGAGATGCTCCCCGCATAGTCGGAGCGCAGCACGTAGAAGGGTATACGAGCCGCCCGTTGTGATGGCTGTCGAGATAGCGCGCGCCAGCGACCGCGCCCTTAGATTCAAAGTTCAAAGTTGCTGCTCCCGCGGCACCCCCCCCCCCCCCGTCGCGTCTTTTCATGCTCTTTAAAGACGGGCGGGGCGTTTCCTGTCTGCTTCCATGGCAGGCCTACCAAGCGGGGTGATGTTATCGCATGCACCCTTCGAGCGACGGAAATGGGCCAGCTCGTTTGATCTCTGCTTCGGCCGCGTTCGTCGCCCACGCTCGCGCGCTTTTACCCGCGGTAGCAGGGGCGTAGCCAGGGGGGGGTAGGGGGGGTTAAATTCCCCCCGAAATTTTTCAATTTTGCTTGCGTATATATATACACACATACAAACGCACGCACGAACATACATAAAGTATGGTTGAACCCCCCCCCCCCCCCAAATAACTTTCTGGCTACGCCCCTGCGCGGTAGAACATACGATGCGCGGGGGATCTTATCAATTTGGACTTCATACGGGAGGGACATGACGGCGACGGCAAAAACCCGTCGAGACTGTCCATATAATTGATATTACAATAAAACAAAATAGCGAACAGGTGTGAGAGCCTGTGACACTGCACGTGAAATACACGGACCGGATGGTTCATGGCGCAAGACCGTGAGAATGAACAAGGAAAGGGCGCTGAACTTGTTCCTGCTATGAAGCAAGGTTCATCGCAGCGCCCCCTCCCCCTTTCCACCTTTTTTTGAGTCCGAAAGAAAAGCTTTGCGATGGATGCTACTGAAGCGATAACGGGCTTCCCACAGCGGCCTGCATTTGGTTCCCCCGGGTTTCCGGGGGTTACGTAGGAAGCAAACAGTTCCTGTAATGCAACATTAGGTGTGTTCGGCCGCCATTATCGTCAGAAACCTGCGGGGCCATATTATACGACACACATTACACGACGGCGGGACAGGTACGTCCGACTGAGTAATGTATGGGGCAGATGTTGCTCCTCCATGCTTCTAACAAAGTCCTGCCATTGGTCCTCGGTTTTCCGGTGTAAAGGTGGGATCGCATTTCGTGCACAAAGAAGCATTTTGCGCTTGTACTTTGCTTAAAAAGGTCGAATTTCAATTTAACGAAGTTTCGATACAACGAAGCAAATTGCTGATTGGATGAACTTCTTTATATCGAGGTTTGACTGCACATGGTGTTCTATGGACGTGAAGTTGTGAAAAGTGAAATATTTCATTATATCGAGAATATCGTCATAATGAAGTTCGTTATATCGAGGTTTAACTCTATTAGTAATATATCATTCAAACTGACGAATTATACTGCCGACAACAGGTAGATATGAACTTTGTTATTCGAAGTAAACAGATTAAAATCGGTGCCGCGAAAAACGATCTCTCCTTGGCGGCGTGTTTGGATATGAGCTCACAAGATTGAAGAACCAATCCAGGAACGGCCGAGTTTTGCGTTTAATATTAAATATAGTAATAATAAGAATAACAACAACAACAATAATAATAATAATAATAATAATAATAATATCTGGGGTACGTGTTACGCGCCAAAACCACGATATGGTTATGAGGCACGCCATAGTGGAGGGCTGCAAAAATGTCGACCATCTGGTATTTAACGTGCACTGATGATCGCACAGTACACGGATCTCTAGCATTTCGCCTCCGTCGAAATGCGGCCGCCACGGCCGAGATCGAACCCTCGACCTTCGGGTCAGCAGCCGAACACCGTAACCACTGTACCACCGCTGCGGACGTTCATTATTGAATGGCTCGCAATTAAAAAAAAATCCTGACGAGAGCTTCCCGGTACCACATGGTTGAAGCCGCCTTGTGACACGTGCACTGGGACACTGACAGGTAGACAGCAAACGTACTCAAAGACTGCGCCTTAGTAGCGGGCATTTCATTCGCTGTACGACCGTACTACACATGCGCAATCAAAATATTGATACCACACAGCCGCCGCAGCGTGGCTGCATGAAAGACGAGGAAGACGACGTCGCTTCTCTGATTGTTGCTGGACTGCCGCCATCTTGTCCACCCTGCGCTGTTTTAACTATTTAATAAATAGTTACTAAGCTACCCGTAATATTATAGTAGAAAGAACATGCGTAGAATATATTGCAGTTAAAGAAGAAAATAGTTCCTATCATACTCAAGTGTACGCTTCAAACCGCACATGACATGCGGAACATGCACCAGAAATAACATCGAGTAAACTCATACCTGCACGAAACCTTTCGTTTGAGAATGCGACGACGTTTGCATCATCATCATCATCATCATCACGACTTTATGTGAAGACAAACAAAAGTACTCTCCGACTTTCGTGTGCAGCCGTTTCACTGAGCGTCTTGTTTCTTCGTTCCGTATACATGATGTCAAGCCGCGAATTTCAAACGAAGCACCGTCAAACTCTTGCTTATACTAGCTCACAATGTCATCGCAATAAAGAAGTAGATTCGGTTATTCTTTTAACTTCTCAGAGAGAGACTGGCGTAAGTGATGCGTGGTAAACGTACAGGGGCGTAGCCAGGGGGGGGGGGGGGGTTGAAACCCCCCCCCCCCCCGAAATTTTTTTGATTTTGCATGTGTATATATACACGCACACATACAAACGCCCGCACGAACATGCAAAAAGGATGGTTGAACCCCCCCCTCCCCCCGCGAAAAAAATTTCTGGCTACGCCTCCATAAATGTATATATTGGAAAGAGACGCTCGGGCCGAGCAGTTGCCGGCCAGATATGCCAGGTTAAACCACCTGTTGCAACAACACCACCACCACCACCATCGTAAATTACGTTTCGCGTACAAGTTTCATGCACTGTACCCCCTTGTATGTCATTCGTGTGTATATGTGGCGTGCCAGAATCACTCAGGGGCGTAACCAAGGGGGGGGGGGATTCAACCCCCCCCCCCCCCCCCCGAAATTCATTTTCAGTTTTGCTTGCGTACATTTACGCGCACACATACAAACGCACGCACGAACATACATAAAGTATGGTTGACCCCCCCCCCCCCCCCCCGATAAAAATTTCTGGCTACGCCCCTGTCTGGAATAGAAAGCCGGACGACAAACCAGGCTAACATATGTCCAGGGTTCTCATCAAACATTCCTATCTATCTACCCAAGGGCAGCGAGAATTTCAAATTCGACGCAGGGACCAACAAAAGGCCAACCGCGCGAAGCATTGGGATAACCGTTGCCAAAAAGGAGATGAAAATTCCCTAGATTAACGGTTTTTTCAAAAAACAATAGGCGACGAATGCAGAATGTCTAGGGATTTTAGCCGTTACGCCTGCCGTGCCTGGGCCCTTCTGGGCCCCCAGGGCGTCAGTCCGCCGGAGTCAAGCGAGCGAGGTGGGTGTGTTTTGCTTCGCTCAGTTTTTTTAAAACCTTTATCAGGCCCTGATATCGTTCTTTAGCTTATCGAACTGAGCATCGCACCTTTTAAATCGTAAAGCGCGGATCACGCAATGTCATATTGATGCGGCGCGTTTGCTCGTGTGACCGAGATAAGTTCCGTGGCCGAAGTTTGTCGCGGCTTCGAAAAGCGTAGCTTCCCGCCCTTTTTGATAGTCGGTGCGCGGGTGCGATTGTAAGTACCATACCATACATTCTTGCATCTCCGTGAGCGTTACTATTGCGTCACCGTCGTGCTTACGTTTCGTGCTCCGCTTGACGACACTGGCATGGACAACTTCGTCATGCTGCCCAGCAAGGCCAAAGGTGATTGAACTGTGTTCGTTTCGGTCGTGCGGTCGAAGCAACAAGTTGACAGTCGTCTGCTTCGGTAATGATGCCGCCATCTTTCGACAGGTAAGTGATGCTTCTAGCTTTATTCCGGTGTCACGGTCACTTTTGATAGGGCCTTAGCCGGATCTAATTTTCTTTATCGTGATTGGCTCTATTACGCAAACTGCCAAAGGGGAGTCAATCCATTTTGCGAAATTTGATCCCGATTAGGCTTAATCGCGATCAGCGGCGCGCCGTGTGACACCGGCATTATACTCTAATCATATGCCACAATTCTTACCTTTGCAAGTCATGTTTCCATATAAGTGCACTTTGAGTGCTACATTGAATTGTTTTCGTCTCCGCAATTTTTGCGTCACTCGTTACGTTGTGGGGGAGTTCGATGAATGCTGTATAAGCCGTGGTTTGGGGAGATTTGGGGGCGCGTCGCATGGGAACGTTACGTTGCGTATTTTCCGCGCATTGCATGTTGTGTTTGGCCACAACCATGGCAGAGATTTCTGCGCACCTAAACCAATGCCCCCCCCCCCCACAACTTCCTTCGCCGTATATACCTTTGCTGCCAGAATTACCGGCTGAATTGTCCCTAGCTAGACACATGTATATATATATATATATATATATATATATATATATATATATATATATATATATATATATATATATATATATATATATATATATATATATATATATATGTATGTATATGTGTGTGTATGTCTAAAAAAGAGTGGTCCACACTCGCCGTCATGGCTACTGGCGGCGCTGACTGACGCTCCCACGTTTAAAATGCACACATATACCCTATAAAGTGGACGGGGGGATGGCCGCCGCGGTAGCTCAGTTGGTAGAGCATCGGACGCGTTATTCGAAGGTCGCAGGTTCGGTCCCTGCCCGCAGCAAGCTATCTTTTCGTCCACTTTTCTTTCTTCACAATTACCTTACATTTATTACTAAAAAGCATCCCCTATACTTTCCTTGGCATTATTGTCTGTTCTCATTAATATTGTGTATATATATATATATATATATATATATATATATATATATATATATATATATATATATATATATATATATTATATAGATGTTTATTGGCGGACACTCGGCGAAGATGAACGACAGCGACAGTCAAGGCGGGGCCGACTCTGCGCGAGCTGCGCGCTGTCCGAAGAGGTCAACCCACTGGAAGGGGCCGGAGAGGACGACCCACTTCAGAGTTCCAATAAGCTTCGCTACAATATATATATATATATATATATATATATATTGTGATGCCGAGAAACAAGACACATAGACACAACGCCTGTTCAATAGGCCGGCTGTTCTATTCTAAACTTCATCTTTCTCTGCTTCGCCGTAGCCGCCCGCGCGCCAGCCTCGGTGCCGCTTTTCGTCATCACACTCGGCCATGACTGCGACTCGCGGACCATCCGACAATGTCTCCGGTGGGCGGTGTTGGCTACATCGCGGTGGTCGGGTTCGACCACGTTGCAACTTGTTTGGGAGACCTGCCCGAAGTTCCTCTGGTGGGCGACACTGGTCGAATCGCTGTAGCCGGTCTCGACCACGCTGGGCTTAGCCTGAAACTTTGGCGATGCTAACTTTGAATGTTGGTCTCGGTCATACTGCGACATTGCACGGGAAGCTGGCTCGTTTGTCTCTTGTTGACGAAATTGGCTCTTTCGCGGTAGTCGAAGTTGCCTGCAACGACGCGGCTTGGCTCGTCGATCTGCCGTAAGTGGGTCTGGTGGGCGACCCTGGCCGTGATGCAGCGGTCGTCGCACGCCAAGCAGACAGTCGTTGTGCCGCCTCAGCTTGACGCTCTGGTCTTTATCTGCGTTTGCGTGCAGAGCCGGCGAAGACTTGCGCAACGCAGAACGCGTGCGAACTCGGACAGGCAGCGGGACGGGATCGTCGTTATTTGACAGAGCAGCATCTCCCTCGCGGTCATCGTACTCTTTTGCTCTGCGGTGACTGTCCGAAGGATCAGTGGTGAGTCCTGTAGCGACGAGAACAGCTTCGTCTTGATCTGCGCGGCGTTTGGGCGGTACGCCCGTAGTCAGAACGAAGTGTGTCGCGTCATCAGCAGGCTCGCACGCCATGTAGCCCGAATTGTCGATGCCGACACCGTCTGCATCGATAGGCCCGGCCATGTTGTCGTCAGGAGATCTTGACGAAACGGCCAGATGTTCGACGATTGTGAATTCGTTTGCATTGGCTTCTGCGAGTGAAACGCTCGCACACTCGGCCAATGACTGCCGCGATTTCCGGGGCTGTGACTTCCAAGTGAGGGTCGAATATGGAGTGGCGGTTCGTTCATTGTTTCCAACTTGTTGCGAGGAAACTGACGTCAGACAGCAGGCCGACGGCTCCGTGCGCTCTAGTGCTGACCAGCTTAGAGGCCGCGTCGGGGCCCGCTGTGAATGGGATGTGGTCTCGGCGTCTATCCGGGATGGTATGGTGTCAGATACCGGGGCAGGAAGTGGTGCGCCTGGTTTCGGAGGTATGTGCGTACCAGGACAGGCTGTCAAACTGCCCGCCGGTGAGCTGCAATGCGCAGTTGCAGCCTCGAGGTGGTTCTCCTCCTGAGCTCCATCCTCGGTCGCAGTCAGATTGGCCTCGGTGGTCGCATAGAAGTTGGAGGGTGTCCGGCCAAAAGCAGCAATGAGCTTGAAGCTCCACTCCGCCCAGGACTGCTGCCGCACGCCTTCGAATCTATGCCACGCCGCGGCAGCATGCCGAAGGCGGTCAATGGCCACGCACCATTTCCGTTGGTCCGTCCACGCTTGACGAGCTCCTAGAGCGTTGACGGTGGCCACCCAATGGTCGGCGTCGTCCTGGAAGCCGCGGAACTCCGGTAGTTCGCAGGCAGCCGGTGATGGTGATACGGCAGCCGAAACTCCGGAGCATGACGACGCCAAGCAGCCTAGTTGGTATGAGAGCTCCGTGAGGGCATTCAGGAGCTTTCTGCGGCTCTCGGGTGAGCTCTCTTCATGGTCTTGCGAGGCGGCGGCGGCCAACGCGGCATTGAGTGAGTGCAGTGCTGGCAAGGCGGCAGGACACAGCACGGAGATTGACGCTGCCAAGGCGTTCACCGTGACTCGGAGTCGCGTGATGGTGGCGGAAAGCTCGGCGGCGCTCTCGGGAGAGCCGCCCGTGGAGCCAGTGGTGACGTCCGAGGAGTTGGACACAATCGGTGTACTCACATAGGAGGGACCCTTGTCCGAGGGAGCTTGGACAGCACCCCTAAGCGGCTCGGGTGCCGATGGAGCACCGAGTAAGCCGTTGTCGCTGCGGGAAGCGTGGATGGCATTCCCAGGCAACGGTAGGCCGTGTACTGTCGTGGCGGCGCCGGGAAAAGCCTGCCCTTGAGCCACTGAGGAGGCCTGGACGCCGTCCTTGAATGGTGGCACAGGTGCTTCCGGCAGAAGTAGCGAGACGGGCTGCATAATCGTTCCTTGGAGGGAAGGTCCGCAGCGCCGATGAGCCACGAGGGCGCACTTACGGTTGATAGTTCGTAGACTGCGCCATTGTGATGCCGAGAAACAAGACACATAGACACAACGCCTGTTCAATAGGCCGGCTGTTCTATTCTAAACTTCATCTTTCTCTGCTTCGCCGTAGCCGCCCGCGCGCCAGCCTCGGTGCCGCTTTTCGTCATCACAATATATATATATATATATATATATATATATATATATATATATATATATATATATATATATATATATATATATATATATATATATATATATATATATATATATATATATATATATATATATATATATATATATATATATACTGTATATATATATATATATATATATATATATATATATATATATATATATATATATATATATATATATATATATACTGTATATATATATATATATATATATATATATATATATATATATATATATATATATATATATATATATATATATGTATATATATATATATATATATATATATATATATATACAGTGAAACCTCGGTGATACGAATCTCAAGGGACCACCAAAAATATTCGTATCCGAAATTCGCATCACCAGAAAGCATGGAAAATTAGCATGCGACAAAAGAAAGCTGGCGCACATTTTCATTTATTGTTTTGCAGGGCCGCAGCGTCAGGAAGAACCCTGAATGATTGTCAGTTAAGTTTTTAGATGTATGTAATCATACCAGCACTCGTAAATATGCGGCCCTGTACGCGCGTATTCAATTAATGAACCAGGTGCGTTGTGACCCGCGACAGGAGTGGCCCCTTCCAAATTTTAGTATGTTTTTTTTTTTTGCATGATACCGGAGTACTGCAGCGAAAGTAACGAAAGAAGCGCTTTCACGCGATGGATCAAGGCCACAAAGTTACAGAACCACGGTCCTGTGTTATGATTTTGTTATCGCGGAGGTGTTGGGGATGTTTTTTGGGAGATTTACGGCCGTGCCCGCACAAGTGCGACCTGAACGGTCGCGCATGTTGACGTTGCGAGGCCTGACTCCGCCAAGACCGTTCTCTCTTTCTTTCGGTCCTCGTCCACCTTTCATAGGATGCCTGATGCACGAGGCAGGCACGTGTAAACACAGTACAATGACAGCAGCCCGCGTCGACGCGTTAGGGAAAACAAAAACATGGTGCTAATGTCCTCTGTAATCTAAACGCGAAGGCACACGGAGGCACATAAGAGCCTCAAAGATTCGCGCATACAATCTCGGAGGCCGTGACGCGCCTCTGAAGGTTTATTCTGACCGCCAGAAAAGTGTTTTTCTTACACCGCGATTCTGACGATTTGGCGGTGCGGCGCGCATGCCCACACTTGCGTTCCCGCGTTCGCACGTGCTTGAGGCGTCATCCGCGACAGCGCGGACAGCACCTCTTCGTAACTGGGCGGTTGCGTACGTTCGTATCAAACGTCGCTGGGTGAAACTCTGTTCGCAACAACCGTACTCCATTACATTGCAGGCCAATGGGCCTTGGCCGGGACCAACTAAAAATTCGTATCACCCCGAAATTCGTTTGAACTGTGATCGTATCACCGAGGTTTCACTATATATATATATATATATATATATATATATGTGTGTGTGTGTGTGTGTGTGTGTGTGTGTGTGTGTGTGTGTGTGTGTGTGTGTGTGTGTGTGTGTGTGTGTGTGTGTGAAAGAAATAAGGGAATGGAGGCTACGTTAGAGCCGGCTATCCAATCATCATGACAGTAGTATTGAAGAAACACACAAATACAATAAAAAATAGGAAGAATACTACTGGAATGAACCTTACGTAAACAAAGTTTCAAATTATCGCTACAACCATGACAGAGATATTTGTGTACCTGAACCATTGCTCATCTTCGCGAAAAGATTAAAAAAGAAAGCTGATTTTTTTTTTCAAGTAAGACATTTTTTCTTCAACACTCGGCATCACAAAACGTGATTGTAGGTGGAACTCCGTCGCAAAATTTTGTTGCGGGAAATGCAAACCGTGGCGATAGAAGTAGCCTTGGTTTCCCTGTTTGCGTAATTACACGTGATTTATGAATGTATTGCTCATGCGAATAAAGCTCAGTTAAATTCATTTGACAGCCGTAGCTCGTGTTCGTGTTTTATCGCGTGTTTTTACTGCATTCTGAGGCACTGTTAAGAAATGAATACCTAAGAACTAGCGCGATTGCAAGTTCTGCATAATTTTGCAGATTGAATTCTAAAAAGACACTGATATGCTGCTTACCCGTGGGATTTTGATCGAATAAAGGCATTGCTGCCGTTGTAACATCCAACATTAGCCTTTATTCAACAGCTAGCTAACGTTAGCGCTGGTATAGTGCGAGTATTAACGCTTGTTGAATTCGGTCAGAAAAGGTATGTCATCGGAACATGTCACACCCCTCCACAAAAAGATGAAAGAGGCCCCACGAATGGAACTGTACGAACAGCAAATATTAGAGAGTTTGAGAATTGGCGACCCAAGACACTGGGTACCCAAGCGGCGTTGGGTAGGCTGCTCTTGCGTTTGAAGGAGCAGCAGAGTTTGAGAATTGGGTCAAACGCTGGCTGCGTTGGGTCAAATGCATAGGGCGCCACACGGGGCGAAATTAAAATTACGCGCCCTACTCAAGGAGGTTTAAAAACAATTACACCATCTCCTGCTAAATGGAACCATGTGCGGATGCGAAGCAGCGTGGAGACACTGGCACTCATCGCGGCGTTGCGCAGGAGAATGAGGCGCGCGAGAAGGGGAGCATAGAAGGGCGCTCATCGCGGCGTTGCGCACGAGAGAATGAGGCGCGCGAGAGAGGGGGAGTAGGAGGGCGCTCATGAAGCCCCTCCATGCGTTTTCCGCCGGTTAGGTTAAGTAGCGCCAACTCGTCCGCCCTTTCTCCCTTTACACCGGTTCCCCGCCTAGCGGAAGCCGAAGTGCCGCCATGATGTTTCTGCTGCTTTTCCGGTTGATGCACCTGCCCCATGCCCGCCCACGCTAGAGTGTACTAGAACTGTCGAGTGGCGTGAACGCGCCTCTCAGCCTGATGCCTTCCGCGTCGACCGTAGCGGCGGCGCTGCAGTCGCTCGGTACTGAAGGCGCGCGGCGCCGCGCGCTAGAACGGGCCGCTAGAACTGCTGGACGCGTCGGCGGCACCCGGCTAATCGGCACTGATGTGGCTTTCGTTGCGTGTCTATCATTATAAAGCGTAGGAATTGTCGTCGTAAGCCTTGATGGACGAAACTGCCTTTGAGAGATACTGCAAATCAGTTATTGTAGCCGAAGTGACTGCTGGAAAGTACGCAAAATATAAAAATGAAAACGGGCTGACACCGACCGTGAATATTCACGATCTCAGTGTAATTGAGCCGAACTTATTGTTGGGCTATTTTGAACGATTACTCTCAATTAACTAGACGCCGAACGACCGCCAGAAGAAAGAGACAGAGGAAACAAAAAGGGCATGTCTTATTCTGATTTCTTCTGCCTTAATGCTTTCTTTGGTGGTGATTCGGCGTCTAGTTTATTCAGAGTAACTGAGCTGCTCTAATGGAATTTAACTGTGCTCAGAAAGCTGTGTGCAGATATTGTGCCGAAAGCACACCGAACATTTACCACGCGTTGGCGAAGCTGCGTGTACGGTGCGTATCTTTAAAAATGCGCTGTAAATATGACTGAGACATTACGAGGGCTCAAAGGTATTGGAACTCAAAGTTAACTCAACCGGTACAAATAACGGTCGTCCTCAGGTGCCTTGCACGGATATTGTTATCAATTGCTAGGCGCCGGGTGGGGAGGGGATACTTTACTGTCCGTATTTGTGCGTGTAAATATATATATATATATATATATATATATATATATATATATATATATATATATATATATATATATATATATATATATATATATATATATATATATATATATATAATCTCGCAAAACATAGAGCACCACCGCCCCTCCTGGCTTCACTTTTGACACTTTACAGATAAAGCAATGAAATTATAATACAAAACGTTGTCAAAAAGAAGTTTTTCTAATGGCATCGATAGAAGATCAGGAAAAGTGCAATATAAGCTGTCCATTGAAAATGAGAACTGGCTGTAATGAATTTAGGCAGAATAACCGACGGGCTATATTTACATCTGCGCATTTTAATATACTTGAAATAAGCCCTGATGCATGAGGTTTGTGCCTCGGAGGTGAACACGCGCCTTCGGCTCGGCTTCCTGGCTCGCCTTCCTGGTATTTTAAGCCCTCAGAGGTCGCATAACCGATGCATCGTAACCGCGGAAGCATGCTGTTAAAACAAGATAGCCTTTCGGCATTAAAGAAACAGTGCAAGACTGGCGGAACTCAGCCGTCACTAATATAAATGTTGCGATAGAGTCATTTGTACTCAGGTCACTCATGAAACAGTCGAGCGCATTGGAGCTCATACAGAGATCAATGCTCTGGATATATCGTAGAGAGTGCCGGCAGAAGAATTGTAGGCTTTCGTCGCTGGTTCGTTAGTTCTTCGTAGTCAGTGTTCGTAGTCACTTATAGTGTAGCACGGCTCGAAGCGCTGCATGCAAACCGCATAGCAATCAGTGAGCAGCGAGATGCATGTGCGCAAAATCCGATTGTCACCTTCTTTGGGGGGTCGGCAGGCTCCAAGAACAGGGAATATCTCGGCGCAATTTTGGCACGCCTGCATATTCACTCATGCACCATGACGCGTAGCAGGCGTTGAGACACTGATTGAAGCTCAGTAATGCATTAAACGCGCTCAAAACGCGCAATTACACGCTTTCGTAGGCTGCGACGAGCGCGCGCCAAATGCAGACGCCCTCCACAGCTTCAGTACAAAGTGACTACAGCGCCGCCGCTACGGTCGCCCGTCGGAGCATCACCCGAGATGCGGCGCGGCCGCTTCGTTCGTTCCACTGCCCCCTTCTAGTACACTGTACCCACGCGCTCGCGACGCAGAAACACCGAGCGAAAACTCGCTCGGCAGCAGGCAGTTTACGACGAACCTCAAAACAACAACACTTGCGAAACGGAGAAGCAAATATGTGCTTTCTTGCGTGTGCACATGCGTGCGCAGAAACAAGATGGAAGGAAAAAGCGGAAGGAAGTGGCTCAAGAACTTCCTTCCGAGAGCTCCGGAACCGGAAGTGGGCGTCGTCGTCGAACAATAAATGGCGGTACTTAAAAAAGCGGCAGTAGACGCGATGGAGGGGCTTTAGGCGCTCAGCGCGGCGTTGCGCAGGAAAGACTGAGGAACGCGAGAGGGGGGGGGGGGGCGTAGGAGGGCGCTCATCGCGGCGTTGCGCACGAGAGAATGAGGCGCGCGAGAGGGGGGAGCGTAGGAGGCCGCTCATCGCAGCGTTGCGGACGAGAGAATTAGACGCGCGAGAGCGGGGAGCGTAGGAGGGCGCTCATCGCGGCGCTGCGCAGGAGAGAATGAGGCGCGCGAGAGGGGGGAGCGTAAGAGGCCGTTCATTGCGGCGTTGCGCAGGAGAGAATGAGGTACGCGAGAGGGGGGAGCGTAGGAGGGCGCTCATCGCGGCGTTGCGCAGGAGAGAATGAGGCGCGCGAGAGGGGGGGATCGTAGGAGGGCGCTCATCGCGGCGTTGCGCAGGAGAGAATGAGGCGCGCGAGAGGGGGAGCGTAGGAGGGGAGAGAGAGGGGGAGGGGACGCGCATGCGCAGTGGGGGTGTGGACGTCGCGGGAGGGATGGACATAGCCCCCGCCTTAAAAATTATGGAGGGGAAGCTCTCGCAATTCTTGGCATCCAAAGTGAAGCCAGCTTTTGCCCACCAAAGATTTCGGAAACATGCTCTTTTCTGGTGGTCAGAATGGCTTCGATCTGTTAGTGTAAATAGTATGTTAATTATAAAATTAAAGATCGTTGCGGTCGACGAAAGTAACCCATCATGAGGAGGACTGGTGACTTGATCTCCAATAAATGTGCCACGACTTCGAGGCCTACTATCGAAAACTAGTAACACAAAGACACACTTGTAGCAGCAACTGACCCATAAAATTAACACATCACACTTGTATGGCGTGCGAAAAAACGCGCCCCTTTCCTTCGTCGAACGCAGATGGTTTATGGTGCCCCTACTAAAATGGCGGCTGCAGCCGCCATATTTTAGTGGGCACGGCTTCACTCGTGAGCATTAATTGCCACTCCAGCAATTTTTTTTATCTCTTGCTCGGGGGTATGTCCCGCGGCGTTGGCCTGGCAGTCCGCACTCACACTACGCATGCGCAACTCTCCTCCTCCCCTCTCTCCAACAGCTGCGCCTTACTCTCTCCACTTCTCTACCAGCACCTGCTTGCGCTTCTCATGCGTTTTCGCTTCTGCTCTCGCGGCGCATGCGCTACTCTCCTCCTCTAGTCTCCTCTCCTTCAAGTGGTAGAGCGCTTCGCGCGTTCAGTCTAGCGCTTGCTTCGGTTGACTCCTCTGAAATGCGGGCTCGACATGCCGACATTCTCTCCTGCGCAGCGCCGCGATGAGCGCCAGCGCATGCGCGTCCCCTCCCACTCTCTCTCCTCTCCTACGCTGCCCCCCTCTCGCGCGCCCGTCGACCGCGTTCCCTGCTCGCCCTGTGAGAATTTAGGCCAGGCTAGAGGGAAGACACGACGCGCGTAGCGTTCCACGGCGCTTTGAATGGATGGATGCAGCTTACGGCGAAAGACTTCGCCCCAGCTTAAGAAGCTGGCGAGCCAGCTCCTAAAAAAATTACACCATCTCCCGCTCAAGCGAACCATCTCCCCGCTGCTTCGCATCCACACATGATTCTCTTTAGTGGGAGATGGTGTAATTTTTTTTTCAACTTTTAAGTTATGTACCAACTAGCCTGCCTTTCGCCACTTCTCCAGCTTCCAGTTCGTTCTGCACAGCTGCGCAGTCTTGAGCGGTCGCCGGCCACGGCTGGAACTCGAGCTTAAACAGCTCCTGTCTTAAAAGGAAGTACTTTCGCGCTCAATATGATTTGCAGCACGAGAGCGCATTCGCCTTCCACGACGTGAGGTCGGTAGCATGCCCAACGAACGCCAACGGAACGCGATCGTGCAAGTGCTCCGGCTTCGCATCGCCTCATGGTCCCCTTTAGCGGGAAATGGTGTAGTTTTTTAACCTCCTTGTCCATACTCCGCGTCGTTTTTAGTCCTTTTCATTTTTTGCGCTCAAGAAATGAAACATGAATTACCAATATGCCCAAGCATACGCTCTCTCATACTGCGTCGTTGCCCGCGCTGAGTCTGCGTCGTCTCGCTGGCGACCCAAGACACCTTGGGGACCGACGCTAGCTTTCGATTTTTGGGGCTTGGGTCAATAATAATAATATCTGGGGTTTAACGTCCCAAAACCACGATTTGATTATGAGAGACGCCGTAGTGGAGGGCTCCGGAAATTTCGACCACCTGGGGTTCTTTAACGTGCACCTAAATCTAAGTACACGGGCCTCAAACATTTTCGCCTCCATCGAAAATGCAGCCGCCGCGGCCGGGATTCGATCCCGCGACCTTCGGGTCAGCAGCCGAGCGACGTAACCACTAGACCACCGCGGCGGGGGCGCTTGGGTCAACGCGAGCACAAGTGCCCAAGAGTGGCTCGTGTTCTGCGCATCGCCCCGCCACGGTGGTCTAGTGGTTATGGCGCTCGGCTGCTGACCCGAAGGTCGCGGGATCGAATCCCGGCCGCGGCGGCTGCATTTTCGATGGAGGCGAAAATGTTTGAGGGCCGTGTACTTAGATTTCGCTGCGCTTTAAAGAACCCCAGGTGGTGGAAATTTCCGGAGCCCTCCACTACGGCGTCTCTAATGATCATATCATGGTTTTGGGACGTTAAACCCCAGATATTATTATTGGGTTCTGCGCATGCGCACTGGCTGCTCGCAAATTTCGTGGGTCCCCAAGCCCCATGGGGCCCCAATTATCAAACTATCTATTATTTTACGTGTGTACGCAACTCTGAATTTGTTTCTGTTGTTGTTTCCCCAAGAAAAAAGTCCTGATGTGACCCCAATCCTTGACATAGGTGTCTGCTAGTGGCACTCGCACGATCAACACTTCTTGCACAAAATTTCTTAGACAACGAACGAAACAGACACGTACGGGCGCGTGTCTGTTTCGTCCGTTGTCTAAGAAATTTTGCGCAAGAAGTGTTGATCGTGCGAGTACCAACTAGCTCGAACCCACACCTTGTTAAGGCACTCGCACGTCAGCGTTGATGTGACCTGTTGTATTTCTTCGTGTTTTGCGCGCTGCCGAAGTGGATCTCAGAGGTCACGTAGGAAGAAGTGCGTGGCTGAGATCTGCTCCGCCACGTGCCGCAACGATCCCAGCTTCGTACAATCTTTCAACGAAGTTTGAACCCTGGTCCTCCCGGTCCGCTCCCCCACTCCCACTCCCATTTGGCATCAATAAAGTCTATTCCTCCTCCTCATTTCAATAGTTTATTCCCCACCCCCCGCCTTACAGTGAACTCAGCCAGTTAATTTTGTTTAATTATCCTGACAGTTAATTTGCCCTTATTTAGTATCGAGTTATGCTCTGATATCATACGTGTCCGATATAGCTGTTAACTCGAACCAGAACGATCGTGCCGTAAATGGCTTGTAACGAGGTTAGTTTAGTCTTGTTTTTTCGCCTAAGGAAACTGTCGTGCCCACGAGGTGGATTGGCCACACTGTCGATTATAAAGGGGCCGACGGACAAACAACTTTAATTTGGTCCTGTGAAGACGACGAGTGCTCCGATTAGGGGGCACCGTCTGCGCGCCGCGCCCTCGAAGAAGCCGGTTGGCTGAGGCTCTTGGCGATTTCGCTGATTCTCTGGACGGGAAACATTGGTTGGTTGATTGTTCCTTAGTAACCTGGCGCTACCCACCGCGGGGGAACGGCCATGAAACGGGCGGTGCCTTGTTTTAGAAATGATGATGATGATGATGTCCTCGTCCTGATGGCGCTCACCACAAAGGGGGAAATGAAAGATGATGATGATGATGATGCTCCTTGGATGATGGCACCTACCCACTCAGGGGGATCGGCCAAGAGTCGGGCGGATCATAAAGTCTGAAAATTTTAAGAGCTAATAGACGTTACTGTATCAATTAGAATTAAGCGTTTTTTTAAATGAATTTAAGTTTTTGATTGGACCATGTTGCATAACCTCCTAAATGGCCAAATTGTTTATGTCATTATGACCATTTAAACATTATTAGCGGTTGATGTGTCGAATAAGACGATTTGACTCGCATATGAATTTCTCGATAGCACTGCATATATTCCCGTCCGAGTGCCCCAGCACAGAAGCCCCAAATGATAACAGTATAGTTGAAGTAACTGGCAGATCAAGGTGCCCCATGCACTGCACGCGCCGAGCGTGCCACATGACGAGGAGACGCCATCTTGATCACCGACTGATCAGCGTCTCGGTGCGACTGCCGCATCTCTTGGGTCCAGCCAACGGGGTTAAGCAGCTGCAGCAGCAGTCAGTCATCCGTTGACTCTGAGCTAGTGGGTGCAAGGTGGCGTTCGAGCATCGGCCACTCGCGGCCACTCGAGTACACTGTCAGGCTTCGACGAGTGACTCGACTCCATTTTGTGGCTGCGGCCGGCGCCAGCAACAAAAAGCCAACGAGAAGGAAGAAGCGTCAGTTTTGGCGATGGACGAGAGCTATCCACGGTCCTCTACTCCTCGGGACGACGTGCTTACACCGCAGTCTTCGTCGGAATCGACACGACAGCGAGTGCCACGGCATGTACCTCCTGGTCACTTGTCGTGGAGGGCTACAGCCGCCAAATCCTCCAAGAGACGACCCGAGCCGACGCGGAGCTCGACAGAAACTGCGGGGCTCGTCAGTACCGACGAGACTTCCCTGTCGCCCCTCGTCGCGCAAGACCTCCTTCACTGGGCCAAGTCCTCAGTTTTGAAAAAGGCGCCCGGCACGCTCCAGAGGTGTGCCGCGGCGCCAACGACGCGCGGCGAGAAGCGCCCCGAAGGCTTCGGGAACGTCGACATGGCGCGAAGCGGATCGTCAACGACGGCGTGCGACAGCGGACATCTCGTCTGCGCCGAAGGACGCGAGAAGGCAAGAAGTCCAGTTTCCGCCGCACCAGGTCGACACATCGCGGAAAGGGGCCGCAGGACATTGGACGACAGTTTCGCAGGTAGTCAGGTGGCAACACTAAGCACCTTCGATGACATAGAGGGAGAACGCATGATCGACACGGATGCTGCATATCCCAAGTCGTCGCTATTTGGAAGACTGTCGTTTGGCATTGGCTCCATCGCCAGGAGGCTTTTCCGAAGCAGCCCACCGACGCATGCTCGTGGGAAAGCAAAAAGGGCGGGACTTGGACTGCTGACGCCTATTTCGGGCCGAAGACGTAATGTATGGTCCAAGCCCCAAGGCGCTCCCTTTGAGGTTGAATGCAATGCAGGGGGCTTTCGCTTGGAGCGCACCTGCCGTGTCCGCCGTAGTCACGAAGACGACACAGTCGAAGGGTCGGAACAAGATTTGCGGCCGTTGTACGAACATGCCCGCTCGTCCGATCGCTACAACAGGAGGGGCGCTTTTCGCGAAGCATCTGAAACGATATCAGGTGAAGACGGCGTTGCCGCGAGCACAGCGCTTATGGCCGCGTCGGGTAAGCCGAAGCGAACGACCCCAGAAGCGTCTGGTGCGCGGAGACCGTCGTTTCCGGCAGGTCAGGGTGACATACAGCGGCAGGAGAACCGAGGTACTCGTGCAACGCCTAAGGTACGTGGTGGCCGCTTTGACGCCACGGTGATGACCGCTGCCGGCGAGAGTATCCACAGGCGGCGAAAAGAAAGCGAGAGACCGCAGAAAAGGAAGCATCGCTCCAAGGAAGGCGACGAGAGAGATAGACCATGGTCCTCCAGCAGTCGAGGGCATAGCGGGAGCAACGGCGAACACCGACGAAAAAGGAAGTCGCGGTCACACAAGCGCGACGGAGACCGGAGCAGCAGCCGCAAGGGGAAGTCACACGAGAACGTCCCGGGGTCGACGTACGAAGTGAGCGGCTCGCCGACTCGGTCCTTCGATTTCGTCATCAGCCCGGTGCCCGTCACACGCGGCGCCCTGCCTCGGCCAGAGCTTACGCGATCCATCGAAGCCCCGCTCGAATCAAACACTTGGCTCGTTGATCCGGACGCCTCTGAAAGTCCTGAAGCGGTCTCTCCGGCCGCCAAGTCGTCGATGCGGGACCCCTTCGCGCCTTCGCGGAAGCACGAGAATCGCGAAGTCAACATCGTTTCCGCGTCACGTCAACATTCTCCTGAAAAGCATAAGCGCTCGTCTGGAAGGTCCTCTAAGAAAAAGAGGGCGTCGCGAACTCGGAGGGAAGCGGAACAAGACGAGCCTAACGAATCGCCAGCGGACGGCGTAGCTTCCCCAACCAGCGTGCCCGGAAGTGGCGAAGCAAGCCCACAGCAAAGGTCGGAGCGAAGGTCGAAGCACAGATCAAGGTCAAAGTCGAAGCGGAAGTCGAGAGAGAACAAAGAGAAGGAAGAGCGCAAGGATAGCGAGGAGAGTCCCGAAGAGAAGCGCAGAAAGTCCAAGCGAAAGTCCAGAGAGCGCGAAGATGCTGGCGAAGAGAGTCCCAGGAAAGGGGAGGAACGCAAGAAGTCCAAGCGAAAGTCCAGAGAAGACAAAGCGGACAAGGGCGGAGGAGAGAAGAGTCCAAACGAGAGGGAAGAAAGACGGTCCAAGCGGAAGTCCAGAGAAGCCAAAGAAACCAAGTCGCAGATGGGTGCAGGAGAGGAGAGTCCAAAGGACAGAGAGGAACGGGAGTTGAAGCGAAAGTCGAGGCATAGCAAAGGAAAGGAATCGCCCGGACACTCGGGCAAGAGCAGTCCGCGAGGCGAACGCAAGAAACGCAGGAGGCACGGCAAGCACGACAGAGACCGGAAACGGCGAAGACGTCAAAAGAAGTACACCCCTGAAGGCGCCCCGGGGAAGGATATCTACTACTTTCAGTGGGACACCGCCGATATACCGGGCATAGCGGGCGTTCATCGGGATTTCAGCTTCAGCACGCTCCACATGGAGGGACTGTCTCCCATCGGAAGTCCGGGCTCGCCGGCAGGTGAAGAAACGGACACGTTGCCTTTCGATACGTTCTCTACGTCGACGCTGCCAGGTAAAAAGCGTCCACCAAGCAGTCGCCGGACAGGCAGGAAATCTCATCATAGGTCGACCAACAGACGTTCCAAACGTGCTTCGAAGCACGGCAGGCATCACAAACGTCACAGAGGCCACGAGCATCGGCATCACGGGCATCGACATCATCGCGGTCGCAAGGACAAGGAGGTCACGAGTCCTAGAAGCCCAGCAAGCGCTAAAGGTAGCCCGGCCGAGTCGCATAGTCCATCGAGGCCTACGAGTCCAGCTGGTCCGAGGAGTCCCGCAGGTCACGTTAGCCCAGCGAGTCCTTCTGGCATGATCAGTCCTGTCAGCCCTTCGAGCGCGGCTTCTGCAAGTCGGGAAAGCTCGGTGAGTCCGGAACGCTCTAAGTGGAAACCGCGACACCACAGACATGGCAAGAAACACAGACACGGCAAGAGGCACGGACCAGGGCACTCTCCAAGACACAAACGTCATTCTAGGGCGTCCAAAAGAAGCGGCTCCAAGCATCGACGTTCAAAGACCAGTAGATCGGAGAGAGAAAAGGATCGAAGTCCGCGGAGTGCGGAGATTTCGAGCGTGTCACCTGAAAGTACACGATCTGGCGGCTCGAAGCATCGGAAAAGCCGCTCACGTAGGAGTCGGTCCCGAAGCCCAACTAGAAGCCACCGTAGTGGTAGGTCTCGCCATGGATCGAAAAAGAAGCACCGTAGGCGCAAGAAGCACGCAAGTGGCGAGTCGAGCCGCAGTAAGGAGAGAAGCGTAAGCCCTACGCGAAGTCCCGGGAGTTCGGGTGGCGAGAAGAGTGCCGAGACGAGGAGTCGAGAAGGCAAAGTCAAGAGAACGAGGTCCCGAACTAGGACGAGATCGGGAAGCCGGCATAGTAGGAAATTGCGAAGCGGAAGCAGCAGAGGATCTCGAAGTCGTAGCCCGAGATCGATGAGCAGGAGCAGGTCATCGGAAGGCATGGTTGACAAGCGATCCAAGAAGAGGCATCACCACCGCAGATCCAGAAGCAAGCGAAGCAGGGAGTCCGAAAGCACCAGCAGAAGATCAGGGCACGGAACGTCATCGGTTAAGAGGCACAAGGGGAAGAAAAGGCACCACAGGCAGAAGAAAGGCCACGGCAAGTCGCACCACCGGAAGTCGCGTACAGAGACGGCCTCCGGAACTGCAAGAGGCGGGAAGCGCGGAGACGCCGTTGCGGAAAGCTACGTGGCCCAGTCTACGCCGGCCTACCTGTGCCTGCTGCTGTCGAGCCTGGCCGCCACGCTGACCATGGTGACGTGCGTGCTAATGGTATACTACATCATAACCTGCAAGAAACAAGTCGCGAATCCTAGCCCCACGCTTTTCAGCGGTACACCTACCGAACCCAAACCGTGGCACGAACCGACGCCTCCCGTTTTCCCAGTCACGCCGAAACCCACTCAGGTGTACTACTGCACGACGGACCACTGCAAACTGGAGGCTCGTTACATCGCGAGACTCCTGAGCCACCAAATGCGGCCGTGCGATAACTTCTACAAGCACGTTTGCAACATTTGGATGAGCGAGCACCCGGCACACGCTTTAAGCACCGGATCCGTGGTCTCGCGAGACACACTGCTCGTGGATAGCGTAGCGCGTCAGCTGGTCGCTGTTGTCGGCAGCGCGAGTCAGCGAGACATCAAGGTAGCGGCGAGCCTCTACAACGCCTGCGCCGACCGAGGTCGCAGCGCTGCCACGTCCAAGGATGCTATCGGCGCGCTGTTTTCTCGGTGGAAAATCGAGAAATGGCCTAGAACCGCTGCGGTGGAAAACGTCTTGGCGGTGTGGACGTTCGCTGCTGAGCTGAGCCGAGACTTGAACCTGGCCACGCTCGTGCGTGCCGGCGTCGGTACCGACCCGGATAACGTGGACGTCACGGCCATTGAGCTGTCTCAACCGCGCTGCCTCTACGCGCGTCTCGGCCAGGACAATAAGGAAGCAGAGCAGCTCTTGCGTGCAGCTGTACGCGAAGCTGCCGCTGAATTGGGAACTTCAAGCGAGGCTGCCGACGTCCTTGGTAGTAAGTTGTGGTCAGCCTGCACCGCCATCGCAGCTGCGTGCCGGATCGGTTACTGGGAGGACCGCGTCACTGTCGTCAAGTTCGGAGAGATGAAGCACTTGGGGTTGCAGACGTTCCTGACCGTCCTGCTCGACGGCGGGATCGGAGGCTCCGACGACGTGGTCCTCCACTCGGTCCACAGTTTCCTGCGGGAGCTCAAGGGAGCCCTGCGCGCGTTGCCTCCTCTGGACGCGCTAAACTACTTAGGCTTCCTCGCGATCGTCCACGTGGCGCCATTCCTGCCAGACGAGCTGCATGACCTGCGACGCCTGTTCACAGAGGCCCGCCTGGGCCGCACGGTAGGCGACGCCACGGACACCGCGTTGCTGTGCACCCGTCTCGTCGAACGGGCTCTGCCGGGTTGCTTCGCGAAGGCTGCGCACATGTGGCGCCTCTCCACGGGCCAGGAGATGGAGGCGCGTGAGTGGCTGACCCAGCTGGAGTCGGTATTCCTGAGTCACGTCGCCGAGTTCCCCTGGATGAGCGAGCTGTCGTCGTTGTTGATTCGCTACCGCGTCAAGCGACGCGCCCTGACGCAGTTCGGCCAGGTTCCCGGGGAACAAAGCGCTTGCGCGCCACTCGACGATCGGCTTGTGGTCGACCGGCCTCTGCTGTTCTTCGCGAACGTATCTCGGCGTCGCCAAGCGCAAAGGTTCCGGGAGCTGCGCGGCGACAGCGCGCTGCTGAGGCGACGCGCCGCGGGTTCGGAGTTCTCCACTGAGGCCTCTTTCCGGCGCTCGCTGCGCGTGGTCCACGTGCCGGCCGCGTTGTTCAACGCCTCCGTGCCTAGCAACAGCTCCTTCTTCGTGTTCCACCTGGCTCGCGTCGCCGTTCGATTCTACCAGGGCCTGGTGCAGCTTCTCTACCAGGACCCGTACGAGCGCGACGTGCCGCTGAGCTTCACGGAGGACTCCCGGGCCAAGCTGGACTCCCTGCTGGGCTGCTTCGACGGCGACGTCCAGTCCAGCTTTGCCGTCCCGCCGTCGTCGCACGAGGGTGTCTCGAAGTTGCGACGGGCTTTCCTCGACCGGACGTCGGCGCTGCTTCTCGCGTTGAGGGCGTTCGAAGAGCTGCTTCCAGTCAGGCGCATCTGGAACCTCGACCTGCGGCTCAGCGGCCTCGAGGGGTCCTCCGCGAGGCAACTGTTCTTCATCTACTTCGCGCTCGACAACTGCGAGTCGAGGGCGCCCGGTTTTCACAAGTCTTCGATGTCCGCGGAAGACAGGGTCAACGTCCCGCTCAAGCACATCAAGCAGTTTGCCGAGGCCTACCAGTGCAAGGCCCACGATCCCATGGCGTCGCCGAGCCATGGCGCGTGCTCCGTGATGCGTCGTGGTTACCAAGAGCAACCGACGCAGCGGCGAGAATATCGCGAGCTCGACCGATGGTCACCTCCTGGTGTCAAGCGGGTGCAACCATAAACATTGTGCGAAACCGCGAACACCATGTTCGCTTACTTATACTAGACATAAACATTAATTCGTTTCTTGCGCGTATATGGCGGCACGATATTCTTGCGGTATACTATGCATCAGCGAATGCGAACGCGCATCAGTTTGCTGATAGACGCCTGAAGTCGCGTCTGTGTTCTGGCCAGCAATTTTCGCGCTGGCTACCTTTTTTCCAGATAAACAGCGACATGCAGCTTCTACTGGGAAGTTATAAAACTTTAATCAGAAAAATAGATATTTGTTTGTGTGTAAGTATTAGCGTTGATTAAATACTTGAAAGAGCCGTTTCACTCTTCTGTTCTGTAGGGCGTAAAGCGCTATAGCTCATCGACTTAGGGTCATTAGAGTTCACAACAGGAATACGTAATGAAATGCGATAAGCTTTTGCAGTGGCCTCAAGTGTCGACTTGTATTAGGGAGGATACGAACATGAACATTATGGTGTCCGCCACGGTGGACTATTGGTTAAGGCGCTCGGCTGCTGACCCCAAGGTCACGGATTCGATCCCGGCAGCGGTGGCCTCATTTCGGTGGAGGCGAAATGCTAGGGGCCCGTGTAGTAGTGCGTACCGGTTCACGTTAAGCACTTCATGCAGATGGCCGAAATTTTCAGATATCCCACTACTACGGCTTGCCTCATAATCATGTCGTGGTTTGGCACGCAAAACCCCAGATAATATTATCGTGCGCGTTGTTCCGCCATAATGTAAGTACGTAAGCAACTAGCAAAGCTGGGAACCGCCGTGGAATATCCGGCGAAATAATCGTATGAAGTCGGAACTCCGCACATCCAGCTCATGCGGCGTGGATACAACTCTCAATGGTCTGACGACTGTCCGGCCATCCATATCGGTGAGGAGGGAATGGTTTCGCTGTCACACATTCACGGATGTTGCGTTATGCAACAGAGGCGCTATAAAATCGTTTTCTGATCCACATTAACCTAATTCATTTCGGATAGCCTGGCCCGTTACGGGTCTCGCCCGTTATAGCTGCGGATATCGTATAGACTAGGTGTGCCTTGAAAGGAATCTCTTTATCATACCGACTTTATTAATTCTGCATGCTCACTGTATAGGCGCCGCTTTAAGCAGCGTGAGGGGGTGTGTCTCAGCACCATAAGTTGTCTGTCCTTCGAAGTTCCAATGTTACCAAAGAAAACCTCGGTTGAACAGTACAAGGTATTGCATGTTCTATAATGTCTGAAAAACATAGGACCCACATGTAAGGTGCCGCTTCCCAACCCGCCTTTTTACATTTTCCTGTGCTACCTCCTGCCGTATTGGTAGGGGCCGGTACAAAGGGATCGCAGAACGAAAGCCTCGAGTTGAAGAGGCGTTTCGCGACTTTTGCCGCTAAGGGAAGGCGCATTACGCCGTGACAGTTACACTCCCGTAGCAGTTCCACCCCTTGGGGAGTCTGTTTTCGTTCCGCAACAATTTAATATGGCTTCCTTAATTGCGTTTTCTTTCCTGAAAATTTTCCTATCAAGGGTGTTATGTCACGCTGACAACGCGCACGCCGTTTGTGACATTCAAGTCCCGAGTGCGTGGGGATAGCGCGAGAAAATACACACGATAGGTGACGATGTCTTGTTGTGGGACAGAAAGACGCCTTAAGCCATGCCCAATTACACCCTTTTCTGGGAGTGAATGCATTGCCCGCATAACGCTACTGCGCGATAAGCTCAATGTTGGCGATTACTTAAGTTCTTCTTTATGCATCGCGGCAGGGGCGTGGGCAGACAACTTTTTTTTTTTTTTTGGGGGGGGGGGTATAGGGGGCACCTCTTGATATGAAGTAGGGGCCGGCAGGTGGATGTGGTTGAGGGCCATCTTGTGCTCTGTATGCCATGGCAAAAAAACAAAAAAATCATGGGGGGGGGGGCACGGGCAAGGTGTGCCATCCCCTGTCTACGCCATTGCATCGCGAGGTAACGAAATTGTCGGAATTATTGGGCGTTGCTTGTACTGTTACTTCCTTCTTTAATCTTTAAGTAAGTACACGTGAAGTGGTAGCTTTCACACTGTTTTGAATGTCTGTGTTGTGGGTATTGGCCACGTATCAGGGCCGTCGGCAGAAGAAGAGAACCGATGTCCGAGTTGGGTTCCGCAAGTCCGCTTGTCGGCAGTAACCATGTGCAACAGACAGAGGTAACGTCAGATCCACTTCAGGTGTGCTATTTTCAAAGCAACTTCGATTAGGCGCGAATAGCATTAGCGAATTACATGAAATCCCGTGGGGTAACGTCTGAATAGACGGGGCATACCGGGTGGGCCTCCCCACGAAAGCCAGTAATGGCAGTTCAGGTGAATGCCGTCTGACAAGCGCATAACCGCCTCTTCGAGAACGGGGTGTATCAGCCCGCACCTGTGAACGCCGAATGGAAGTGTCGAATGCTCGAAAACGTAACGAACGAAAAGAAAAATCTGTTCCTGGCTTTTAAGTACCAAAACCACGAAATTATTATGAGGGCCGTCATCATGGCAGCAAGAACACGCCGAATGCATGACAGGCAAGACCTTTAAAAGCTCTGAGAGACGCTCCATAGCCTCTATCGGAAACTTTGTGTCACCTTTAATACCCAAGAAAGCGAAGCGTGTCTTAAACATAAAGCTCATGATTGTTGCTGCACTCTTTCCCATTATACGCTCTGTGGCCGGCGCGCCCGAGGATCTAATTCTTGACTTTGAGCATTACAACACGACCGCGCGCTAACACCAACACGGTCACATTATAATCTATCTATCTATCTATCTATCTATCTATCTATCTATCTATCTATCTATCTATCTATCTATCTATCTATCTATCTATCTATCTATCTATCTATCTATCTATCTATCTATCTATCTATCTATCTGGTCTGTCTGTCTGTTCTGTCTGTCTGTCTGTCTGTCTGTCTGTCTGTCCTGTCTGTCTGTCTGTCTGTCTGTCTGTCTGCTGTCTAATCTAATCTAATCTAATCTAATCTAACCTTCATAGCCGCAAGAGAACGTGGCGATCAGCGATCAATCCTCCCCGCGTATTGTGGCGTTGGCGTGGTGCGTCGGAGCCCTGGTTGGCATCGTCGTGGGCCTGCTGCCCTTCGTGCTCTACGCGTACGTAAGGGGGGAACAATCGGCAACCTCGCTGCCGCTGGCGCCCCCGGAACGCGACGACGGCAGCGTGTGCTACACTTCCGGTTGCATCGCTACGGCTGACTACTTCCGGGACACGCTCAATCCCCTCGTCGAGCCGTGCCGCAACTTCGAAGAACACGTGTGCGGACGCTTCGGCGAACGCGTCGGCGCGGCCGGGCTCGGTCAAAGCATCATGCACAGGGTGCGTAAGAAGTGTGTTATCACTCACTCATCACTCAACTCACTCACTCACTCACTCACTCACTCACTCACTCACTCACTCACTCACTCACTCCTCACTCACTCACGTCACTCACTCAATCAACTCTACTCATTCACTCCACTCACTCATCCACTGAATGACTCACTCGACACACTCACTCTGCTCGTTCTCTCTACTAACTCATTCACTCATCCACTTAAGCATTTAATCTACTTATTTACTCACTCCACTCACTCACTCACTCACTCACTCGACACACTCACTCACTCACTCTACTCATTCTACTTATTCACTCCACTCACTCATCCACTCACTCACTCCACACACTCACTTACTCAGATCACTCTCTTTACTAATTCGCTCATCTACTCAAGCACTTAATCTACTCATTCACCCACTCCACTCTCTTCATTAATGCACTCTCACTCACTCACTCACTCACTCACTCACTCACTCACTCACTCACTCACTCACTCACTCACTCACTCACTCACTCACTCACTCACTCACTCACTCACTCACTCACGGAAGCTCCTTGGATGCATGACTGACGAATATGCTCTTCTCTGGATTGCGTTCACTCCGCCGTGTGCGTAAGCAGAAAGCATCGGAAGAGTGAATGCAGTTCCCATAGAGGAATGAGCTGTCGGGATTTGTGTGACCAAGTCCGTACCTGTGGACGTTGTGCGCACAAGTAAGGGTAAGTAAAGCCACGGAATGGACGAACACATATACAAATGGCACGCTTAGCAACTTTACTGGGACCACATGCAACGCGTCTGCGCGCCATTAAATATATGTCTTTATGGCGTCGCGCTCTTACTGTCCTGGCAGGAGCTCGCTCTCTCCTACCTGAGGCTGGGGCTTGTAGCGGAGCGCTACGCCCTCTCTCCTGTCTCCGGGGCACGTCACAAGGCCGCCACGCTGCTACGGGACTGCAGGGCCATCAGCAGCTCCAGGAGGTCGCACCACGACGTCCTGAGGCAGTTCATGCGCAGACTCGACCTGTACCTGTTCAACCCGCCTCCGAGTGCGCCCACGTCCGCCGACCGTGTGCTCGCGCTGCATGTCGAGCTGGCTTACGCCTACGGATTGAGCGCTCTGCTGAGGATCCGGCCCAACGTTGCCCACTCGCTCGCCGTCGACGTCAACGACGCCTACTTGAGGAGCGCGCTGAGCAGGCCGTCAGACACGCAGTAAGCAGCCGGTGCAAACACCATGGGGATGATATGAGTGAGTGAAATAACTTTATTGGAGGTCTGGCGATCGAGGACGCGAAGTCGTCGCGCACCCAGCTTGTCCCACGCCGGTACCGGCAGGTGTAGCCCAGCGGCAGGTCTATAGCCCACCGGCCCGGTCGTGGGCACGCCGGACAGCCAGGATTTGCTTTTCTATGGCGGGGCTGCGCAGTTAAGCTAGGATGAGGGGGACCACGTCGTTATCTTGCATCAGGACCGATAGCTGGGCAAGTTGGTGTACGATCCATCTTAAACGCGCTAATTACGTTTAAGGTGAATATCCTGCGCTAGAAAACGCCGACAAATAAACAAGAACGTATATAGGGCACCACTAAGTTTCGCGCTAGAAGACGCGGGCAAACCTCCCGCCTGCAGTGCTTAGCCAACTCCGACTGGCTCAGACCTCAACTTTCGCTGCTTAACAGGGTTCCAAAGTGGTCGAGGGGAGTTCTGTGTGTAAATGGACTGCAAGATGTTTGTTTGCTTGTATGTATGTATGTATGTATGTATGTATGTATGTATGTATGTATGTATGTATGTATGTATGTATGTATGTATGTATGTATGTATGTATGTATGTATGTATGTATGTATGTATGTATGTATGTATGTATGTATGTATGTATGTATGTATCATCATCAGCAGCAGCCTGTCTACGCCCACTGCAGGGCAAAGGCCTCTCCCATGTTCCGCCAATCAACCCGGTCCTGTGCTTTCTGCTGCCACGTAATACCTGCAAACTTCTTAATCTCATCTACCCACCTAATTTTCTGTCTCCCCCTCACGCGTTTGCCATCTCTTGGAATCCAGTCAGTTACCCTTAATGACCACCGGTTATCCTGCGGACGTGCTACGTGTCCGGCCCATATGTATGTATGTATGTATGTATGTATGTATGTATGTATGTATGTATGTATGTATGTATGTATGTATGTATGTATGTATATGTGTGTATGTATGTATGTATGTATCTATGTATGTGTATGTATGTATGTATGTATGTATGTATGTATGTATGTATGTATGTATGTATGTATGTATGTATGTATGCATTCATGCATGCATGTATGTACAATGAGTCGGGGCGCTTTCGACACGGCCCACTTTCGACGGACCTTATCGCTATTAGGGAATATTAGAAATAAGACTTCAAATGCTAGGGAACGCAGACTTCCTGGCGTGCAAAAAGAACGCAGCGTACGTCACTACAACGAAATCTGCTACATGTTTTTTTTTTTTTTCACGCGTATACGCTAAGGCTCTTGTGTACGCGATTTCTACAACTCCCTATTGTCTTACCGTTCTCAATCTTTTCACTCGATGGCCTGAGGTACGGCTCTGCCTGCGAGAGGGCAGCTGCAGAATAGTCGACTGAATTTTCTTTGCCGGGTGGCTATCTCAATTCGCCGCATGCCTTGACAATTGCAGAAACACAGATATTCTCATCGCAACTGCACATGCTCCTCTCCTGTCTACTTGACGAAGGTCAGAAGTCCATAGGTCGGCAAAAAATGTGCAACTCAGTCAGACTCACTCATGAGATATAGTTTGCCCTTATAGCTCACTCGGAATAACTCACCAAAATTTTCCTCAGCTGGACTCTCTCGGGCTCAGACTCACGGCTCTATCTGAGTTTGAGTGAGTCTTAGTGAGTCGACTCATGAGTCCGTTAGCGTATAATTGGCTTTTTTGACCATGGTTTCAATGCTCTTTAACACCAATATCTCGCATATTTGGTGCTCTACTTGGCGCCTTTTGATCTCGAACCTTCAAATATGAGTTATCAGTGGTTGCAATCCAGTAAGGACATTTTTAATGAAAGTGGTGACTCATAAGAAATACTTTTATCAAGAACTTCCTGTGAAAAAGTTTGCGGGGAGGGGGGTGGTCGACCTACCCCCCCCCCCTCCCTTTCCTTCTACGTAACTCACGCCTCTGATTAATAAATAGTGAGCTGGCGTATGAACGCTAGTGCTTTGAAGTATGTGTGAGTCGGCGGATGTATAAACGTGAGCCGACATAAGGCTGATAGTCATGCTGAAGTTTTGTAGATAGAAACATATAGGTCGGCAAAGAAATGTGCAGCTCACTGAGACTCACTCAAGAAATATAGTTGGCGCTTAGGGCTCACTCGGACTCAGACTCACTAAAATTTTTCTCGACCGGGCTCACTCGGACTCAATCTCACCAAAATATTACTCACCCGGACTCACTCAGACTCATACTCACGGCTCTGAGTCTGAGTCTGAGTGAGTCAACTCATGAATGAGTTTGCCGACTTATGGTAAGAATAGACCTGAAGCGTCGGCGTTTCTAATTCCCGGTGACTGTTTAGTGGTGACCTTCTACGTCGTATTTCTCAAGAACAAAAAAAAAAAAAAGAACCTACCCGTATTTTTAATAGCCTTTACATCTTGAAGCCAAACATAAACGCCGCACGATAATTGAGGTGCGCGTAAAAGAGCACCAGATGGTCAAAATTTCCGGAGGCCTCCACTACGGCGTCTCTCATAATCAAGTCGTGGTTTTGGGGCGTTAAACCCCAACAATTATTGTTATATTAACAGCGATAATTGAACGCAACTTACTTATGAAATGACCAAGACATCGGTCCTACGCGACCTCTTTCCGCAGGTACACATTAAGCGTAATGGTCGTCGCGGGCGTCGTGCAGAGTCTTGAACTGTTAAAGCTGAGGCAGGCGCTGCACAACTCCATGGTGTCAGCGGTGGCCGACGCGTCGTCCGCCTTTCAAGGCAGTGACACTGAGACGACACCCGTGGTAGTTAAGAAGGTGAGACCGCAGAGGCCAGTTCAAATGGCAACAGCTGTGCGGAAGCATAACAAAGACGTTTTAACGAAGTTCGCACTCGAAGACGTGTCTGTGTCTGGAAGAAGCATCGCTAAAAGCGACATCCTGCGATGCCCGTGATTGCTGATGTTTAAGTTCTCGTTAGATTGCTTGGCGAGACGTTCGCGCTTTCAGGTAAGATATATCAACACCACCTAGCCCATTGAGGTAAACTACCGAATGGGGGCCATGATCCTGACCGCGATGACTGTGGGTATACAGAAGGTACATTAAATATAAACGCTTCTTTACTTCCTGGAATGCTGGCAGCCATCTGTAGAACTAACACTAGAAGAAAATACGGCTAGCAGTCAGGAGCGCCGTGCGCGCGAACTATAATGAAAAGGCAGAGCCTAGCAAACGACAAATTCGAATCCCCCTGGCAGAGCTTAGCTGAGCGTAGAGTTACTGTATATGCTACCTTTAGGTAGCATAGCATATACAGTGGCTCTAGCAGAGCGCCTTTCGTAGCGCCGCCATCCGGTGCACGAGGCAAATAACAATGCTAGCATCAATAAAAACATCAAAAAACAACAGCGCAACGACGAGTCGCTGAAGAATGTCGCAACATCTTTTCAAGTACAGACATATGTCGTTTCGGCCTGGTTTCGTCTATGTGATTTATATCCTTATGGATAGTTTTGCTTAAAAGTCCTGCACCTTGTTCGACGCTGTACTCAATTTATGGAACTATTTGCGGTTCTGCACAACTTGAGGGGAAGCAAAACGTAGTAAACAGCATGTGCGCTTTGTGCATTTGCGGAGGCTGCGGGATGAGGGATAGACGACGAGGCAGTGAAATCGCTGGCTCCGTTGGCGTAGGTCGTAGGTGTAGCTCCATGTACAGAAGGGCCGTATAGTGGCCCGAAAATATCGAATAAATGCAGTTCCACGAACGGTGTGCGGAAAGGGCCGAATAGTGGCCCGAAAATATCAAATATATTATTGAAGAATGAAAAAAAAAAGGCGCCAAGAAATGAAATCTGCTCGTGTCCTCGAGCACATGACGCGGTGAGTGACTGCTACCGAAAGACAACTGTCACACAGAAACACAAGCTGTTCCGCATCACCCGTCTTCAGGCTCTTTCACCGGTGATGTGATGGTGTTTCCTGCAGTTGGAAACGTTAGCAAGACCTGGAAGTATCTCATTTACATGAAACGTGTAAATAAGATAGATGGTCACAGTTTTGTTACGCGCTTGTTCGGGAGGCTTTTTATTTTCGCCTTTTATGGGCGCGCAAGCATGTTGATAGAAGAGCCACCATTCCAGTCAGCAGCGGTGCTCCAAACTTGCTAACGGCTAACAGAGGGTGGTACAATGGCTAAATTTTTAAAGGCTATAAAGAGGTTTATTAGCGGCGACGATACTCAACAGCGACAGTCAAGGCGGGGCCGACCCTCAGCGCGAGTTGCGTTCGTCTTTGACGAATACCTTGGTCGCAGCCGATGAACTGTCTGCCAGCGTCAAATGTGAGAATGGTGAGAGCTCCAATTCGGCTGGTGCGCAATGAATGACGGCGTCGTGGCGGGCGAGAAAATCCCATCCCAGGATGACGTCGTGAGAGCATGAAGAAATTATGATGAATTCGACGGCGTACAGAGCGTCCTGAATGATGACACGGGCTGTGCATACCGCCGTCGGGTGAATACTTTGGGTGCTGGCTGTACGGAGGGAGAGCCCGGAAAGCGGCGTCGTCACTTTTCGTAGCAGGCGGCTTAGTTTAGCATCCATAACAGATACGGCGGCTCCAGTGTCGATAAGGGCAGATGCGCGAACACCGTCCACAAAAACGTCTATCACGTTCGATGGTCTTCGCTGAGGGCTTTCGCAGTTCGATAGCGTCGCAGCCCTTGCCTCGTGGACTGCGACGACTAGTTTTCCTGGGCGCGCGGGACCGAACGTGGCCGCATCGGTGACAGCGAGCGGCGTCGTGGTGACGGTGAACGGCGGGTAGATGCAGCTGGGCGAGACGGCGGCGACGGAGGCGTAGGTGGGTCGTAATACGGCCGGTTCGACTGGATGGTGGCAGGCGACACGTCTCTAGGCGACTGCACGCGATTGCAATAGCGCGCCACGTGGCCGGCGTAACCGCATGCGAAGCATATGGGGCGGTTGTCAGGTGTGCGCCATCGGTTCGCTGGGGCAGGGCCCGCCCATGGTGCAGGGCGGGATTGACGGGGCGGCAACTGATAGGACTGCATGGTGGGCTGCAGTCGTGGCCTCTGCGTGACGTCGGCGTAGGCTACCGGTACGTCAGCTTCGAAAGAGTGAGGTCCAGTGGAGGCTTCGGAGTAAATGTGTGGGGCAGCCGTAGCGATTGATGGGGGCGGTCTTGCGACAACTTGGGCGTAACTCAAAGGTGCAGGAGCCGGATGGTGCTGGTGGTACTCGGGCATGACCTCCGCGATTTCCTGCTCAATTGCTCGTCGGAGGGGAGGCAGAAGGGTGGTCGACGGCTGTTGAGCGTACCGAGGGCGAGCAAAGTCCAGCAGAGAGAACTGGCGCGCGATTTCCTCGCGCACGAATGTCTTCATCTCTGCGAGCAACGCGGAGGGGTCGGTTACAGTCGACAAGCCAGCGAGCTCGGCGTCGCGTGATGGAGAGCGACGGGTCATCGATCGCTGCCGGCGCAGCTCCTCATAGCTTTGGCAGAGCGTTATGACCTCAGCCACTGTGCTGGGGTTCTTGGCGAGCAGCATGGTGAACACGTCGTCGTCGATGCCTTTCATGATGTGCCTGATCTTGTCACACTCGGACATGGTGGCGTCGGCTTTCTTACAGAAGTCGAGGACGTCTTCAATGTAACTGGTGAATGATTCACCGGTCTGCTGAGCGCGTTCACGTAAGAGCTGTTCGGCCTGGAGCTTACGAACGGCAGGTCGGCCGAACACGTTGATAATGGCGGTCTTGAAGTCGGACCACGTCGTAAAATCGGATGCGTGGTTGTTGTACCACAGGCCCGCCACACCCGCGACGTAGAAAACCAGGTTAGTCAATTTTCCGGCCTCGTCCCATTTATTGGGGACACTCACGCGCTCGTAAATGGCGAGCCAGTCCTCCACGTCGGTACCATCGGCGCCAGTGAAGACTGGAGGGTCGCGAATACGAGGGACACCGGGACATGTCGGTACGGGCGGGGTCGTTTGCTGGGAGGCGTCTTGAGACATGGTAGGCGGCAGGGTACGGGATCGAAGAGCCAGGGGCATCGAACGAGGGCCGAAGTTGTTGTGAAGGCTCAGCACTCTCCACCAAATTATAAAGAGGTTTATTAGCGGCGACGATACTCAACAGCGACAGTGAAGGCGGGGCCGACCCTCAGCGCGAGTTGCGTTCTCTTCGAAAAGAGCCAAAGAGGGCGACCCACTAGGAGGTGTTCGAGAGGACGACCCATTACCAAGTTCGATCGCTTCGCTACAAGGCGAAAGCCTTTAATGTCTCATGCTCGCCGTGTCCGTCGTCCGTTCGTCCGTGCCCTGGAACGGTGCCAGCTGTGGCCTCTCCCCCTCACACTTCCCAGCAATCACGTGATGGCCCTGCGGCGCGTAGCAACAGTTGCACAACGCGGCGGCGGCGTCCATCGGCGGCGTCCGTCCGTCAACGCGCAACAGCAAAGAATGTGGATTCCCCCGATACCACGGCATAGTCACTCGAATGGCCACGAGCTTTTGCCGAGCACACTTTGGAATTTACAAAGTGTCCTTCAATTTTTTCCCCTGGTAGCGCAATACGGCTCATTTGACCACGGTAATGTGCTTCATCGTCCTTAGTGCTCCGGGTCAAAAAATCTGCGGGCGCCCGTTCACAGCAGCGTTTTAACTGCGCGCCGGGCCAATGGGAGTTTCTGAACGAATGCTGCGGTGCGGCAGCGGCAACTGCACAGCGTGAACAAGTTTTCACATATGAAGCCAATCACGGAGGGTTTCGCGGGCCATAGTCGGGGCGTTTTACGGCGCTTGATGCATACGCGACCGAACTACGCAAGAAGTCCGTTCCTTCGGTTCGGAAGCGAAGTTGTGAAGGCCTTGAGAGTTTCTTCGTGTGCATTCTTTTACGTGCGGAAATGACATAATAATAATAATAATAATAATAATAATAATAATAATAATAATAATAATAATAATAATAATAATAATAATAATAATAATAATAATAATATAAACATGCTCTTGCTTTTGAAACAGAATATCGGTGAAAGTGTTAACGAAAGGCCTACTGTAACGACGCAAGCGTTAGGTTTAGCCACCTCACCCTAACCAAGTTTGCACCGTTCATTTGCTTTTGTCGCATTTTAGATATTCTTTCTGTCGAATTATTCGAAACTTCGAATACTAGCCATTCGAAAGTCGAATAGAATTATTTGATTCTGTATTATTCGTTTCGAATTCCAAACTCGAATGTTCCCACATCCATAATTACGACCATTTTCTAAACGCAGTGTTCAGCTCTAAAGGTCGTCTTTTATGTAGTCGACCTCCTCCTCTGAAGTTTGCTATGCAGATTTGGCTTACTGCTATCCAGTCGTAGAGTACGAAGTACTCTAAATCGTTAAACACTATTTCTAAAGGCACAACGTTTAAAAATTGATGTCACCCGTCTGTGATAAGTTTTGTCGAAACAAAATGTCGACATTTCTTCACTGGGTCCCCAGAGACCTGCCTAAGTCACTTTTTCCGTTGTCAAAAAAGCGACTCTATAGGCACTTTGGGGATTCTACCTACCACGGCATATCAGCCTGCGTGTGGGTGTCAGTACTCGAAGATGTAAAATGACATGTCCTGGAAGCGCAAGAGTACGACTTACCACTGTTGGAAAGAAGGTAGTTAGCACAGACTGTATTTTGCGGCCGTGCATGGTACATTTTTCATGTTGTACAGACCTCGTTGCGAATAACTAGGTCGTTGCAATCCCTTCTTGGCTCATCTTTCTGATCAGGTGGAACTGAGCTGGTCTGCCGTGCTGCTACGAATTTGTTCCCAAACAAGCGGCTGGATCTACCTAAAGAAGCACTGATAACCGAAGCAATGAATGAATGAATGAATGAATGAATGAATGAATGAATGAATGAATGAATGAATGAATGAATGAATGAATGAATGAGAAATGCACGCAGGATCTCCTTTGGGAATTGTCCAAGGAGGTTTTCTTAACCACGCAACAGCGGTGGATTCGCGTTCCGATCTGTGTGTTCACTGCCGGCTGCTTGCTCTTCGATTATTGCTTCACTTGTGACACGGTGATCAGTGTCCCGCGCGTGATCTTACTTGCTGTTTCTTAGGCACTAAGATAGGCTATTTGTTACCGAGAGCATGGCTAAACTCCGCGCTGCAAGTACTTAACGCACCTGCACTTTACTCCACAGTAGTAGCATTTTATCGCCACGCACAGCAGGTTTGTCCTGCTGTAGAATACTAGAAAACAGTGTTGTAGATACAACGGCGGTCCTGCTGCTCCCTTTGGTTTCTCGAGCCCGTCTAGCACGGGAGCCGTGTCTTGTGGAGCGCCGGCATCCTTTCTGCCTGGCCACTTCGATCCGCGACTTCATGTGGCGTCTGGGATGGAGAGTACTCCCAACGCGAGACAGACTGGAGAGGTGGGGCATGGTCCCATCTTCGACTTGTCCTAACTGTCCACTAACAAGAATCCAACCAACATGTGCAACAGCAATGTGTAACTGCAAGGGTATTTTAGAGAGCCGTTACCACTGGTTTTCGTGGCCTGGGAGTGAATTGTTTGGTGTGACCTGGTCGTTGCTCGCGTAGTCGCTTCGCACGCCTTCTCATTGCTGCGGGGGCTTTTTGCTTGTGGTGTAACGGGTGTGAGGCTGTTGCAAGGGGTCATCATCGCTGTGCTCTGTTTCCTATTCTGGAACGGTTGTACTTCGAACTTCTGTCCTTCTTGTCGGAGGATCGAATCCCGGCCGCGGCGGCTGCATTTTCATTGGAGGCGAAAATGAGGCCCGTGTGCTTAGATTTAGGTGCACGTTAGAGAACCCCAGGTGGCCGAAATTTCCGGAGCATTCCACTGCGGGGTCTCTCATAATCATATCGTGGTTTTGGGACGTTAAACCCCAGATATTATTATTATAATGAAAGAACGAACACAATGACAGGGGCTCAACGATCATCATCAGGAGCGGAGGCACCACGAGATCTGCGTTCGAACACCACCATCTTCGCCCTGTGCTCTATCGCCTGTTTCTTAGGCTTGTCCAATAAACCTCATTACATTATTAGGGGCGAAGCTCCTAAAGCCGTGGGTTTTTCCCTCCTAGCTCGTACGTGACCGCCTATGCCGCGTGTATGTGCCAGTGGTGATGGCAACGAAGCAGCGCGAGTGTTCTTGGCCCAGCGCAGGGACGAAGAAGACGTTGCAGTTCTTTCTCTGATCGATAAAGCGTGTTTGTCGTGCTCCGTGTCCTCGTCGATCCCACGTCGTTACACTGGTGGAGGTGCGGGGTAAGCTTCATGCTTGGCACTCCATCACGGAGCCGACAATCGAGCCCGGAATCGCCACTACGCGTCGAAACACCGGTCCACCGATTCAGTCGCCGTCTGCTAGTCGCCGTCATGACCGTGTACCTCGCACCCAACCTGTCCATCGGGGACGTCAAGTCGTTTATAGACGCTGCGTTACGTGACTACGACAACAAGTACAAGAACCGTCCGTTTGTGCTGGTTGGGGACTTCAACGTGGACCTCATTGCCAATGACTGGATCGTTCAACACATGCTTTCCAAATACGCACTCAGATGTATCCATATGCAACCTACCACGATCCGAGGGACGTGCATAGACTTAGTGTTTGCAAACTTCCCACTGCAGCCAGTACAAGAACCTCTCTCGCTTCATTTCACGGACCATAAAGCCATCATAATGAAGGGACCTCGCAATCCAGCCGCCATGACAACGACGAAATGAAAAGAACAAACGAAGAAACGAAACAACAAACGAACAAGAACAAAATAAAAGTTGATTTTGTATAATATACGCACAGTCTTACGTCTTTCTAATGATGTAATGGGCTAACTTTCACGGGAGAGTTACGGTTTACCGATGATCTCCCCCTCTCGAGCTTCGCCCACTTATCATCATTCATTCCGTGGATATGGCGTGATTTTTTATTATTTTTGTCGGAGCACTTGTTTTTCCTTGGGGAAGGGGAATTTCTACGGCAGTGGTCGTGCCGCTTGCTGTCAGTAGTTGATGGACGCGTGCGGCTAGCTTTTAATCTGGCCTGGCCCTTGTAGCCAGTTCATCAGGCAGTGACTGATTAATGTATATAATTGTAGAGACGTTTATTCGTTTCTCTTCTCCTCCTTCCTGTCACTGCACCCCTGCTTTTATTCCCTGTCTCCCTTAACACTCTTACAGTCCAATCGGAAAGCAGGAGCAACTCTCTCCTTGTCTCCCGGTCGGCTGCCGCTGAACGCCCCAGGCCCGGATTCTCCTCGCCACCTCCTCGCAGGATACCGCCTCTCGCCCGCCGCTCAGCTCCATTTCACCCCGGTTTCCAGAACGTTCGGCCTCAGGCGTGCCGGGTCGTCAATACAATAGGCCCGTGCATCATTGCCGCTGCCTTGGCTGTCACAGCGAAGGCGCAAGTGTACCTTCCGTCCCGTAGCCCGGCTCAGCCACCGTCCGGAAGTGATCTTTAGTGAGTCAGGAGGGCAGATCACCATCACTTTTAATGATGGCTCCCTTTAAGGTACACCGAACTGGCCTAGCGTGCCGGTCACTTGTGTTGCGGAACAACAGCCGAGCCGGTCTGGGTGCATGCGACATCCGTTGCTACACCGCGGTGATGACGGTCGAGGTCTCCGCTGTTGCTTACCCGTGCTTGCATGCGCCCGGGTAATCCAGTCGCCTTGTTTGGGCTCCACCCACGAGGTCCATGTCGGTCGTTTCCGTTCTGTGCTCGGTGACTCTGTTCGCCGCGACGGACGGCGGCCCCCTTGGTCGGGTAGGACACCGCTGGCCTTCGGCCACGCGGTACTTCCTGGGTACGTCTAGTTTGGGTGCGGCGACCAAGGTTGCCGCGCCAAACGGTACCCCAATGCGGTCGCAGTTCAGTGCCCGACGATTGGGACTCGTCGAGCCGAACTGTGGCCCCCCCGTCCGGGTAGGACCCCGCCGGCTTCCAGCCGCGCGGTATTTCCTGGGTAGTCTGTTTTGTGTGCGGCGACTGAAGTTGCCGCACCAAACTGTAGCCCCATGGCCGAGTCTCTCTGGCGTGGGGCCGTGAGGATGGCTACGTCTGGTTTGGCGCTTATTTATTATTTCTGTCGGTGCATGTCCTCGTATGCGTGTGGGTTCTTGTATATATACATTTCATGCCAACATTGTACAAACATGCAAATTACATGCACCATAACACCTGTTGTACATATATACTTGCATGTTTGTAATAAATGTGTGTATGTTAGACTTTTAGCTTCACTTGTGCTGAACGGTCTACTCTTCTAGCATTGGCGGAAGAAGAAAAGGAAGACTACAGAAGAAAGCGTCACGTCAGAATCCTGAAGCCCGTGTTCATTGACAAGTTATACGGCTTTAGTTGCATATATCGGTGCCGTTATCCAACTCGAAGAAAATTTGATGCGAAAAGGGTAGGAGAAATGTCAGCTTGTGGGAAGCCTGCTACGCAAAGCTGACCATTGGGCTTATATCTATGTTCTTGTGGGTATACATTAAAGAACTAAAGGAGGGAGGGGGTCGGGGCATACTGAGCACCCCCCCCCTTCTTTTCACCCGCCCACTGAATTTGCCCGTGTACAAACCAAAACGTTCCATAAGAGGTCCGACAAGCATGAGGACCTATTCTCAGGTAGATAGATAAGGATAGATTTCTGGACTTGGTTGGTGCGACATATTCGGTGGTAAACGCCGAACTCTGTGACGGAACGGAACACACGAGCGCTGTGTGTGTGTGTGTGTGTGTGTGAGTGTGTGTGTGTGAGCGTGTACGTGCGTGCGTGCGTGTTCCTTTCTGTCCCGTCTCGCCATATAAGTTCTGCGCTTAACACTGAATGGATAGATAACTTCATTTATCCAGAAAAGCTAGGACCGAATGTCGCTATTGCGGGGAGAGGGAAATGAGAACGGTGAGAGGTATTGAGAGAAGTTCTTCGCTCCTTGGGGCCGCAGGTTGAAGACCTGGCTTTTCCCGGCGTCAGCGCCAGCGCTTTCGGGGACGCGATCGAGGCGAAGACGCCGTACTCGAGGAACTCTAGCGTGCTGGAGCCGAGCCGTCTCAAGGCCGCGCTGGAGTCGGTGTGGAAGCACATGGCCCCGCCAGATCTGTTCCTGTGGACCAGTTGGGACGTTCTCGAACAGACCGCCCAACTCGTGGAGCCATCCCTGACAGGTTCCCCGGGGTGCGTCATTTGTATCCGTCAGAGGGAACAGGAAAGAAAAATAGACCGACACAACACCTTAAACATTTCATAAGCTCATCCGATGAAAAGAGAGGAGTAGAAACCACGCTTCGCAAGAGAAACAATATGGCAACCAAGACGCGTGTTCTGTTATTTATTTATTTACTTATTGACTACATTATTCATTTTATTCAATGCTGCGGACTCATGGTCCAAGCAGGGAACGAAAACAATAATAAAGGATGAAAAACGTTACTTTGCAGTCTGATCGCTTATTTTGATAAGGCAGTTCCATGCACTAATAGTTCTTGTGGAAATAAGAAAACCTAAGTAGGTCAGTGCGAGCAAAATACGGGTTTTGGGCGCTTTGTTGGGAATTTCGGGTTGGCCTGCTAGTGAATACGGGGATGGATCTAGATCTAGTTCGTTATTCGAAAGTTGGGAAAGGAAGAAATTTTATTCGAGATTTCTGCCTTCATGCCTGTAATAGGGAACTGTCATTGGCTTGCATTAAATGAGAAAGCGAGTGTAACGCGGAAATTGTGTTAAATATAAGTCTTATAACTGTGGCGTAGTTTGATTCCCCCTAATGCAGAACCCTGAACACAGTTATCTCCCCAGATCTTATTGAAAATGAAATAAACGATAGCTTGATTGATTGGGCAAGCGTGTTATTGACTGGTTGGCCGACGCATTGGTTGATCGAATGATTGATTGAAGTGTTTCCCATTACAAGATTTATATAATGTCTCTCAAGAGGGGCCTTGCTTCTTCCAACCGTCAGATCGGTGGAGGAAGAGGCGTTCACGTTCTTCTGCCTGCGCATGGTAGCCCACGTCATGGAACCAGCCCTGGCTGCCCTAATTCACCTCGTTTCCGACAAGGAACGGGCCGATGTCACCGGCATGACGAACGCGATAGCCAGTTGCCTAGGCAAGAAGTGAGTACGCTCCCGTGGCATCTGAGGCACTTGGGTTCTTAGGTGGGCTATTATAGTTGCTTCGCGAACCTTATATGGCATAACAACGAAAAAATACGGGACAGTGAAACACGCAGGATACAACGCTGATTCGTTGTGCGTTATTTCCTGTGCGTTTCGTAAGCATGCGCACCAGGGGGGCGGGAGGGGGGTACACCCCCCCCCCCACCCTCTTATCAATAAAAAGGGGCGCCGAGTCCACCCCACACCTTTAATCAGGCGGACCTGTCCCGTGATTCCACGCAGGTTTTTGACGATAATGCCAGCCGAGGACCCCTGATATCACATCCAAAAAACTGTTTACTACTTCCCACGGTTACCCCCGGGAAGCCGGGCATCAAAATCAGGCCGTTGTGAAAAACACGACATCGTCTCATTTTCAGTTTTGCATCCGTTGCGAAGCTAAATTGCTTTCGGACTCGACCAACCGTAAGAGGGTTGGGGGAGGGGGAGCTTCAATGACTCCTCCCCCCCCTTTCCGTGCGCACGCCTATGCGTGCGAATGCTGTGAATTCTGCAAGCAGATACCGCCAATCAAAGGGCACCGGATGTTCATGCCATGCTTTGCCATCCATGTTGTGTAGGGCGTCATGTGATGAACATGGCCCCTGCGTGAACTAGAAGTGACCTTGCCGCACAACATCTGATTGCCAGGCGGCATATCAGTCCTCAATGATAGCTACCTTTCGTGGCCATAGTATAGTGACCCGCATTTCACCGACGCCGCACTTTGTGACCATGGGCATTCGTGTTTATGAATTGCGCGCTTGGCGTGTTCATTCCCTGCTCGCAGGGGTGGTCGTTTCAGCGCTTTCGTCCAATGGGATTTCACGTCCGCAGGGCTGGCAATGGATAGCGAACGGAAAAGTAAAGCGACCCTGATGCAAGGCTTAGATGTCTGAGAGTGGCACTTGCACCGTGTGTGTTGGTAAACTTATGATTAACTGTGAGCCATCTTCATTTAACGGCGAAGCTATTCTTAGTCGAGGCTTTCGTGTCCGGTGTCGGCGTAGCGACGATCACGTGACCTCGCCGTGTGGCGAGAGTGCGGCTTGGTAGGAAGGGGAGGGCTACGCCGTGCACGCTTCGAGAGGCGAGGGCGAAGGACGTCGAGGCTCGGAGGAAGGGTGAACATTCGAGAAACGCGCCAAGATAGGGTGAGGATGAAGCTCTGTGGAGTATAAAAGAGCGTGTCAGTGTCAATGTTAAGGAGTTCGCGCTTTCAGAATGGTAAACATTTCTCGTTCTCCCGATGAAGAAGCCGCCCGACGTGCGCGTCAGCGAGAGATGACGCGAAGACGAGCGTGTCGTCGCCGAGCCAACCGCGATGTTCGCGCAAGAGAGGCCGAAGCTAAGCGCCAACGAAGCGAAGACTTGAAAAAATCACAGCATATCCACGGAGTGAATGATGATGAGTGGGCGAAGCTGCGGAGGTTCATCGGTAAATCGTGAATCTTCCGTAGGAGAGGAGAAAGAGGGGGAAGCGTAGGAGAGAAGAGGGCGATACATATCACGTACTGTCGCAGCGCATTGTCTTTAGGGAGCCTTCATGTGTGCACGCCTCCTCCGTTTTTAAAGGGGTACTGACACAAAAATGTTGGCCTCGCGTTTTTTTGCTGCAATGTGTTGCTGGGGGCCTGTTAGTCGTAACACGGCACATCGTTTGCTGCAGCGCGCGACAGATAATTAATACAGGCTCCTCATTACCGACCAGTGTCAGTTTCGGTTTCAAAAACGACAAGCCTCCGGGTGCAAACTATCACACCTAGCGGCTGCAGCGCTCGATCGTCAGCACACGGAAGTGTGACGCACTCCGCGCTGTTCGCGTCGTCTCCTCGCATTCGCACGCTTGCCGCACGTGCTGCGCGATGTCGTCGCCATCATCGTCCTCGTTGTCGTCGTCCTCCTCATCGTCGTCTGTTGGCGACGATTTCCTTGAGAACCAACAGCGCAGCGGCGGAGCGCGTCAAAACAAAAATGGCGGCTACGACGTCATCATCACAACTTGTTGTACCGCGGCTACAACGGTTACGTAGGGGAAGTAGGGGTCCGTTTTTAAGACTGGTTACACACTACTACGACGAGGACGAACGGGTGCCGCTATAAGGAGCTTCGCCCCTAAAACATAGAAGTATACGATTATAGCCTGATGAAGGAGGGACATCGGTTTCGCTGTTTCGACAGTGTTCGCGAAGTGGAGCTGTCTGGATTTTTTTCCCCTCTCAATTGATGTATCGATCCTTGCTCCCACATACCAAAAGCTTTCTTTACCTACCGTGGTTTTTGCACTGCCTCCGGAAGCACTGCAAGCTTTTTGCAGCTCACTTGGTTTTACACTGCCTCCGGAACCGGCACACCTCTGACAACGCAACAGTTTCGTGATGACGTCATTTGGTGATGTCATCTCATGTGACATCATAGTGACGCCACTTAGATTTTGTGTATTATCAGATATAGCGTGGCGCTGAAACGTTGCGAACCATCGGGAAGAGAACCGCGTGCGTTATACCATATTGAGGCGACCACCCCTGTGGAACCTGATCCGGCTCACCTGATCCGGCTTTGGTATCGAACACTCTAAAAAAAAAAAAAGGAGAGAGACAGAGCGTAAACAGGGCGTCTATTTGTCCCCAAACAATGACCATCATCTGGCTTCCTCGCGTTTCCGTTTCTTGAAAACCCGGCTCTCGCCAATTTCCTATCAAGAATGCCATGTCACGCTGATAGCGCACGCGCCGTTTATGACCGTGAAGCGCCGGAACAGCGGAAAGTACGCGAGGTAGGTGACGATTATACATATACATGGTCAATGCCGCGCGGTAAAATGCCTGAGCCGTCCTCGGAGTTCTGTTCGTAACTCGCAGAAAGCAGTGGCTGTCGGCGTTCTCGACGTCTCCGCCGCTGGTGGCCGTCGGCATGCCGCCGTACGTGGACAGCGTAAAGCTCCTGGACGCCTTCTACGCGTCGTTTCCGACGCCTCGCGGATCGTTCTTCGAGGACTGGCTCTCGACGGCGGAGGCCTGGCGTAAGCGCGTCTCCCCGCACGACTTGCACTTCGATCCGCTCGACGGCGACGTCGAAGTGGCCGCCAACGGCATGGTGCTCGTTCCCGTGCCGCTTCTCGCGGTGCCCTTCTACGCGTCGGACGGACCGGCGGCCGCCAATCTAGGAGGACTCGGCCACCTAATCGCTAGGCGCCTCGTCACCAGGTCAATAGTGCTGTAGTGCGGTCTTGTCGGTGTGACGTCATCGAGTAATATTGAGGCGCGTATAAACGGGGACACTAGAAATCGTGCGCGCGCGCGTGTGTGTGTGTGTGTGTGTGTGTGTGTGTGTGTGTGTGTGTGTGTGTGTGTGTGTGTGTGTGTGTGTGTGTGTGTGTGTGTGTGTGTGTGTACGCGTGCGTGCGTGCGTGCGTGCGCCGCATTTTCTCTCGTATAACCCGCACAACATATACAAAACATTCGGCGCTAAAAGTCGGGCTGTCTGTTATACGCGAATTTGAACGCGCAAGTTGGCTTCAGGCACTGGTTCACCGTAATGCAAGGAAGGCGGTTTCATGGCAATACGCGGAAAATTTTTTCTCTATTATTTTTCCGTGGTATGTAGTTGGGGTGCACGTTATTGTCACGTGGTCGTGACGTCTACAAAGGCAGCAGTCAGCGCTTCCGAGATTAAACTCTTTATTTGGCCAAATTTGTGGTCGGGAAACTGAAAGTCAAACTACAGCAATACAATGATGCACAGCGTACACTGATAGCGGCGAATAGAGCGTCGACCGCCGAAAAACTGACAAGCGGTGAAGCGCGTCGGAATTGATACACGTGTCGTCGAATATTCCAGCGTTATCGCTGGTTGTCGCGCAAGTTCTAGAATAAGCTCGAGTGTTCGCGTCTTGCGCGCAATGTTAACAAAACGATCTACAATAATCGCGAAGCTCCTCGAACAATGAGGCGCGGTTCGCGCCGAGCGTTGCTGACGGTCTTTGTGGGCGAAAACCGAATAGAGAAAAAGTGATAATAAGAAACGCACGTGGCATTATATTCAGGAGCGGGTAATACGCAAAAAAATACGTTATGTATGTATGTCAGGCCCGTAGCCAGGGGGGGCCCCTAGCCACCCCCCCTCCCCCCAAATTTTGGTGAAGTACGTGTTTTTACCGAAACTGAATAATGAAAATGTGTTTTCCTCAAATAGTCAAGGTTTTCAGCAAGTGCCCCCCCCCCGAAAAAAATTCCTGGCTACGGGCCTGATGTGTGTTGTGTGTGTGTGTGTGCGCGCATGCTTCTTGCTTGTATCCCCGTTTACACGACCTGTAACATTTACCGTCGTCAACTGATATCGATACGTTAGGATAAGGAGTTGGAGATCAGGAAGGCGTTTTCCGGAAAATAAAAACTGTGTGTGTGTGGGAGGGGGGGGGGGGGCTTTGTCTGTACTGCTGTTTCTTACAAAAGTTATTAGAACGAACCCTCGCGCTGCGATTGCGATGTGTCTCTATACTTTGCTCTTGTTTCTTCAGATTGTGGAGGTTCAATATAAACTCTCACTGTCACTTTAGCGGTAAGTGCGAAAGGAATGCGTTAGCATTGTCTTTAATAATGCACTGAATAGTGCGTATTTTCGGGCGTCTCTTCTATCACACTGCAATAATCGTAATCCATCTTTCGTTCGGGGCTATCCTTGCGATATCGCCGCGCGCCCGGTACTTCCAGGTCACCAACGGTGTGCGCGCTGTCAGCGTGACATTTCATTCTTGATACGCTCTTAATCAGGTCCCGGATGAAATGCTAGATATAGCGAGGAAACTAGACAAAAAAGGTCTAGCTTCCTGGCTATATCTAGCACTCTATAAGGGACTTGATTAAGAGAGGAAAGCGTCGAGCGCCGAATTTTCAAAGAAGGAAGCGAAAGCAAGCCATATGGCGATCGCTGTTGTGAAACAAACAAAAAAACAAAACATTGTTGATCCCTCCATCATAGAAATTGATGTAATACGACAGCGTTATACCGATACTTCACCTCTCCTAGGCGGCGACCCCGCCCCCGCCAATCTATGAGAGTGAGAAGTCGTGAGAGATTTAAGGCGCGTTTGTGAAACCACGTGCATTATTGTCGGTAGCGCAGTAGGTAGAGAGCCCGGCACGTATCGTTGCGTACCAAGATGTGGGTTCGACTCCCAGGTGATCCATATCAACGACGCTTCAATTTCCGTTCCTTTTTTTTGTCATCTGTTCGCGTGCATTTTACCGACGTCACTTCCGTGACGGTAACGACGTTATTGAAATCTTGGTGGACCCCGGCATAAAACACTTTCGTGTCATGAAGACCCAATATGGTGCAAACACTTTTTAGAGTGCGTACGTGTGATTTGGGCGTGCAGGTACCTCAAAGCCGGTGTCACCAACGCCAGCACTGTGCCTGCAGAGTGCCGTTCGCCGCATGGCTCGCCGACCGACGGTGTGTTCGAAAACCTCCTGGCGTACGAGTGCGTCAGAGTGGTGTTCGACGCGACGAACGCGAGTGCAGACCCGCGGCTACCCCGACTCCCCTCTCTCAACCCGCTCAGGATGGTCTACACGGTGGGCTGCCTCACGGTAAGGCCACGTGCACTTGCCACCAATACAAGGGTTCCTATGTGGGCTAGTTAGTTCATGAACATTGTGGCAGAACAGCGAAAAAAAACGGGACGGTGAACACAGGAGACAGCGCTGACTGTCATCTGAACAACTGATAGTTCTGTGTCCTGTGTGTTCACGGTCCCGCTGTATGTGATGTTCTGCCACAATGCCACCTATAGTCGAGCCCGCTTATAACGAACCCGGAAAATGCGAATTACGTTACATACCGAAAAAAAATTGGCTCAGGTTAGCCCTTGTAGACGTAGTTATCACGATCGAAAGTTATGTTTGGCTTGGTTTCCCAAAGAATGCGCCCACAGTGTTTCATTAAAGGGCCCCCTAAGCCACCAACGGATTCTCGGAGAGGTGGAGTAGGTGGTGCTGGACGAACGGACGAACGCTGGTATAAAAAGTCGACCAGTCTGCACACTGTCTCATCTATCTATCTATCTATCTATCTATCTATCTATCTATCTATCTATCTATCTATCTATCTATCTATCTATCTATCTATCTATCTATCTATCTATCTATCTATCTATCTATCTATCTATCTGTCTGTCTGTCTGTCTGTCTGTCTGTCTGTCTGTCTGTCTGTCTATCTATCTATCTATCTATCTATCTATCTATCTATCTATCTATCTATCTATCTATCTATCTATCTATCTATCTATCTATCTATCTATCTATCTATCTGTCTGTCTGTCTGTCTGTCTGTCTGTCTGTCTGTCAACTATCTATCTATCTATCTATCTATCTATCTATCTATCTATCTATCTATCTATCTATCTATCTATCTATCTATCTATCTATCTATCTATCTATCTATCTATCTATCTATCTATCTATCTATCTATCTATCTCTTTCTTTCTCATTCTCTGAGTCTCGTACTCAAAGCCTGCGTGGCGTATTTCCTCCAGGACTGCGCCGTGCAGAATGGAGGACCTGCGAGCTGTCGGGCTCCCCTGCAGTTACTCGGGTCGTTCGACAAGGCCTTCTCGTGCGCGTCGACGCAACAGCTCTGTACGCTCTCCTGAGCCGTCGAGTGGCGCTCGCGGTGTCAGAACTGCACGGCGACGTCGACGACGACGCGAGCGAACGAGGACAATTTTCGCGACGTCGAACGAAAATTTCTCACCAGCTATGCAGAAATTTTGTCTTGAACTCTTCAATGAGTCATCCAAGCTAATTGTTTTCAAACCACTCGAACGCGTACTTCTTTCTTTACAGAACTCGCGGAGCATCTTTTGATCTTGTTGCGAAGTTCGTTTTGTAACGCATGGAATGGGGAGGAGGGGGCTGCTAAACCCCAGGATACATGCTATGTTCTATGGTTTCACTAGTTCAGAAATGCAACACTCTTGGATTGTCCTCCTTGAGGTTAAATCAGTAACTTTGCCCAGAGAACACAACCTGCCTTGGAGGCAGAGAAATCTGCGGCAAACTCCCTAAAATGAGCCGCCGTAATGTGCAAAGAATTTCATGAAGTGATGCACAAGCGCAGTAGTATAAGGCGGACACCTGTTACCTGAGCGCTCTTTGTTCGACTGAGCTGCGCACTGAACGACGCTAACGCTGACCGTGTTGATGCTGTTGAAGAAGACAAAAGACGTATACAGTCGTGGGCAATATGAGCTGGAACACCGAACTCGTCTTTAAGTAAGGATTGCTTGTAATGTACCGATATGAATGCGACGCACTCAATTGCGAGAGACGCCTTTCCGCTTGAGCATTTCGTGTTGTGAAGACTTCCGCGCTAGCAGTTTAGCCACTATGACGTTTAAAAGGTGATTTCACTGTTCCATTTTATATTGTTCACGTCTGCACGCTATGCTCCCAGAACACATGCATTACTTAAATGCATTTTTTGTAACAACTGATAGCCAGCGTTACCCAGCCCGAGGAGTGGAAGAATTAAGCTCGGTTTGGCGGCTGACAGCTGTATAGTCAATTGCGAAGTGCATTTTGCGCAAGAAACCAGGGACAAGAAAGGAAGAAAAAGACACGAAACAAGCGCATAATATCAGCTTGAAATTTTATTGTCGAAAGCACACATACTATATAGTGCAAAGACACGTGGCTAAGATTAAATGCTGGGGTTAGATAATCAATTTCAAGTTTATGCAAGCTCACCGACGGCAAGCTCATCTGAGCAGCAGCTGAAAGGAAAATTGAGAGTGACACGAAAAAAACGCACTAAGTGTGACGTGAAGCACAGGCACGGGTTAGTCGAGTGTGGAAAGGGGACAGTCTATCGTATTCGCCTGTCATGTGGGAGGTGTAATAGGTGTAACATTGCTCGAACCGGACGTTGTTTCAATAACCGATTAATGGACCACATAACCTCGTTGAAGGGGCTGCCATCTTCTAATCTCTGCGTACATTATAAATACTGTGTCACCATTTACTAAATGAAACCGAAGTGTTGTCAAGGCTCAAAGAAAAGACCGCGCGAGAGATTGCTGAGGCCTCCTTCATTCATAAGTCAGGTGAGGTGTGTGTGGCAAAGCTGTCAGTGAGCTTTCACAAACTTGAAATTGATTAGCTAACCGCCAACCTTTAATCTTAACCACGTGTCTTTGCACAATACAAATGCGTGTTTCGGACAATAAAATTTCTAGTTGATAGCCTGCGCTTGTTTCGTGTTCTTTCGTCCTTTCTTGTCCCTGTTTTTTGCGCAAAATGCACTTCACCATGGATTACCAACTGGCCCAACGCTCGGTTCTTCTATGTGTAGTTAATACTATAACTTAATTGTATGACCAATCTTCATTTGTTTCGAGCGGCTGTTCTCGAGCGATGGGAATGACGGTCATAATAGGCGTTGAATTAGCACCGAGCATGTCTTGCAGCTTTTCAGTGCGAGGGGGAGAGAGCCGACGGCATAGTCGTACAAGGTGGGCGGTCACCCAAGTCCAGGATGCCGCCCACCTTGGATGAACAGCTCAGAACTTGGAGGACGCTTGAGCTTCGCCTTGAATAGTAGAACGCGATCGCTCGTAATCGGACCTCGCGCGCATCGCCTTCTCAACTCCTAGCCTGGCTTCGCGGTTCTCGATGCATGCCTCAACCGTGCCGCTAGGGAACGAACGTCTGTGCGCGTAACTTTGGCCGTTTCAAACTATCCTAGAATGCCTACTGCAAGTACAGTTGAGCAGTTCATCCATAATTCGTCCTCTTCCTCACGTCATATTCCTTCCTTTTTCGAATCAGCGAAGGGCCCCACTACGCGTCCGTAAGGCAACGCGCGAACCTACGCAGCTGCTCACTTTGTTGCTTTTGCAGCTGATGATGATTAAATATGTCTGAACGCTTTGTAATGAGCGGACCTTCACCCAATCGCTGCGCAATTCACTTAGTAGGACATGTTTACTAGCGAGAAGGACGTGGACGAGAAAAAGGAGTACAGGACAACGCTAGCGTTGTCCTGTATTCCTTCTTCTCGTCCACGTCCTTTTCGCTAGTAAAGATGTCCTATTATTCACGTTACCAACTAGCCCAACATTCCGCCTTGAAAGCAATTCGCATGTTTTGATGCCCGAAGCGATTCTACGCTTCTGCCACGCAATATTACGTGCGTTAAGGAGACTCCTCCCACTGCAAGACATTCATATAGTGTTTATTTCGAAGCTGTGGTCTGTGGTAGAACACGGGTACGTAGCCGAAACACTCGCCTTGGCTTGTTCCGAAAGATTTAAAGACGTTCAAGTGGGTGCGAAAATAAAAACAAGAGAAATAGTCTTGCACGAAAAAATGAAATTGTCTCGCTGATCGCCTGGGTCTAGTCGAGGAAATATTTGACATACACTCAGAAATGAAGTTTTCACTCGGAGGCAATAACTGAGTACGTTGTAGACGGCGATAATCAATCAACTTCAATCAATTTGTTTATTTGAGACATACATATACAATGTGAAATATGTCCACGAGGTAGGGCAAAAGGAGACGCGTATGTCTCCTCACGAGGCCTTCACCCCGGACTTGCATGTCTGACAGCCAGGAGTGAAACCTATGAAATGTTAATTATAAAAATGATTACGCTGCTCATTACACAGTACGCAAACCAGAAGGAAATTTAACCCTTTCTGCCCTGGCGTCGTCAATTGACGACACCACACAAAATTTCTCCTAGCACCTCAGAAACTAAACCAAAGCTGCTATATCTTGGGGGAGTATTTCAACCATCCTCACTGCAATCGACACCACCATTGTGGCATTTTTGCGATGTTGGGAGCCGCAAAGAACAACAAACTTGACCGCAGTCACGGGTGACGCCGAGGTGGGCAAGCTGTGGCGGGTAGGCGCCGTTTTCGGGACGAAGTCCTGAAGTTGTTTCAAGGACTTCCACGCTCCCAAATACGACGTTGGTTCAAATTTTGTGTACTCTAGTGAGTAGCAGGAGTAAAGAAGCCATTTTTTTTTCATTTCATGACCACTGAGCCCTGATGACCTAATTTCACGTCATGTCTGTAAATCTATAAATGCTTACACCAATGGCTCAATTTTTTGTTTTTAGTTTTCTGAGACCGTAACTATTAGGAAAATACGTACTAAAAAGGTATCGGACAAAAATAAAAATTTCATGGCTGGAAGGGTTAAAGAAAAAAAAAATTGGCCGCGTATCTGCGTGCTTCGCTGCAAATGTCGTGTAAAGACGATAGAAGAGGCGCTGTGTGAGATATGGACGCCATCTGGCAATACGTCGGGAAACATGAGTGCTGTGTTGCGTGCTGGTAGTCCCGGCGCAGCAGCAGGCGAAGACCGGCGGTGACCAACGCGACCGCCGGGGACGCCAGCCAGCCCGAAAACGCGGTTTGGCGCGAAGCGCTGAAGCAGAGAAACGTCCGCACTCAACGAGTACTCTCCACATACTCTTTTATTTACACGTCGCCTGGGTAAAACAGGAACGCCAGAGCGGCGCCCACAACCGGCAGCCTGAAGGCCGCCCACAACGCTGCTTTTTCATTTTTTAAATATTTTTTTTTCACCTTCTTGGCCTTCTCAAAACTAAAGTTTTGCAACACCAACCCATGGCATTCGTACAGTGCAATACAGAACCGAAACCGAAACACAACAATGAGCTCGTGCGAAGGGCACGGAGGAAGGCAAATGTCAGCGCAGTCGCATTTTCAGCTTTGTTGAAACAGCGCTCACTAGACGACGACGAAGTAAAAGAAGGCACAGGACAGGCGCTGCCTGTCCTGTGCCTTCTTTTACTTCGTCGTCGTTTAGTGAGCGCTGTTTCAACAAAGATGAACGCATACCAACTCGCTCAAGCTTCCATTCTTATGCATTTTCAGCGCAGCTTAAGAAACTAGGGTCCTTAAAATTACGCATGTATGCATTTTCTATTAAAGGAACACGCCACCTAATACTTGCCTAGTGATGTTGCACCTCAGATATGCATGATATTTACTTTTTGATCGACAACGTTCACAAGTATGAACAGCCGCACCAGTTCAAGACGGCTGGCCCTTGGGCAAGTGGTTCAACTTTGGCCGAGTGGCTGAATCGAGGGACGTGCCGACAAACAGAAAGACAGAAAGACAGACCAAAATTTCTGCGTTTAAGTTCTCCAAGAAAGACTATCGTCTTTAAAATTACAGCATATCCACGGGTGAATGATGAAGAGCTTGGGCGAAGCTCCTGAAGCAATCATGGTTACACCATAGAGAAAAACAAAAGTTAAGAGAGGACACTCCGCGAAATCTGGCCTCAGGAAGTACGTCACGACTACGTAACGAACTAGTGCTCTCACCAAACGCCAGAGGACGCAAGCGCGAAAAAAGAAGTAAGTTGTCGTCAATCCAACAGAATTGTTTTTACAAAATAATAATTATACGCCCAAAGTTGACAGGTTCTTTATACATAAAAACAATTTACTCAACACACCTCACTTGGTTATTTTCATTCAGCCGTACTGTCATAAACACCATCTCAAAGCGACAAACCCATGCATGACAGCGGGAAGGTTTCGTCCACGTCGGCTGCGTCGGTGTTTTCGTGTGTGAGGCAACAGGTGAGGCACGTTTGCAAGAGAAGCTTGTAGAATGAGATGATGTTGGGTAGTTGGATCATTCATTCAAAAAGAGGTTACAACTGCGCGAATAAGACATCACGTAAGTAACATAGAAGCTCGCACACACACACACACGTTGCTCTTCGTGTGTGTGCGTGTTTCTGACCCGGTGTCTTATTCGCGCAGTTATAACCTTTTTCTGAAGGTTGTAAGGACGGCGATGTTCGCTAAAAAAAACAGTTTGCGGCTCTATGCGGCAGCTAGACGTGAACTTTGTGCAACGTATGCGTCAAGCCAAGGCGACGCGTGCTGCGTCTGCCACCGATGCGAGCGTCTCTGCGCTGAGCTCGGTGCGAAACATTGAGGAGCGTTCGCTGGTCCTCGCATGCTTCACGGCGCGTTTCCCGAAGCCTCGGACCACGAATAAATCCTGGCTTTTCTGGTATATTGTGTCCTGTGGTTTCTGTACGCTCTTTTTTTTTCAGTGCTATATTTCGGTGAAACGCAGTCGTGACTCGCGACTTGATTGTTATGTGTATTTGACTTCTTCCTTCTTCAACTTTGTGCGCTGGGTTTTTGCCAGAGATCCTTACGGCCCAGTGTGTCATACTTCACCAGCTTCTGCCAACTCTAGCGATGTGTGCGTTGTCTGCGTTCTCTCTGTATTTGTTACAATTTATTTGTAAGCCGAGATGCATTTGTTGTCTGTCTTGCATTTCTGTGCGGTGCTGTTCTCATTTTGTGCTTTTTATATGCTCAGCCTCTACCGTGCCTTGTAATAAAAACATTGCGGATACGCTGTGTCTTTGATTGATATATAGATTGACCGCTTGTTCCAAAAGAAAAACGCAAGCGCGATAATGAAGCCGTAGTGAATTATGATTTCCTGCATCTCTTTCTATTATAACCTAAATGAAATAAAAATTACGTCACGACATCAATTCGCACGAACCATTGAATTATACAAAATAGGGAATCGCTAATTGAAAACGACAAACAATAGCTTTGCCATTTGGCCGAAGAAATAAGTAACTTTCGCCGTAGCCAAACGTCGGTTACGCACAGTAATTCAAAATTCGCGCCAGTGAAACCGAAACAGGAAGCGCAGGCCACTTGCTCTCACCAACCACCAGGTGCGCTAGGGTCGATTGGGCCGCTGGGGTCTATGGGAGTGTCCACTCTTAACTTTTTTTTCTTTCTCTATGGTTACACCGTGAAATGTTCAGTGGTTTCGCCCAGCAGTAATCAAAGCGATACGCCGCTTTGATTACTGCACGCCATCTAGCGTGCAGGGTGCCGCTGCTTTTTTTTCTTTTTTTTCTTTTTTTTGCACACATATTGCACACATCTCTATGGGACAGTGCCATCTAGTATATCGTCACCCAGTTTGCATGCATATCTATGGAACAGCGCCATCTATTGAATGATACGGGAGACGCGACGGCGGGGACACGCCGCATGGAGCGACGACCGACCAGGTGATGCTATAAGGAGCTTCGCCCCTAAAACGCTTTAACGTGAATATTAAGGGAAAGCTTTATACTTGTAGCACTCAAACTCTTGTAGCACATGCGCTTTGCATATTCTACATTGTACGCACACATTGCAACAGTCTTTGCACATGGAGCTCGTTCAATATGTAGCACAGAGATAATTATCAGCATATTATGAGACATCACTGAAAATATATTATAGGTTTGAGAAAGGCATGAAAAGTAGTTTTACTTGTTTTTTTTTTTAAACGAGACATACATGAGCTTTCATTGGCCAGTTTGATTGGTCGACACAAATTCGCGGCCGAATTTAATAGAGACGCGGACATGACGCACATGTATGGTATATTACACTCTTGGTAGCCCATTGACTACTGATACAATGAAACTTTTAATTTTGCGACGCTTTGTTTTGCGATTAAAGAAGGTGCTTTCTACATTCAGCAGCTAACAACTGGCTCGATCTCGGGCTTGAGCACCGGCTTGAGTACCGGGCTGAGCTTTAGTCCTGTCCTTCACCCGCTTGTACAGTTGCGACTATTGTTGTAATAAAACATTTAATTTTGTGACGTTTCGTTTTACGATTGAAGAAGGTGCTTTCCACATGCAGCAGCCAAAAACTGGCTCGGTCTCAGTCTTGACCACCGGCTTGAGCAGCGGCCTGAGCTTCAGCCCTCTCCTTCACCCTCTTATGCAGCTCCTGAAGTCGTGTGAGCAGCGGTTCGTACTGGATCGTGGGTGTAGCCGGCATTATAATACGTTCCAGGCACTGAGTCCACGTGGTTGTCTTTTGCTTCGACTGCTCAATCAGGGATCGAAGCAGCTGCTCGTACTTGTCGTACGACTCCGCGAACGTCTTCAGCACGGTCTCGGCCAGGTCGCGGGGCATTGGAGGCTCGTCCTTCAGGCAGCCTTGGACCGCATCGCAGATGGCCACTCGGACGGCGTCGTGCTGCACGCGTTCTTTGTACCTCCTGGCCATATCCGACATCATACCGGGTCTGGTTCCCGGCTCGTTGTAGAAGGGATCCTCGTTGAGCAGCGATTGTATCGAGACCAGGACGCTGCCGATGCACTGGGCTGGACTCCAGGGTGGGCCGTCCCAGGTGCCGAGTATGCTGAGGCACACCTGTTCGAATAGACAAGTATTTGTCACTCGACTGAGTTAACTGAGGACAGCACTGTAGCCACATTCGCGAGTTGGAGTTATCACCATAACATTGCTTTCAGTGCGCGCTGATAAGATCGTCGAGAAACGGCAGGTATGTACACTCTTTTCGGGCATTGGGCAGAGGGGAAACGACGTCACGCAAAGCGTCACTGGCGCCGAATGCGATCGTTTCAGAATACGGCCCCTGGTGTCTTAACAGCTTATTACCAATAAGTTAACCATCTTCAGCCTGCGCTAGCTTAAGTAAGCCGTGGTGAGAACATTGATTATATATGTGAAAATGTGTTAAAAACAGTAGGTGCGTCGTTCACTAACCTACTCTCCAAAGGATGCTAAGCATCTTTTGTGGATATCGCTAATTTGTCCTGCTCTTGACTACGCAACTGTAATCCGGAACCCTTATAAGCAGTGCGAAATGAGCAGACTAGAAACAATTTTATTGCGATAGCAACCATATGGTCACTCTCGACGGGTTCTTGCCGTCGCCGTCATTTTCTATATAAAGTCCAAATCGATAACATCGCCCCTCTCATCGCATTTCTACCCGCGATCAAAAGCGGGTGAGCGCTGGCGACGAACGCGGCTGAAGCAGAGATAAAACGAGCCGGCCACCTCCGTCGCACGGAGGGCGCATGCGATAACACCGCCCAGCGTGCGAGGCCTGCCGTCGATTGCTCCTCAAACAGCGAGGGAACGTCCCGCGCGTCTTTCGTTGGGCGAAGGAGCAAATGAGACGGAGGTGGGTAGGGGGCAGGGGTGCTGCGTCGCTGGAGCACCATCCGCGAACTTTGTTCATGGTTAGTCGTGAGTTGGCGCACCACCTGACCTGTAGTCCGTCTCGTAATACGAAGCGCAAGAAGAAATCATGAACAATCACCAACTAGCCCAATTAATCGTTCAGCTGAACGCTCTGCTAAATGCGAACCTCGATCAGGGTGCGGTCGATAGCGCTGGCGCGGGCGCCGTATGTCTCGGCAGACATACGCAAACGGCCCGCTTACTTCGCGTTCAGACGACAGACAGCACGAAAACCACTTCGCTGCCTGGAGCGGCCGTACTTCCTTACACCAGCGTTTTGTAGAGTTACGCGAGATCGGATCTAAAAGAGTTAGCTGCTAGCCTTACTTCGTATAACATTACAATTTGTTGCTATCGCCTTCGTTGCTTTGCCCTTGCGGCGAAACTGCGATTAAAAAAAGCTGCAAGATTTCTATGCCATCCTTATGATCGCGTCTTTCCAACCTCTTCTACACTCCCTTAATTGAATTCGATTCGATTCACTGCCTTGATGTCGCCGAAACGAATCATTACGTTTCCTGCATGCATCGTCCGCTCCTTGGTTAAACTCTCAGATAACGACTACGCCAATGTACGGTACGGTCCACTGTTAAAGGGAACACTCGAAGGAGCACCTTTCATATTACTGGCCCTCTTGCAGCTAGTGCATTGGAAAACGTTGTTCATACACTGCACTAATCTGTCAGAAGAACTCTCGACGGGTTCTTCTGACAGACTAGTGCAGTGCATGAACACTGTCAACCACCAGTAATCTTATGGAAATATAAGCCAATATACTTTTGCAAGAGAGCGAAATCCAAACATGCCATGCTCGCGAGCGTTCCCTTTAACAGTGTACCCGTCTGTACTTTCGAACGCGCTTGAAGAACGAGGACACAGTGAGGCACACGCACAAACCACAAACGAAAGCGCTCTAGGAATTCCTTTGTGGTTTGTGCGTACCTCACGGTGTCCTTGTTGTTCAAGCGCGTCCAAAAAGTACAGTATGCTATTCCAACTAGCCCAAGAAACAAAATTGCACCAAATCTGCCGATATTGTCACCCCGTATCTCGCCTCGGTTGAACAGAACACGCACCTTTCCGTTGGCGTAGAGGTTCGGGTTGAATCGCACCCTGCCGGCGTCCGTGGTCATGATGCGCACCCGGGGCGGACTGACCGGGTAGTTGGAGGGGAACTTCATGAAGAAGTGGAAGAACCCGCCCTCGTACGGGGTTCCCTCGGGTCCCACAACGAGGGCGTGGACCTGGGTGAGGTCGCTCTCCTCGGGCGAGATGAAGATGCCCGGCAGCGGGTCGGCCTTGAAGTCGGCGATGTCCCGCTTCACCCTCATGAGACACGAAGGCGTCGGCTCCTCTTTCAAGAAGAGCATCGGGTCCCAGTGCACTGTGCGCGAGTTCATTTTGTGCCCGGACCACCTCCTCCCGAGGGTCTAACCACTGCTCCCGTGCCGGCGGAGATCCGCTGCAAACGGCTGGCCTGATTCGAATGCCTCGTCAAAGGGGCGGGGCCGTAGTGGTTGACGATGATGATTTTATCCTCTTCGTGATGGCGTTCGTCCACAGACAGGGATGGACCAAGAACCGGGCGGCAGGATGTTTGAAGTAAAGACCTATGAAGCTAAAAACAAAAAACAGTGGGTATTTGACTAAAAATAGAACATGGAATAAATGAAAATGCTAAACGAGCGAGCGGTCAGACTATCAGTTTGGATTTATGACGGAAATAATGACGGATTTGGAACCAAGATTGCGAAGCGGTTAGAGTGGCGATTTTAATGATGTTGATGATGATTGCGATAATTTATATTCGAAACAGGGCACGTGCGCGCAAATGGTGATGCCAAGCATTGCGCGGTTTCATTCGAAGTTAATAACCTAATAAAAGTGAACTCAAGAGGGGTCATTGAACTCAAGACCTGTCGTTATATGGGTATTGTGTAATTTATAAGAGCTGACGAAAAAAACAAATGGCTGAGATAGCTGCGGTGGTGCTTGTTGAAAACAGAAGAAAACGGCCGCCGCATCTGGGGCATACGTATCATCATCATGGGATTAGGGTATTCCATTAAAGGGGAAGAAGACGGGGCAGCCATGGCACCGTCCATGAACCGGTCATGAACCGGCCATGAACCGGCAGACCTATCACCAGTTCAAGGCCTATGCTGAGCAGCAGTTTCCCGGAAACCCTGAACAGCAAGGCGTGCTGATCCGGCAGCTACAGGAGCAACACTATCACCAGTACATGCAACAAGTGCTCAATCAACAGCAGCAGCAACAGCAACAGTCGGGGATGGCCGACGGCGGCGACACTGCCGACGGGCGGCCGCCAGCAGACCCACAGCCCGTGGTAACCAACGGCGGTGACGCCGACATTAAAGGTGAAGAACGGAGCCCTCACGTTTACTTTGGCTCCGTACTGACTCGCCCTTGACGACGATGGCCCGATGTTCGCAAGGCAAGACAGTCCATGGAGGTCAGCAACGTGTATGCAGGCGTCGTCTGGAGGCTCGCGAGGCGGGAGCCCTTACGTCTACTTCGGCTCTGTACTGACTCGCCCTTCACGACGACTGCCCGATGTTCGCAAGGCAAGACAGTCCATGGAGGTCAGCAACGTGTATGCAGGCGTCGTCTGGAGGCTCGCGAGACGGGAGCCCTCACGTCTAATTCGGCTCTGTACTGACACGCCCTTCACGACGACGGCCCGATGTTCGCAAGGCAAGACAGTCCATGGAGGTCAGCAACGTGTATGCAGGCGTCGTCTGGAGGCTCGCGAGACGGGAGCCCTCACGTCTATTTCGGCTCTGTACTGACTCGCCCTTCACGACGACGGCCCGATGTTCGCAAGGGAAGATAGTTCATGGAGGTCAGCAGCGTACATCTTGACAGCCCAGCCACGTGACTCCAGGCGTCGTCTGGAGGCTCGCGAGACGGGAGCCCTCACGTCTACTTCGGCTCCGTACTGACTCGCCCTTTACGACGACGACCTGAGGTTTCCAAGGTCTTGGACGTGCACATAGAGAGGAACATATCGAGAGCCCTGCACCCCGACCAGTCAACGGTATCTCCGCCCATCGCAAGATTTTCTCACCAATGAGAACTTCGAGACGTGCGAGGCCAGGGCGACGAATTTCTGTCCCGACACCCGTCCTGTAGCCCAGCCTTCGAAGGAGCAGGAACATGAAGCGCAGGTGCAAATTACCATAACGAAGGCGGCTTCGATACTCAAGACCCAATAGGTGATTATTATTCTGAATCCTGATCACGCAAGATTGGCCCTTGAAACCACCTGCTGTGTACCTGCCTGCGTGATGAAAAGGTTCGCGTGGCCAGAATGCCCAGTTCCTTTGGTAGCCCAGGAGGCTTTAAGAACGAAAGGGGAAGTGGAAGCTGTACATCGCCAGCAGACGCATCGCAGCAAATGTTCTACCAAATGCAGCAACGTTAGTGACCACTTGAACATCTAACTACTGAACTCGATGCAAGCCAGTTGACGAAGTTTCGAAGTGCTGAGGGACAGTACTCGTCTTTCGATTCAGTGTGTTCATTTGGCGGCGGCGGGAATGTGTTGAAAACAGAAGAAAACGGCCGCCGCATCTGGGGCATACGTATCATCATCATGGGATTAGGGTATTCCATTAAAGGGGAAGAAGACGGGGCAGCCATGGCATCAGTCTCATTTCTTTACAGTGCTGATGAGGATGTCCATGGTGGGCCTTCAAAATAGTGCGCGTATCCGCAGTGGGGAATGGAACAACAGTTGGGTGATTGAATTCCCAGCTGACCCAAGACATGTAATTCCATCAATGATATGTTCCTAAGGAAATGTCACACAGAAAAGAAAACGATGGTGGTGTGTATGATGATAATATCCTCTTCCTGATGGCACTCACCAGCAAAGGGGAGACAGGCTAAGAACCGTGAGGCAGGGTGTTTGAGGTAAAGACCTACGAAGCAAGTGCTTCGTAGGTATTTACCTTAAACATCCTTTACCTTACCTCGTGCTTATACTGAAAACTGTCTCTGTGACATCTCGTGATGCATTTATTTGCGACTGCTGGAGTACGACTGTCGAATGTCAGCTCAAATGGGTGGGGTCGTGGCGGTTACCCAGTCGATTGTAACGACGATGATTATAACAATGTGCCTTTGAAACAGGGCACGTAACCGCAATGGGCGATGGCAAGTACTGGGTAGTTTAATTCCAAGTTAGCAACCTAATGAAGTTCATCTTAAAGGGCAAATCTGTCATTACAAGAGTGTTATGTGATCGAGAAGCGAGACCTGGTGAAATACCCGGACAGGTACACGGTCGTATGTCATTGTTGCGGAGGCACTCCAGCACTACCGCATATAACATACCCGGAGAGTCTCGGTGCACTCTAGGAATATGCGACAAATACGAACGTTGGTGAACTGTAGATCGCAAGTTAGGTACGGGATATAGGAGTAGAAAAACATACACATCACAGGGCAAGCGCTAACTCGCAACTATCCTTATTAACCCGAAAGAACCCGAAACCCCAAAGCAATGCTATCGTATAACGTTATCACAACCATATCATAACCCTAAAGAAGTTGTCAGTATGCAGGTTGTGTCAATGATACTTCTCTGGTGTTGCACAACAAAGGAAAATAATATTTAGATTTGATGTTCTAATCTGCATTCTCGCGATATGTCTTTTTGGGGTTATGATGGGCAGTGCGCTTGCGCATTCTGGTTGTATAACACACGCACGCGCGCACACACACACACACACACACACACACACACACACACACACACACACGCACGCACGCACGCACGCACGCACACACACACACACACACACACACACACACACACACACACACACACAGGTGTGTCGGATTTTTTCTGGTTTCGTCAACATGTTGCATTCATTGTAAAATTGTTTTATTAATTATTTATTTACACTAGCCGGCATCTTGTGCAGAAGGTGCAAGAAATGACACAGTGTGTTACCACTACTGTGTCATATGCCTTTGTGTGGAGCGTTTGAGATGCCGCAAACAAAGCGGCAGTTTAATTTTTTGACGTTTCCGCGGCGAGACGCTAAGCACTCCAGCTGCCCTGACACTCGTCCATCGGAACGCACTTCATGTCGTATTTTCTTCGGTACAGGCCTCTCCGGCAGAAGCATCCGTATATCCCCGCATTTCGACAGAAGAAGGCGGCGCCGGGTGGGAGTCGAGCTCTATTGTCTAGTGGACAATAGACCTTGTCGCACTCCCCCGCAGTTCGGAACTCTTCGTTCTTGGGGCACGAGGGTGCTGCGAAAAGAGCAGAAATACCGAGGGTGTGGTCTTTATTGATCGCTATTGAGCGCTATAGGTATCGAAGTAAGGTACGAAAAGTTGGAGGACGCTTGAGCTTCGCTTTCAAGAGTAGAACGCGATAGCGTAATCGGACCGTGTTCGTATCGCCTTCCCAATCGCTAGCCTTGCTTCGCTTTTCGGTGGAGACGTAGACAGTGCCTCAAGGAAAGCCAAAGTACGGACGCCCTCCGTGTCGAATATTTATGCATGCGGCAATGCGAAACACGGCCACACGGCGGGGCGATGCCTTGCGCCATCTCGCGGGGGATAATCAAGCCGCTGACGAACCGCCGAGATGTGCGTACCACCAACGCTAAATTGTGTATATAAATAGCTCGCCGCAGAGGAGGTATGCGTGGTGGCCGAGCGGTAAACAGATCGCGCCACGGAGCGAGGGGTCGCAGGTTCGAATCACCGCTCGAGCCAAATATTTTTTTTATTATTTCTTTATTAACACGAAAGTGTTTTATGCCGGTGTCCACCAAGTATATCCGTCACGGATATGACGTTGATAAAATGGACGCCAACGAGTGAGAAAGAAAAAAACCAAGAAAAAGATACCCCGCTGGGAATCGAACCCACGACGTTGCGGCCGCGACGGCAAGCGCCCGACGCACTACCGACTAAGCTAACTCGGGAGATGCTAGACACGGTGCGAACGCGCCTTATATCTTTCACACATTCTCTTTCGCGGCGGGCGGAGCGGGGCGGTGCCGCCGTCTGTGAGATGTGAAAAGAAGTAATGCTTCACGCTCGACATTTACTAGCGCTTACTCCGAGATTGCACGCAATATCGGAGGTCATGGTTAAAGCGTCTCGATACCAGAGCGGTAGACTGGCCGCGCTGGCGTCGCCGAGGCACCCTTGACGCAGTTACGTTCTTTGCTTTTGGCTTCGTGTTAGCGTGCGTCGGCTCATCGGAGTATTGCAGCTCCCACGTGCACCAACGGGATTTCTCCGCCGCCGACTGCTTCAATTGCGAGAGCACCGACTAACAAAACTGCTGCAATATGCGTTGCAGAAAGGACGCGAGTTCGACGGGCGAATGTCGTGCCTTGGTGGAGCGAGAGCAGCGCCTGTGAGACAGAGGCCAGCGGGACGCACGCGTTTGCGGCTCAGGCTACGAACCTCTACCTCCCGTGTTGCTGAAGTGCAGTGTGTTATGTATGCATGAGCACAGGCGTCGGCTACCCATTACTAGGAGGCGCACACCGTGCCGTTTCTCTCCTTAATTGACGACGCTTTGAAGAAGTGCATACCGGGTACCAATGTTGATTATGAGCTTGTTGATATCATCCTTACGCGGGATTCACGATTCGCTGTGTCCAAATATACAGGGTGTTTCAAGAAATGTGTCCAGTATTTTTTAAAAGTCACAGAAAGGAGGTATCTGCGTGCTACCTCCGGCGTTACCTTTACTGTGGGAAAGGGCATTTTGAGATGCGTACAAACATTAATTACGGCAGTAATTATAGAAATTAAGAAAATTAACTTTTTAACCAGGGGAACTAAGTGGTCGAGTCAAATGGACGAATGGAAGCCCTTCCAGAGAATAGCCCATAGCCGCTTTGAAATTTCTGAAAGGCGGCCACTGGTAATCACCGCGGAGAGATGAAATCTGGCTCATTTTGCTGGCGATACCGAAACCTATGCACCAAAAAGCGCGTCTGCCATTCACTGCGGAAACGCCCTCCGTGACGACATTGTTTCCCTCGCACGGGGTGGGGGGTGGAGGATAAGCTAGCGCCGTTATCATCCGTTCGTTTCGTGCCAACGCTTATCCTCCTCCCTCCCCCCCCCCCCCCCCCCCTCCCCGTGCGAGGGATACAGTGTCGTCACTGAGGGCGTTTCCGCAGTGAATGGCAGACGCGCTTTTTGGTGCATAGGTTTCGGTATCGCCAGCAAAATGAGCCAGATTTCATCTCTCCGCGGTGATTACCAGTTGCCGCCTTTCAGAAATTTCAAAGCGGCTATGGGCTATTCTCTGGAAGGGCTTCCATTCGCCCATTTGACTCGACCACTTAGTTCCACTAGGTAAAAAGTTAATTTTCTTAATTTCTATAATTACTGCCGTAATTCATGTTTGTACGCATCTCAAAATGCCCTCTCCCACAGTAAAGGTAACGCCGGAGGTAGCACGCAGATACCTCCTTTCTGTGATTTTTAAGAAATACTGGACACATTTCTTGAAACACCTTGTATGTTTACAGCTTCAGCTACCGTGCGCAACGGTTTAATCATGATCATGGGCGTTTGTCGTCGCGATATAGACATGCCGTCAACATGGGTGCATCCACGTCAAACGGTGCTACAGCTGCCAAACACGAATAGACATTGTGCAAGCTCTCATATATCACTACACAATAAGCAGTACTTCTGTGAAAACACGTGTCACTTTCGTGTTATACCGATTCCTATGACAGAGGGATCAGCCATATTTTTTTTGCACCTACCTCACATTTTCGTTCACGGACAACACTGTTTTTTCGCTCACAACCAAAGACGCCGCCGCCGCCGACACCGGAATTTCTGTGAAACGAGCTTTTTAACGCTATCGCGTTAAAATTGGCAGGCGCCCCTGTTCCTTCACTTTGGTGCCTTGCAGTGGCACTCGCACGTCGACGTTCGTGTGCCCTCGTGTATTCCTTCGGTTAACTTTTTGTTTCGTCGCACCGCCGAAGCGAATCTCAGAGGCCACGTACAAGGAAGCGCGTGGTTGAGATCTGCTCCGTCAGGTGCCTCAACGATCCCAGCTGCTCACATGAAAATCGTCTGCTCCTTCAATGAACCCATTCAAATAATATTCATTAGTTATTGTGACATTTAATTGACCCTTATCTTCAGTAAACTCGTACTCCGATATTGTATGTATCCAATATAACTCTTAATTTGATCTAGAGCCGTCGATTTACTACCAGTTCCATTCATTAGAAGGCATTTTTTTTAATAATCGAAAAAAAAACGGAAGTAAGTGCTCTACCGGAAGTGCTTGGAAGAGAAACAAGGGTCTCACACGATGCTCGCGCCACTAATAATTTATATTTAAAAAAAACGCGTGTCCACTCACCGGAAAACACAGTTTCCATGGCGATGAGTACGATGACCGCTGCTGGTGGTACCTTCATCGCTTTCTCAATTCGACACGATGTCCTGGATGGTTTAAGCAGGCCTCTCGAACTGAGTCGATGTTTTCTTTCACGCTTGAACGCGGGCTACTGCCAATGAACTGTCCCCAACTTTTCTACCAATCCTAGCTGTTAGCGTGACTCGACTTCTCGTAAAAAATTTAGCCTAAATAAGCTGCTTACGTTTTTTTTTTGTCTTTCTCTCCTTTACTTTCCGCCTTCTGCTTTTTATACCAAGATATGATAGTCGCTACGCGTGTGTCAGGACGTCTCGCTAGCGTTTATTTCTTGTTGAACGGAAAACAAACAGGCAGTATTGTTATTGACCGCATTGTGTTTCGGCAGGAACAAAAGACTCACAGGCTCTCGTATGCATTTGCCTAAGACGACTCGAAGGCGAAGGCCACCTTCTTTTTATGGCGATAGCAATTATATCAACAGTTTCGGCTGGTTTTCGCCGTCGCCGCATATAAATATATATATATATATATATATATATATATATATATATATATATATATATATATATATATATATTATATAGTGTGTGTGTGTGTGTGTGTGTGCACGCGCGCGTGGCTAGTGTCATCTAGCACGACAACTCGGGCTAAGTAAACGCAGTGCTAATACATTCACCGCAAGATCGGCTCTGCACATTTATTTTTGCGTTTTCCACGAAGAGTCATCGATGCGTACGCACCGCTTTGAGTGAAGCGACTCTATTTGCTCCAGCACTGGTCCATGGGGACGCATTTCTTGTCGGACTTTCTTCGGTACAGGCCGGCACGGCAGAAACATCCCGTGAACGCTTGCAGGGTACACAATTTCGGAGGTTTCTCTTTGCCGGGAGTGGGCGGAGTCGGTTTTGTTTCCGGGCAGTTGACAGGGTCGCACGCTCCCACAGTTCGATACTCTTCGTCCTTGGGACACGATGGCGCTGCAACGGAAACGTTACGTGGAACGTGACGTAGGGTGCCCCAATTTGCAGCTCAAGCCTATAAGCAGACTAATCAAAGAAGCATTTTCGAAACGCGTTTGAAGTGAGGAGGCAGGCGAAGGCAGAACATGAACTATAGGCGGCATTGTTCAAGGCCGAAAATAGTAGACAACTTTATAACTGGGTATCCAGACCAATTGTTTTTTAACCGCGAAGCCGTCTAAGCCGGCCGCAAAAAACTTTGGTGTGTACAAATGTGTACAAAGAGCTATCATCATCACGAACGGGTATTTGCCACAGAAAGTGGGCAAATCCCACCACTCACCGCTGGACCATTAAAAATGAAGAAGGCGACAGACAGGCTGGAAACACCAATTAAGATTTGTAGACAGACGTAACCAGTAATTGAGAAAAGCTTTAATAAACCGGCGGGATGAACCCAGTGATAAACACCGTGGCCGCTCGTTTCAGCTTCGCTGAAGCATCTGTACGGAGTGATTCAGCGGTACGTACAATGAGAGAATACTAGGGAACGGGAAAGGCAACGGCGGGTGCGAGAAGACCCCGAAGCGATGGAAGCTCTGCGCGAACGACAACGTGCCCGTAAATCTATGAGAAGTGCGAACGCTCGTTTTCAGCACGAGTTTCTGTCTCTGGAGTTGGACACCTGTGACGTGTCTGAGACTGTCTGGGGTTTAACTCGAACCTCTCTGTGCTGAGAATCAACGTAGGAACAACCTAGCATCACTTAGCTAAAGCCGAGCAACGACCTAGAAGCAACCTGGGAACGACCCAGCTTCACCTATATAGCTAAATCCTAGCAACTATCTAGAAGGAACCTATAAACAACCTAGCATCACCTAGCTAAGGCCTAGCAACAACCTAGAAGCAACCAGATTGGACTTAAGAATCGTCCGGCATCACTGTTTGAAGCCTTGCGAAACTTAGCGCAAGCTTTGCGAATTCTTTTTTTCGAATTCGTTGGGCTTGCGTGAGCGCTCCATTATTTTCACTTCACTTGACTTTATTACCCTAAAGACCTCTTCATAGGGGTATTGCATAAGGGGTGGTAATACATTAGTAGATAATTTGCATAATACATAGCTGAATACGAAAAAAAAGATAGGAAAAATACATGAGCTAAAGTGTTATGTACGTCAGCACAGATACACAGACCTAAATAATACCAAATAAAATTTCACGATCATATAGCAGCTTTAACACAAGTCACTTTCATTGTGAAAAGTTTTGGAGTTGGTGTTGGTCCTCCGTAAACCCAAACGAAAGTGAATCACGCCCGGATACTTCACGAGATCCGCGGGAGATTCGCACCTTGTGAACTGCGCAACGAGTGGGTGGTTTACAGGCCGACCCATTACAAAGCGCTCTGGCACAATTAATAATATCCGTCGCCATCACCAACAACATCATCAAAGCGTGCAGAGCTGTGCATATTGCCTTACGGACGCGAAGTGGGCATAGAGTGGAATCTCGTTGACACGATTCTGCATATAATACGTTTTTCGGCCTAATATACGTTTGTCTTTTTATTTCCGGCCAACGTCCCTTCCCTCGGAAATAGCGCATTTTCATGCTTTTAAAATGTTCACATGTCTGCCCAAAATTGGACAATACGGCCGCGAAAGTGGACCTTGACCGATACATCTAGAAATCCTACGTTTATCCTTCGGTATACTCAAACCGCGTCCAACAAGCCACGATCTCCACGTCGCAGATCCGCTGAGGCCGCAGCAGCGTCGGTATTGCGGCGAAAAGATTGCTGCCAACAGCAAGCGACGCACTCGAACACTTGGACGTACTTCGTAGCTTCGTCACGAATGCATAGCTGAGCGAGCAAAGTGCAGCTTCTTTTTTTTACATTTCAGAAGAATTTACTTCTTCACGCTGAAAAGATATAAAAAAATATGGCTGATCCCTCTGTCATAGGAATCGGTATAACACGAAAGTGACACGTGTTTTCACAGAAGTACTGCTTATTGTGTAGTGATATATGAGAGCTTGCACAATGTCTATTCGTGTTTGGCAGCTATAGCACCGTTTGACGTGGATGCACCCATGTTGACGGCATGTCTATATCGCGACTACAAACGCCCATGATCATGATTAAACCGTTGCGCACGGTAGCTGAAGCTGTGAACATGCAAGGTGTTTCAAGAAATGTGTCCAGTATTTCTTAAAAATCACAGAAAGGAGGTATCTGCGTGCTACCTCCGGCGTTACCTTTACTGTGGGAGAGGGCATTTTGAGATGCGTACAAACATGAATTACGGCAGTAATTATAGAAATTAAGAAAATTAACTTTTTAACCAGTGGAACTAAGTGGTCGTGTCAAATGGGCGAATGGAAGCCCTTCCAGAGAATAGCCCATAGCCGCTTTGAAATTTCTGAAAGGCGGCAACTGGTAATCACCGCGGAGAGATGAAATCTGGCTCATTTTGCTGGCGATACCGAAACCTATGCACCAAAAAGCGCGTCTGCCATTCACTGCGGAAACGACCTCAGTGACGACACTGTATCCCTCGCACGGGGAAGGGGGGGGGAGGGAGGAGGATAAGCGTTGGCACGAAACGAACGAATGATAACGGCGCTAGCTTATCCTCCACCCCCCACCCCGTGCGAGGGAAACAATGTCGTCACGGAGGGCGTTTCCGCAGTGAATGGCAGACGCGCTTTTTGGTGCATAGGTTTCGGTATCGCCAGCAAAATGAGCCAGATTTCATCTCTCCGCGGTGATTACCAGTGGCCGCCTTTCAGAAATTTCAAAGCGGCTATGGGCTATTCTCTGGAAGGGCTTCCATTCGTCCATTTGACTCGACCACTTAGTTCCCCTGGTTAAAAAGTTAATTTTCTTAATTTCTATAATTACTGCCGTAATTAATGTTTGTACGCATCTCAAAATGCCCTTTCCCACAGTAAAGGTAACGCCGGAGGTAGCACGCAGATACCTCCTTTCTGTGACTTTTAAAAAATACTGGACACATTTCTTGAAACACCCTGTATATTTGGACACAGCGAATCGTGAATCCCGCGTAAGGATGACATCAACAAGCTCATAATCAGCATTGGTACCCGGTATGCACTTCTTCAAAGCGTCGTCAATTAAGGAGAGAAACGGCACGGTGTGCGCCTCCTAGTAATGGGTAGCCGACGCCTGTGCTCATGCATACATAACACACTGCACTTCAGCAACACGGGAGGTAGAGGTTCGTAGCCTGAGCCGCAAACGCGTGCGTCCCGCTGGCATCTGTCTCACAGGCGCTGCTCTCGCTCCACCAAGGCACGACATTCGCCCGTCGAACTCGCGTCCTTTCTGCAACGCATATTGCAGCAGTTTTGTTAGTCGGTGCTCTCGCAATTGAAGCAGTCGGCGGCGGAGAAATCCCGTTGGTGCACGTGGGAGCTGCAATACTCCGATGAGCCGACGCACGCTAACACGAAGCCAAAAGCAAAGAACGTAACTGCGTCAAGGGTGCCTCGGCGACGCCAGCGCGGCCAGTCTACCGCTCTGGTATCGACACGCTTTAACCATGACCTCCGATATTGCGTGCAATCTCGGAGTAAGCGCTAGTAAATGTCGAGCGTGAAGCATTACTTCTTTTCACATCTCACAGACGGCGGCACCGCCCCGCTCCGCCCGCCGCGAAAGAGAATGTGTGAAAGATATAAGGCGCGTTCGCACCGTGTCTAGCATCTCCCGAGTTAGCTTAGTCGGTAGTGCGTCGGGCGCTTGCCGTCGCGGCCGCAACGTCGTGGGTTCGATTCCCAGCGGGGTATCTTTTTCTTGGTTTTTTTCTTTCTCACTCGTTGGCGTCCATTTTATCAACGTCATATCCGTGACGGATGTACTTGGTGGACACCGGCATAAAACACTTTCGTGTTAAAAAAAACGTGCAACGCGAATTGACCAGCTATACTTCAACGTTTGCTCAATAAAAGTGAGTCGCTGACGGAATATGCGTATTTTCCTCTTGTTTTTAACCTCTTCGGTTAATGCGGTTTTTGCATGATACGTTCTATTTTCCGGTTCCCGTGAAAAAATGTATCGACTGGATTCCACCATATACTTCGCTGATTCGTAATATGACGAACTGTGGCGTGGTGGGCACTTCGCAACTTCACTCTCAGTAGGCATGCATACTAGGAGAATTTCAAACGGACAGTGGTACGCGCACAGATGTTCCTTTCCTCAAGGCACGGTTAAAGTGTCCAATAAGAAAGGAAGCCATGGCAAGCTAGTGAAAAGACGACATGAATGCGGCCCGCCCTTACAAAAACTGTATTTAGACAGTCTATAGACTGTCTATAAATGGGTTTAGACAGTCTATATAGACTGTCTAAACACATTTTTATAAGGGCGATACTCCAGAAGGCGAAGCTCAAGCGTCCGCAAGTTTTCTATACTTTATATATCAACTATAGGGTATCTGCAAAATAGAACAGCACGAAGGACGGGACGAAAGACACAATAACCACAAGACGAGTGCTGACTACCAACTGAGATTTATTTGATGAGAGGTGCCTTCTTTATATAGTGTCACATGTCACCACCGTCTTTCGCCCCGTCCTTCGTGCTATTCTGTTTTGCAAATGTAGCACCAACTTGTCCAGACAAAATCTCTGCTATAGGATATCGGCTTTATTATCATTACTCCTTGCGGCTGCTTCCCGTGCATAAAGCGGCGTTTCCCGTCCATCGGTATCTATTTCGTCGATCTAACTGACGATTGGTTAACTGTCCCTACGCATTGCGCAACAAGAATATCGGCTACCTCTCTGTATTTTCCGATTCACTCAGCTGTCCTCCCGTCTCTAAAGTGTTTCGCCCATCATTTCCCGTTACATCGCGCGCGCTGAGTGGTCTGCAACTTTTTCAACTTTTTCGAGAACTTCCGCTGTTTAGTAGCGGAGCCCCTCTTTAGTAGCGGAGCCCCTCATTTCAACAGGGTCACCACGCAATATACCCGCGTGCTTATACGTATAATAATATCTGTTGCTTCACCTCCCAAAACCACGGTATATGATTATGAGGGACGCCGTAGTGCAGAGCTTCGCTAATTTCGACCATCTCGTGTTCTTTAGCGTTCACTGACACCACGCAGTACACGGGCCCCTACCATTTCGTCTCCAACGAAATGCGACCGCCGCCGCCGCCGCCGCCGGGGTCGAACTCGCGACCTTCGGGTCAGCAGCCGAGCATCGTAACCACGGATCCACCGTGGCGGACGGCTTATACGTGTATATAGGCACGTTAAATAGTAATAATAATAAAAATTACGGCAGCTTGGCACTAGTTGTGCCAAGCCTGAAGGAAAAGCAGAGCTGGGTGGCCCTCCTTGTTTCTCCTTATTTTTTCTTTCTCTTGCTCTCTGTTTCCTGTATCTCTTTTTTTTTATGTTTCCTTCGATTTCTTTCTTTGTATCTCTGCCGATTTCTTTCTATTTCTCGCTTTTTCTATCTTTCTCTTTCTTCCCTTTCTTTATCTCTCTCTCTATTTATCGATTTCTATCTCTATCTCTCCGCTTCTTCTCTCTTTCTTTCTTTCTCTCCATTTCTGTTATTCTATCTCTTTCTGTCGTGCTTTCTGTTTCTTCTATCTCCTTTTCGTGTATGTTTGTTTCTATCTCTTTCTCTCTCTTTATATATGTCTTTCCATGTTTTCTGTCTTTTTATGTCTCTATTTTTATCTCCCTTTATCTTTCTATTGCTTTCTTTCTCTCTCTCTCTCTCTCTCAATTTTCTCTTTCTTTCTATCACTTCTTTTTTTTTCTTTCTGTTTCACGTCTTCCAATTCAACGGGCAAAGTGTTCGTTTAACTTAAAGACTGTAGGATTGGGCGTGTTGGTACATGATTATGAGTGCAAAACAGCGCAGCCGACGTGAGGGGACAGAAGAGGACACAGAGCGCTGAACTTCCAACAGTTTATTTCTTTTGAATGCCTTCGCTTTTATACAGTTAAACACTGTTACATTAGCCATGCGCGGAACACAACGATGTTACAATTCATCACGTGGACAAACCTTAATAGATCTTTTCCCTATCTTTGAGAGCGACAGAGGGGGTACTTACACAATCATCCTTTAAAGAAAAAATCTTACCAGCATCGATGATTCCGCGTGCGATCCGATCTCTGCTTTTGGCGACAATGCTACAATCTGAATATCTTGGTCGACACCCACACGTGCTACAGTGAGCGGACAGCCACCCTTGCTTTGACCGATCAACATTGTACAGATGCTCTTTCAACCTGTCATTCAAACACCGACCCGTCTGACCAACGTAATATTTTCCGCATGACAACGGCAGCTGATAAACTACGTTACATAGACAATCTCTAAATTTAATTGCGTAGTTTGTAGTACACGCCCGATTGGGTCTGGACGCTGGGACAGACATTTTGCACAAACTGCTCAATTTTTGTGGGGCCGAAAATCGAAAGAGTTCGGATCACACGCGAAATGATCGAGGCTGGTAAGATTTTTTCTTTAAAGGATGATTGCGTAAGTACCCCCTCTGTCGCTCTCAATGATAGGGAAAAGATCTATTTAGGTTTGTCCGCGTGATGAATTGTAACATCATTGTGTTCCGCGCATGGCTGGTGTAACAGTATGTAACTGTATAAAAGCGAAGGCATTCAAAAGAAATAAACTGTTGGAAGTCAGCGCTCTGTGTCCTCTTCTGTCCCCTCATGTCAACTGCGCTGTTTTGCACTGATACTCAATTCGTTTAACGCTAGCGCCTGCAGTACTCAGTGGTGCTTGTCATGTATGCAAATCAAATCAAATAATAAATAAATAAATAAATAAATAATTCCTGTGGCACATACCCACCTGTGGAGACTTGCACGACGGAGCACAAGTTACCGATAGCTTAAATAGCTTCGTTGATAATAATCGTTGGGGCTTAAGGTGCCAAACCACAGTGTGATTTTGAGGCACACCCAAGTTCGGAACTCCGGATAGATGCCGACCAATGTCTTTAACGTCTACTCACCTAAATCTAAGTATACGAGTGTTTTTGCAATTCACCTTCATTGAAATGCGGCCGGGAATCGAACCCGCATCCTCGACCTTAGCAGGGTGACACCTAACCTGCTGGGTTACCACAGCGGATAGGTATACGTTCAAGAAACCCCCAGATGGTCAAGGTTAATCGGATGTTTCCTGCTATACCCGCCTCGGTGGTCTAGTGGTTATAGCGCTTGACTACTGACCCGAAAGTCGCGGGATCGCATCCCGGCTTCGGCGGCTGCGTTTCATTGCGATAGCAATTATATGGGCAGTCTCGATGGGTTTTTGCCGTCGCCGTCGCCGTCGCCGTCGCCCAAATTGATAAGATCCCCCCCGCGCATGGTATGTTTTACCGCGGGTAAAAGCGCGCGAGCGGGGGCGACGAACGCGGCCGAAGCAGAGATCAAACGAGACAGCCCATTTCCTTCACTCGGAGGGTGCATCCGATAACATCACCCCGCTCGGGCGGCCTGCCGTCGAAGCAGACAGGAAACGCCCCGCCCGTCTTTCATGACCATGAAAAAAGACGCGAGGTGGGTGTGTGTGTGGGGGGGGGGGGGAGTTGTCGCGCCAGCAGCCACTTTGAACTTTGAATCTGAGGGCGCGGTCGCGATCGCTGGCGCGCGCGCTATCTCGAAAGCCATCACAGCGGGCGGCTCGTATACCTTTCTACGTGCTGCGCTCTCAACGCTAAGTGACTATGCGGAGAGCATCTCTCCCTGGAGCGGCCGTATTCTCTTACACCAGTGTTTTGTAGTTACGCGAGATCGGATACAGAACAGCTGCCAGCCTCACTTCGTATAACACTACAATTTGTTGCTATCGCATTCATTGCTTCCCCCTTGCGGTGAAACCATGACTTTTTTTTATGAAGGCAAAAATGTTTGAGGCCCGTGTACTTAGATTTAGGTGCACGTTAAAGAACCCCAGGTGGTCGAAATTTCCGGAGCTCTCCACTACGGCTCCTCTCATAATGATATCGTTTTGGGACGTAAACCCAACATTTATGGTGGTCCCCTGCTATATACGATGTGCCTCATAACTGCATCGCGCTTTTGGCGCGCGGAACCCCATATTTGTTATTGCAGTAACGAAGCCCTTGAATATTCGTCGACTCAACGTTTGCGACTCAACGTTTGCGACCAACAGAAAGGAATATCCGATTACTAAAGCGTAGAAAAACCATTTGTACAATTGACGAGTCGTATACTGACCTGAAAGCACAGCAACCACGGTGACAAGTACGACCACGACGATAAATAACTTTGGCATCATTTCCGGTTGTTCTTGACGGCTCTTAAGATCGACTTACAGGTTTATATGCAGCCGAGTTGAAGTGGTTTCCTTACTTTTTTCTTCTTCAAATACGTGCGCTGCTTCAAATGATTCATTCGTGGCTTTGTGCTGACCTGAAGGGCTGACAGAACGTGGAATCACGAAACAATGGATTCCGTCGAAAAGTGCTGATTATTTATTTTTCGGTTCTTTACGGCCCGTATTCGATTCTTCACTCCCCATGCAAGTTTCGTGCATGTGTCACGCAACGTGTTATAGCGTTTATTTCTTCCCATGCAGAAAACATGAAGCCATTCTTTTTTGTCGTTCTGTTAAAGGGGCCATAGCACGGTCACCCGACAGTCCGCGGTTTTCAGCAAAAAATAGAAGTCGAGGGTCTATTGTGCGTATACATGTATGAAAAATGCGCTGTACAAGAATATTTCAGTACAAAATAAGCCCTATAGGTCGCCGGCTTTAAACCCCGCCCACCGCCGGCGAACGCCATTTTTCCATGGCATGTGTGACGTCATGTGCTGCAAGAAACGGAGCCGTCGTCTTCTACCGAAGTTTCAGCCACTGCAACCCGGTTCAGTTTTCAATGTCAAGCTGAAGAAAGCTGACACGGCTCGATCGCAGACGCTCGCACAGCAAACAGCTTGTTACGTCACGGCTCGCGAGCGCGCCAGTGTTGCCCGAGTCTCAGGCCACACGCGTCTGAGTAAAAGTATTCAATCACAAATTCAGTGCTCGACCAAATGCGCTAAAACTTTCGCCAGCTTGTTTGTGAACGCACAGGGATTAACCACATAAAACGGATTATGATCGAAAATTGGGTGTCATGGCCCCTTTAGACGTGACGGGCTGCACACGCTGGTCATCCTTTTTAACCCAATAGAGAGAAATATTGCTCCGATTGGCTTGCAGTAAGAATGGCGACTGCGACGGAGGCGCATTGGGAAAAATAGTTCACTGAACCCTTGCTAGATCAAGAGTGGTGTAGAAAAACATGGCTGATCCCTCCGTCATAGGAATCGGTATAACACGAAAGTGAAACGTGTCTTCACAGAAGTAGTGCTTATGATATATGAGAGCTTGTACAATATCTATTCGTGTTTGGCAGCTATAGCACCGTTTGACGTGGATGCAGCCATGTTGACAGCATGTCTCTATCGCGACGACTAACGGCCATGATCATGATTAAACCGTTGAGGTAGCTGACGGTGTGAACATATATTTGGACACAGCGAATCGTGAATCCCGCGTAAGGATGATATCAACAAGCTCATAATCAACATTGGTACCCGGTATGCACTTCTTCAAAGCGTCGTCAATTAAGGAGAGAAATGGCACGGTGTGCGCTTTCTAGTAATGGGTAGCCGACGCCTGTGCTCATGCATACATAACACACACTGCACTTCAGCAACGCGGGAGGTAGAGGTTCGTAGCCTGAGCCGCAAACGCGTGCGTCCCGCTGGCCTCTGTCTCGCAGGCGCTGCTCTCGCTCCACCAAGGCACGACATTCGCCCGTCGAAATCGCGTCCTTTCTGCAACGCATATTGCAGCAGTTTTGTTAGTCGGTGCTCTCGCAATTGAAGCAGTCGGCGGCAGAGAAATCCCGTTCGTGCACGTGGAAGCTGCACTACTCCGATGAGCCGACGCACGCTAACACGAATCCAAAGGCAAAGAACGTAACTGCGTCAAGGGTGCCTCGGCGACGCCAGCGCGGCCAGTCTACATCTCTGGTATCGAGACGCTTTAACCATGACCTCCGATATCACGTGCAATCTCGGAGTAAGCGCTAGTAAGTGTCGATCGTGAAGCATTACTTCTTTTCACCTCTCACAGACGGCGGCACCGCCCCGCTCCGCCCGCCGCGAAAGAGAAGGTGTGAAAGATATAAGGCGCGTTCGCGCCGTGCCTAGCATCTCCCGAGTTGGCTTAGTCGGTAGAGCGTCGGGCGCTTGCCGTCGCGGCCGCAACGTCGTGGGTTCGATTCCCAGCGGGGTATCTTTTTCTTGGTTTTTTTTCTTTCTCACCCGTGGCGTCCATTTTATCAACGTCATATCCGTGACGGATGTACTTGGTGGACCCCGGCATAAAACACTTTCGTGTTAAAAAGGAAGTGCAGTGGCGCTCAATACGACTTCAGCACGGGAGCGCATGGCCTCGCGTGCTCAAAGCTCCACTAGCCCTTATTTTCACAACTAACTGCTTTAGTCTCACTTGGGTCGATCTCAAACAGGAAAAATGTTTAGTCGTTTAAATGAGGGCAAGTTCAAGTCCTGCGTGATCTATGAGCTCGTGAAGCGACGCGCTCTCGTCTTGCATGTGAATGGAGCGCGACTGTACACAGACGTGTCCACTGTTAAAGAGAACACTTGCGTGAGGGCACGTCCGGATCTTTCTCTCCGGTGAAATCATAGTGGCTTATATTTGCATAAGACTACTGGTGGTTGACAGTCGGGACTCCTTTTGACAGAACATTGCTATGCAATGCATGAACATTGTCTCTACATCCACTTGCAGTTAGGGAACCAGTAGTATGAAAGCTGCTAATTCGAGCGTTCCCCTGAAAGCTCGTCCGGTAATGGTGACGGATGTGCCATTTATGGGCGTGCTATGCAATCATCTCGAACGTGTGTACCTAGGATTCATCATTTCATCAGGCAACCGAATGGTAAGCGATCACGCGTTGACCTATAACCTTAAACATCTTAGGAACAACTTACGCAAACTATAGTTTAATTATGCCGTCAATTATGGTCATATAACTTATTTATTAGACGCCAAACATGACGCCCTAGAACTGTCCTGTTTGCCTTCGGCTACATTAAAGTTCTGCCCCTTTGGACTATGAAGCGATCAAATATTTGTCTGCCCGGTCTATGGGGGAAGATACCGTTTCGCCGTTTTAGCGCAATTGCCGTTTTTGACGTTGTATATACAGCAGTGTTAGTAAAGTAAGTGGCAAGCAGTTGTACGACTTGCATTAGCCACTGCGAAAAGGCACCCCGCTGGAATCCGGCGCTTATGTGCTATGCAGTGAAGGCGAGGCAAAGGGAAACTTCGCACAACCTTGTGGTTGTTCAGTTGAAAAACTCTTTTCTCGCTTAAAAACAAAGAAATTTTCTTTTCAAACTTTTTGTATATTATACCAACAAGCCATATTCTTACTTGGACTCCTACATTGCGAAAATGAAGCCGCAATATGGGTTGAAATGCTATTTTCCCAAATCTGTCACAATATTGTGCTAATATTTTTGCTTCACTCGCTCACGCAGTGTTTTTATCATTTATTTCATCAACTTATAAAGCCCACAATGTAAATGCATTACTCGCGAAAAGATCTGAGCTTTTTCTAAAATAACGCTAAACATGCAGCATATTGCAACTTTTCGTCAAGCTTAAAAATAATGAAAGTTAAAACAAAAATGAATAAATTATCATAGCCATGAAAGATTGGCGCCTTCATATTAAGAAAAATTTTTTCCTATTAATGGCTCAAACGAGGAATTTTATATAAACTATTTAGCGCTACACAGTGTCACTTACGTGCACAATGTTCCAAGCGCCCTCTGGGCGACACAAAGTTTTTTCCCGAAATATAACGCCTCAATAACTACTTCTCACATTTACATTTACAAGCACGATTTTTTTCAGCATGACCGCGGAGACGCTTTCTGTTTGTTCACGTTGATGTATTTGTTTGGTAGAGTCTCAATAAGCTTTTAGAGAAGAGCTCATCTATGTGCTTCTGAATCTTGACGAAGCCTGGCCTCCAACCCCCATCCGCGAGGCATGCACTCCCCAAGCCAGAAAATGCAGGCAGGCGCAAGAATTGCAGGCTCTGTTATAAGCAGAAGGAAGCCGAGTTGAAAAAAAAAAGATTTTTTTTTTCAGTACTTGTCAAGTAGATTCGTTTTTAAGAAAGGAAAAATAGACAACCACCCATTTGTAGCACGAAGCCTTGTGGCTTCGTGCTACAAATGCGTGGTTGTCTATTTTCCCTTCCTTAACCCTTCCGCCACCTTGCGGGCTTCCGCAGAACTGATTTTCAATATGTGTCCAGTTGCTTCGAGTTGTCAATGAATTCGCCCTCGCGCTGCCAATTGCTGGCTTCCTGGTTAGCTCAATTGGTAGAGCGACCGCCCCGGAAAGGCGTTGGTCCCGGGTTCGAACACCGGACCAGGATGAATTTTTCGGCGACTATGAGGCTTTATGTCTGAGAAATCCGTATGGCTTTCCTTGTGGCTTCGTGCTACAAATGGGTGGTTGTCTATTTTCCCTTTCTTAACCCTTCCGCCACCTGCGGGCTTCCGCATAACTGATTTTCAATAGATTCGTCTTTCACTACTGCGCGGAACTGCTTAGTTGAGTAGCACAAGCCCCATTGGGCATGAGTACTGCACTTGTTGAGAAGCAGGCCAAAAAAAAAGTGCTGTAGATACGTGTACCAAACTTTTCAAGGTAAGAAAAGGGGCAATGAGGCATGTTTTGTATATCTCAGATTTTTTTTACATTACTATTTTCTCCCAAGTATCTATGTTTATTCCAACTTTGTTGCCCTTGCAGCAAGTGTTCAATAAGACATTTTTATTATTACTACGTATAATCTTTACGCGTGATATTTCAATCTGTATGAAGGACCATTTCATTGCCTTCATTTTGATGTACTTATCAGAAAATATAGCGCCATCACTTGATTTATTTTTTAAAAAGTTGGCCGCGTATCTGCGTGCTTCGCTGCAAATGTCGTCGAAACACGATAGTCTTCTGCCGGCCGTACTGGCCGTACTACATGAGTCCTCCTCCTCTATGTTGAATCGCAGCATCTGGCTCCTAGCGTCGCATTTGCAGCGCAGCCCAAAAAACACTAGCATTTTCAGCGCAGCGCAAGAAACACTAGGGTCTCTGGAATTACGTATCTATGTATTTTCTAGTAAAGGAACACACCGCCTAATACTTGCGTATTGATGTTGCCCCTCAGGTATGCGTAACATTTGTTTTTGATCGACAGTGTTCACAAGTATGAACGGCGATACCAGTGCAAGATGGCTGGGCGTTCAGAAAGTGGTTAAACTTTGGCCGCGTGGTTGAATCGGGTGACAGACAGACGACCAGAAAGACAGATAGACCAAATTTTCTGCGTCAAAGTTCCCCAAGAAAGACTATCGTCTTTTAAAAAACTTCTGACACCCTTCCCGATTGCCTCTTTTTTACGCGGTCCCGCAAGAGTTACGTCCACCCAAATCTGATACATGGGCCTCTAGCATTTCGCGTCCATCGAAATGCGGTCGCCGCGGCCGGGATCCGATTCCGCGACCTTCGGTTCAGTAGTCGAGCACATGATACTCGTAGTCGTAGCCACTGTACTGTGCTGCATAGCCCAACGCGTGCGGCGCCTTTCGAGCGGTTTGTTATCGAAATTTCTCTCGCGTGGTACTGGATTACGAAGTCTGAAGAATGGGGTTGCTTTGCATTGCGCGCGTTTCAAACATCAGCGATTTGAAAGATCGCGTGGATGTAAGTTTGACTTATATATGATGCGATTGACTAAAAAGATTCTAAATGCAATAGAAGAAGCATTTGTGTAACAGACGATGTCTTGGCCTAGTGTATCTTTGTTCTTCCTGCTAAATTATTCAAGGAGTTCTTTTAATCATAACTTGATTTTAGCGCAAGTGCTTTCTTTATTGTCCTCCGCTTGCATCCCTTACATTACCTAAGCCTCTGTATAGTTTTTGCCCATCTGTTTACTGCGATATTCCTTTTGTAAGCTGCTGCTAAAATATGTTCTCTGCGTTATTCTTATTTTTTACCCGTCTACGGCAATCCTGCTATTTACATATCTACATTCCATTTGAGTTTACTGTTGTGTCAAAGCAATGTTGAGAACAGAGGTAAACAAATATTCCGGCTGTACCTAAAGTATAAATTAACAAAAATTCTGCTTCCGATTTAGTAAAATAGCGAAATTTAATTTGGGAAATTTAGTTTGCGTGGAAATTATAACCAAATATCTTAAGGATATTAGGACGGGGATTCGAGCAACATTACAATACTAACTACACCATTTTCGTCATTAGCGCTCCCGCGAGCCGTTTTACGCTATTTTCCATAGGCAATGAGCTTTCTATTGTCTTACCTTAACATCTAAGCTGACGATGCTCGACTGCTGACCCGAAGGTCGCGGGATCGAATCCCGCGACCTTCGATTTAGGTGCACGTCAAAGAACCCCAGGTGATCGAAATTTCCGGAGCCCTCAGCTACGGCGTCCCTCATAATCATATCGTGGTTTTGGGACGTTAAACCCCAACAGAGAGAAGAGAGTCTTGTATCAGTATATCAAGTGCTTCATTCCCGAGTATCTTTTGTAGTATCACGATCCAATACCAAAGTATCTTTCTCCAGCTCTGTCCTGTCCGACTCTGACCAGCACTCGTCCAAGGTGACGCACATCTGGTCGCCTCTTCTTCGCCACAGGCCTTCTTGGCACATACATCTCTTGGTTGGACAGAATGGGGGAGGATTTCTTCTGTCGGGAAGGAACATCATCGGCCTTGTCTTGGGGCAGACGTCCAGGTCGCACTCAGCTCGCACCCATTCGTCCTCGGAACACCGTGGGGCTGGAACAAAGGAAAACGTCCCGTACGTGGAATATGACTTGGCGTTACCCCGTTGGAGCACAAGCAGACTAATCAACACTCTCTGAGGGAAAAAAATTACACCATCTCCCGCTAAAGGGGACCATGAGGCGATGCGAAGCCGGAGCACTTGCACGATCGCGTTTCGTTGGCGTTCGTTGGGCAGGCTACCGACCTCGCTTCGTGGAACGCGAAGAGGGACGCTACGCGCGTCGTATCTTCCATCTAGCCCGGCCGTTAATTCTCACAGGGCGAGCGGGGAACGCGGTCGACAGGCGGGCGAGAGTGGGGCAGCGTAGGAGAGGAGGGAGAAGGGTAGGGGACGCGCATGCGCTCGAGCTCATCGCGGCGTTGCGCAGGAGAGAATTTCGGCATGTCTAGCCCGCGTGTCAGTGGAAGAGTGGAAAGGGGGAGGGGAGAGGGAAAGTGGAGAGGGGAGGGAGGGCAGAGGGAAAGTGGAGAGGGGAATGGGAGAGGGTGAGTGGAGAGGAGGTGTGTGGAGAGGGTATGCGCATGCGCAGTAAGGGTGGTCACGCCGCACACCACCACCACCACCACCGGATTGAGCTCCGCCTTAAGATACTTCGCATCTAAAACAAAGATTAAGGCAGCTTCGCTCTAATGGTGTCAAGCCTGAGGGAAGTGCGGAGATGGACGGCCTGTTTCTTTTTTTTTTTGTTCTCTTTAGTTTTCTTATTGTTTCTTCCTCTCTTTCCCTCACTTCCTTTTTTCACTCTCTCTTTTGTTTGCCACCATCAATTTCTCTTTCTTGCTCTTTCTATCTTTGTCTTTCTTTCTCTGATTCTTTCTCTCTCTCTTTCTCTTGCTTACTTTCTTTCCCTCTGTTTCCCTCTTGCTCATTCTGTCTATGCTGTGCCTTACTCTCTTCTTTTTCTCTTCACCGTCACATCTCACCTCCTCGCCCCCACTTCCCTTTCCGGCCCTCTTGCTATACTATACTATAGAAGTCTACGCTGTTATCTAGTACAGGGTTGCCAGGTTTGGTTACTTTGCGCCAATTTAGGTACTTTTTTTTTTCTTTAAAGCTGGTGGCTCAAGAAAAAAACGTCTTGGCTTATACTTGGCTACATTCTGGCTACTTTCTTATCCCTCGAATTGAGCCAGATCATCAATACCTGACAACGTCGCAGCGGCTGGCGTTCGAGTATTCGGCGTGATAACATCGCGGCAAAAGCGTGTTTCCAGCTCGCAAAATTGAATTCGGTATATATATATATATATATATATATATATATATACTATATATATCTATATATATATATATATATATATATATATATATAGTTGAAGGAGTGGTTGCCGATAAGCATGAGAGGTGGCACTTCAAGAAAACTTCATTTATTACTTCGACGTTTCGGTCAGAGCCAGACCGAGAAAGATCAGGCTCTGACCGAAACATCGAAGTAATAAATGAAGTTTCCTTGAAGTGCCACCTCTCATGCTTATATATATTACGCAAAAGGCAAAGACTTTTGTTTATGTGACTGCGATTAGGAGAAAATTGTTGCATGGGACGTCATTTTGCAGACCACCTCTACCTCTGTACGCGACATTAAATTGGAAGTGAATAGGACAAGCGAAAGATCTCTGCACTCACCGACATTACAAATCAGACAGCCGTCGAACTGCTTCTGTCATTTCCCAGGATCAGGTATAGATTGCCGTTCAGGAATATGGACTGCTCGGACATCAATAATAATATCTTGGATCTTATGCGCCAAAACCACGATGTGATTAGGGGGCGCGCCATGTAGTAGAGAGCTCCGGAAATTTCGTGCTCGGATTTCGTCATCACGCCAGAACTGATTTCAAAAGTGACTATAACTTATGCGTCAATCGCAGCAACTGTGATTTTGAGCACATTCGTGTCATACTGATTTTACAGCGAAGCTCCGAAGCTTTTCGTGATGCCCCGTGGCGTGACCTGAAAATTATCATCATCGTGAACCGACACGCGATCTCTTCGCCCTTTTCTTCGTCTCCTGCCTCGCTCCCAGATCACGTGCTCCGATTTGTCCGGCGTGGGATGCAATAACTCGATTATCTATCCTACGCATTACGCGACTCGCACAGGTCCACTCCTTTTTCTCTTAAAGGGACCGACAACCAACTTTTGTGGTACCCGTTTTCTTGAGTGCAATGGGAAGCTTACCGGTCAGAGCTTCTAATCACGGAGTGGTAACGCAGAGAACGCCGTAAAACATTTGTAATCAGAGTTTTTCGATCTGCAGCGATTATGCAGTCTTATTATCACATGCTGCAAACAGTGAGAGGTGAGCGCGATAGCGATTATACGCCAGCAGTGGTGACAAGTTAACACTAAGTATGAAAAGGCAATGTTACGTTTGCAAAGCCTGCGGTGCCACGACTACTGCTTTCTAGCCTATTAAATTATTTTACAATAGTTATAGCGTTTTTCTGGGGCTTCTTTGGCCGTACACAGGTCGCTTTATCACATTTTAGTCAAGCCAAGCCAAGCTAAGCCTTCGAAAACGAAACAAGTGGTAGGATACACCTGCAGTGCTGTTCATGAAGTCGTAGCAATCCTCCACAGAACAGTAAGTCGATGGCATTTTGCGAGCAGCAGCGCAAACTCGCGTGCTACTCTTCGAAAGTCCGATACGACGAGAGCCGACGAGAGTCGAGCTACGCGGGAAACGCCGCCGGACGCCGCGCGCATGCGCCGCAGCCTCCGTTTCACTGGAAGCCACGAAAGCAGCGCCGCATCTCATGCTTTACTTCTTTTACCTTAGAAACAAACGGGAATTGACAATAACATACATATTCAAATTTTCAGCCCTCGTTCTGGTGCGTGTAAAAGCATTAGATTACGTACAACAAAGTGCTTAAGACTGCATACGTCTGGTTCATGGCGCTCGCGCTAGGCTGCGCGACATACCGGTTTTCGTTACTCTTAAACGCGATTTAAAAATATAAATCCTACTCAGATCGCGAAAAGTATTCTGGAATCTGTCACTATAATTCACGGCCTTTTCATTTCCACCAGGATCTAATCACCCGTTCTGGCCAGTTGTCGGTCCCTTTAATGACAACAAGGATATCGCTACCCATGTCAGTAACGTAGCCAGAAATTTTTTTCGGAGGGGGGGAGGGGATTCGACCGTACTTTTTATATGTTCGTGCGTCCGTTTGTATGGGTGCCTGTATACATACCCATCTAAAATTGAAAATTTCGGAAGGGTGGAAAAGATTGTCCCCCCCCCCCCCCCCTGGCTACGGCAGTGACCACTGCGTATCCTCTGGTCTGCGCTGTTGTCTTCCTGGCATAGAATGTATCGCCTATCACTTTCCGTTTCTATCGTACGCTGCGTAGTCTGCAATTTCTTTAAGTGTCTCAAAAATTTACACACACTGTTTTATAACAGAGTCGCTCGTTTCAACGGGGGCACCAACTCAAAACACCCGTGTGATTGTATATAGTGTGCATGTTAAATAATGATAACAATAATCGCGGGGACTTTACGTGCCAAAACCACAATATGATAATGTGGCACACTGTGGTGGGGAACACCGCGGATTAATATCGGCCAGCTGCGTTTCTTTAAAGGGACCGACACCTGGCCAGAACGTGGCATTAGATCATGGTATAAACGAAAAGACCGTAAAATGAAGTGACCGATTCTAACATCCTTTTCGCGTTGCGAGTAGGATTTATATATTTTTAAATTGTGCATAGAAGTAACAAAAACCGGTATGTCGCTCAGCCTAGCGGAAGAGCCTTGAAGCTGGATTATGAAGTCGATCACTTTGCTGTACGTAGTTTGACGCTGTCATGAATGCCATAATTAGTCCTCAAAGTCAGAGTATGTATATTATTATCCAGCCCCACTCAATTCTGTGCTGCTTACGAGCTAAAAGGAGCTGCAGGGTAAGAAGCGGCGCCGCCTTCGCGGCCGCCAGTGGCCCCTGTCGAGCCGCGGCGCATGCGCGCGAAGTGCACGCATGCGCAGTAACTCACCGCACTCGAACACGAACCGCTTTCGCGCTCACTGTTTGCAGCATATGCTATCTCGTGTGTATAGTGACTTCGTATTCGCCGTAGATGGAAAAGTTCTGATTACAAATGTTTCGCGGCGTTTTCCACGTTACAATTCCGTGATTAGGCACTCTGACCGGTGAGCTTTCCGCTGCGCTGAAGAAAATAGGTACCGTGAAAATTGGTTGTCTGTCCTTTTAACATGCATGCACCTTAACTCACTCGGGTGTCTTTGCATTCCGCTTTCGTCGAAGTGCAACCTGAAGTCGAACCCGCGTCCTCGAGATTAGCAGGGCGACAGCTAACCTGATAAGCTACCACAGCGCATCATCATCATCATCATCATCATCAGCAGCAGCAGCAGCAGCAGTCTGACTACGCCTACTGCAGTGCAAAGACAACTCCCATGTTTCTCCAATTAACCCGGTCCTGTGCTTGCTGTAGCCACGTTATCCCCGTTTTAATCTTAGCCTTATCTTAGCCTCATCTTAATCTCAGTCTTAGTCTCATCTGCCCACGTTTCTGCCTCCCCCTCGTTCGCTTGCCTTCTCTTGGAATATAGTCCGTCACTTTTAATGACCAGCGGTTATATTGCCTTCTCGCTACACGCACGTTCCCACAGCGAATAGGTACACGCTAACGACACTACCGATGGTCAAGGTTAGACCGGAGTCCCCTGCTCACAACTGCATCGTGATCACGGCTCCAAGAATTTCATATTTGTCGCTGCAGTAGCGGAGCCCTTGAGTATTCGGGGACTCGGCGTTTGCTAGACCATCGACCAGCAAAAAAATATATATATCCGATTACTAAAGCATATGAAAACCATTCGTGCAATTAACGAGTCGTGTACTCACCTGAAAGTACAGCAACCGCGGGGAAAAGTACCAGTATGGCGGTCAATAACTTATGCATCTTTTCCCGTTGATTTTGACGGCTCTGCGATCGACTTGCAGGTTTATATATATATGGAAGCCGAGTTGACGTGCTTTTCCTCACATTTTTTTTTTCTCTCGAATACGTGCCTTTCTGCAAACGATTCATTCGCGGTTCTTTGCTTATCTGAATGGCTGACAGAACGGGACATAAAAAACAATAGAGTCCGTTCAAAAGTACTGATTATTAATGTTTTATATTTTTTACATCCCGCATTCAATTCTTCACTCGCGGTGTGTGGATCGTGTGTACGTGTCAGGCAGCGTGCTGTCGCGTTTATTTCGAGTCGTGCGGGAAACATTCGTAGAGGCCAGTTTTCCTTTTTTTTTCTTTTTTTTTCATCGTATTATGAAACGTGACGGGTAACAAAAGTAGTGGCCATCCTTTTTAACCCAATAAATCAACTAGGGCTAGTTGATTTATAATAAGAAGGGCGACTACAGCTGAGGCTTATCGGGAAAAAAAATGCTTCGCTACACCTTTTTTATAGATCAAAGATGGTGTATAAAAACAAAAAGAGGGGGGGGGGTAGCCCAGCTTGCACTAGGTTGTGCAAGGTTGCGTCACAGCATAGCTGCTGGGCTATAGAACCTAGCCGGTCCTAGCTAGGCTAGGGTTTTACCCTCTCAGCTCTCTCTTTCCCACCCCTTGCTGTACTGTACTAAACATGGCTACGCTTGCTCCCTTTTTTTCATATTTTTTTGGCCTGTGTCTTTTCTATCTCTTTTTCTTTATGTCTTTCTTCCTCTCTCTGTAGTGTTTCAGCTTCTCTTGTAAACATCTGTACAGAATGCTTGGGCCGTGATTGAGCGCGTGCCGGTTCACGATGATGATAATTTTCTATCTACGACACACGGCAATAACAGCTCTGCTGTAAAAAATAAAACTCACAGGGTCTCATATGCATTCGCCTAAGACGACCCGGAGGCTAAAACCATTTGTATTGAAACTCCCTCGCCCCACCTCCGAAACCTCTCTGCACCTAACGCGATTTTGCACTGCCTCCAAGATCGGAGGCATTGCAAGCTTTTTTTACAACCCACCTGGTTTTGCACTGCCTCCGTAATCGGCGCACCTTTGACCGAGCGACGATGGCGTGTGATCACGTCATCGTGGAAATTCACGTTATGTGACGTCGTGATGGTCTCACCGAATTGTGGTGATCTGTAATGTCGTCATGACGTCATGTGGCGACGTCATCATGTGATGATGATTTCTTGCATCACTTGTGTTGACGCCGACGCCGCCGACGCTTTTGATGGGGCATCTAAGGCTTTCGCGTTTATATACAGCTAGCATTGGCACGCAGGAAGCATGCGTGCGGTAGTAGACGAAGCATCGGGCCGGAGTGTTCGAATACACTGGTGCCAGAGTTTCGATCGCTCATTGATAAGGGATCGATCGGTGACCTATTCGTCAAAGAAACATAATCATCATCCTTCATGATCAGGAGATACCCGGAGAGATTCGCAAAGACTGCTTCGATTCATAACGCGAAACGTGAGAATGCGGTGAGAGTGAAATTGAGCAGGGGAGGAATGACAACAAGACCATACATGGGAGACTCCCCCTAATCTGCTGTCCTTGGCGGCGTTTCATGCGCAAACGTGTAGGCCCCACCTGTGAAAAAAAACGTCGTGCAATTTGTCCGCGCAAAGCAACTCCATCATAAAACAAAAAAAAAACTTTGCCGTGTTACCCGATGTGGGAATCAAATCCAGGCACGGGGATGCCGTTGGTGGCTGCTTTGCTCCTAGTCGGCTACATTACGACCCTGATCCGCCGCGGCTATCTAGTGTACTTAAAGTCGCGGGCTCGAATCCCGGCCGCAACGGCCGCAATTCGATGGAGGCGAAATGCTGGAGGCCCGTGTACTCAGATTCAGGTGCACGTTAAAGGGTCGAAATTTCTGAAGCCCCCCAACTACGGCGTCTCTAATAATCATATCGTGATTTTGGGGCGTTAAACTGCTACAATTATTATACATTACTTCGCTACCCCGCCTGGCGACAAAACTTTCATGTTGGCAGCTGCATTTTAGCGCGTTTACTCTCCGTGTTTCTTTTTTTTTTTTACATTTACAAGTAAGCATAAAAACAACCGGTTTTTTTAAAAAAAGATTCCCTTCGTATGTCCCTATGCGCTCTCGTTTTAACTCTGTCAAAACGAAGATACGAAACGAAATGACTGTTCATCTTCAACCAGATTTCAGTGCTTGAAGCTGGACAGGTGTTATGGTAATTCTACCAATCACACTTGGTCTAGGTCTTCAAGAAAAAACTTCTTCAACGTTTAGTGTTCCTGCTGAACTTTTGACTATATGCTAATGTTCCTCTGGTGAGAACACTCTACTTGAGATTACCTAAGTGCAAGCGCACTGAACTTATAATAATTTAGTTAAACTTACCTGTAGCCTGAAGTGCAAGCAGGAAATACACTAATTGTGTTCTTTGTTATATGTTTATTTCTATGAAAACGATATTACTTAATGATTGATAGTCGAAAGTGTGTTCATAATATCGCTTCTGTTCCATTTTGGCTGCAGATTTGACGCTAAGATTAAAGGACGGGGCTTCTTTTCGTTTCACTTCAGGTCCCTTTTACATTATGCCCAACGGCAACCCTGCCCAGACATTCCGTGCTGCAATCAAGTATTCTACCACAGCCGGAGCCACGCCACTGCTTGAAACTGTTTCGGGGAAAAAAAGAACCTATAGAGGGGTCATGTCGGATAAGAAGTCGCGTTAATAGGCATAATATTGTGTGGCAGAAGGGCAGAATCGCATCGGGCGTCGCATCATGTAAGCTGCGCAGCGAGTAGACGGTATAAAGCCTTCCACCCATCAGGAAGAGGCTCAGCCTTAATTCATAATCCCCATCAGCAACAGCATAAAAAAGTGTGCAGCTACGCAGGCGCGTGCATTGACTACCTCGCTAACTCGCAGCTAGTGAATTCGGTCTACGAAGTTCCTACTGACTTGTTGGCTACAATATCCTAAATTTACTCTGGCACGACCTCTACCTCTATTTATAACTTACGTGCAGACACTCTCAACTTATAATTTATTCGTCTATTGACGACTTGCCTGTCGCTTGAAGACCAAGGAAGAACGGAGGCAATGATATCTTAATTCCATGTTTTTGCCGAATCAAAACTGTGTGGTTGCATGTTCAATCATAAAGGCTCTATTCGTAAATAATATCGCTTGTCTTCTTTTCTTTGCAAGGAATTCGGCGTCGACATTAAACGGCTTGGCTACTAGTGGATACTTTTAGCTAAACCTCTGGTTCCATTTCCAATCTTTCCGTGGCAAACCTGCGACTGGTCACCGCATATCTGTTCTACGCATCGCGGGTCTTGCCCAGGTTGATCTTGTGCTCGTAATGTCAGCTATAGAGTGCCGTCGGCTGCTGCGCCTCTCTCTCTCTCTCTGTCTCTCTCTCTCTCTCTCTCTCTCTCTATATATATATATATATATATATATATATATATATATATATATATATATATATATATATATATATATATATATATATATATATATATATATATATATATCCATTGGTGTCCGTTAATCTTGTACACCAAAGTAACATGAGCAAAGTGAAGGACAAAACTTGCAGTGGTGAAGTGGTGAGTGCTCACGCATTCACTTCTGCACCACTGCTCACGCATTCGCCGCAAGCTCATCACTGCATATTTATTTTTGTTTTCTTTTGTTTTCTTTTTTTCTCACAAGGAGGTATGACTTCTAGACCACCTTGAGTGCAGTGGCTCTAGCGGCTCCAGCACTGGTCCATGGGGACGCATTTCTTGTCCGATTTTCTTCGGTACAGGCCGGTGCGGCAGAAGCATCCGTAGATCAATTGCAGGGTGCAGGGTTTTATAGGTCCCTCTTTACCGGGACTGGGCGTCGTCGGCCGTGTTTTTGGGCAGTCGGCTTGGTAGCACGCTCCCACAGATTTATACACTTCGTCCTTGGGACACGACCGCGCTGGCCGCCCTAACGGCGCTGCAGTGGAAGCATTACAGACATTTAGTGCCAGGACCCCAAAGCGACTTTCGTACGCAAGCCCATGTGTTCATTTGTATCCTCCGTGGGTGCGGCTGGGACTACAAAGGAACGCAAGAGAGTGCGTACGCGAGTGGCTTGGGGTCCCCGGCACTAAAGCTCTCTATAGAGAGTGCAGTGGTGAATGCAGTGGTAAAACTCTCTATTAGAGAGTTATGGTGCCGGGACCCCTAGCCGTTTTGTAGCCGCGTTCTTTCGCATTCCTCCCGCTTTCTTCCGTTCGCGATACGCACCCAAGAAGAGTACAATAGAACCCAAGAGCTTTCCGCAGCAAAACAGCAAGACGCGTGGATTTTGGCGTTAATCGGATAGCTATAGTTGCTGTACACAACGCAGTTCGAAAAAAATTAAGGCGGCCTCTCACTAGTGGTGCCAAGCGTGAAGGAAGAGCATAGCTGGGCGACCTGCTTTGTTTCTCTTTAGTTTCCTCTTTCTTTTTCTCATCTCTCTGTTTTTACCATGTTCTTTCCTCTGCTCATTTATATTTATTTACTTTCTCTCTCTCTATTTCTCTATCTTTCTTCCTTTTCTTTCTATCTTTTTCCTCTCTCTTTCTTTGATTATCTTTATTTCTGTCTTTCTTTCTGCCTTTCTTTCTCTGTATTTCTCTCTTTGTCACTATTTCTATGCTATGCTTTACTCTCTCCCCTGCTTTTTTCTCTCCTCCTCAACCTCACTTCCCTTTCCCACCTCCTTGCTATACTATAATAGTATATACAAGGCTATGCTTTGCTAGCATGTCTGGACAGCCGGGTGGTTATGATGCTCACCTTCGGATGGTGGATACGCGTGTTCGAATCCAACCTCGCCAATTTTTTTTTGTTTCTCTTTCTTTCTCTCTCTCTCTGAACTCCTTCTCTCTCCAGTCAGAGTTATTTCATCCCACGCCTTACAAATCGGCGCACGTGTTCTGGGAGCGAAGCAGACGATGAAGAAGAGGAAGATGAGGTCGAAGAGAGCGTGTGCTTTTAAAAATCACACCATCTCCCGCTAAAGTGGACCATGAGGCGATGCGAAGCAGCGTTTCGGCATGTCGAGCCCGCGTTTCAGAGGGGAAGTGGAGAGGGGGTGGAGCGAGGGAAGGGGAGAGGGGGAGGGGCAGTGGAGAGGGAGGAAGTGGGAGAGGAAATGGAGGAAGTGAGAGAGGGGGATTGGGAGAGGGGAAGGGGAGAGGAATGAGAGAGGGGAAGGGGAGGTGTGTGGAGAGGGTTCGCGCATGCGCAGTAGGTGTGGTCACGCCGCACACCACCACCGGATTGAACTCCGCCATAAGATGCTTCGCATCTAAAAATCCAACTAGCTCCACTCCGTGAAAGCCGTCGAAGCAGCGAAGCTGATGCCGCCCTTCATCAGGCTATTGCCTTTCTTTGTTCTTTCGCAAGTCTTTTTTAGTATTTCTATGTTTTGCCAGCGCCTCCTCTAGAAAGATGTCTGCGGTGTCGCTCGCTAACCCATTGTAGCCGTCCTGCCTTGAGTGAATGGTGGTCGCTTGTCGAGAGATGGCGCCACGTACTACACTCTTGTTTTCAATCGTGTTGAGGTGGAGTGGTTTCGGGGGTGGTGGTGTGCGCATGCGCGCATGTGGTGTTGCAAGCGGCCACCGCAAGGATCGCTAGCTACCGCCTCCATTAGAAACAATGAAAGAGGGAAAGGGAAGGGCAGGAGGTTTCTGGCTCACGCGGCAGTCACCTTTCTATAGGAGGCGTTGGTTTTGCAAATATTTCTGCAATATTTTGCAAGTATTTCTGCGTTGTGTCATTGCTCTTTATTTGACACTCTGCGTTGAGCTATGGGGCGACGACATGCTCATTCTCGGCTCGTCCATCCTCGATTGAGAAGGTTCTCAGTGATAGAATAACCGAAGAGTGAAATGTACACGTTCACCATCTTCTTATAGGGTAGATCCAGAACTATGTCTCTTATTTTTCTCGTTCAATTCCATCACAATCTTGTCACATTATCCTTATTAGTCTATCTTATGTCCGATGCAGGATGACGGCCTCTCCAAATGATTTGTAACCATAAGGGTTGCGCAAACAGGGGGGAGGGGTGTGTGACTACTCCCCAGATACCTCGTCTTTGTGCTACGTTCTGATCGTAAGGGCCTTAAGAGGGGTTTGTTAGGAGGAAGGGGCGGGGGGGCGCTGCAGTGATACTTAACACGTTAACGAAACCAGTAGCGTGTACAGGAATTTTTTTTCGGGGGGAGGGGTCAACTATACTTTATGCATGTTTGTGCGTGCGTTTGTATGTGTGAGTGTATCGTAAGGCAGAGAGACAAGAGACAACGCCCGTACTCTGGGCCGGCTGTTCTTATTCTGACCTTCCTCTTCCTCTGTCCTCGCGCTAGCCGAGCCGGAGCACCAGTGCCGCTCTTCGTCATCACAATATCCACATGCAAAATTGAAAATTTTCTGGGAAGGGAGTATGACTCCCCCTCCCTCCTGGCTACACCACTGAACGAAACCAAGCCCCAGATGGTCAAGGTTAATCTGAAGTCCCCTGCTATAACCATCTGCCTCATGGCTAAAGCGTGATTTCGGCCCTAAAAATCCCATATTTCTCGTTACAGTAACGGAACCATTGACTATTCGGCGAATCGAAGTTTGATTGACCATCAAAGTAAAGAAAGAAATATACGATTACTAAAGCATAGGAAAATCATTTTTACAATTGACGAGTCGTATTGGCCTCGAGGAGTTACGGAGTCGCCCTCTATCGGACGCGCCTCGATTGCGTGCTAGGCAGGATACCGCCGGCGCGCTCCCCATAGGTTTTGCTGTCGGCGCTCTACAAAAACACCTCGCGGAAGCCCTCCAGGGCATTTCTGTAAGTACTTTCGAAATGAACTGTTTCTTTAATGTCAAAATAATCATTTTCGACGAACTGAAAGCACAAGATAGTCTACAGTCGCTGTCTCTTTGCAGAAAACCGAGCACCCGCTTCACGCTGTCAGACTCCTGAACCGGCTTCTTGCGTGAAAGGTAGTCACTCGCTGAGTGCAAACTATGTGAAATATCTCGTTAGAGTAGACTGCCTGTATAATCAAACAGAGCATAACAGAAAGAAGCCTCAAGCCAGCGATCGCACGGGTTCGCGACGACTGACGGTGCCTCTGCATGTATGAGCGTCTGCATGTATGTTCGTACTGATGGTTTCGCTTTTGCTACGAGCGCGTTTTGGCACCGCGCTGTGAACTTTAGGCCGCAAAATATGAGAATTTGTGAGTAAACAAACAACTACTGTTTGCGCGGATGCTATCAGAGCAGTTCAAAAACAATTTCCTTAAAACTGCGGCTTCGGTGCGCATGGCAACTTTGTGATCTGCCGTCCCGACGATTCAGTGTTTTTTTTTCTTTTCCGGTCTAAATTCGGGTACGTTTCAATGTCATTTGACAAGTTGTCTCGCACTGCGTATTGATCGGTCTTCTCAGCGGGCAAATGCCGCTGCTTCTGTTTCTTTATTCAGCGCATTCGTTTCGTTTGGTGCTCACACAAAACGTGAGCAAATGCGCCGCTTTTCTTTAATGCTCCTTAATTATCGGTCCGTTTGCATTCCAGTGAACTTGCCGCTCTCTGTCATCAACAAATTCATAGACCAAAGCTTCACCACTTCGGGATTGCTGGTGGAGAAGAACCAGTCTTCGAGACCAAGCATGTAGTAGCATGCGACGCCTTGGAAAAGAAAGAAAATGCAGTAACGTTTGCCGGACTTGTTCTGCAAACGTCGGCTGTGAACTAGGACCCACATGAACTTGAAATAGCGGTGAATAAAATAGAAGTTATTGCAGCATCGAGCAGCCGCAAAACAGGACAGTAATTACTTGGCGAGTACCCCAGCAATTTTAGCAGCAGTGTCGTGTCTAACGCCAACAGGGTGGCATCTTTCCCACGTAAATAAATGAGGCTCCAAGAAAATACATGGGGTTGGCCGGTGGGCTGATCACGGAGGCAATGCAAAATTTATGTAGCTTATGAAGCAATGCATGCCTCATCAAATGGGAAGGTTGCCCGTCGGCGTCCCGCGTCTGCGGCGGCAACACGAGTGATGCAAAAAATAATCGTCACGTGATGGTGTCACCATATGACGTCCTCACGACGTCACAGATCGCCAAAATAGTGGCGTCATTGAGACGTCACATAATGTGACGTCACATGATGACGTATTCACACGTCATGGTCGCTTTGCATTGCCTCCGTGATCGGTCACGGAGGCCGTGCAAAACCGCGTTAGGTGCAGAACGCTTTTGGAGGGGGGCGCGGGAGAATCAGTACATAGACCGACAAGAAGAAGATGGCTTTCGCCTTCTAGTCATCTTCAACGAATGCATAAGGGACCCTGTGCGTTTATTATTTCAACGTATCTAAACAATGACTTGCGCATCTGCAGCCGATTTTGTGGACGCTGAGCACGGGGCCGACGATCAAGAGGTCGCATTGGAGGGTCCTGAGATGGCATCGCACGTGGTAAAAGGTAGCGCTTTTACCATCCTGTGGCAGAGAAGCATCATTTGGCGGCGGGAAGCGCGCGCGAGCCATCGTTTCAGTGTGCGCTGTCTGCTACTCAGCGAACATCGCAGGCCCGACGCAGTAACAAAAGTCTTCGTCGCGGAAGTGCTTGTTGCACACAAGACTCGTATCGGATGGCTACTTGCCGGTTCTTAGCTTTACAACTCATGCTTCACGCTGTTTTTTGTCCCGCGGCTACCAGTGCAGGCTGACACTGGGCTCATGTGCGTAAGCGCGGCACTGCGGCACCGAGCGGTAGAGCCCCATGTTCGTCGCCTTCGGAGGCAGCCACTCTATTACAATGGTTTCAATTGAGCAGAAAATGAGAGAAAACTTCCGAATTTGAACAGACCGCCGCGCATGTGGGACTTGAAACTCGTTTTCAAAGCACGCGGCAGTGCGCCACAAGCAGCCGACGCGGCCGCTGAGACCACGTGATCCTGCCAAGCGCGTCACGCCGACGGTGGCGCCGGCGTTTCCAGTGGTGGGCCTCGAGGCCAATACTCACTTGAAAGCACAACGACCACGGTTGCAAGTACGAGCACGGCGATCAGCAACTTAGCCATCGTTTCCCGTTGATCTTGACAGCCCTCACGATCGGCTTGCAGGTTTATATGCAGCCGAGTTGACGTGTTTTTCCTCATTTTTTATTTTCTTTTTTTTCGAATACGTGCGCTGCTTCAAATGGCTCTGTGTTGATCTGAACGACTGACAGAACGTGGCGTCACGAAACAATAGAGTGCGTCCAAAACTGCTGATTGTTTATTTTTGTTTTCTTTACAGTCCTCGTTCAGTTCTTCACACCCCATGCGAGTTCCGTGTATGCGTGTCATACAACGTGTCATAGCACTTATTTCTAGTTCAGAGAACATTAGGCCATACATTTATGATTCTATTGTTTATACGTGGCGGGCAACTGGTCATAATTTTTAACCTAAGAGAACGAAATATTGGGCTAGTTCATTTGCAGCGGAGGCGCATTGGAAAAAAATAGTTCACTGCACTCTTGCTAGATCAAAAGTATTGTAGAAAAAATTGGGGCAGATATGCAAAAGTGGTGCGAATACTTAGGAAACCGCAGAGCTCGTGGCCTTCCCCTCCACCTCACCTCCACTTTCCTTTCCCGCTTCTTGCTATACTATACTGTGCATGGCTATGCTATCGTTCACCCTCTCCCCTCCTCCATTACCACCTTCTCACATTTCTCATCCTCACCCTTACTTCCCTTTCCCACTCCTTGCTATATACTACGCTACATATGGCTAAGCTATGCTTTGCCCTCTCACCTCCTCCTTTCCCACCTTCTCGCTCTCACTTCATTTCTCGCCCCTTGCTATACCATACTACAAAGGGTTATGCACTTCCCTTTCCCAACCCTTGCTATACTATACTACATATGGCAAAGCTGATTTACCCTCTCACCTCCTCGATCCTTTTCCACCATCTCACTCTCACTTCCTTTCCCAACCCTTGTTGTACTATACTACATATGGGTATGCTATGCTTTACCCTCTCACCTCCTTCTTTCCCCACCTTCTCAATCTCGGTTCCTTTCCCACACTTTGCTATACTATACTACATAGGGCTATGCTATGCTTAACCATCACCTCTCTTCCTACATTCTCCCATCTCTCCTCCTTCCCCTCGCTTCCGTTTCCTGACCCTTGCTATACTATAGTGCATATGACTATGCTATGATTTACCCTCTCACCTCCTTATTTGCTTCCTCACATTCACATCACTCCTCCCCCTTTTATTTCCCATACCTTGCTTTACTTACTATACATGGCTATGGTACCTAACCTCCCCCATAATCTAACCTCCCCGATAACAGCTCTGCTGTAAAAAAGAAACTGACATGACCCTTTATGAATTTGCCTAAGACTACGCGTAGGCTAAATCTGTATTGGTACTCCCTCGCCCCCCTCCGAAAGCTTTCTGCACCTAACGTGATTTTGCACTGCCTCCAGGATCGGAGGCATTACGAGCTTTCCGTACCCCACCTGGTTTTGCGCTGCCTCCGTAATCGGCGCTCCTTTGACCAAGCGACGATGGCGTGTGAACACGTCATCATGGAAATTCACGTTATGTGACATCATGATGGTGTCAAAGAATTTTGGTGATCTGTGACGTCGTCATGACGTCATGTGGCGACGTCATCATGTGATGATGATTTCTTGCATCACTTGTGTTGATACCGACGACGCCGACGCGTTTGATGAGGCATCTAAGGTTTTCGCGTTTATATACAGCTAGCATTGGCACGCAGGAGGCATGCATGCGGTAGTGGTCGAAGTATTTGGCCTTAGTGTTGGAATACACTGAGTTTCGATTGCTCTTTTGATCAGGGATCGATCGGCGACCTATTCGTCAAATAAACATAATCACCATCCTTCACGATCGGGAGATGTACCCGGAGTGATTCGCAAAGACTGCTTTTATTCAAAACGCGAAGCGTGAGAATGCGGAGGGTGAAATTGAACAGGAGGAATGAAAACAAGACCACATATGGGACTCCCCCTAATCTACTGTCCTTGGCGGCGTTTTACGCGCAAACGTGTAGGCCCCACCTGTGAAATCAATGTCGTGCAATGTGTCCGCGCAAATTGCAACTCCATCATAAGACAATAACTTTGCTGAGTTACTTGACGTGAGTATCGAATCCAGGCTACACGGGGGTGCGTTGGTGACTACTTTGCTCCAGGTCGGCTACATTACGGCCCTGACCCGCCGCGGCGGTCAAGTGGTTACGGTGCTCGACTGCTTACCCTAAAGTCGCGGGATCGAATCCTGGCCGCGGCGGCTGCATTTCGATGGAGGCGACATGCTGGAGGCCCGTGTACTTACATTCAGGTGCACGTTAGAGAATCCCAGGTAATCGAAATTTCTGGAGCCCCCTACTACGGCGTCCCTCATAGTCATATCGTGGTTTTGGGACGTTAAACCCCTACAATTAATATATATTACGAGGGTTATTCAAAAAGTAAGGGCCGTTTGGTAATATTTATATATTTACACGTCAGAATAAAGATTTGTTTCCGGAGCGCAATCAGGTAATTCTTCGCGAAGGTACTGAAATTATTGTTCTGGCTCGGCAGTCGGCTGCTTGTCGGGGAATGCAAACGACAATGTCTGCGAAATTCGTTTCTCCCGCCTGTTGTGAAGTGCGAGCTGTAATTCGGTTTTTGCATGCAAAGGGATCATCAGCTTCTCAAATTTATGGGGAGTTGTGCCTAATTTATGGGCCTAAAGTGATAAGTGAAGGAAAGGTCTGAAAATGGTGTCGAGACATCACAAATGGCAACACAAATGTGCAGGACAAAGAGCGGAGTGGCAGGCCCAGAATACCGACCAGTGATACTGTCCGTCCAACAAGTGGACCGGAAATTGCGATTAGATCGACGACGGACAGCTAGTGGTCTGTCGCATGAATTTCCTCTTGTCGGCCGCACTACAATTTGCACGATTGTAACTGAAAAGCTCGGATATCACAGAGTGTGCAAGGTGGGCACCAAAAGTGCTTACCGACTAACTCAAACAGCAAAGAATTCCCAGGCGGCGAACTTCTATGCAGGGGGACTAAAGAAACTGGTGCAGCGGTATGAAAATGGCTTACAAGTTAACGGCGAATATGTAGAAAAATGAAGTAGGTTTGTACTAAACAAATCCCACCAATAAAAAATTTTACAAATGAATATTTATTTTTTGGGGACCGAACGGCCCTTACTTTTTGATGAGCCCTCGTACTTCGCGAGCCCGTCTGGCGAAAAAAGTTTCAGGTTGGCTTCATGGCTACTTTCTGGTCAATTCGGAGTTGCATTTTGGCCCGTTTACTAGCCGTGTTTTTTTTTTCTTTTACATTATTCGCAGATACAATATCAAGTAAGCATAAAAACAACCGACATTTTTTACAGCTTTTCCTTCATGTGTCCCTATGCAATCTCGTTTTAACTATTTGAAAACAAAGATACGAAACGAAATGACTATTCATCTTCAACCAGATTTCAGCGCTGAAGGCTGGACTGGTGTTATGGTGATTCTACCAGTCATATTTGGTCTAGGTCTTCAAGAAAAGACTTAAACGTTTAGTGTTCCTACTGAAATTCTGACTATATGCTAATGTTCCTCTGGTGAGAACGCCCTACTTGAGATTACCTATGTGCAACCGCACTGAATTTACACTAATTTAGTTAAACTTACCTGTAGCCTGAAGTACAAGCAGGAGATAAAATCATTGTGTTCTTTATTATATGTTTGTTCCTATGAAAACGATATTACTTAATGATCGGTAGTCGAAAGTGTGTTCATAATATCGCTTCTGTTCCATTTTGGCTGCAGATTTGACGCTAAGATTAAACGACGTGGCTACTTTTCGTTTCACGTCTGGCTCCTCTTGCATTTTGCCCAACGGCAACCCTGCCCAGGCATTCCGTGCTTCAATCAAGTATTATAACACAGCCTGAGCCACGCCACTGCTTGAAACTGCTTCGGAGGAAAAAAAGAAACTATAGAGGGGCCATGTCGGAAAAGGAGTCCCGTTAATAGGCGTAATATTGCGTGGCAGAAGGGAAGAATCGCATCGGGCGTCGCATCGTCTAAGCTGCGCAGCGAGTAGATGGTTTAAGGCTTCCCACCCATCAGGAAGAGGCTCCTGATGGGTGCCATAATTCATAATCCTCATCAGCAAGAGCATGAACACGCAGGTGTGCGCATTGACTCACAGACGCGTAGTGGGTACCTCGCTAACTCGAGTGAATTTGGTCTATGAAGTTCCTACTGACTTGTTGGCTACAATATCCTAAAATTACTCTGGCACGAATTCCGGCAATCCTTTATGACTTACGTGCAGGCGCTCTCAACTTACAACTTATTCATCTATTTACGACTTACCTCTCGCTTGAAGACCAAGGAAGAACTGAGGCAATGAGCTCTTTATACCATGTTTTTGCCAAATCAAAATGGTGTGGTTGAATGTTCAATCATAAAGGCTCTATTCGTAAATAATATCACTTATCTTCTTTTCTCTGCAACGAATTCGGCGTCGAGATTAAAAGACTTGGCTACTAGTGACTACTTTTAGCTAAAGCTTTGGTTCCTTTTCCAATCTGCCATTCTTCAATGGCAAACCTGTGACTGGCCACCGTTTATCTGCTCCACGCATCTTGCCCGTCTTGCCCAGTTTGATCTTGTGCTCGTAATGTCAGCTATATAGTGTCGTCGGCTGCTGCACCTCTCTCTCTATGCGCGCACACACACACACACACACACACACACACACACACACACACACACACACACACACACACACACACACACACACACACACACACACACACACACACACACACACACACACACACACACACACACGCCCATTGATGTCGGTTACTCTTGTACACCAAGGTAATCCGAGCAATGTTAAGGGGAAAGCTTGCAGTGGTGAATGCTCCCGGCATCAACCGCAAGCTCGGCACTGCATATTGTTACGGATGATATGGGTTTATTTACAATGAGGTCAATGAAGCGGCAGGCAAAAGACAAGGGACGATCCGATGATGCCGAGCACCAAATCCCTCGCGCCCGTTCTTCTTCTTCGTTCTTCTTTCGCGCTCTTCCAGCGCCGCGTTACATTTTCCTCGGGGCCAGACGAAGCTCACCGAGCAAGTCAGAGGGCTCGCTGAGTGCAGGGCTTCAGTCGTGCAACATGGACAAGTTGCGTCTTGCGTGAACGGCGGTTGCCAGCTGTCACTTTTGCGATGACGTAGGTGACGTCGCTCAAACCTTTAACGACGACGAATGGACCGGTTGTACTTAGAAAGAAGCTTTTGGCAAAGTCCCTGCTTTCTTAGTGGTGTCCACAACCATACGAGATCACCTGTTGCAAAGGTGACTGGCAAATGTCTTGCGTCGTAACGTGCCTTAGCACGGGAATGGGACGAGAGAGTTCTGAGCCGGACCAGTCGACGTGCTTCTTCAGCGCGACACAAGGTCTGCGCGACACTTGCGTTTTCGTTGGTCGAGAAAGGAAGCACGGTGTCGAGGAAACTTTGAGGATGGCGAGCGTAGAGCAGAAAGAAAGGTGTATAACCTGTTACTTCGTGTTTGGCGGTGTTAAAGGCATACGTTATGAAAGGTAGTACGGCATCCCAGTTCTTATGATCCGCTGAGACATACATTGAAAGCATGTTTATGATGGTACGATTGGTACGCTCAGTTAGCCCGTTGGTTTGCGGGTGGTAAGGCGTGGAATGCCGATAGTGGGACCCACAGAGCCGTAGTAGTTCTTCGACAACGTCAGCGGTGAACTGCCGGCCACGATCACTTATTACCACACGGGGAGCTCCGTGACGGAGGATAATCGAATGCAGTAGGAACCAGGACACATCAGATGAGGTGGCTGAAGCAAGTGCCATCGTCTCAGTGTAACGTGTTAGATAATCCACGCAGACGATAATCCAGCGGCGTCCGGTGGAAGACTTCGGGAAAGGGCCGAGCAAATCTATGCCGACTTTTTCGAAAGGCGAAGTCGGTGGCGTAACTTGTTGCAGTGTACCTGCAGGAAGAGCAGTCGGTTGCTTGTGGCGTTGGCATACATCACAACTGGCGACGTAGTGCTTCGTCGTCTTCCACAGTCGAGGCCAGTAGAACCACTGTCGGATGCGATGAAGCGTCCGAGCAAATCCAAGGTGCCCAGACGTAATGTCGTCGTGCATTGCTCGGAACACCGCAAGGCGCAAGCGTTCTGGGACGACTAGAAGCAGTGGGGCACCATTGCTTGAGTAATTCTTGCGGTACAAAACACCGTCACGAATCACAAATTGCATTGAGTGTCGAGATCTGTTGGTCGCATCAATAATTGGTCTCAGTGATGAGTCGCGCAGCTGCTCCTGACTGAAGATGTCCATACTCGGAAAGTCCAAGGAGACCGTCGCAAGGTAATTGTCGAAATCGTCGTCATCGGTGCTTGTAGTTGGAGATGGTAGACGAGATAAGCAATCGGCGTCGGCGTGACATCGCCCACTCTTGTAGGCAACAGAAAAGTTATATTCCTGAAGCCGCAAGGACCAACGAGCCAACCGGCCCGCTGGGTCACGTAATCCGACAAGCCAACATAGGGAATGATGGTCGGTTACGATCTTGAAATGTCGGCCGTACAAATAAGGTCTGAACTTGTGTATGGCGAAAACAACTGCGAGGCACTCCAGTTCTGTTACAGTATAATTGCTTTCAGCCTTTGTCAGAGCACGACTTGCATACGCAACGACGTGTTGGCGTCCGTCATGAAACTGGACGAGGACGGCACCAACGCCCACGCCACTTGCATCGGTATGCAGTTCTGTGAGTGCCTCCGGGTCGAAATGATGCAGAAGGGGCCCAGAAGTGAGCAAAAACTTCAACTGTTCGAAAGCAGCCTCATGCTCAGCGGTCCACCGGTAGGGGGTGTCCTTTCGAAGCAAGTCTGTCAGTGGATGAGCTAGCTGGGCGAAGTTTTTAATAAACCGGCGAAAATAAGAACAAAGGCCCAGGAAGCTACGAAGGTCCTTCACCGTCTTTGGTGGCTTGAAGTTGCGGACTGCAGTGATCTTGTTGGGATCTGGTCGTATGCCGTCCTGGTCGACTAGATATCCAAGAACAACGGCTTGGCGCTCACCAAAGTGGCACTTCTTGGAGTTTAAAATAAGACCAGCTTGTTTGATACAACTGAGAACAACGCTGAGCCGCTGGTTATGCTCGTGGAAAGTCCTGCCGAAAATAATGACGTCATCGAGATAACACATACAAATCTCCCATTTGAGACCGCGAAGTATGGAGTCCATGAATCGCTCGAAGGTTGCTGGAGCGTACATAAGCCAAACGGCATAACGTTAAACTCAAATAAGCCGTCGGGCGTAACGAAAGCAGTCTTTTCTCTGTCAGACGGATGCATTGGTATCTGCCAGTACCCAGACCGGAGGTCGACGGATGAAAGTACGAGGCGGAGTGCAGGCAATCAACAGCATCGTCGATGCGTGGTAAAGGATACACGTCTTTCTTCGTGACGGCGTTAAGGCGGCGGTAGTCGACACAAAATCTCCATGAGTTGTCTTTCTTTTTTACGAGTATAACCGGAGCTGCCCAGGGGCTGCATGACTCCTGAATAACGCCCTTCTGCAGCATGTCGTTGACCTGTTCGGCGATCACTTTCCTTTCCGAAGGGGATACGCGGTAAGGCTTCTGGCGTATCGGTTGTAGCATCTCCCGTGTTGATACGGTGGTGCATACGGGAGTTTGGCAGCGTAAAACAATGATCGCTTTGAGCAAAATCAAAGACTGGCGCGTACTTGGCGAGTACCTCTTGAAGAACATCTAGCTCAGTAGAAGACAGCGACTTGTTTATCATGCGCCGCAAGTCGGCTGAGTAGTCAGGAGTGGGTGGATGGATGTCTCGGGACCCTTCAACCGTCCGGACGTTAATTGTGGCCATCTCCTCAAACGTTCCCAATTTGAATCCGGCTGGCAGACAGACAGACTCTGCAGAAGCGTTGACTGTCCACAAGAGAGCACGTCCGTCGATAACTTGAATAAACGACCGAGGGACCAGCACATTCTTCTTAAGTGCGTTGGTATGATCTGGTTCCACTAGGCCGCTGCAGGATCCCAACAGGACACGAGAAGAGCACACGGGAATAAACATGGCTGAATGACCAGGGATCAACGCATCTTCTGACAACGAAAGAACGTCGGCGGGTTGAGCCCGAAAATCGTCAATTACGGCAGTTGGCAACGTGCTTTGGAGAATAATTTCCCCAGTCCCACAGTCAAGTGTAGCGCCACATTCTCGCAGGAGGTCTATCCCTAAGATAACACTATGAGTTGCTTGCGCCAATACAATGAATTCTGCTCTAAACTTTGTCCTCCAATCGTTACTAAAGCCGAACAAACACCAACGGGGCGCAACATTTCTCCTCCAACTCCACGAAAAGTCTCATTGCGATCCCACGCAAACATAACCTTATGTCCTAAAAAGTGATTTTTAAAATGAAGGCTCATCACCGAAATAGTCGCACCAGTATCTACAAGAGCTACAGTGTTTACACCGTCTATACAGACACGCACTTTGTTCTTCAACATCACAGCAGAAGGAGGAATTGGCGAATCGGACCGTCCCGCGACCGCACCTCCATCGGTCGCACCAGCTAGTTTCCCAGCTGGGGAGGAGAAGGCGACCGACGACGCGGGGACGGCGAACGGCGTGGTCGTCTCGAAGGCGGCGTAAGGCTTCGCTCGGATGCTGGGGACTCGTCATGCAATCTGTTAGGCCACTGCTGTCGTAGAGGGCTAACGATAGATGGAGATGTCGAGGTTTCGTGTACACGAGCCGGGTACCGAGAAACGTGGCGCTCGCGGCTGGCGGCGACAGAAGCGCGAGATATGCCCTCGGAGGCCGCACGTGTAGCATATTGGCACGTCACGGTTCAAATTAGTGGTAGCAGAGGCTCGCGGAGTTGGGTGGTACTCCGCAGGCGCACGTCGTGACGTCTCGTAGTAGTCTGCAGGAGGACGTTTGGTGTCGGGGGATATTCCGCAGCAGCACGACGGGGTGGTGACATCCGGCGGCGACCGTGACTTGTCGGGAGCGATCGGAAGCTCGTGCTGGAGTGCGCCTCTTCAGATTGAGGTCGATACTCGATGCGACGCTCTCGCTTCCAGAAGGATGGTGGTTCGGGAAACTCGTCGAATGCGCATTGATAGCCAGCCTCTGCTCCCTGAAGCCGTGCTAGCTCTTCTTGAACTACTCGACGCACGATCAGAGGGAGGTCTTCGCAGGCGGCGACGTCCATACTTGCAACCGTAGGGGACGTTGTCCAAGCGCCCGAACTTCGGCAAAATTCGTCGGGTCTTCAGCGCCTCGAATGCCCGACATTGCTGCCTAAACTCGGAAGGTGTGTGCAGGTTGTCCCTTGTAATAAAAAGCTATAAACATCTTCAGCGATGCCCTTTAACAGATGTCCGACCTTGTCTTCGTCGGACATGTTCGTGTTCACAATGCCACAAAGCTTCAGTACTTCCTCAATGTACGTCATACACGTTTCGCCGGGGCAGTTGTGCTCTACGTGCGAGTGTCTGTTCAGCCTTCTTTTTCTTGGAACTTGTGTCCCCAAAGCAGGCCTTCAGTTCCTCAACAAAGGTCGGCCAAGTGGTCAGCACGTGTTTCATGGTTCTCAAACCAAAGCAGGGCGGTCCCGGCGAGAAAGAATGCCACGTTCACGAGCTTCGCCGACGTACTCCATTCGTGATAGCGGCTCACTCTTTCGTAGTGCTTTAACCAATCGTCCACGTCTTCATCGGTCCTACCTGAGAATATGCGTGGCTCAGGTGCCCAGTAGCTAGGTTGTCTCGGTCGGTGGCTGCCTTGCTCCGTGACACCGGTTGGTGCGTGGGCGTTGCCGGCCGACGTGCCTTCGCGGGCGTCGGTCATGTCGGTGTGTTCCGGAGGTAGTCCAGCTAGGCGTCGGCTTCTTCGAAGGTCGTCTGCGACAGTGTTGTCCAGGGCGTCGGTTACCCCGCACCAGTCCACCAAAACTGTTACGGATGATATGGGTTTATTTACAATGAGGTCGATGAAGCGGCAGGCAAAAGACAAGGGACGATCCGATGATGCCGAGCACCAAATCCCTCGCGCCCGTTCTTCTTCTTCGTTCTTCTTTCGCGCTCTTCCAGCGCCGCGTTACAGTATTGCCATTCCTGTGGTAACGTCTTAGATCTGTGGTATTCTCTAATTCAACCATCGAAGCATCACTCTCTCACATCTCTCTTGTTCGTCCTGACAATTTCACCCACCACTCAAACTAACACTCTGTATTTCACCAGAAAAACCAAGCTTTCCAAAAAATCGACAAAACGCCCAGATTTGCCTTCAAGCGAGGTGACTACGTTGGCTTGTACCATGACTTGTCCACCACAGATTGGTCACTGGTAACTGACAAACCCAATGTTGATGATCAAGTCGATCAGTTTACGGAGCTTATCTTGACCAGCATGCGCAAGTTCATTCCCCAGTATACACCTCATCATTGTAAATATCCCTCCTGGTTCTCATCAGAACTTATAAGTGCACTGAAACATAAAGATCGTGCACACAGGAAGTATAAATGTTCTGCATCAACTCATTTGAAGGAAGAATTCTGTCGTTTTCGTACTCTTTGTAAACGCCTTTATAAACGGGATCACAGTCTATATATTTCATTTTTGAAAAAAAGCGCGTCTGACAGGCCGGCTGAGTTTTGGAAGTATGTGCGCAAACGGTCGAGCAAAAGTGGCGAGTCCTTCAGGATACTGGAGCCAAATGGAGTAGAAGTTCAAGCCGTTGCTGACTGTTTTGCCATGCATTTTTCATCTGTCTATAAGTCTCCAGCCTCTGTAGCTAGTAACGGTCGACAGATTAAGGCAGTTGGCACAGCTGATGCTGTGTCGCTAGATGAAGATTCCATTTCAGAATGCATTAAGCGCTTGAAACCATCCTTTTCAGCTGGCCCAGATGGCATCCCCTCTGCCATACTAAAAGCCTATGGCAGTATACTTGTCCAGTCCAGTATTGATTACCATATTTAATAAGTGTCTGCATGCTTCAACGTTTCCTAGCACGTGGAAAACTGCTCGTGTTCTCCCAGTGTTTAAGTCTGGCTGTAAAAGTGACGTCTCGAACTACCGCCCTATTTCCCTTCTTTGTGCCGCATCCAAAATCTTTGAGCTTGCTCTTCACAAAATATTGTCTTCACTTAATATTGTCTGATGTAAAAAATTCATTGATTGTGAATCAGCATGGGTTTCTCGCTGGCCGCTCAACTGTCACTAATCTTGCCAGTTTCATGATGCAAGTCTCCACGCCTATTTCGCAGAGAGGACAGGTTGACGCTATTTACTGTGACCTTAGCAAAGCTTTTGATGTTGTCAGCCATTCGCTGCTTGTGGATAAACTTGCACACTTTGATGTTGATTCTTCAATTGTGAATCTCCTCCATAGCTATCTTCTTGATAGATTATGTTACGTTGCCGTTAATGGCCAAACGTCCTCTTTGTATAAAGCTACTAGTGGGGTTCCTCAAGGGTCGGTACTGGGCCCACTACTCTTTTTAATTTATGTTAATGATGGTTCTTCTGTCATTCGAAATTCTTCTTTCCTTTTGTATGCCGATTACATAAATATATTTAAGGAAATTCATTCAGTTATCGATTGCCGCTTGCTGCAATCTGATTTGTGTTCTTTTTCTGAATGGTGCAGTAGCAATAACCTCTCCCTAAATATTTCAAAAACCAAGGTGATGAGTTTCACTCGAAAACATCTAGTGTGCCATTTTTATATTCTGTCAATTCTGTGTCGTTGTGTAAGGTATGTGAGATCAATGATCTAGGTGTTCTTTTTGATAGCACCTTACACTTTTCTGCTCACGCTAAGCGTGTTGCTTTGCGGGATCTTCGCACCCTAGGCTGTGTTTGCAGAATGTCTAGAGAATTCCGTTCTCCTGTGCCTTTCCGAAAATTGTACACCGCGCTGTCTTCCTCAACTAGAGTATGCATCTGTGATCTGGAATGGCATTCCTAATTCCAGCAGCAATGCCATTGAGCGAGTCCAGAAAAAATTCCTAAGCATTTACAACTATCGTTTCGCTAGAAATGACTCTGGATCTCGTTCTAACGCTGCTGGATTATTATCATTGCCATCACTTTGCTGCCGACGAAATCGCGCTGATCTGTTATTTCTTTACAAGCTTGTGCATGGTATCATATCCTGCCCTGTACTGCTCAACTGCCTTAATTTCCGAATTCCACGTAAGCTGACCAGAGAGAATAAACCTTTTCATGTAACCGCCTGCCTCTGTGAACATTCCACCATTGGCGGGATACAACGTCTTTACAATGCTTACTTTTTGGAGCTCGATGTTTTTCACAGCTCCCAGTCGTTGTTCTGCTCCGAGCTTTGCACTGTACTTACATAGCCTTGTACACTGTTGATATCTTTTTTTCTGCCTGCGCATAGTTGTATATGTGCAATTTTATAACGTTTTTTATCCCTGATATTTTATTATGAATGTTTCCTCTGTTTTTTTTTGTGCGCCAGTACAAAGACCTTACGATTGTTCCTGGGCACATTAAATAAACGTTTGATTATTATTATTATTATTATTATTATTATTATTATTATTATTATTATTATTATTATTATTATTATTATTATTTATTATTATTATTATTATTATTATTATGAAGGTGAGTGGGCACCGATGAGTGTAAGCGTGAGTGGACGTCAGTATGAGTGCGAGTGCGTAACTATGAGTGTGGGTGGTAGATTGAGCGTGAGTGCCTATCAGTCTGAGAAACGATTATGAACGCGAGTGAGTAGCTGCGATCTGAGCAGACGTGTGTATGAACGTGGAAGAGGCGAGTAGACATGAGTGTGTCCGTGGGTACTTATGAGTGAAAACTGAGTGTGAATGGGAACGCCCATGAGTCTGAGTAGACGTGAGTATTAACATGCATGGGTTCCTGAGCGTTAATATGTGTGAGTATGATCCTTAAAGACCGATCCATATGGAGCGTTTTAGCCGGCTTTCGTCTGGTGTTTTGTTCCCCGGCGTCACTCGTCATCCACGCTTCCGGGGACGCTGGCAAAGACGTCACGTCCCAGATATCAACAGCGTCGGCGTCGACGTCGGAAGCAGTTCGATCAACGGGGAACCAATTAGCGCGTAAATGGCAGTGACTTCCGCCTACGCAATGGCGTTGTCGCCGCCGCCGAAAAGGCTGCCGTCCATAGGCGTGCGCACAGGGGAGCAGGGGGGTGGCCGCCCCCCCTAATTACCTACGAGGGGGGGTGCGAAATCTGCCCCGTACATTGACCCTTCTAGTCACCAATGTAGGCTCCCATACATTGACTTAGTAGGGAGGGGTGGGGCACCGCGATGAACCTTCGCCTCCCCTTATATGGAACCCTGTGCACGATTATGCTGCAGCATGCCACGGATCTATTAGGTCGTCGCCGGGCCCTGTGTGGCCCACAAGTTATCAGCTGATGCTTACATTTTACTTAGCATTGTCCTTTAAAGCTTCGACAGCAAAGCGTCCGTGGTCTTTCCTAACTGCTTTCGGGAACCACAGTCAAATTCATTGGTAGGTTTGGCAGGAATCGCTATATTGGCCGAATACGGGGCCTCAAATATTTTTTTTTATTTATTTATTTACCCTCAGGGTTTGCAGCCCTGAGGGTAATATGTGCGACAATGTGTGCTACGTCAACGACAGAGGCCTGACATCACGAGTTTGTAGTTCCTAATCCGAATAGGTGCCGTTACAAGTACCGCAAAGAAAAATAGACCTTTTGGCTTCAATGTCTCATCTTTTGTAAGGCAGAACTGCAAATGACACACAAAACCAATCTAGCAATATCTCTCGGAAGGCGATTGACGAAGACTGCACACTGTTTTGTGAGCTATCAGGTTCATTCACTCTGGACACTTTGTGCGGCGCTGCGCTGGCTGTGGCGTCAGCATTTCTCATGTGGTTGGCCACCCCCTCTGGCTGCGTTCATGGTATGACGCCGAGGGACGCAACTCCAGAAAGTGCCAGCAAAAATGCTGCATGTGGTTCGGCCTTAATGTGCACCTATGAGTTTGAGTAAAGTTGAGTTTGAGTTTCAGTAAAAATTATAAAATTTCCACAGCTAAGCACGAGTAGTGAGAAGACTGAGGAAGAAGCACAGCGGATGGCGCTGTTCTGCTCCTTTCCCTTCTCCTCACCCCCACTTTCCTTTCCCACCCTTTGCTATAATATGGTAGACTATGCTATACTTTATCATCTTAGCTCATCATTTACCTCCTCCTCACCCTTACTTCCCTTTCCCACCCCTTGCTATACTATGCTGTAAATGGTCAACCTTGCGCTATCTTTTTTTTCTGCCTGTTTCTTTCTATCTCTTTCTGTCTATATATTTTTTCTGTTTCTTCCCCTTCTTTCTGTCTGTTTTTCTTTCCTTCTATCCCTCCATCTCTCTATGAACGCGTTCTCTCACCCATCATATTTACTGCATCCCATGCGGGCAAATCGGCGCACTTGTTCTGGGAGCGTGCCGGTTTATTATTATGATAGTTTTGTCGTTTCGCCACACGACGTAGCGAAAAGCCTATTAGCTAATAATAAAGCTAATTATAAGCTAATAATAAAGAAAATGTTATTAGAAATAAGTGCTAATGCTTGTGCCTTTAAGTGGTAGTCGACGTGAGTTTGAACGTAAGCAGGCGAGTGTGAGTTGACGTGGATATGAGGCGAGTGATGTAGCAGTAATTAATATGTCAGGGATCGCCAAGGTATGACGCTTGGTCACTAACTCAGAAAATGTATTTCTTACTACGGACACACTCAAACTAAAACTCACTAAGATTTTCGTCAACCGGACTTGCTCACACTAAGACTCACCAGCTTTTTTTTCCTGAAGTAAACTCACTCGTAATCAACCCCACCAATACACAGGTCTGCAGGGCACACTTGTATGTCTGTCGGCGTGCGAAAAGTAACCTGACCTCAATTTCGCATGACATCATGAGTGACTTGAAAATTGTCGAAATTTTTTGCCTGTATTGTGACGTCGATTCCTGACGACAGCTGAAACGTTCAAGTGAGATCGTTCCTTGATCTTACGTGGGCCGATCTCGGAGGAATTGCTACGCCACGTTAGGTGCATAAAGATTCAAGGGTGGCAGTCAGCTGAGAGGAAAACAAAGATGGCTTTCACTTCGATTCTTCTAAAGTGACTGCATACGTGATAATTATTTCGAACAAGGCGCTACTGCTTTGGCAAAAACGGTGAATGGCTTGGCCTGCTGTGTTCGACCATGGGAGAGATGTAATGAACTGTTCCTTCGCGACCGATTACAGATCTCGTAATTATTGCAACCAAATTACAAGACCCACTAGCGGTCAGACCTCGTAATCATTACCACATTACAAGACCCACCAGCGGTGCGGATAGAGCCAATATTCTATGACTTGGAGATGAAGTTATTCGGTTAAGAACTAGCAGTGGCACAAGTATTCTCTGTCGCTTGTTTTTAGACTAGCACTGTAATCTTCCCCTACACGTGATCTTGCGATACCATGAGATGGCATAAACAATCAAGCACTAAGCTATATGACAAGAATTTATATATTACGTGTCAAATTCTGATTTTGCCTAATGATACTGCCGGAAAGCCTTGCAAATGTAACTTTACCTCGCACAAAAGAATATGAAACGCCCTTTAAGAGGAATAACAGTGATGCTAAGCTATTGCCCACAGATGGTACCCGAGAGTGGACGCGAATAGGTTGCTTAGATGCCAGCGACAGTTTGTACATGGCGGTGACAAGTGCTGCATTTCCGTCATGCTGTGTCGGAGCATATAGGGACACGCTCAACTCGCAAGACCACACAACGCGAGAGCGCAGCGTGCGCACACTTGCGTCCGCATCCACCGGTCCGACGCACGCAATATGGCGGTGGCGTGGCCCATCAGTGTCACCACGCTAACGACGCGAGGCGCCGCAGGCATAGGTGCACCCTAGACGCCAATGCAAGCTTCAACTGATATAGCGTAGAAATAAAAGCAAGGCGAAATGCTGCAGCATTGAAACACGAAGAATATTGAGGTTGCCATAAAAATTCAGCTACGCGCTTTTTTCTGCGTGTGTTCGGGAGCGCATGAAACGCAGTTTTTACCAGAAAAATAGGCCACGGCACACGAACGAGGAAAATGTATATATAAGGGATGGAATAGGTTAAGCTAAGGGTTGTATATGACAGAGTGGGCATTAGTTTATATCTTAACTGAAAATTTGCTATCATCTATCGTGTCTTCGTCATGACCTCCTCGCCGCATGCTCTCTCGCGGTACTCCCTCCCGCTGCGCCAGCTGAGAGCCGGGTTACACAGCGTTCGCACACTGTACAAAACAGGACTGGGCTCCCTTTGGGTGCAGTTTCTCCGGTGCTTGCCGGCTTTCTTGCGCCTCGCCCTTTTTTCTCCCCTCGCCCATTTAAGAAGGCACGTCTGCTTACGTCATTTAATGCTCTTTTGACTATGCCGTGACATAGTAGCCTCAGAAAGCACGTCTGCACACGTGCTGCTCTTACTGCTCCGACTGCGTCGGTTCGTATGCTCACGTCACCAGCTGCTCTACTGAGTGCGTCGCGGTACAGTGAACTAGAAGAGGAGCAGGGGTCTTACTGGCATCAAACGCCTTACACCGCCGATGTCTCCATGGCCACTAAGGTGTATACCAGGACACGCGAAATGCGATTGGCGAGTACCCCTACCACACATCTGAGTGAATGATTAGCATCGCCTGCAGATATGTTTACGATCTTTTTTCCTGAAATATATGCAGTGAGATCTTTTTTTTGCACTTACAGTTTAAGGCACGATAAGTACGGCAATCTCTAACGTCGCCGTTGGCGGGCACATACCTAATCTCGCCATCCCATGAGGTTACTGTAAGCATCGAGCAACTCGTGGATATTGTATTCTGACCGTAGCTCGCAGACACGGAATTGTAATACGTTAGTGCGAATGATACTGTAGTGACTGTACCAGTAAGAAGCCTTACTTTATTAAGAACAGTTCTTCTTACCCTAAGTATCAGCGGTGTAAGCAGGCGTCGTTTCAGTTCTTGGAATGCTTCGACTGGTGCCTTTCTCCACTTGAATTCCACGTAGGTTTTCGTGAGGTGCGTTAGAGGCTCAGTGATCCTTCAAAATCATTTGACGAAACGCCTGTAATGGGCGCACAAGCCCAGAAATCGGGGTGCGGCCTTCTTGTGGATGGGCAGCGGAAAGGCAGCGATGGAAGCAGTTTTCCGCTGGTCCGGGTGAACTCCAGACTTGCTAATCACGTGGCCCAAGAACAAGAGTTCCTCGTACGCGAAGCGGCAGTTTTCTGGCTTCAGGGAGAGTCCAGAGGTTTTGATTGCTTGAAGTACAGCCTCAAGGCGCCGGAGATGCTCGTCGACGGTTGAGGCAAACAACGACGTCGTCCGAGTACACGAGGCAAGTTTGCCACTTCAAGCCTGCCAGTACTGTATCCATACCGCTTTGGAAACTCGCAGGAGCCGAGAAAAGACCGAAGGGCATGAACTTGAACTCGAAGAGGCCGTCTGGTGTTGTAAAGGCAGTCTTTTTTCGGTCTCTCTCGTCGACTTCGACTTGAGAGTAGCCGGTCTTGTGGTCCATCGACGAAAAGTACTTCGCGCTGTGGAGTCGATCCAGGGTGTCGTGTATACGTGGGATAGGATACACGTCCTTCCTTGTGATTTTGTTCAGGCGACGATAATCGACGCAGAAACGTAGGGCTCCGTCCTTTTTTTCACTAACACCACGTGCTACGCCCACGGACTCTTGGACGGCTGGATGATGTCGTAGCGTAGCTTTTCGTCGACTGGTTTCTTTACGGCGTCGCGTTCTCGCTATTTTAAAGCGCATTTTTAAAGTTTTTTTTTAAAGGGTGGAGCACTGTAAGCGCATCAACTGCCGACTTCTCTTAATGAGACAAAATTCTTGGCACGATCCGGGGATAGATTAAAGATGGACATCTTCGACGTGTTTTACATGCACATGCCGGAGACACTTGCATCAGTTGTGCGTCAGTAGCACTCCAAGAAAAAGAGATTACCTTCATGTCGCGATAGAGCCTGAGCATGTGATAATGTGACGTGTGGTTTTTTACATGCACAAGTATCAGCTTTTCCAGAAATAAACTTCAGTTGTTAGTTTGTACTCGTCTGTTTAGGTGTTGCTTTCTAGCCCTCGTGTATTTAGCACAGCGGTAAATTTTGCAATATGCTACACCACCTCGACCATATCAAGCTTCTTCTGCCTCAGCTTCCCTTTAAAAAGTACGCAATTCGACATCATACGTTCTTGCTTTATTTTCACCAAACTCTTGACGTAGCACGGGATTACATGATGCGCTTACGATCTTTTCGGTTCGAAGCGATCTCATCACTGGCTGGTCTGATTATTGCGATCAGCACCTCTGCTTTGCCGACACAGCAGTTTCCATGTCACTCACCAAGGGCACCGCAACCTCACGAAGCTTTTACGCAGTTTAACTGTAGTCTTCATGGTTGCCTGTTCTATCGTATGCAACAACTGGCTGAGGTTTAACTCTTGCAAGCCTAGTTATCACGAGGGAACGGCATGTATCGCTTGGTATGTCAAAGACTACGAACACAGACGGCAGATGAAGTAGCTTCGCTTGTTGGCACATTTACGCGCTTGGTCAACTTCTCTATTAGAAGCTAATGGTGGCTACCATAGGTCCCCTATTTCAGCAGGAAACATTGCCTTCGCTTGAGATTTCGTAGCGTGCCGCCTTGCTAATCTACTGGATCATTGGATTCAGCCTGTCTCATCCGCTAAACCGCACACTTAGACGGCCCTGCTGACGCGCCATCAATGGCGAGACTGGGTGACCAAGCGCCTGCGAAGCAGCCGCTAAAACTTCGTCTACACTATCAAAAAATAGTCAAGACCCTCTTCCGGTATCATCTTTTGGCAGGTAGAAGCAGAAAAATATAGTTAGCACTTCTGCAGAAGACAAGAGACTCTCGTGAAGCGCGTTTGGGTTGGCTTCCGTGATGAAGGCGCCGCCGTATACGCCGTACATATCGCGCGTTTGCCGTTTGGTGTCGTCGTGGCTTCATGGCTCGTCGCCGAAGCCGGGCGCGGTGCCTCCTCTCTGTCTCCTCGGTCTTCTGGAATGCGTTGCGTCGGCTGTGCCAGTTGCCTGTCTTGTAGTTTTGTCTTCGGGCGAACATGCGCATCTTCGGTGGCGGCGACGCCAGGATCAATGCTAGAAGTGACGCTTGGAAGGCGAAATATTTATGTAGCTGCGGACACGCACAACGTGCGCCTGTTATCGGTGAGTGTACTGCTTTCGTAGGTACCAATTATACGCTTTAGCCGGGCGTGTAACAGCTCTGCGGAAGTAGGATGCTAGCCATTTTCAACAGCAGCCTGTGTCCGCTGGGCTGTTGCGGATGCCCAACTAAAGCTGTCACCTAAGGAGTTGACACCGTTATGCGCGTTGCTGTACGCTCCCATAAAATGAGCGATGGAAAAACATTAACGAAGGTCATCTTTTGCTGATCGCACATTGTGTGTGCAGTGCTGAAGGTACACGATGTGGTTTTGAGATGCGCTTTAGTCTACTTCATAATAACATTTTCCATCGACATTGAGTGTGCGGTATGCTTCCGCGCGTGGGTACGTAAAAAAGGCTAACAGAACACTTACACGTGCTACATATAATGGTTTTTGTTGGCTTAAAGACGGTAGTTTAAGACTTAGATTAGTACTACGTTCCAGCGCATACGCGGTAGTCACTTATGTTGGACACGCCCTCGCTAAGGTGAAAAGCTCGACACTTTGCTTTGTCACTAAGTGAAAGCAAATACTTATTTCGTGAAAATGGCGTAGAGAACAGAAGAAAGTGAAACGTTGACAACCAACTGTTTCATGACACTCTCAGAAAGGTACAGCGAAAAAACATGCCTCAAGAGTGTCATTAAACAGG